>NC_064564.1:75631551-76231551 GCF_937001465.1 Orcinus orca | reverse complement strand
CACTATTATTCAACATAGTTTTGGAAGTTTTAGCCACAGCAATCAGAGAAGAAAAAGAAATAAAAGGAATCCAAATCAGAAAAGAAGTAAAACTGCCACTGTTTGCAGATGACAAGATACTATACACAGGGAATCCTAAGAGGCTACCAGAAAACTACTAATCAATGAATTTGGTAAAGTAGAAGGATACAAAATAAATGCACTGAAAACTCTTGCATTCCTATACACTAGCAATGAAAAATCTGAAAGAGAAATTAAGGAAACACTCCCATTTACCACTGCAACAGAAAGAATAAAGTACCTAAGAATAAACCTACCTAAGAAGACAAAAGACCTGTATGCAGAAATCTATAAGACACTGATGAAAGAAATTAAAGTCAATACAAACAGATGGAGAGATATACCAAGTTCCTGGATTGGAAGAATCAACATCGTGAAAATGACTATATTACCAAAAGCAATCTACATATTCAATGCAATCCCTATCCAACTACCAGTGGCATTTTTCACAGAACTACAACAAAAATTTTTACAATTTGTATGGAAACACAAAAGATTCCAAAGAGCCAAAGCGATCCTGAGGGGAAAAAAAGGAGCTGAAGGAATCAGACTCCCTGACTTCAGACTATACTACAAAGCTACAGTAATCAAGACAATATGGTACTGGCACAAAAACAGAAATATAGATCAATGGAACAGGATAGAAAACCCAGAGATAAACCCACACACCTATGGTCAATTAATCTAAAACAAAGGAGACAAGAACATATGATGGAGAAAAGACAGCCTCTTCAATAAGTGGTGCTGGGAAAACTGGACAGCTACACGTACAAGAATAAAATCAGAACACTCCCTAACACCATACACAAAAATAAACTCAAAATGGATTAAAGACCTAAATGCAAGGCCAGAAAGTATAAAACTCATAGAGGAAAACATAGGCAGAACACTCTATGACATAAATTACAGCAAGCTCCTTTTTGACCCACCTCCTAGAGAAATGGAAATAAAAACAAAAATTAACAAATGGGACCTAATTAAACTCAAAAGCTTTTGCACAGCAAGGAAACCATAAACAAGACGAAAAGACAACCCTCAGAATGTGAGAAAATATTTGCAAATGAAGCAACTGACAAGGGATTAATCTCCAAAATATACAAGCAGCTCATGCAGCTCAATATCAAAACACAAACAACTCAATACAAAAATCGACAGAAGACCTAAATAGACATTTCTCCAAAGAAGATGTACAGATTGCCAACAAACACATGAAAGGATGCTCAACATCACTAATCATTAGAGAAGTGCAAATCAAAACCACAGTGAGGTATCACCTCACACAGGTCAGAATGGCCAGCATCAAAAAATCTACAAAAAATAAATGCTGGAGAGGGTGTGGAGAAAAGGGAACCCTCTTGCACTGTTGGTGGGAATGTAAATTGATAAAACCAGGGCTTCCTTCATGGCGCAGTGGTTAAGAATCTGCCTGCCAATGCAGGGGACACGGGTTCGAGCCCTGGTCCTGAAAGATCCCACATGCCGTGGAGCAACTAAGTCCACGCACCACAACTACTGAGCCTGCGCTCTAGAGCCCACGAGCCACAACTACTGAAGTCTGTGTGCCACAACTACTGAAGCCTGCGCACCTAGAGTCTGTGCTCCACAACAACAGAAGCCACCGCAATTAGAAGCCCTCGAACCGCAACGAAGAGTAGCCCCCGCTCGCAGCAACTTGAGGAAGCCCACGCTCAGCAACAGAAGACCCAATGCAGCCAATAAATAAATAAATAAAATCTATTAAAGCAAAAAAGAAAAAAAAATTTTAAATAAATAAATAAAATTGATACAACCACTACGGAGAACAGTATGGAGGTTTCTTAAAAAACTAAAAATAGAATTACAATATGACCCAGCAATCCCACTACTGGGCATATACCCTAAGAAAACCATAATTCAGAAAGAGACATCTACCACAATGTTCACTGCAGCACTATTTACAATTGCCAGGACATGGAACCAACCTAAGTGTTCATGAACAGATGAATGGATAAAAAAGTTGTGGCACATATATACAATGGAATATTACTCAGCCATAAAAAGAAACTAAATTGAGTTATTTGCAGTGAGGTGGATGGTTACCTAGAGTCTGTCAGACAGAGTGAAGTAAGTCAGAAAGAGAAAAACAAATACCATATGCTAACACATATATATGGAATCCAAAACAAAAAATGGTTCTGATGTACCTAGGAGCAGGACTGGAATAAAGACGCTGACATAGAGAACTGACTTGAGGACACGGGGTGGGGGAACGGTAAGCTGGGACGAAGTGAGAGAGTAGCATTGACATATATACACGACCAAATGTAAAATAGATAGCTAGTGGGAAGCAGCCGCATAGCACAGGGAGATCAGCTCAGTGCTTTGTGACCACCTAGAGGGGTGGGATAGGGAGGGTGGGAGGGAGGCGCAAAAGGGAGGAGATATGGGGATATATATATACATATAGCTCATTCACTTTGTTATACAGCAGAAACTAACACAACATTGTAAAGCAATTACACTCTAATAAAGATGTTAAAATAAATAAAGGACTTAGTGAAAAAAATAAAACTATAGTTTCAAGTACTACAAGATACTATGGCTTTTGTTCAAAACCCAAAAGTAGTCAAGAGATGGATTAAAAATTTGACTATGTAAAAATTTTTAAATATTTGCATGAAGAAAGCATTATAAGCAAAGTCAAAATTAAAATTCCAAACTGGGCGATAATATTTGCAACAGATTTAACAAACGAACTAATCTCGCTAGTATATAAACCACTTTTAACAATCAAGAAGAAAAAGACCAAAATCCCAATAGAAAAATGGGATAAAGAGAAAGCCCATAGAAAGAGAAAGGCAAATGCCCATGACACATATGAAAAGAACCTCAATTTCAGTACAGTAAAAGAAATGCAAATTAAAACAACACTGAGATGACATTTCTTACCTATGCAGATGGTAAAAATCCAAAAAGTTGACAATACAGTCAGTTGTTAAAATTGAAGAGAAACAAAAACTTTCATACGTTCCTGATGAGAACAGAAAATGGTACCATCCTATGGAGGAATATTTGATAAAAATATAATAAAGTTATATATGGGTTTACCCTTTGGCTCAGCAATCTCACTTTTAGGATTCCACCTGTAGATACACCAACTCAAATACAAAACAACAGGTGCTCAAAATTGTGATTCATTGTAGCATTACTGGCAAAAACAAAATACTATTAGAATCAATTCAAATCATCAGTCAAACACTGGTGCAACAATTCTGGTGCATCT
Organism: Orcinus orca; assembly: GCF_937001465.1. Classification (NCBI taxonomy): domain Eukaryota; kingdom Metazoa; phylum Chordata; class Mammalia; order Artiodactyla; family Delphinidae; genus Orcinus; species Orcinus orca. The sequence goes on along the minus strand of NC_064564.1, from coordinate 76,228,229 downwards.
ACCCCAAAGAAAATAATCTCTAAGAACTGATATGGAATGATTCCAGGATATATTATATTTAGTGAACAAGCAAGGCACAGAACAGTATATATGTTACACTACCTTTCATACTAAAAAGAGAGACAGACATCTAAAAATGGGCAGAAGACTTAAGCAGACATTTCTCCAAAAAAGACATACAGATAGCCAACAGGCACATGACAAGATGTTCAATATCACTAATTATTAGAGAAATGTAAATCAAAACTACAATAAGGTGGGAATTCTCTGGAGGTCCTGTGGTTAAGACTCTGTGCTTCCACTGCAGGGGGCATGGGTTCGATCCCTGGGTGGTGAACTAAGATCCTACATGCCACTTGGCCAAATAAAAGAAAAAAATCTGCAATGAGGTATCACCTCATAACAGTCAGAATGGCAATCGTTAAAATGTCTACAAATAATAGATGCTGGAGCAGGTATGAACAAAAGGGAACTCTCCTACACTGTTGGTGGGAATGTAAACTGGTGTAGCCCCTATGGAGAATAGTATGGATTTTCCTTAAAAAACTAAAAATAGAATTACCATAGGATCCAGCAAATCCAGGATCCGGCATATATCTGGAGAAAACCATAATTTGAAAAGATACATGCCAAGACATGAAAACAACTTAAATGTCCATTGACAGAGGAATGGATAAAGAAGATGTGGCATATGTGTGTGTGTGTGTATATATATATATATATATATACACACACACACACACACACACACAATGGAATGCTACTCAGCCTTAGAAAAGAATGAATGCTATTTGCAGCAGACCATAATAATGCTATTTGCAGAAAACCATAATTTGAAAAGATACAATAGCCAAGACATGAAAACAACTTAAATGTCCATTGACAGAGGAATGGATAAAGAAGATGTGGCATATGTATATATATATATATATATATATATACACACACACACACACACACACACACACACACACACACACAATGGAATGTTACTCAGCCTTAGAAAAGAATGAAATAATGCTATTTGCAGCAACATGGATGGACCTAGAGATTGTCATACTGAATGAAGTAAGTCAGACAGAGAAAGACAAATATCATATGGCAGTGCTTATATATGGAATCTAAAAAAAAATGATACAAATGAACTTATTTAGAAAACATAAATAGATTCACAAACAGAAAACTAACTTATGGTTACCAAAGGGGATAGCGAGGGGCGCGGGGGAGATAAGTTAGGAGTTTGGGATTAACATATATACACTACTATATATAAAATAGGTAAGCAACAAGGTCCTACTGTATAGCACGGGGAACTATACTCAATATCTGATAATAACCTATAATGGAAAAGAATCTGAAAAAGAATATATATATGTATATATATAACTGAATCACTTTGCTGTACACTTGAAGTTAACACAAATTGTAAATTAACTATACTTCAACTTAAAAAAAAACTTTAAAAAAGAGAGAGAAAATAAGAATATCTATGTAGGTATGCACAAGCATGTGCGAGTATGTTTGATTAATTTTGTCAAAACAAACACAGTCAAGAATACAGTGACTAATGAATGATTACCTCAAGGGGTTAGATAGGAATGTGGTAGGAAGGCTAAGGATAGAAGAAAGGTTTCTCTGAGTAATGATTTTTACGTATGAACCATGTTTATCAGTTAAGGTTTAGTCAGAAGACCAAAGCACACTAGTTATTTGAACAGAGGGAATTTAATATGACAAATTGTTAACTATATGACTGAAAGGGTAAAAAAAGAACACAAATGTATCAGGACAACAATAATTGCAGGAAGCAGCTACCACCTTTATGGCAGAAGAATAATTAGAGACGTTGGAACTATTAAGATTTAGAAATTATTTAAAATTTAGAATTGCTCTGCTGGGCTGAAACTCAGAACTTCTAGGAAGGGTCACTGTTCAGGTGGTGCTGAGGTCTATGAGTTCAAAGGAAGGGGCCATGAGCTGGGGGAGGCTGGTTCTATGAGTATTTGAAAAACTGCAAACTGTCTTCAACTGCTTCTATGGAAGGAACTTATGCTGCAGGCGGGGGAAAGCATGGCTAGAGTGGTATGCACAGGACAAAGAGCTGACAAATAGCCCCACAAGGTAAAAATAGGAAGGAGCAAAGTTCCTTTTAACTCTTCTAGTTCTGCGGTCTCCCTCTAGCATCACCTTTGGAAGATCACAGCAGAGACCCAGCTGGAAAAACAGAAATGTGGTTTGCAGAATCCCAGGCCCAGCATCACAAAGCTGGGTGCAGAAGGCTGAGAATCAGTAGCTTAATAACTGACGCAACATGTGAATGTTTTATATATTCAAAACTTAAATTAAATAAAAAAGAGAAAGCAAACCATAAAATTGAACACCAATACAAACAAATGAACCTAACTGTATAAAATCAATAACCACACAGAGGAAGAATTATTTCGAGTACAATAAACTGACTGTTTGTTCTTACTGTGATATAGTCCAAGGACAAAAAGAATTGCAAAGATATGTAAAACTTTACTCAGTATGTTTACTGTTGGTAGTAATAGTGCACTTTAGAAATTATTTTGTGCATATTACAGGATAAAGCAGATGAGTACGTGAATGGTATTGAGAACCAAGATCCTCAGTGTTACAGAAAAGGTGTAACAATATAAAATAAGCTTTTAAAAATCTTATAATGTTAAATTTCAACTGGAAACAGTATGAATTTTTTTAAAGATTTCTCCCAGTTCTACTTATAGGAAGGGCCTAGAACCAGTGACAACTAGTAGCAATGAACAAGCACCCAGATCTTGGTTTCTAAATACCATATCCCAGTAAAAGCAACCAGGGATCCTTGGAGAGATGGTTGATTCCATACCTGACATACAGAAAGTACTAGGCAATGTGGGATACGTTGTGTCAAAAAGTAAGAAAGTGCCCAAAGACAAGCTGAGTCATGAGAAAAGGACACAGGGAGCTAGCTTGAATCAGCTCCCAGTGATCAAATTCAGGACAATCTGGCCATTGAAAAGAATAGTGATTATTATTGATTATAACATTTTAAATAAAAAGTCCTTGAAATACACAGTGAAATTCAAAATGAGAGAGAAAGGAGATAAAAACAAAGCTCTTCTCTATAAAAGAACGTCTACTAATAAATGTATAAGGAATTACAGAAGTAGATAATCACCATTTTGTAACTTTTAATATAATTGACTTAGGTCAACATAATCTTTGTTAAAACCATCAGGTGAAAGATCTTTGGAAAAACCTAATCACCTCATAGATAACTTACTGATTGCGAAGGGGAAAATATACCATTTCAGTGGGGAGATCTGAAGGGTATCACCTTAACAAAATGAGCAGACCTAGTAACACTATTACTGGAACAACCTGATATAATATGCCTTCTTATGTGACATAATATGAAATACACAACTTAACCTACAAAATTCTTGTGGCAAACTTTTTAACCTGAATATAATCAATTCTCTGGATCCAATTTAGAGGAAATAAATTGGAAATTTAGTATGGAAAACATGCTAAATGATATCATGAGGATACTATCAGAAAAATCCAGACTGTGGGACACTATACAAGAAAAAAAAATTGGTAGCAATGTGGGGATGAGAAGGTCAGTATACTTTTTCAGGCTAAAAAGAGTCAATCATAGCAACTAAATGCAGTGAATGAATCTAGATTATGTTTTTTAAAATGTATAAAAGATATTCTTTGGACAATTGAGGAAACTGAATATGGGTGGAATATTATACGATGTTATTGAATAATTGTTAATTTTCTTAGTTGTAAAAATGGTATTGTGATATTAGAAACAAATATCCTTATTCTTATGATACTCATTGTAAAATATTCAGGGATAAGTGCAGTTTACTTTCAAATGGTCCACAGCAAAGATATACATGTATATGTAAAGAGAGGGGGAAATGTGGCAAAAAGTTAACACTTATTGAAATTAGGTAGACATTATTAGAATATTTGTTAAATTATTCTTTCAACTTTTCAAGATGTTTAAAATTTTTCATAATAGGGACTTCCCTGGTGGTCCACTGGTTAAGACTCTGTGCTTCCACTGCAGGGGGCATGGGTTCAATTCCTGGTCAGTGAACTAAGATCCTGCATGCCGTGCACATGGCATGGCCAAAAAAAAATTTTAATTTAATTTAATTTAAAAATTTTCTCAAGATAAAATGTTGGGTGGATAAATGTATTGCTACAGAAAAAAACAGAGTTGCAAAATTTTTTAAACTTTAGATTAATGTACAAGCAGAATTCAAGAAATTAGAGGGAAAAAAAGAGAAAATATAAAGACCAAGAAGATCAGACCAAGAGTTTTAACATCTAACTAACAGGTACAGCAGAAATAGAAAAATGGAAAATGTTGAGTAAAAACCTGTCAAAGAAATAATGGGAAAGTTTTCACAAAGTTGAAAAATATGTCTTCAAACTGAATGGTTCCAATGATTGCTAAGTGGAAGGAATGAAAAGAGACAAACATCTGGACTTATTCTGGTAACATTTCAGACCCCCAAGAATCAACAGAAGAGCCTAAAGTCTTCTGCAGAAAGAAACAACAATCAGACCAGCATCAGTCATAAGACTGAACAACAATGAATGCTAGAAGACCATGGAATAAGTCTTCCAAGTCCAAAGGGAAAATAATTTTGTATCTTTTTTTTTTTTTCCCCGGTACGCGGGCCTCTCACTGTTGTGGCCTCTCCCGTTGCGGAGCACAGGCTCTGGACGCACAGGCTCAGCGGCCATGGCTCACGGGCCCAGCCGTGCCGCAGCATGTGGGATCTTCCCGGACCGGGGCACGAACCCGCGTCCCCTGCATCAGCAGGCGGACTCTCAACCACTACGCCACCAGGGAAGCCCCGGAAAATAATTTTGAGTATAAAATTCTACAGGCAGCCAACCTATCAGTTCAAGTAATAATGCAAAGTAAAATCATTTGCATCATATGCATATTGCATACATTGTTGTGGGGAGAATTAAGTAGTACCCATGCAAAAGCAGGAGACGACAACTAGAAGCCTGCACTTGGTTTTTCCTGAAATCTGCTCTAAGCATCCTTTTTCCTTTGCAGATTTTAATTTGTAATAAGCCTTTCTGTAATAAACTATAACCATGAATATAACAGCTTTTCTGCGTCCTGTGAGTCCTTGAGCAAATCATCAAACCTGAGAGTGGTCTTGGGAACCCTTGACAAGCAAAAAAGAAAAGAAAAAAAATTTACACTTTGCCTTATACTCACCAAAAAATTAATTTAAATGGATCATGAACTTGAATATAAAAGGTAAAGTATAAAACTTCTAGATGAACATTGGAGAATATCTTAGTAACCTTGGTTTAGGCAAAGATTTCTTAAATGTTAACAATAAAATAATGATTCATAGGAGAAAAAACTGATAAACTGAACTTCATCAAATTTAAACACTTTAGCTCTTCAAAATCACAACTAAAAAAAATTTTTTAAAAAATCCACAGACTTTTATATGAACATATGAAAATATGAAAAAATATTAAAATGTCTTCAAATCATATATCTAATAAAAACTTGTATCTAGAATATATTAAAAACTCTTACAACTTAATTATAAGAAAACAATCCAATTTAAAAATGGGCAAAACATTTGAATAGACTATTTCACCAAAGAAGGTATACAAATGCCTACTAAAATAAAAAGATACTCAACATCACTAGTCATTAGGAATATGCAAATTAAAACCATATATGATATTGCTGCATGCCCACTAGAATTGCTTTAATCCAAAAGAATTACAATACCAAGTATTGGTAAGGATATGGAGAAATTGCAACTCTTATGCATGACTAGTGGGAATGTAAAATGGTACGGCTACTTTGGAAAACAGTTTGGCTGTTTCTTTCAAAAGTTAAATATATACTTACCATATGACACAGTGATTCTACTCTTTAATTTTCAACCCAAAAGAAATGAAAACATGTCCACACAAAGACTTGTATGCAAATGTTACAGCAGTGTTACTACTCATGCTAGCCAAAAACTGGAAGCTGTTCAAATGTCCCTCAACTGGTAGTGAATGGATAAACAAAACATGGTATATCTGTACAATGGAATACAGTACTACTCAGCAATAGAAAGGTTAGAACTACAACATGGGTGAACCCCAAAAACATTCTAAGTAAAAGAAGCCAGACACAAAAGACTACATATTGTGTGAGTCCATTTATATGAAGAATACTGAAAACGCAAATCTATAGAGACAGAAAGTAGATTAACGCTTGCCTGGAGCTGGTGACAGGGACAGGGATTTACTACAGAGAAACACAAGGGAACTTTTGGGGGGTGATGAAAATGTTCAAAATCTACATGTGGTGATGGTCTCACAACTCTGTAAATTTCCTAAAAAATCATGGAATGTACACTTATAACAGATGAATTTTATGGTATATAAGTTATATCTGAATAAGGCTGTTTTTTAAAAACTCCAGGAAAACCAGAATTCCACATGAGGATATCATGGGCCATATGTGAAATAACTAGGATGAGGTATGATTGTGATTAATTGGTGCAGTGTATGAAAGGAAACTCTTCACCTTGAGAGGAACAGGATTTATAATATTGCAATATAGAAAAAGAACTATAATCAGAGCTTTTTGTTCAGCAATTAACAAATTTAACATTATCATAAAAATGCAAACATTTTTATATATTAGTTTTCAATTTTTAGAATCAACCTATAGATACAGCATGGAAGACTTTAATCACAGCTACAAAAAATATATTAAAGTTATCTCCCTTATGATATTAAGCCATGTAATGGCTGACCAGAATTGAGGGAGGCTGAAGAAAGGCAAGGGGTGCCAACAGGTCATGTCTAAGAAGAGAGGGATGCTGGGAGTTTGGAGATACAGTTGAAAGTTGATAGAGCCAGAGATAGCGGTTTAATTCTAATACTGGAAATTACAGAGGTAACTAATAGAGAAACTAAAAATAGCGACTTCATCATCAAAACTTAAAGAATATGCTGGGATGATGTAAGTAACCTCTATTCTCATATATAATTATGAGATACCAGAGAGTGACCAAATTTTCCCCGAATTTGCCTCAATTCTTGTCCTTTATAAGCTAAAATAGTTGGGGTTCTCCTGGATTACTGCAGACTCTTCTACTTCTTTAATATAACCATCGTCTCAGTCGCTGTTTAGCTTACACTAATTTTTAAATGTTGTATTCCATTCAATCAAAAGGACATTAATCATTTGCATTAAACCTTTGTTGCTAATTCTCATTTCAAAAATGGTGGGGAAGTGGGGTGCTATTTATTTAGTTCGCGTAAAGATCACATACCACCTACACTATGTTCCCGCTTTTGAAAAATGTATGTGTGTGAGAACACACCAAAAAAGACTTGGAAACAGATATGCTAACATACAATCAGTAATTATTGCTGAGTGATAGCATAATGGGCAAGATTTATTTTCTTCCTTTACTCTCATGGGCTTGAATTATTTTCCCCCAAAAAACTGTATTAATTAAAAATGAGAAAAAAAATTATTTCCATTTTGGAAATTTGAAAAGCTTGGGCCTCATATCACGGAAAGGCACGATGGCCCAAGGAAGGACAGAGAAGAGGTGCATCTGCTGTTCATCAGCAACCAACTTAATTACAACTCTAAAGCAGTCTTGTATGAGGTAAACCCTGTCTCGGGGCTGGCCAAAATCATCTGTTATGCTCAAAATGCTTATAAGGAAACCTATGCCTAGATTAGATCACATACTTCTCTAGCCATGGTTAGAAACTTTCTGATAATTTTTTCGTAGTAAAATCTTGAAAAACTTTAGCGAGGATCATCACACTTCATTATTTGGAGATCAATAAAGAGAACTAGGAATAGCACATAATATGGCCCTAGTAGAGTCTACCCTGCTGCTAAGTAAAGTTGCTCTCTCTTTTCTTTGGCCAACAGCATGGCTTGCACCCAACCAGTCACTGCTTGGGGCCAGCGTTAGAAAATATTCTCTTCCTAATTTATGTTCCATTGACATTTTACAGTGGCAGGTATTGATCTTGCCTTGTGCTATCAGATCAGATGCTGCAACCCAATTCAGGGCCAGGATCATGACTGTAGGTGATCAGCCTTTAATGTGCAGGAGAAATGGAGGTAGAAAGCTGATTTATTTTGCTTTTGTAGTGTCTTGTATTACAGACACAGAGGTTGGGAGCTTTCCCAGCTAGAATCAGCCATAGAGTAGGGCAGGTGAGCTGCCCCGCTTTCCCAGAGTGCCACAACCATAAAACAAACTGACATTCCAGGAGTTACTCGTTTGATCAGAGAGCCAAAAATAGCACTGAGAGCAAAAGAAGAAGGATAATTTTTCTACAGGGTTACTGATGGACTCCAGGAATGGACAAAAAAAAAGATGGAGGAATGACTGACTGATTATATAAAATTAGATAAACTCAAACATCCTTGATATCTTTGTTCCAGAGCTGATAGTAAGAGTGGCTTGACTTGGCTTGACTTAGGCAATGTTCTTCTGTCATATATATTCCTTTATTGTTTTTTTTCTGAGTATTTTCTAAAGAGACTGACTTCATTGTTAGAGCAGAGGCACGTAAGTCAAATCCCACACAACACGTTCCAAGAGGCTGACAACATTATTCTGTTGGGCTGGAATGCTATTGCATTAGATATGCTGGCTATAGGAAGTATGCGAACCACCTGAGCCCTGGAGATCTTATAGTTATAGATAACTTTTTGTGGTATTGGAATTTCTAGAGTAAACTCCCACTGCCTTGTTATACAAATGTGGAAGATAAAAGAGAGGATGTGACATTTTAGAAACTGTGCATCCCTGCAGAAGAGGAGTAAGTAAGGGGAAATTTAGGTTGGTTTGATTTCCATCCGGAACATGAGAAAAGGGAAATATGGATGATACAATAATGTTGGGTTAGGAATATATGTGTGTCTTTGTGTGTCCTTAAAGCTTTAAATGGATGCAAACTATTATATATAGGATGGGTAAACAACAAGGTCCTACTGTATAGCACAGGGAACTATATTCAATTTCCCGGGATAAACCATAATGAAAAAGAATGTAAAAAGAATGTATATATATGTATAACTGAATCACTTTGCTGTACAGCAGAAATTAACACAACATTGTAAATCAACTATGCTTCCATTTTAAAAAAAAAAAAGTTTTAAATGACTCTCTAAGTGATTCTAGTGTGCAGCCAGAGCTGACAACCGTGGCTCTAGGTCCATCCCTTCCCAAGTGTTCTGAATTGAACACAGCAGCTGCTTCAAAGACAATGGTCACTGACATGCTAAACATTTAAATAGAAATATTTTGTTTTTCTACAGAGAAAATAAGTTCTTGGAGAGCAAGAACTGTTTTCTCTTTCCTTTAGATAATTTACCAGCACCTGGCTAAGCAAATAATAAGTCCTCCAGAAATATTTGTTGAAGTAAATTACTATTCTTACTCTGAGAATGGGGTCACTCTGTGACTTAAAATGTAAATAAGATTTTCTCAAATCACCAGTCCCCATACTGCGCAAGGTCCACTGCCTTTACTAATATTTGTATAAATGTTCAGGAGATTCACATTTCCAAAGTCACCTTTGGTGTTAATTTCATGCCCCTGCTCAATTTTTATTTCCTCATCCCCAAAGCATCAAGACCTTCAGCAGAAAGGTATTCCATTCTACATCACACAGCAAACATAAAATCCCACTATAGACTTCCCTATTCTTCAAGTCCTTTCTGTCATCCTAACACGAGAGACTTCTCACCTGTTCTGTCACCCTAGGTAACCTCCTATCATCTTGATGGCTGATGGCTCCTCCCCTCAACACCTCCCCCAACTCACTTCCTCAATGTCTACCTCCTCCCAGCTACCAAGTCTTTCCACTCATGGGACAGATCTGCTCTCCTGGCCCTACTGCCAAATAGCTTCAAGCTCCACTTTACACCTACCCATTAAGTGTGCCAGTTAACGGAATGGGTATCTATTTTTAGCAACACAAACCAACTGGGAGAGTCCCTGAGATTAGTGGGGGTTTTTTAATAAATTTTATTTATTTATTTATTGTTTGTTTGTTTGTTTATTTATTTTTGGCTGCGTTGGGTCTTCATTGCTGCACGCAGGCTTTCTCTAGTTGCTACTAGCGGGGGCTACTCTCTTCATAACAGTGCATGGGCTTCTCATTGCGGTGGCTTCTCCTGTTGCAGAGCACAGGCTCTAGGTGTGCAGGCTTCAGTAATTATGGCACGCGGGCTCAGGAGATGTGGCCTGCAGGCTCTAGAGCGCAGGCTCAGTAGTTGTGGCGCACGGGCCTAGTTGCTCCACAGCATGTGGGATCTTCCCCGATCAGGGCTCGAACCCATGTCCCCTACATTGGCAGGCAGATTCTTAACCACTGTGCCACCAGGGAGCCCTGAGATTAGTTTTTAGCAGTAGTTCTTAATTAGGGGTAATACTGCCCCCTTGCAGGAAAAGGCAGAAGGCTGGAGATATGTAATGGAACTGTGGCTTCCCCAGTACTACTCCTTCAGACTTCAAATATATTTAAACTACATGAGACCTGGGACTTCCCTGGTGGTGCAGTGGTTAAGAATCTGCCTGCCAATGAAGGGGACACGGGTTCGAGCCCTGGTCCCGAAAGATCCTACATGCTGCAGAGCAACTAAGTCTGTTCGTCACAACTACTGAGCCTGCGCTCTAGAGCCCACGAGCCACAACTACTGAGCCCACGTGCCACAACTACTGAAGCCTGTGTGCCTAGAGCCCATGCTCCGCAACAAGAGAAGCTACCGCAATGAAAAGCCCGCACACCACAACGAAGAGTAGCTCCGCTCGTCGCAACTAGAGAAAGCCCGCACGCAGCAACAAAGACCCAATGCAGCCAAAAATAAAAATAAAATTAATTAATTAATTTAAAAAAAATACATGAGACCTAAAACTTGGTTGGAAACCCCAGTACTATTCTATCTTTAATTCAGGACTTTACATGGATTGCTAAGGTGCTTCTAAACTTTGAGGCCAACCCCCATTAGGTAAAAAAGAAACATTGGTCGTGTGCTAATGCTGGCTGTGTGGTAATTTATTTCAAAATAGACTGTGTCTAGAGGCATCTGTTTAGTATTTGAAATACACTTACCAAGAATACCAGCCTCCAAAGGATTTTAGTAAGAACTTCAAATATGGTTATCGAAATCAACACCAGATGGTTTCTTTATTAGCATAAGGATTGTTAGAAATCATTCTTCTCTGGTAAAGTAAATGGAAATCAGATCGACTGTTAAGGCCTCACCAACGTTTCTTGAACCAGAAGAATAAAGTGGGCAATATCCTAAGTATCCTAACGCTCGGGACAGTCTAGAGCTTTGTTTGGTCCTATGTTCTTCCCACTTCACAGAGGACTGTCATCTGACCCAAAAAGAGAGTTAGCATCTAGTCATCAGAGAGGTATTGAATCGGCATCACTAGAACCTCTCATTTAAGATGTCATAGAAATGCCAAAAGTCAGAGAAATAAGGACCTTCTAGGTTTACAAGAACAGGTAGTATGGCTATTTTGATGTCTCCTTACTAATGAAGCTGGGAATGTTTGGCAGAATTTGGCCTAAGGCTGTTTTCAACAGAAAATACCACCTATAGAAAGATTGTGGGGGAAATGGACATATGAGGATTTTGTGGAGTTTTAACAAATGGACCCGAATATTGCTGAATGGTCAAACTGGCTAAGATCACTTTACCAACCTGAGCCCTCCTGTGTCTAAACAGAAAAACTTGAGCAGCATTGTTCAGACGGCAGTGGCTCCCAATTTGAAGAATCGCTGGCTCTTTGTGCCAACCTCACAACCTTAGTGGGTTCAGACACTTGCCCAGGCTCGGGCAGCCAGTTAGGGGTTCAGTTGGGCTGAAAGCCTATGACCTTCTAAACCTCTGCTTCACAAAAATTTTAAGCTCTTGGGCATTTCTTTCTCACCACTCTTCAGGACTTGTTCTGCTGTGTTTTGTTTTGCAGAAGTAGAGTGTACAGAAGTACTGTGTTCTACATTATTACAGCAGCACTTTAAGCTCCTCAGCCTTCAGTATGCATAAGAATCAGTTCAAGGCTTTCTAAAAATGCATGTGCGATTCCCAAACTTTACTGCCTATATTTCACTGCATTTGAGGTGGAACCCCAAAATCTGCATTTTTTTACTTGCACGTTCAGGGGACTTGAATGGAAACGCCCTGGAACTATAGTTGAATAAACATCTTTAGAATTTCACTTGGGCTTCATTAGGGGTAAGGAGGGTTATTCCAGTAGAGAAGGCTAATAAGAATGCTTCTGAACACCCACCTCTGAAAGTTTAGGTGTTAATTTTCAGAGGATGAAGTGACCATTCAAATCATGAAGTCCTTAGAAACATTTATTAAATCTGGGATATATTATTTATTGACTATTATCTGTATTTGCTTCCCTCCCAGTATCTTATCTATTTCTTTTCATATTACTATTCCACTTATGATGTTGCTTTTCTAAGTCCAGACACTAAAATCTATATATTCCTTCCTCTCAGGCACTTGGTTAGGAAATTTTAAATCTAATTCTGATGTTCCATTCAAGAAATGGTTCTCAAATATTAATATACAAAAAAGTTGCATAGGAAAAAGAAGGATGCTTCCAGAAGTGATGCTTCTGGAAGCCTCTGTGAAGGCTACAAAAATAACTGGACTAAGATAACCATGAGTGCAACCCATGCCCCAGGACAGAGGGAGCAAACTGAGACATAAGGGGATCATACAGTACCAGGCCCTGGTCACACAGCACCATATCCCACCCACAGAGTCATTAAATAACACCCTACAGCAAGAGTATTCTCTTGCATCAGAATCACTTGGGATTGCTGGTAGAAATACAGAGTCCTAGAACATACCCCAGATGTGCTGAATCAGAATCCCTGCGAAATAGGCCCCAAAGATGTATTTTAACAAACATCTTTGGTGATCTTATTGACCCTAAAGTTTGACTACAACCCCAGAAGGGAACTTTTGCAATCAGATTCATGCCATTTACAAAAATCTCTCAACTGAGTGCCTGCAGTTGTGCCTATGGGCCTTTTTTAAAGAGTTTTGGTACAGAGAAGTGACACTTAAGCAGAAAGAAATGAAACAATAGTAAACATGTGATACTGGGGAGAAATGCAAATACTACAGGAGGTTCTGAGCCAGGAAGATTTAAAGATAAACAAGTGATTTATATCTAAGATAAGGTACTATGGATAAAAGCACTACATTCTAACTAGCTACTTTAAAAAGATAATTAGGGTGTTAAAAAGTGCCAAATGCAGTTCATTTTATTTATTATCATAATGTATATTTTTGACAAAATAAATGATGCCATAAAAATATAGATTCATGACAAGCAAAAGGCGTCAATAATCTGTCTGATGTGCAGAAACTAACCATGGGCTATTTAACAGGAACACGAATGCTAATCACCAAGTATAAAAAGCAGAAGGATAAATACTGTGCTCTGCTGAGGGCCATGAACCAGAGTCAGAAACTCTCTTTTGAACGAGGCAAGATTTCCCATGAGGAGGAGGGTTTGCAAAGCACAGTTTAGGCTGGTATGACTAGTAAAGGAGTCGAATGATCAGAATTGGAAGTGCAGGAGCACGAATCACAGGTTGGTCTCCCCCGCTGAGTTCACCCATGTGTATCACAGGCAGCAGCACAATCGACAACAGCATAGATCATGGATACCTGTGGAATGCTCCAGTTTGAAAGGGAGCTCAGATCATCAAGGTGAACCTCCTCGTCTTATAGATAAGAAATGTAGGCAAATAGTTTAGTCTCTCTGGCCTGTGATGTCATACCAACTCATCTGGGCCAAGGTAAGACTGCGGCCCAGATGATAAGGCTTCTCATTCAGGGCCCTTTCCTCCATTCAATCTCCTAACATGTGGCCACTCTGCCAAGTCATAATAGACAATAGAATTTTATATAATGTCTGCCTCAAATTTTTAAAATAAGAATTTTACATAAATCATGTGTAACTTAAGCCTCAATTATTTATTTAATAACTCCTATGTGTGAAATTCTTGTTAGATGTTAGAATTCATCCTTCCCTCTAAAAAACCCAACAAAGATGTTTCACGAGAGCATGCGTATTATGGTGTGTCTTCTCTTGTGTCTGTGTTGAACTGTTATTGCATATTAGGATGATAACAGATTCTGATACCACTACATTTACACTTTGCACCTGCTGTCTACTGAGATTTTCAAAAGAACCGGAAACACATTTCTTGAGGATCTCCCTTAGCAACAATGCTAACAATTCGACAAATGAAATGTTTTAAAACTGGGCTGATCTACCTGCTATTACTATTACTATCGAATATAATAAAGAGAGTTCAGAGACAGAGGCGGTGACTGAAAGTTTACCCACGTGTCTTTTCAAGGAGGAAAAGGGGTCCATTTTCACTCCAGAGAATTCTTCTATAAACTCTGCTCAAGAGGACAATACTCTTCAAACTGTGTACAGCCCACGAGTTCCAGAAAGGTGCTTCCAAATGGATGGTGTCTGGGGACAGGGGCCTACAAAGCGGGGGTTTGGGAAGAGCAAACTGTGGATAAACAGAAACAGTTTATATACTGGGGTCCCATGTAAGTTTTCATTCCTCCCTCCCCCCAAAATTTTTCTGCTGCTGCCAAAAAAGTATCTGAAAACATCACACTAAGTCACCGTATACATCAAAAATTCTAATTTCATAGAATGGCATATATAACACTTTGCAACAACCAAAAGCCTTGGCTTACAACTATATTTATTTCATAGGTATTTGTCTTCCTTCTCTATATGTGAATATATCTTAGATCAGGAGAACTTATAAAACTCAAGGAGATCAAAACCAAAAGAACACTCTATTTAAATAATCGGTTTTTATGGGGTATGTATGTAAACGTGAAAGTCCTAGATACCTGTCAGTCGTCTTATATTTCTCTTCTAAAAAAGACTCAGTAATTTCCTGGATGCTGCTCCCTTGAAACCTACCTTAATTATACCCTCATTGGTAAGTTTTCTACACATTGGTAATCACAGACGTCTATGATACTTGTCTAGTGAAAATGTCACAGGCAACTCTGTGTGATCTCTATGAGCACCACATAATTAAAGGTCCTGATATATTCTGGGAGGGTCTCTGTGGGGATTTTAACCAGGGGCTCACTGGGCACACAGCTAGCTGAATAGATTAGCCCCTGCTAAAACCATATATCTCCATCACTGCTGAATGGATTAATGGAAAAATAATCAGCAATAAAATGCTACGGGGATCTGAGAAGTTAAATACATGGTAATAGTCATCCCAATAAAACTGTTCTGGCAATGACCAATGAATCACCTCAACTTAATAGTATTTCCGTCATGCTAGGAAAGCAACAGAAGTGGAGCCAATTCGCACCTTAGAAGCTACTAGAAGCCTTTGTGAACTGGTGCCTTCTTGGGTTATTTTAGACAAGTTCATCCAACAAATATTTACTGCATGTCTGCCAAGTGCTAGGCACTGAGGGAGGTGAGGCCCTCTCTCCGGCTCTGTTCATGAAATGATGAGGGGTTTTATTTCTTTGCCGTGGTTCAATCAGTTTCCCTACCTCAGAGCCCACACTTTAGAACTTGGAAGGGTTACTGAGGTCAGGAAAGGGGCAGAGCTTGTCTCAACAGTTCCCCCCTCAACTCCCCAGCTGTGCTGACCACAGGACTGCAAACTTCGAAGGAAGATCAGCTTAGCTTCCTCTACCATCTCAACCACTGTCCATGAAAATCTTCTCATTTAAAAGTTAACTTGAAGAACCCAGGAAGGAAATGCTTTCAACATTCAAATCAAGAAGATAGAGCGAGCAGAAGGGCCTCTTTAATCATTTGCTTATTGAAAAAACCAATTCTGTGAGCATCAACCATACAGAGGTGCTATGTTAGACACAAAGAAATGAGTGAGCAGGACTCTTGCCCGAGAGAACTTAGCAGTCTAAGGGGGAGAAAGAAGTGCTATAAGTAAGACCTTGCCTTAAAGAGGCCACAAAGTGCTTAGAAAAGAAAGAAAAAGAAAACAACGCTTAACTCAGCTGAAAGACGAGCAAGGATTCACGAAGGAGGGGCTGCACCGAGGAGACTTGAGGCGAGGAAGGGATGACCAGGCCAAGGCCTGAC
Organism: Orcinus orca; assembly: GCF_937001465.1. Taxonomy (NCBI): domain Eukaryota; kingdom Metazoa; phylum Chordata; class Mammalia; order Artiodactyla; family Delphinidae; genus Orcinus; species Orcinus orca. The sequence goes on along the minus strand of NC_064564.1, from coordinate 76,212,024 downwards.
AGCCCCTAAACTCCACTGGCATTTTGTATACTAAGCACATAGAAAGCCAGAGGAAGCGTCCATGGGATTTTTTTCCCCTTTCTGTTTGGCTTCATGTTTTTCCACAAGACCTTCCAAATGGGAATCTTAAGCACCATAAGATCATATTTCCATTTTTTCAGATGCAGGGAGATCAGGAATGACCTGACCACTGGGGCATTTTCAGTCACCTTTATAAAAGGCAGAAAAGGCACTTTGAGAAGCCCAAGCTCTAGAGGCTGGAAGGATGATGTCAGATTCCCATCGAAGAGTCAAAGTCAAAACATAGAACCTCTTTATCTCTTAAGATCCTCCCTGAGCTACCACCTCTTATTCTCTCCAGCCTCCCTCCACTAAAAGGGTTTTGGTTTCTTCCTTGACTGAAACATAATCATTTTTATGGAAGCCCAAAGTGTGAGATGGCCAAAGGCTAAGAAGGCCAGTGTGGACAGATTTTGAACCCTTATAGCCATCCTCACGAACCGTGCACCAACTTACCTAAGGTCTCCTCAGCAGGCGACTTGCTGTCATCCCTGACTTTGAATTCCTGGGGTGGAGGCCAGGAGCACAGAGATCCATTATTTCCCAAACAGAACTAAGGAGCCTAAGAGCAATGAGCAGAATGACAATATAGCCACCTGCTGATGGGACACTGAATAACCTCTCTGACCACTAGCTGGACAGCAAAGGCACCTTCACTCACGTGAGGGCATTCCCTCAAACAGAGTGTGCAGGTGAGCTGCCTAGCACCCCGTAGCCCTCAGTGCTTTTCCAATTCCTGGCTGCACCTGGGAACTTTGTAAAACTACCAAAACCCAAGCCCCACACCTGACTAATTAAATAAGAATATTTGAGAGATGGTGCTGAGGTGTCATTGTTGTTTGAAAGCTTCCCCAGTTATTCTAATTGAACCACCATGAGCAGTGATCCAATGGAAATGGATGTATCAGCACCTGAGAGGGTTCTCAGGCATGAGATGCTCTGTCCTCCCGTCTCGTTAGTTTCCAGCAACCCCACACAAGTAATAACATCACTGAAATGAAAGCCAGGAAGAGATCATTTGCAGCTGTAATCAAGAAGTCTTGTTCCTTTGTAAGAGTCCACAATACCTAACCATGGCAGTGGTTGTGTAGCAGAGCAGACATAACTCTGGAAGTCAAGACTTACTGATCAAAAGAGAGAATGAAAGAGGAGGGATCCCATCAAAAGATACTCCCTTCTCTATTCTCTTTTAATTTTCTCTCCAGAGATTCTGATTTGATTGTGCTGGGGTGGGACTTCAGGTATATATACTTTCTCAAAATTCCTGGGGTAATTTTAATGAATGCTAGGGCTGATATTCCAGCCTTAGTGCACAATCCTTGATGCATGTTAAAAGCACGCAAATTCTCTCTACTACAGGAGTTATCTCCCACAGCTCTGACTGTATCTACAGCTCGCCCTGCTGTTCAGAAGAGGTAGTCACCTGCCTCGAGGACTAATAATCCTGAGCACTGTCTGCAAAGCAGGAAGGTATGAGGCTTCCCAAGACGTCCCCTCCTCTCCAATCAGATAGAAGACGTAATGTAACCATGGTCCTGCGTAGAATAATCAGTTTGACCAAGTGTCACGGTCACAACGTGATCTGGGTTTGGTGTCGCACGTGTACAAAGAGCTATACTTGATTGCTTTCGTAGTTTTAGTTCCTTCCCTGGAGCCCCGTGCATTAGGCACACATTCCCTGTTAATCTAGACATACATCACTGGCTGTGAGTCACTGGGAACAGCACACGTTAGCACCAGGGTCCTCTGGACTTGAAACACTCTGTCCACATGGCTTATTTATTTCTAATACAAGCCCACAGACAACATCACTAAAATGAAAGCCAGGGAGAATGTCATTAGCAACCAGAAAACCTAGCTCCCTCTTGATAACCCACAACTGCATGTCACGTGCTTCTCCAAAGGGCGAGACTGGATGAAGCAACATAAGGGAGAGCATTTTGTAAAACATTATTTCTCTACCTTTTTTCCCTGGAACTCCTTTCTCTCACAACGCATAAAAATTCAGTTTTAAAGATTTAAATTATTTCCTGCTGTGATATAATTCCCCCACAGATGGGTCCCATTTGATAACCCAGATACCAAGTTGCTGTAATCTAACACATATGAAGGAAGCAGGCTACATGCAGAGGCTACCAATTAACACAGGATTTAGGAAAAGGCAATAATGCAATTAATAAGGAAACAATCACCATTCTCATTTCCGATTCTGTATGAGTGTTAGATTTTATCACAAGGGAAAGTGAAATCATGCAACAAGGCAGACTCTAAATATAAGACACAAAATAGAAAGGACCCGGGTTGTTGACAAAAGTGAGACTATTCCATGACGTAAAGGCAACAACAGGAATGATAGAACACTGTTGTCCAGTTAGAAATGAAAAGGTCTTTATCAGCATAACAGGAGAGGCATGGTTCTTAGCTTCTTCGTTACAGTTCTTCCAAGACCAGGGAAAGCAAATACATTCAGCTGTTGAGTGAATTCAGCTGCTAGTCTATAAACCCCCAGATTACAGAGAAGGAATATTACAAAAGAGACCTCTTTCTACATGTTAAATGCAGGTTATTGAAAATGATGCAGAGTACAAAAATGATGAAAATAGTGGCAGGCAGGAAGATTTCTCCTAAATTACAGATGAAGAAACTGAGATTTAGAAGATAATCCTACACTAGGCCAGTACTTCTACCCCAGACTCAGCTCTCCTCACCACATCACAAAGATGCTCTGGAAGATATATTTTCAAACAAATAAAAATACTGGCACCATTCATCTGAAAGACTACTGTTAACCTCAATACAGCCCAAACATAGAGGTAATAGTTATTCACGTGCTGAGTGCATTCTATACCCCAGGCTCTCCGTAAAATAACTGTCACATATTGACTCATTTAACTCCCAACAACCCTCTGAGTAGATGCCATTATTTCACCATTTTACAGATGAGGAAAAAGAGGCACAGAGATGGTAAGTAGGTGCCTGAGATCACACAGCTAAGAACTGTCAGAGCCAAGATTCAGGCCCAGGCCGTTGTCTCCAGATACCACATGTACAACCACTATTTGATAACGAAGTGAACCACAGACTGAGCATTGATAATAACTAACTCAAAACTCTGATCGACATCCATGCCATGATTTCTTTTCTTTACTGAAGTCGAGTTGATTTACAATATTATATCAGTTTCAGGTGTACAGCATAATGACTCAATATTCTTATAGATTATACTCCATTAAAAGTTATTACAAAGTAGCGCCTATAATTCCTTGTTGCTGTACAATATATCCTTGTTGCTTATCTATTTTATACATAGTAGTTTGTATCTCTTAATCCCATACCCCTGTCTTGCCTCTCCCCACTGGTAACCACTAGTTTGTTTTCTGTATCTGTGAGTCTGTTTCTGTTTTGCTACATACACTCATTTATTTTATTTTTTTAAGATTCCACAAATAAGTGATATCATACAGTATTTGTCTCTGTCTGAGTTACTTCACTAAGTATAATATTCTCTAGGTCCATCCATGTTGCTGCAAATGGCATTATTTCATTCTTTTTATGGTTGAGTAATATTCCATTGTATATATACATATCACATCTTCTTTATCCATTCATCTGTTGATGGACACTTAGGTTGCTTCTGTATCTTGGCTATTGTAAATAGTGCTGCTGTGAACATTGGGGTGCATGTATCTTTTTGAATTAGCTTTCATTTTTTCTGGATAGATACCCAGGAGTGGAATTGCTGGATTATATTTGAGGACCCTCCATACTGTTTTCCACAGTGGCTGTATCAATTTACATTCCCACCAACAGTGTACGAGGGTTCACTTTTCTCTACACCCTCTCCAGCATTTATTACTTGTAGACTTTTTGATGATAGCCATTCTGACAGGTGTGAGGTGATTTCTCATTATTGTTTTAATTTGCATCTCTCTAGTAATTAGCAATGTTGAGCATCTTTTCACATGCCTGTTAGCCATTTGTATGTCTTCTTTGGAAAAAAAGTCTATTCAGGTCTTCTGCCCATTTTTTGATTGGGCTGTTTGTTTTCTTTGATATTGAGTTGTATGAGCTGTTTATATATTTTGGAGATTAACCCCTTGCTGGTCATGTCATTTACAAATAGTTTATCCCCTTCAGTAGGTTGTCTTTTTGTTTTGTTGATGGTTTCCTTTGCTGTGCAAAAGTTTTTAAGTTTAATTAGGTCCCATTTGTTCATTTTTGCTTTTATTTATCTGCCTTAGGAGAAAGATCCAAAAAAATATTGCTATGATTTATGTCAGAGAGTGTTCTGCCTATGTTCTCTTCTGGGAGTTTTACGGTTTCAGGTCTTATATTTAGGTCTTTAATCCATTTTGAATTTATTTTTATATATGGTATATGCCATGATTTCTGAAGCCTCACTGAATCTTATTTAACATCTGAAATTCTTTTTTTTTTTTTTTTTTTTTTTGCGGTACGCGGGCCTCTCACTGTTGTGGCCTCTCCCGTTGCGGAGCTCAGGCTCCGGACGCGCAGGCTCAGCGGCCATGGCTCACGGGCCCAGCCGCTCTGCGGCATGTGGGATCTTCCCGGACCGGGGCACGAACCCGTGTCCCCTGCATCGGCAGGCGGACTCTCAACCACTGCGCCACCAGGGAAGCCCTAACATCTGAAATTCTTAACAAGCTGACAAAGCAGTCTCACGTACAAGGCCACAAAATTTGGCCCCTGCCTACAGCTCCACCTTCATATTCTGCCATTCTTGCTCTGCTCCAGTCTCACTAGCCTACTTTAGTGCTCTCATCAGGGCCTTTGTACCTTCCATTCCCTGTGTCTAGAATGCTCTTCCCACAACCCTATGCCTGATGACCTCCTACTCAGCCTTCAGCTATCAGTTTAAACGTTACTTCCTCAAGGAGGCTTAACACCATTCTACTTTTCCATAGTGCTTTTTATCAGAATGCTTAATAACTATAGATTTATTTATGTGACTACTGGCATTATACAGGCAAGAGTAGATAAAATTCTATTCACCCCTGCACTGGCTGTGCCTAATATGCTCCAGAACACAATAGACATGGAATAAATATTTGTTGGATATGTTAATTCTGGACATTCTTTCACATAATTTTCATGCTAACTCTAGGAAGTGGGTAGTCAAGGGTATATTAAACTCATTTACAGCTAAGGATATTTAAAACCAAAGAGGTTTAGGGTGATTTCCATAATCATTCAATGCTGCCTTTCATCCACTCCATGAGAGGAGTTGATAATGGAGCTGTCCTCTATTTTCAACAGCAAATAAGCTGCAGGCTCAGAGGGTCAGGCAAGGATGCTGTCAAGACCAGCTCTATGCCCATCTGCCCAGCACTGGAAAACACTAACGTTCTGTTGTTGTTTGATAGTTACGAAAAGTCCACAGTGTTCTAGGCACCGTATAGAATAAGCCTTTGGTTCCAAACATTACCTAACAACATAAAAATCAAATTCAATCTATTTTGAGGTTCCCTTAGAGTTTAGTCCAAAAGCCTGGGTGAGACTGATTCAGTGTTTGTTTGGAGTCAACAGAAACAGTAACCAAATTCACAGGAAGAACTGTTCACATGGCCTTTGTCAGGTCATTGACCTTTCAGGCCCTTGGACTCCTCATGTGAAAAATGAAAATCCTGGACTTGGTGTCCTCCACAATTTCTTCTTCTCTGAATGCATGGTCTTCCAAACACACTTGTAGATTTGACCGCTCACGACTTGACAGAGTAACTTTTTGAGATACTAATTACGATTTTCTTATGTTTTCACCTTTCCATTCAAGAAGGTAGAAATCAATGTATCTATCCTGTGGAGCACACTAGAAATCAAAAGTTGCCTACATTCAATTCCTTTCCTAGATTTTATTTCCAAAAGAACCAAGACCATATAGGAGAAAATAATTTGAGAGATGAAAGTTGAAGAGAAAGATGTCTGCAAATGTAGAGAGCAGATGGCTTGTAGACTGCTCCCTGGCAATGCCCAAGAGGCAACAGGACTGCCAAGAAAGAACCTCGTGGGACATGATGAAGGCTAATCTTCTGGGTTGGGGGCTCCCAGGCTCACCAAAGCTCACCACACACCAAGCACAACCCAAAAACACCAGGTCAGCCAGAGCTGAAAAGACCATGTGGCCTGGGACAACGGTGTTCTCACAGTTAACCACTTGTACAGAAGACAAATGACCGAAACAGGCTTGCAAACATCCTGGCACTTGCCTAAGATTGCAGAATGGGGGGTGGGGGCGAGGGCCCAAGCTGAAAAATTGAGTTCATTTCCAGAAAAAAAATTTTTTTTTTTTTGTTGCGGTACGCGGGCCTCTCACTGTTGTGGCCTCTCCCGTTGCGGAGCACAGGCTCTGGACGCGCAGGCTCAGCGGCCATGGCTCACGGGCCCAGCCACTCCGCGGCATGTGGGATCTTCCCGGACCGGGGCACGAACCCGTGTCCCCTGCATCGGCAGGCGGACTCTCAACCACTGCACCACCAGGGAAGCCCCAGAAAAAAGAAAAAATTAATGCAGTATTTCCTGGACTTCTGAGTTAGTTAACTATAATTCCTACTATTCTCATATGATAACCTGTATCAAGACCAATGGATCTGGTTTCAGTGGAAGTCGTGCAGAGGAGAAAATGTCACAGACAGAGCAACCTGCATGCTCAGAACTGGCTGAAAATAGCAGAAAAGGAAGGTTCCCCTGATTTCTGTAGGGAGGGTATGAAAGGCTTTGACTGTTAACAACTTCTGGCTTTTTCTTCTAAGAGTGTACAATTCGGTTATTTTTTTCTGTTGTCTCAGAGCCTAGCACTTAACAGACACATTTTAAACGATTCGTTCATTCTAATTTTTAGTTACTGGTATAATTTTTCATTTATGTTACATTACTATATTAAGAACTATCTCAGCAATATATTCTCTATGTTCATATAACCATAGCTATTTTGGCCAGACTGTTTTTGGTATCCTATATTTCTCATTGTCAACTGAAAAAACACATCTTATAATTAAAGAGAAACTCCAACTAACATTCCCCAGTAAAGATAAATAACTAGCAAATGCATGAATAAAGTTTCTCTTTATGCTTTTATTGTAAAGAGTAATGACTTGAGACATGAATACTTTATATACATTAAGAATGGTAAACATTTACATTCTATGCTCTAAAGTTAACCCCCAAAACATCAACATGAATAAGAAACAGAAGCACAATCTCCATTTTATAAAACCAAGACACAAATAACCCAGAGCCACAACACATTAAGAAAAATCATGGAAGAATGGGTACAACCATTCAGTCAAGAAACAAGCTAACATATATTTTTTTAATTCTCAAGAATTTTAGATACCTGGTAAAGCAGAAGACACAGGTGAGGCAACAGGCTGAAAAGAAAAAGATTATTTGCAAATGCGTTATGAGAAGCAATGAGGCCCTAGGTCCCTACCCAACACTAACAGATGAACACCTTCACATTTCCTGCAGGAGATGGGCAGTATGCTGGGGGAAAATGAACAAAAGAAACTGCAGAAGTGAGGACGCCAGACACAAAAAAAGGTACTGAACCAAAACCAGTAACTACATAATTTGAAAGTCTATATGCTGAACAGAGAGACCTCCCCCAAACCCTCTTTTTTGACCAGTTCCAGAATTCTAGCAGTCCAATCTTTACTCCCCAAACAGTATATTGGAAAGTATTTTCCTGATAAAGTTGAGCCACCCCAGAATAAAGACCTACAGAGACGGACGTGTAAGGGTTTTCAACCTAAAAGCTGGATAATCAGTCAACACCACCAACACACACTGGCTTTCAGTCAGCTTCAAGCCACCACTAGGAAATATGAGTGATGAGCCACGGATCATTTGAGGCAAATAAACAATGCCTCCAACATGAAAGATAAAGAGAAAATAAATAGATTAAAAAGAGAATTTGGAGAAAACAAGCAATGCAAGGAATGGGAGGCAAACCTTTAAAATAAAAATAGCTATATTATCAGAGGGAAAAGAAAAGGTATTGCATTCATGAAAAAGAACAAGATACTATCTTTATAAATGATCAAAGAAAGGAAATAAATTTCAATATTAAAAATATGACCACCAAAATAGAAATTTCAATTATACAGAAATTTCAATTAAATAGTGAGAAGGTAAAGTAAAAGAACTCTTCTAGAAGGTAAAAACAAAGAGACTGGAAAAAAGAACAAAAATAAGAAATTAGAGAACATCAATGCAGGAGATCCATCATATCCATATAGTAGAAGTTGCAGAAAAGAATAATGCGAGAAAATTTCCAAGTGAAATTTAATGAAAAGGATCCACTAAGTGCTCAGACTAATAAATGTAAAAGATTAATGCTGAGGCGTATATTCTGAAATTTGAGAATAGCAGGAATAAGGGAAAAAATTCTAAAAATTTCCAGAAAGCGTTCAGGAATCTGCATTGCATTGCATTGCATGTCCCAACAAGATCCTTAAAAGCTCTGTAGAAAACTACGGAGCAATTCTGAAGAGAAAATTAGTTTCTACCCCAAATTTTATACCCAGGCAAGCTATCAGTTAAGTGTAAGGGAAGAATAAAAAAAATTATCAGGTATACAAAGTGTCAAAACTGTTCCTTTCCTTTAGCCTTTTCTAAGGACACCACAGAAGGATATGCTCCAGAAAACCAAAGGAATTACCAAGAGAAAAGGAAAGCAAATGACTCAGCAAAATGGGGAATCCAACACAGAATAAAGCAAAGAGAGCTTCCAGGAATATGGTAAAATGAAATGCAAAGATAATAGTTGTGAATTAGACCAAGCAAGCAACCAGTCTAGAAGGACAGCATGGAGCAGAAGGAGAGGAACCTTGAGGAAAGATATCTACCAGATAATATGAAACTGAAATTTTATCTGACAAGTTTGTGTGGAAACTGAAATAAGAGGTATTTTACAATAGTACTGGAGGGTCAGGGAAACTAACCCATGGTTTCAAATATATATAAGCAAGTTAAAAAAAAAAGAGAGAAAGAGTGAGGGAAGGGGGGAGAGAGAGAGGGAGAGAGAGAGAATCATTATCTCCAGGAAAAACAAAAGGTTGTAGTAGAAAGAAAATGCAATCACTTGAATATAGACTTACCCAAACTATATTAAAACAATGAGTGGATAAAAAGAGGGAGTTGATAAAGAGCTAAAATTCTCATCTTCAATAATAGGAAGTCAATAAATGTCTGAGATTGAAGACTAAAGAGACAGATGTAAACTATATTATTTGGAAACATGGAAATAAATACAGAAGATGTAGCTTAAAAAATTAAAGATGGATGCCTCTGGCACTATTTACAAAAGCCAGGACATGGAAGCAACCTAAATGTCCATCAACAGAGGAGTGGATAAAGAAGATGTGGTACATATATACAATGGAATATTAGCCATAAAAAAGAAGGAAATAATGCCATTTGCAGCAACATGGATGAACCCAGAGATTATCATACTGAGTGAAGTAAGTCAGACAGAGAAAGACAATATCATATATCACTTATATGTGGAATCTAAAAAAAAAGGGTAAAAATGAACTTATCTACAAAACAAATAGAGTTACAGATGTAGAAAACAAACTTATGGTTACCAGGGGGTAACGGGGGGGAGGATTAAATTGGGACATTGGGATTGACATATACACACTACTATATATAAAATGAATAACTAATAAGGACCTACTTATAGCACAGGGAACTCTGCTCAATAGTCTGTAATGGCCTATATGGGAACAGAATCTAAAAAAGAGTGAATATATATATATATATATATATATATATGTATATGTATAACTGATTCACTTTGCTGTACATCTGAAACTAACACAACATTGTAAATCAACTATACTCTAGTAAAAATTAATATAAAAAAAGATGGATGCCTCTGGAAAGTAGATCAGCAATGGTCAGTGAGGATAGGTGTGAATGGAAATAAAGATCTAAAAAGAAAAATAATAAGGTAAAATAGAAGTCCTTTTTGGATTTTATAAGCTTTTTATCATCATTTGATATTCTAACTATACACATTCATTCTTTTCATAAAAATACAAATTAAATTTTTAAAGACAGCTAATTCCAGGACTTGAGGTTAGTTCATTTATAAGAAATGTAATAATATGAATAAACTCCAAACTCATAGTACTTGGGAAAAAAACACATTTTCCTTTAATTATGACGACTACTCACTTTCTTTTACTGGAAAGATAATCTATGATTCCTCTTTAATGAGGGGAGTCATGAAATTACAGCCTCCTTATTGCTCAAATAACCATCAGCCAGACTAATGGTCAGCAAACTTTGTTAATGTTTTTCATTTTAAAAAGTAAACCATCTTTTAGGGAGCTTCTGAACATTTTGGAAGACCTTTGGAGCTATCCTATATATGGAAAAACTACCAGGATATATCCTTTAGTTACAGAATGTAAGGTAATTATCCAATCATTGCTTTTGGAGAAAAATGGGAGGCCACCTTGTATCTGAATGCAACAACTACTGATTGAGATGTTAACTGAATGTAATCATGTAAACTAAGGGTTTGTTTAACTGGACTATGCCCTTGAGGAGGGAAAAGAAAAAGATGTCCCAGAGGAGAGATTTTTGGTATAATCTATAACGTTCTCCATGCTCCCCTCACCCGCATGAGACATACATACAATCACATAAATAGGGTTATTTATGACTGGATGATGCACATTTTGAAAACTGTGTTGTGGACTATTGTGATGCTCAGTCTGGACTAGAAAGTTTACACTGGACCATGACTTGAGGCAGCTGGTTAAGACAGCTGTGTTTGCATTTGGAGCAAACTGCCAAAAAAGGGATGAGCATGGACACAAAAAGTTGATGCTAGAACAGTTCTTGATCTAGCATCCTGAGGAATGACTGTAAGACCAGAGTTATGACAGATGGGGCCTCAACCACCACGGTGATTCCTGCCAAGGACAGAGTCTTGCTCAGTACTCTGGATTACCTGATCTTGGAGGTTACACTGTGTCCCACCAGAAGCAGAAATTGCAGCAAAGAGGCTGGACTCTTCAGCAGCCTGAACATTTTATTGATGGTGTCCTTAACTGACTCCTTTGGACTTAGTAAGTAAACCTGGGGCGTCCCAGAACATATCAGAGAAGAGAACTTCTGAAGAAAAATGAACTTTTCATATGTTAGGATGGGGAATACGAAGCCATATTCATTTGAATAGCAAATATGCTGTGGCTTTATTATATCCTAAGCTGATGAGGTGGATGTATATAGCAGTTTATTTTGTATTGATGCTGTTATAGGTTGGGGAAGAGCGGGTATTTTTTTAAGAACACCTTTAATCCCGCCATGAAGAATCAAGCATTGTTAGTATTTGGGGATATTTATTTTCAGAAATGTTTCCTGTATAAATGTACAAATGCATATAGGAGCAGAGTTAATTCCCTCCCAAATGAGATAATACTATACAAACTGTTTTACAGTCTGTTTTTTACTTGAAAAAATAATGTGATAACATTACATGTTAAATATAGGTCTATATCATTTAAAGTAATTGAATTATTTTCCATTGAATGAATGTATCATACCTTTTTAATCAGTTCCATGTTAATGAATAATTGAACATCTTCAATTTTAAAACATAATAAATAGCATTATAGAGAACACCCATTATGTCCATTCTTTGTATCACTACCCTCATTATCTCTTCCAGAACTGTTGCAATGGCCTCATAAATAGCATCATTTTGTCTGGTCTTGGCTCTTTTAAAATAATTCTCAGGGTTTCCCTGGTGCCGCAGTGGTTAAGAATCCGCCTGCCAATGCAGGGGACATGGGTTCAAGGCCTGGTCCGGGAAGATCCCACTTGCCACAGAGCAACCAAGCCCGTGTGCCACAACTACTGAGCCTGCACACTAGATCCTGTGAGCCACAACTACTGAGCCCACGTGCCACAACTACTGAAGCCCGTGTGCCTAAAGCCCGTGCTCTGCAACAAGATAAGCCACCACAATGAGAAGCCCACACATCGCAATGAAGAGTAGCCCCCGCTTGCAGCAACTAGAGAAAGCCAGAGCACAGCAATGAAGATCCAACACAGCCAAAAATAAATTAATTAATTTAAAAAAATAAGAAGAAGAAGAAATAAAAAATAAAATAATTCTCTACTAAATAGCAGTCTCTCTAGACCAGTTTCACTATGAAATAGTGTCCAAGTTAGAAATAAGAGATAGAATTCTTCATGACCTAGACTCTGCTGACATTACTTATAATTTGATTTGGAGTGCAGTATTCTTTTTATAACCTGAAATGAAGATCAATCTCTGTTTGGAGAGGACCACCCTCTCCATCATTTGAGAAACTATCGTATTCAGTTATAGAAGGCATCCATTAGTTTACCCAAGCCCACAGCATTGTTCAGTAGGGCCACACTCTAGGGCATGCAGGACCCTGGGAAATATTAGATTTTTAAATGTATTGTAAAATTCATGGCTTCACATGAAGTATAGGGAATAATGGGTAGAGAAAGGTATTTAGAATTAACTGATTGTCCAATCGGTGCATGTGAAGATTCTTCAGAGTGTCCAGGCACCATTTCTTCCTGTTCAGGTCCATCAGGTCTTCTTTTCTGTCACTGTCAAATGTGTCATGCATAGAAAATGTCCTATCTCCACCATGAGAAAAAGTAGCCACACACTTATTCACCATGCCCTAGCTCTTCAGAAACTCTTTGTGTTGAAACAACATAAGTCATCTTGCCTTTGCAGTTCCCTAATACCATTTATTTAGTGCTGATTATTTCATTACTCATAACACTGCATTATCCATTGCACTGCCCATGAAGCTGGCTTCTAATGATTCTCTCCAAGGTTGTTACTGTGGTTCACTGATGAAGACCATAAACACAAGATTTACCCAGAATAAGAAGGGAAAATGTGGACAAAAATTTGTTTTCTGGCCCCATTAAATTTGTCATTCAAAATTTGACAGCATAAACATAGAACAACATATCTTCCAACCATGTCTTCCTGTAATCACTGCATTCTTAGAATGTGAACTCTCTCCACATTAACCACACACCTGCCCCCCACACACTGACACCTATAAGGAGGATAGGTGGGGGCCCATGGGTGCTGGAAGAGGAGCTGACCCATACACACAAGGAATGTTCATCCCTTATGACCAACCTGAGAGAGCACAAATGTCACCATATCGATTGGAGGCAAGAAAGAACATGGATGTGAAGGTTCCACTGGTGTCACAGATCAAAGGTCTTGAAAGCCCATGGAGAACATAGACACATCATGCCTGGAGACTGTCTGACAAGTGGTGGAGCCCTCAGAAAAGTAGAGTGACCAGCCTGGGCACTAATGGAGGGGTGCACCCAGGATAAAGGATACCTGGCCCCACCCCGCCATGATTATGTGCTATAGATTAGAGGTGACACTACGGTCAAGACACATGGGTGAGCAAGAGAAGACACACAAGCCCACACACATGGCTCAAGCCCAAGGTGGACTGTTGGAAATCCAGACCAGAGCTCACTTTGAGTCTGGTGTGATGAAAGTCACCTAAAGTCAGCATGTCAGCATCATTCTGGTGGCACAATCTCATGTGATCTCGCAAAAAAAAAAAAAAAAAAAAAAATACTGCAACAGGAGCAATCTGCCATCCTCCTGGAACCAGCCAACCACAGGCCCCAGGACAACTCCACAGGCATGAGTTCACTGGGGCATCTGGTCAATGCCATCTGTACCACAACCCTGGCCAACCCCAGGCACAAGATGGTCTTACAAATTTTCAATCAAGGTATTCTAAAGCATGGGGCCCTCTGAGGCCTGGGACCCAGGCAGGCACCCTACTTGCCCTAGTCTAAGGTGAGTATTGTTGTTCACATTCTATTACATATCTCATTCATTTCATGGTCTTTAGTTAAGCACCCTTTTTAAGTTTGCCTAGTTAAGTCAACAGATGACAGCTAGTAATCTAAGAAGCACTACTGATATAAATATCTGTCCCAAATTTTAAATAAAAAATTCTGATCCTCCAAAATTAAACAGAGATTACCATATAACCCAGCAATTCTACTCTAAGTTAAAAGAACTGAAGAGAGCTACTCAAACAAGTACTTATACATCCTGCTCATAACAGCACTATTCATATTTGCAATAGCCAAAAGGTGGAAATAGTCCAGATGTACATCAATGGATGAATGGATAAACAAAGTGTGATATACACATACAGTGGAATACTATTCAGTCATAAAAAGGAATGAAGTACTGATTCATGCCACAATGTGAATGGACCTCAAAAGCATCATCTTAAGTGAATGAAACAAAACACAAAAGGACAAATATTATGACTTCATTTATATGGAATACCCAGAGTAGGTAAATCCATAGACACAGAACACAGATTGGTGGTGGCCAGGGGCAAGAAGGAAAAGGAAATTGAATATAACTTCTTAGCAGTTTAGGCGTTTCCTTTTGGGGTGATGACAATATTTTGGAACTAGATAGAGGTGGTGCTTATTGACAACATTATGAATGTACTAAATGCCACTGAATTGCTTGCTTTAAAATGGTTAATTCTGGGCTTCCCTGGTGGTGCAGTGGTTAAGAATCCTCCTGCCAATGCAGGGGACACGGGTTCGAGCCCTGGTCCAGGAAGATCCCACATGCCACGGAGCAACTAGGTCCGTGTGCCACAACTACTGCGCCTGCGCTCTAGAGCCCGCGAGCCACAACTACTGAGCCTGCGTGCCACAACTACTGAAGCCCGTGCGCCTAGAGCCTGTGTTCCGCAACAAGAGAAGTCACCGCAATACGAGGCCCATGCACCGCAATGAAGAGTAGCCCCCGCTCTTCACAACTAGAGAAAGCCCGTGTGCAGCAACAAAGACCCAACACAGCCAAAAATAAAATTTTTTTTTTAATGGCTAATTTTATGTTATGTGAATTTCACTTCAATTTTTTTAAAATCTCAATCTTAAAAGATATTTATTTACAACGTATTGATATTAAGTTGTTATACTCAAACACAGAGTCAAGTCAACTGTGATAATTTGTGGTCATATTTACGATTATTATTTCTCATAGAACAAAATATCACTGAGAACTACCCCAAAATACATCTAGTTGGGCTAGTTTTCAGAGACAGGAAATAGTGTTGAGGTGAAACATTGCTGAAAAGAAGAAAATCTATAGGGAAAAACCTGAAAAAAAGAAATTATATATGTTTCTTTACTTAAGAAAGTGACGTTTTTAATCAAGAACTTTTAATGTATCAAGGAAAAGAAACACACTCCAGCAGTTGGCCTTGGGAACCACAGAATAATCAGAAACCCATTTTATAACCAAAACCTTAAAAATATTACCTTAGCATGGTGGTCCTCGATAAAGATAACTGCTATCTGTTCAACAACAACTATATTACAACCAAAGATTTAAAGCGAGCACAACCTACAAATTTGCTGTGTTCTTTTGTATGCTGTTCAAGAGATATTCACTGGAGAGATGAAGCAGCAATATAATTAATTCATATACGAGTTTAATCTTATTACAGCCATTACCTTCTAAGTGGAGATATAATTCAAACAATGCTATATTTCTTTTTAGACTGTTCTTATCAATTTCAGATATTAAAATAATTATTTTAAGCTGTTATAGCCCACAGGCAAAATGAAATAGCATAGAAACTATAAAGCTTTGTAAAACAAAACATGTAAGTAGTCAAACTGGGCTGATCACATCCCTGCCAGATAAAGAGGCTGGTCATCAGTCAAGAAATAAACACATCAATCCTGAAGGAAGGAACATTTGCATTTCTATAATGCAAAATTACTCCTGCACTAAAAGATCATGTTGTGGAAGAAACTTAATGTATTTCTCCCCAAAACAATTTTTTAAAGTACTTCAATCCTTGGATTCTTTTGCACAAAAATGAAACAAAAATCATCTACTTTCAGACGATAATAAATTTTTAGGAGTAATTGTTCTTCAAAGAGATAAAAAGCTCCACTATTAATGTGCATGAGTTTCTAGATAATATTAAAAGCAATGCAATTACAGTTATGGTAATTGATAGGGTTCTTACCTGATAATGATCAGGGGTCAAGAGTTTAAAACATAAAGCAGAACACGCTTTTCCCTTTTTAAAGTCAAGTAAGCAATTTGAAGGTTGGCTCTGCGACTGCAGACCCTGGACTCTCTCTTCCCTAACCGAGGTGGGAATGGGAGAGTGCTGCTAAAAAATTCCATGTCCCTTCTTCTCTCATTAAATGCTCTTATCTCCCCCAAACCAGAACTGTTCTTTCCTTAGGAAAAGAGTGTAATTCTCAGTTATCTAGGCAAATGAGAGTCATGCATAACAAGGATAAATTAATTTCACAGTTAATTTCAAACCCCAGTTTCAGCCCCATTTTATTAGTGTTCTACACTTACTTAATAGATTGACTAAACAAAATCCTTAAATTAAGAGAAATAAACAAATAATCTTTTAATTCATTCAAAGTGATGGCACCTTATAAAACTGTGGAGCCCTCTCAAGGTCCCATTGTGCAGTTTTTGTGTGTGTGTGTGGTACGCGGGCCTCTCACTGTTGTGGCCTCTCCCGTTGCAGAGCACAGGCTCCGGACGCGCAGGCTCAGTGGCCATGGCTCATGGGCCCAGCCGCTCCGCGACATGTGGGATCCTCCCGGACCGGGGCACGAACCCGTGTCCCCTGCATTGGCAGGTGGACTCTCAACCACTGCGCCACCAGGGAAGCCCCCATTGTGCAGTTTTGAGCTTACTGTTTTGTCCCTGCTGCTAATTGACCCCCTGACCTGGAGCCCTGTGCTATACTTTCTGACAGTGGAAGCTGTACAGAGCATAATTTAATTGGACCATTTGGGTTTTCATTTGTTTGGGCATTTATGAACCAAATTCACTGGAGCCAGAGAATTTACCCAGGTGTAAGAAATACGGAGCAAGATCATTACCTTTAATGTGACAGATAACAGGAAACTCTAAGAAAAAAAAAAGCTTAAAGGGAAGTCAATTTTTCGACAGCCTGGAGATCACAGTTTACTGTGCTTATGACAGTATCTAGATCAATTCTGAGCCTTTAATGACACAATGTGATTCTTTGTATGAACCAGAAAAAAAACTATGGCATTACCATATTAAAACACTGGCATATTTAAAATTCAGTGAGTAAACAGGGAAATGTTAACAGTGTTTTTAATCAAAGTTATCTTGGGGTGCTGAGATTATGGTATTTTCTGTACTTGTCTGTATTTTTAAGTTTTCCCCCAAATAAAATACATTGCTCTCATAAGTTTAAAAAAAAAATCAATGATAATTTGTTACTTAATTTTAAAAATTAGTAGCATGTACTCTCACTGACCCAGAATTTTCAACTGGTTCCAGGAAAGAAGCAGAGTGTGCAGATATCCAGGCTCTTTATCCAAACTTCGGTTATATTTTCTTTAATAAAGCTTCACTTAAGATTTTTTAAATGATTCCACTGATTTTTTTAAAAAATTGATTGGACGCCATTCATCTGTTTCAGATAGTTTCTCGGAATTTACTGTAGACAAAGTTCTGTGTTGAGAGAACTGTCACACAGAGGTTGTGATTTTTCTCTTGTCCTCCGACTCCTCCCAAATATGCCCCTCTATGCATCCACTTTTCATTGTTCTTTTTCTCCCATGAGTAAGCCTCAGCCCTAGCCTAGTTTTTCCAGCTCTTACTCATCTTGATTCAGCATCACAGGGTCAAGAAACTGAGCAGGCAGAGACAGAACTTTTCTTAGAGGATGGGAGAGGACGGAACACTATATATACTTACACGTTAATTTACTACTTGTCTCCATTGTGTCCTTGGGTATTTGGGGGTGTGGGAGAGAGGATAGCTGAAGTCAGCTGAAAGGTTTTTGGTGATAAAAAGATAGATGGGGGGAAAGGGGTTTTAAGAAGCATGACTATAGGTTATAAAAAAGGATTCTTTTTGATGTTTTTAAGAAACTCTAAGATTTGATAGTAATCAATTGCAATTTTTTGTCAGACTGCTATTTCTTTGCATTTATACTTAATAAAGACACGATGCTCTTGTTATAAATAGGTTCCAACCATATGGGTGGTAGGAGCAAGAATGAAAGAAAATCTAGATGGATCTAGACATAAAACTCTCTGGGTCCTCAGCATGCAAATGTCTCTAAGGAGACTCAGTGTGCCTCTGAATCTATTGTGGTTAGCACCAATATGTGGTTAGCACATATAAAATTTGAGGTGTGCCACTTACATTTGGATAACTTCCAATGTTCCTTTTAAGACAATGACTCATACAGATCCATACAGAGACAGAGATACATACACACACACACACACACACACACACACACACACACACACACACAAACAAACAAACTTTGTCTTTTATGTGGACCAGGAAATGCTTATCTCTGTGTCTGGCTAGTTTTTAGGGGACAAAGAGCTGAGCTAATCATTCATGAGACAAAGCATGGAAAGTTGGACAGTCTGTGTCCGGCACTGTCAGCAGGTTCAAGCCAAGGGGGAAAGGTCAGTGCTCTGCCTTGTCACAGGTGAACAAAGGAGTCATCTGAGAATCTTACAAGAGTCATGAGAAAGAGTGAAGCGTAGATGGCAAGTCGTATCTCAGTCATATGGAGAAGGGTGGTTCTTTGTGGCAAGCTGTTCCCAAAAGATAAAAGAGTGAGGGGTTCTCTTAACTGCGGTGTTCTCAGGACTCAGGCAAAGTTCAACCTTGCCAGGTTCAGTGAACTTCTGAAGGGGAAAATAATTGAGTACCTGAGACTCTCACATAAAAAACACAACCTCATTGTATCAGTGGTTACAGAGGCTGGTGTGACTAGTTAATATCTGTAAGCAAACTCATCTGAGTAACACTTGAGCATTTTACCACTTGTAGAATTTGAAAAAAATTTAGATTAATTCCTTTCCATTGCTCGGCAATAGAATGAATATGATGAAATCTGAACGTATCTAACAGGCAAAAAGGCATGTTGGTGACCAAACTGCATTATAAATGTCATTCAGTCCAAAAAACAAGTTTTTTAGTGACACAGCATGGTACAGAAGAAAGAACACAGATGCACTTGGGTTCAAATCCAGGGTCCATCATTTATTAGCAGTGTGACTTTGGATGATTTAACCTCTCTAAGTCTGTTATGGAAAAAAGGAATAAGAAGACTTACCTTGCAAGAGTCCCTTGATTATAGATCATGAATGTGAAGCTCCAGTGAGAGCCTGCCTGAATGTTGCAGGTACTCAGTGATGGAACCTCACTCTGGCCAAGGCTGAGGGGTCCCACACTCAATCAATGAATGCCCTCACCCAATTTGAGGAGGGTTGTGTGTATGTGAGTATTTCATAAGCATTTGAGTCTATGTACATTAAGTTAAACTCTCTCCAGTGAATGAAATTAAAGATGTAAATCTTGGGAACTATCAATGGTCATATCTCATGACATATGGGGAAAGTCTGCGCTAAGAAAGATGAATGAAGCTGAACCCAGAGAAAAGTCGGAAGGGAGGGACTAAGAGTCTTGACATTGTTCAAGTCCTTGGTTCTAATTATCCTTCTGTCCAGCTTCACCCTTCCTATACCTTGGCTATGCTGTCACTTATATGCCACAGAGTTCTAATCAATACAGGCAGCAATTATTGTTCTTCTAATAATAAGCAAAATGGCATAAGTCAAAGAGCGACAGCTGAGAATAAACAGTCTCTTCCCAACTTTATCTCCTACTTAATAATTTATTCCATCACTAATTGTCTGCTTCAGACTGTCTAACAGAAATCAAAGAATATTAAATATAGTTGATATTTTTTCAAAAGATATTTTTTCCTACATATTTGGCTTCACTTTCTTGGAATTCTTCTTCAAAGAGTAAATTTCATCTTGACTCTAGTTCTCATCTTCCCAGTGGAGCTTTTAAACTAAGCTAATGGTTTTGATGTACATCCAACTCAAGATGCATAGTATACTATGATACAGCCTGTTCCATCTGGGAAACACTTAGAGATAAAGGAAATAATCTGATTATTTGCTTCATACTAACTGCTGCTCTGAAAATTAGTTTTTTAATGTAGAAAATAAGACCATATTTAATGCTTCTTATCTGGCTTAGGCTTTTTAGATATTCAAAGGACTCCAACTGAATATTGACATGTAGTAAAACAGTGCAGTTATATATAAGAGAAATTTCAGACTATGCAAATAAGAATACATTCATGTTGCTATCCTGCATCTAGAGTTATTCTTAAGAGTTGTTTTCAGGGACTTAAGAACCTAAATAATCAGAGATAAGAATAAGGCACCTAAGAACTTACTAGGAAATACTAAATTCATTCTGATTTTATATACTCTGGGTAGCACTAAACAGATAAGGCCAGACACACCTTCAACAGTAATTTGAACAGTGTTTCATGGACAGAATGTACTGTGAGCTAAACCACTGTAAAAAAAAAAAAATGTAGCCTACATACAGGATCCCAAAAAGAACAACAAAAACACAGATTTATATAACTGTATACCCCTGTCATGCATAAGATGCTTCTGAAATGAGAACCCTGCTATCAACACTAGTACTTGGTTTTAAGAGTTTTAAGTTGTCTGAGTTTATACTTTTAGTTACCTTTAGAAAATGTTTAAGCAAAATGTTTTACAACTTTCAGAAAACTTATTAGAATGTCAACCTATTTTATAATTTAAATAAAATACATAAAACCAACAAAACTTTGCCTTCTTTGTCAAAAAGTAGTTACTGCTTTAATTCCTAGCCAGAAGAAATCAAGCAAATGCATACACACGTGGTTTCAAAATCCTGCCCATACCCCCTTCACCAGAGGTCACTTGCAGACACTTCCATTTACCACTATGGCTTCCCGCAGCATCTCCCTACTTGAGGGCATCCTCTGACCACACAAGGAGGTAAGGCACAGACTGGAAGTACCAGGAAGTAAATGCTCCAGGAGCAACCCTTAACTAGTAAGGGTGGGAGCTGCTGGAAAACCCAAAATTCCTCATCACTCAGGGTGACATTCGGAAGCTCATTGCATCCCATTTTGAAGGGCAGGACTTATCTTTCCTCCCTTCCCTGTCTCATTTCCCCACTCCCTCACAGGACCTCCCACAGATGCTACTTGCACCCAGATCCTGCTCATAGCATGTGCTTTGGGGAGAACCTAAACAAAGACCATCTCCAAGCAGCTATATTCACTCTGCATTGCTCCCTTCCCTTCTTACTACCACCTCCCTGCTTTAAACACCCAATCAGTACAAAGAAAGCTTATCTCTACAAGTCATTTTAAAAAATAGTTGATCTCTATTACACTGAGAAGAGAGACCCAGGAATAACGGACCATCCCCTTTGCTATCCAAGAATTTCACTTTTGGTAATGCACCCACACAAACACACACAAACCTGGAAGTCACATTATAAAATAGCAAGTAGATTCTTCTCATAAATATATGAAGACTACCCAACTGTATCTGTAAAGCTGAATTCATGATAAAGCCATTCCTAGACAGAGATGCTCAATCAATACTTATTCATGGATGAACAGATAAGAGAATGAATGAATGACTACCTTTCAATTGTAGAATTGAGCACATGAGTCATGAAAGCAGGATAAAAATTAGAAAGGAACATAAAATTGAACATAAGGGCCCAAGTAGAAAAGCCTAGCTCCAGCTCTATCACTGACCATGTAACACATACAATGTCACAATCACATATGAGCTTCACCTCGAATCAAGAGTGTCAGACAAGCCAGCATTAAGAGCTTTGGCCCACAAGTCAGGACAGCTGGACCGGAGATCAAGCTCGCCACTGATTTGACGTTTGGCAAATTACAATCTCTACTGGAATAAATCCTGGAGTGATACTTATGCATTACAGATTATTATTAAAATGAAAAGAAAACATGGCCTTGAAAATGTAATTAATTAGGTTCTATACCCAAGGTAATTACCTGAGGACCTTCAGTTCTATTTGTTTTCTTTAAAGAAAGAGGATAATGCAAACTCTTGGAATGGGAATTTTGGGGGGTTTATTACCAGTAGAAAGTTATTCAAACTGAACTCTTAGGTAGAAAGCCAATTTATATATGTTCATTTATTCAATCAACAAATATTTATTGTGAACCAGGCATTGTTCAAAGTACAGCAGTGAACACAATAGACATAAAACCCAGACCTTGTGGAATTTACAACTTAGAAGAAGTGCTCTGGCTGAAGTGTATTATTAGCTGGGAGAGGCAAGGGGAACAGTCCCTGGGGCTTTTCAGGATGCATAAGAATCATCTGGAGCACTTGTGTAACTCCCCCGCTACACTCCTCCAGCATCTGATTCTCTGGATCTCAAGAAAGGAAATCAGAACACTCACCAAGTACTCCAAACTGCCTGATGCAGGTGATACAGACCACACCGTAAGAAACACTGCCCTCAAGTTTCCTATGGCACCATTTACAAACTCCATGCCTAGATGATTTCTCTAGCAGCCAGCCTTTCCGTCTTGATTCTCAGATGGTTATCAATAAACATATTTGATGGATGCCCCCAGTGAACTAGAACCTGGGAAATTTATCGTTTAATAAGAGATATACTTTGTGCCAAAGTCATAGTTAAATAAAAACAAAGCACTTTAGGCCTCATATATCAGATCCTAAAAGTATTCATAAGAGTAAATTGGACAAATGAATACTTGTTAGTTGCTCCTCAACCGAGTTCCCCAAGCACTTGGCACACACCTTGTACACTTACCCTAAGTATCATAAGTATCTGTTTCTGCCAGTGTTTCCTACTCCTGAGTGGTTGTTCATCAAATATGAGAACTGTGATTTATGTTAGTCCATATTATGTTATGTTATGTTATGTTATGTCCACAGTGCTACCAGTCTTGTTACATGGTAGACACTAAATACTTGTCAATAAATGAGGCAATAAATGAATGAACAAATGAACTGACAGGTAAATAAACAGCCTGGCTTGCATTAGTTTTCTCATCTGGCAAATGATCTCCTTCTACATGATATGTCCAACTTCCCTTCCAAATCTCTAATTCTAATATTGAAAGAAGAAAAATCAGGAATAAAGAGAAAAACCAGCCAAATATTAACTGCTGCAATTAAACCTGCAAAAATTAAACCTGTAAACATATATCTACCAAAGAGAAAGCTTGTTATAGTAAGGCACTTTATAAGAGTTTGCTTGTCCTCCAACACTAGAGTTATACAAAGTTTCCATAGCACATCCTCTTTCTACTGTAAAAACTTTTAACCAATAAAGTAATTCCAAGAATTTGATAATGATGACGACGATGATGATGAGATGAAAAGAAAAGCCTCCGTTTTCTTAGGTATCACTGCCCTCTGCTGGATACAATGAGAAGCTTCCACATAAATGTACATAATTTTCCAGACTCTGGCTAGGAAGGGACTTTTAAGGTTACCCTTAGGTGCTTTGTGACCGCCGGGAGGGGTGGGATAGGGATGGTGGGAGGGAGAGAGACGCAAGAGGGAAGAGATATGGGAACATATGTATATGTATAACTGATTCACTTTGTTATAAAGCAGAAACTAACACACCATTGTAAAGCAATTATACTCCAATAAAGATGTAAAACAATAAAAAAATAAAATAAAATAAAGTTACCCTTATGCAGTCAAACCCAGGGCTAAGATGATACTAAAGATCAGTATTTGATTTTCCTTTTTGCATAAGACTCCACTATGGTTTGGCATGCCATTGTTATTGATCCCGTCTTTATTCAAAATTGTGATATTTTGTTCCTCATGGATTATTCTGCATTAATTTCCATTTTTAAAATATGTATTAAAATATTGTTTATCTTGAGTATTGAGTCTTTTTTGTGTCCTCCTAAATTTTTCACAGAAGATGACTACCTCACTTGCCTCACCCCAGTCCCAGACCTGATTAAAAGTGCCTCCTCAAGGTGGTTGGCCTGCTGTGAACACTTCAGGGACACCTTCCCTCACTAGGTCAAGGTTCCCTAAGCCAGGCTCCCACAGGGCCAGGTGCCTCTCCTTGCATAATTGCTGGATAAACACCCATCTCCCACTCTAGGCTCAGAACTCTATGAAAGTGGGAACCACAGCTGGTATTTGTTCTAAGCATGGGATTTCCAGCCCCTAGCACAGACCTAGCACATCATAAACCTCCATAAATATCAGTTGAATGAAAGGATAAACAAATACCACCAAGGAAAGAAGGAAGAACTGTGTAGCGGACTTTTCCATCTTCGGAAGATATTACCATAGAGCAAAGGTACAAGTAACAAGAACAACTGCCATTTGCTGATTGCTTACTGCACAGCAGACACTGTGCTAAGTAACACATGATCTCACTTAATCCACGCAACCCCATATGATACATGTACCTTTATCACACACATTACAGCAGAGGAGGAACCTAAGACCTAGAGAAATACAGAAACCAGAAACATTTCTTCCTGCAGTTTTCACACTGGTTCTAGAACTTTTCCTCAATGACACTTTTATATATCACATAAACATAATTCCAACTCCCACCAAAAAAAGTGTTATATATCTGTTGAAGGGCACTACAGTAAGATCTTCAAGGGATAAAAAGAAAAAGTAGAACACATTTCTCTCTGGGATCCTCAGTCTAGGAAAATGGAGAGGATTTTTTAAGTATGCAAATGATAATTTAAAAATACATAGCTCAGTAAGGTCAAGGTCATAAGAGAAGGAGTAAGTGTAAGTTCAAATGAGAGAATGGGTATAATCGGGTTGGAGGGATCAAGAATCCCTTCATAGGAGGTGGCAGCATGTCAAATATGCCTTGAAGGAGGGATAAAATATTAACAGGCAAAATTAAGGAAGAGAGGGAGAGGGAGAGCAATTTAGAAAGAGGCAATGGTCCAAGCGCAGTGAGAGAGGCAGGAGCCTGTGGGTGTGTGGCTGTGTGTCAGAAGGAGTGCTCCAGTTTGCAGGGTGGCAGACTGGAGCATATTACTGAGGGCTCTCTGGGCCAGCCTGAGGTATCTGTATTTAAGTATTTCCTACTAGAAAGAAAGAGGATTTTTGAGCACAACTTTCCTCCCCCACTGAAAGCTCAAACCAGCCTCCCCCACTGAAAGCCAGCAATTCAGCTTGCTAGTAGTTCCTTGGGCCATCCATCCCAGCTATTGCTGCTTCTAGAATTGTCTACCTGCTGGGACCACAAAGGCGGGTGAAAGGGTCTGGAAGCACTGGTAGGTTGGGTGAGGGTGATCCCGGTGGCTGCTAAGCAGACCGAGGCAATGGGGAAGGCAGCAGCACCTTCCCTTCCCCACACTGCTCCACGGAACCTGGGCTGGAAAACAGAGCAAGTAGGCAGCAGTCACCTTGCTGGTGGCAATGTGGGTGGAGCTGGGACTTGGGGTCTCCAGGACCCTTCATGTGAGAGGTGCTAACATCTGGCTACACACACCCATCCCAGGCACTTTTGGCTGCAACAAAGGCAATGAGAAAGTCCTTGGAAAGACCTTGATGGAATTCCCGGTATAGAATCATGGCTCTAAATGCAACATGATTTAGTCAGGGATAACCACAAAAACATTTTTTTTTCCTAAAATCAACAGACAATTTAGAAATTATTAGAACTGGATGAACGATTAACACTAGAATTTACAGCACTTGTTTTATGACATAAAGTTCAGTTAGAGAATAAGAAATACATTTCTCATCATATCTTGGTCACAAATCAAGCCTTGGTAAATTTAAGAAAATTGAAATCGTATCAAGTATCTTTTCTGACCACAACGCTATGAGACTAGATATCAATTACAGGAAAAAAATCTATAAAAAATACAAACACATGGAGGCTAAACAATACACTACTTAATAACCAAGAGATCACTGAAGAAGTCAAAGAGGAAGTCAAAAAACACCTAGAAACAAATGACAATGAAAACACGACGATCTAAAACCTATGGGATGCAGCAAAAGCAGTTCTAAGAGGGAAGTTTATGGCAATACAATCCTACCTTTAGAAATAAGAAACATCTCAAATAAACAACCTAGCCTTACACCTAAAACAATTAGAGAAAGAAGAAAAAAAAAAACCAAAGTTAGCAGAAGGAAAGAAATCATAAAGATCAGATCAGAAAAAAATGAAAAAGAAATGAAGGAAATGAGAGCAAAGATCAATAAAACTAAAAGCTGGTTCTTTGAGAAGATAAACAAAATTGATAAACCATTAGCCAGACTCAACAAGAAAAAAAGAGAGAAGACTCAAATCAATAGAATTAGAAATGAAAAAGGAGAAGTATCAACTGACACTGCAGAAATACAAAGGATCATGAGAGATTACTACAAGCAACTCTATGCCAATAAAATGGACAACCTGGAAGAAAGGGACAAATTCTTAGAAATGCACAACCTTCTGAGACTGAACCAGGAAGCAACAGAAAATATAAACAGACCAATAACAAGCACTGAGATTGAAACTGTGATTAAAAATCTTGCAACAAACAAAAGCCCAGGACCAGATGGCAT
This sequence comes from Orcinus orca, assembly GCF_937001465.1. NCBI lineage: Eukaryota > Metazoa > Chordata > Mammalia > Artiodactyla > Delphinidae > Orcinus > Orcinus orca. The sequence continues at coordinate 76,185,426 of NC_064564.1, read as the reverse complement.
CACAGGTGAATTCTATCAAACATTTAGAGAAGAGCTAACATCTATCCTTCTCAAACTCTTCCAAAGTATAGCAGAGGGAGGAATATTCCCAAACTCCTTCTACGAGGCCACCATCACCCTGATACCAAAATAAGACAAAGATGTCACAAAGAAAGAAAACTACAGGCCAATATCACTGATGAACATAGATGCAAAAATCCTCAACAAAATACTAGCAAACAGAATCCAACTGCACATTAAAAGGATTATACACCATGATCAAGTAGGGTTTATCCAGGAATGCAAGGATTCTTCGATATATGCAAATCAATTAATGTGATATACCATATTAACAAATTGAAGAAGAAAAACCATACAATTACCTCAACAGATGCAGAGAAAGCTTTCGACAAAACTCAATGCCCATTTATGATAAAAACCCTCCAGAAAGTAGGCATAGAGGGAACTTACCTCAACATAATAAAGGCCATATATGACAAACCCACAGCCAACATCGTCCTCAATGGTGAAAAACTGAAACCACTTCCACTAAGATCAGGAACAACACAAGGTTGCGCACTCTCACCACTATTATTCAATATTGTTTTGGAAGTTTTACCCACAGCAATCAGAGAAGAAAAAGAAATACAAGGAATCCAAATCGGAAAAGAAGAAGTAAAGCTGTCACTGTTTGCAGATGACATGATACTATACATAGAGAATCCTAAAGATGCTACCAGAAAACTACTAGAGCTAATCAATGAATTTGGTAAAGTAACAGGATATGAAATTAAGGCACAGAAATCTCTTGCATTCTTATACACTAATGATGAAAAATCTGAAAGTGAAATTAAGCAAACACTCCCATTTACCACTGCAACAAAAAGAATAAAATACCTAGGAATAAACCTACCTAAGGAGACAAAAGACCTGTATGCAGAAAACTATAAGACACTGATGAAAGAAATTAAAGATGATACATATAGATGGAGAGATACACCATATTCTTGGATTGGAAGAATCAACATTGTGAAAATGACTATACTACCCAAAGCAATCTACAGATTCAATGCAATCCCTGTCAAACTACCAATGCCATTTTTCACAGAACTAGAACAAAAAATTTCACAATTTGTATGGAAACACAAAAGACCCCCAATAGCCAAAGCAATCTTGAGAGAGAAAAATGGAGCTGGAGGAATCAGGCTCCCTGACTTCAGACGATACTACAAAACCACAGTAATCAAGACAGTATGGTACTGGCACAAAAAGAGAAACATAGACCAATGGAACAGGATAGAAAGCGCAGAGATAAACCCACACACATATGGTCACCTTGTCTTTGATAAAGGAGGCAAGAATATACAGTGGAGAAAAGACAGCCTCTTCAATAAGTGGTGCTGGGAAAACTGGACAGCTACATGTAAAAGAATGAAATTAGAACACTCCCTAACACCATACACAAAAATAAACTCAAAATGGATTAAAGACCTAAATGTAAGGCCAGACAATATAAAACTCTGAGAGGAAAACATAGGCAGGACACTCTGACATAAATGACAGCAAGTTCCTTTTTGACCCACCTCCTAGAGAAATGGAAATAAAAACAAAAACAAACAACTGGGACCTAATGAAACTTAAAAGCTTTTGCACAGCAAAGGAAACCATAAACAAGACAAAAAGGCAACCCTCAGAATGGGAGAAAATATTTGCAAATGAAGCAACTGACAAAGGATTAAGCTCCAAAATTTACAAGCAGCTCATGCAGCTCTATATCAAAAAAACAAACAACCCCATCCAAAAACAAGCAGAAGACCTAAATAGACATTTCTCTGAAGAAGATATACAGACTGCCAACAAACACATGAAAGAATGCTCAACATCATTAATCATTAGAGAAATGCAAATCAAAACTACAATGAGATATCATCACTCATCTCACCACTCAGAATGGCCATCATCAAAAAATCTACAAACAATAAATGCTGGAGAGGGTGTGGAGAAAAGGGAACCCTCTTGCACTGTTGGTGGGAATGTAAATTGATACAGCCACTATGGAGAACAGTATGGAGGTTCCTTAAAAAACTAAAAATAGAACTACCATACGACCCAGCAATCCCACTACTGGGCATACACCCTGAGAAAACCATAGTTCAAAAAGAGTCATGTACCACAATGTTCACTGCAGCTCTATTTACAATAGCCAGGACTTGGAAGCAACCTAAGCGTCCTTCGACAGATGAATGGATAAAGAAGATGTGGCACATATATACAATGGAATATTACTCAACCATAGAAAGAAATGAAACTGAGGTATTTGTAGTGAGGTGGATGGACCTAGAGTCTGTCATACAGAGTGAAGTAAGTCAGAAAGAGAAAAACAAATACTGTATGCTAACACATATGTATGGAATCTAAAAAAAAAAAAAAATGGTTATGAAGAACCTAGCGGCAAGAAGGGAATAAAGACGCACAACTACTAGGGAATGGACTTGAGGACATGGGGAGGGGAAGGGTAAGTTGGGATAAAGTAAGAGAGAGGCATGGACATACATACACTACCAAACGTAAAATAGATAGCTAGTGGGAAGCAGCCGCATAGCACAAGGAGATCAGCTTGGTGCTTAGTGACCACCTAGAGGGGTGGGATAGGGAGGGTGGGAGGGAGGGAGACGAAAGAGGGAAGAGATATGGGGATATATGTATATGTATAACTGATACACTTTGTTATAAAGCAGAAACTAACACACCATTGTAAAGCAATTATACTCCAATAAAGATGTTTTAAAAAATACATTTCTTAATTTCTTATTCACCTATTTATGTATATAAGCATAGCAGTTGCTGTTTCAAACATCACTCACATTTATAGGCATTCGTTTCCATGGAGACAGGGAACTGTCAGGGAGGGGCCTGTGCAGGAAATGAGGGTATACAAAGACAAACCTCCCTCCGACACACTGGCTGACCCCACCTGGGTGTATCCATGACCCTTAGCTCCTACCCCACTGACCTCTGTGCTATGGTATCTCCAGCCAACTCCTCTAAGGCACATGTTGATATAATGTGCATCTAGTTTGCTTTTTCCTTCAGAGGTGGAAGAGACTGTAACCAGAACACAAGAGCTTTATTGACTGATTAACTTACCTAAGGTTAGGTAAGATGTATTCATTCATTTTAAAACATGTAATTATTGAAGTCTTGCTATGTGCCAAACACTGTGCTAGACTCTGGGGACACAGTAATGAGTGACAGGTAAGCATCTAAGGAGGAAGGACCTCAAGCCAGCCTTAGAGGGTAGGAAAAGCTTTCCAGAGAAACTGCTGTCAACACTGAAACCTGAGAGATGAACAAACATTAGCTGGACTCTGGAACTGCTGGGGAAGAGAGAGGGAAGAAGAAAGGAGGGGAGGGAGGGAGGCGAAGGAGAGCACAACTGCTGCTCCTGCAGAAAGGACAGCAGTGCAAAGGCCTGGGAGGCGGGGAGAGAGAGAGAAAAGGGAAGGAGGAAGGAGCATGGTTCTTTGGGGAACTGTGTTGTTTTTAAGGCTGGAGCACTGAGCACAAGGTGGGGAGTAGTGAGAGCAGACTAGGGTGGCAAGCAAGGCCCAGCTCACAAAGGGCCTTGAGAGCCAATTAAGGGATCTGAGCTTCATCATGACAGTAATGGAGGGACACAGACAAGACTTAAAAGAGGAGTGACGTGATCAGGTTTGCATTTGAGAAAGGACACCCTAGCTGAAGCATAGGGACTAGATGGGACACAGGTAGACTAGAAGCAGGGAGACAAGTAACGATGCTTGCTGTGGTCAAGAGAGTGAAAGGAAATGGTGTCCAGAACTAAATTAATTACCACAGGAGTTGAGAAGTAGGTGTTTTAAACACTATTTATTAGGAAGAATGGGAAAACCTTGATGATTGATGGATGGTGTTACTGACCAAATGTTTGTGTCCCCCGCAAAATTCCTATGTTGAAGCCCTAATTCTCGGTGTGCCTAGATTTGGAGATAGAACCTCTAAGGAAGTAATTAAGGTTAAGAGAGGTCATAAGGATGACCTGATCTGATGAAATGAGTCTTTATAAGAAGAGACACCAGAGGGAGCTTTTTCTGCCTCCCTCTGTCTCTGTCTCTCTGTGTCTGTCTCTCTCTTTCTCTCCCCTATGTGAACACACAGTGAGAAGGCAACCATGTGCAAGCCAGGAAGACAGCTCTCACCAGGACCCAAATTTGCCAGCACCTTGATCTTGGACTTCCCAGCCTAAAAAATTTTGAGAAAATAAATTTCTGTTGTTTAAGTCCCCCAGAACCTAACAGAATACTGTGGTATTTTGTTACAGCAGCCTAAGCAGACTAATACAGATGGGAATTCAGGGAAGGGAAGGAGTCCAATGGAACATCCAGGGCTCTAGCTTGGTCACTGGATGGCTTGGGGTACCAGCCACTGCTAGAGAGGCACAGGACAAACAGGCTTATGGAGAAGGATAATGAGTTCAGGTCTGTGCAGACAGAGTTTGAGAGATTACAGGATATGCTTGTGGAGATGTCCAGTGAGCAGATACATCAATCTGGAGCTCAGGAGAAAAAAGCTCTACCAGAGATACAGATTTGAGAATAATCAGCATAAAGATAATAATCAAAGCCTTGAAAAGAAATGAGATTTCTCAGGAAGAATATGAGAATGAATAAAAAGAAAAAAAAAATTTAGGACATAAGTCAAAAGATCACCACTATTTAAGGAGTGGAAAAGGAAAAAGAAGAGCTCTTAAGAAAGATTAAAAGAGAAAGGACAAATCCAAGAAACCACAGTGGACAAAGCAAAGGGGGAGGGAGATATCAAGAAGGAGGGCATGAGCAATAGTGTCCAGATGTTGATGGGAGATTAAGTTAGGCAAGGGCAGAGAAGGGATCCAGGGGTTAAGCAGCAAGGAGGATGCTGATGACTTCAAAAAGAGAACCTTCAGAGGAGTGGAGGGGCTGCCCCTGGGGTGCAGAGTTAAGGGCTGAATATGCAGAACAAACTCTAAGAGAAATGGAGGGAAAACAACGTGAGAAATAAGAGCAATGCATATTTGCAAATTTTTTTACCCTTGAGTTGTAACTTTTTTAATAGATGTAAATAGTAGGACAGAATTCATTACTAGAGGCGTAAAGAGATACTTTATTCATGCCATGCTATTTTTTTTTTTTTTTTTGTGGTACGCGGGCCTCTCACTGTTGTGGCCTCTCCCGTTGCAGGACGCACAGGCTCAGCGGCCATGGCTCACGGGCCTAGTCGCTCCGCGGCATGTGGGATCTTCCCGTACTGGGGCACGAACCCGTGTCCCCTGCATCGGCAGGCGTACTCTCAACCACTGCGCCACCAGGGAAGCCCCATGCCATGCTATTTTTTAAATTAGGCGACTTGGCAGGTTAGAAATGAAGTCACATTTCAACCTCATGTGGAACTAGACTGGCATATTTTGTTCATGTTTTGTTTAATAGAAACGAAGCCTCATGAATCTCTGAACTTTCAAAACTGTTACTTCTGTTTATTTCTGAAGTGGCTTGAGAGCAACTATAAATGTGTTCTGAAGACAGGCAAATTCCGGGAAATTTATCTCTGTGTATTGTAATGGTGGTTGTCATTATTGTTATTTGGAGATAATAATATTCTGTACATCATCAAATGATCTTATTGACCCAGAACCTTATTCAACTATGGTTGAGATAGAAATCTCTGAGTCTAGGAAGAAACTCACCCCATCCCTCTCCCTCATCTTTTCTCTCCTTCTGTCCCTCATCCACATGTGAAGGCCCCTAAATCAGCAGCTATCAAGATCACAGCTACTGTCATTTTGAGGTGACTCTGTTTACCTGTGCATTTTAATTCCTCTGAAAGAAGTCCTTTCCTGCTCTTAAATCCTTAGATGAAATGAGGATTCTGTCACTCTCCTCCTCCCTCTAAATTCTAGAATGTGGTCCATCTCAGACCCACTACCTTCACACTTTCCCTCTGATTCTCTTCTGCCCAACTCCAGGCAGACGTTATCCAGGACACTTTTGTCTTTGCAAGGTCTTGATTTCAAAAATACAAGTTAAAATCAGCTCTGTGTCAGCCCATCCCCATGGCATGAAGGTGAATTTCATAACACATCAAGCTGACACAGAGGTACAAATTCTATGGGGGGGAGGGGCAGGGTAGGGAGGAATATTAGTTTATTTCTCAAAATATTATCTTGCCACCTAAACAAATAAAAGAAGAAAGAAGGAAAGAATAAGGAAAAGGCAGTTGGATATAATATGAAAACCTAAAGCACCCATCAATAAACATCATAATCACTGGGGACAATTCTGGTATATATCTTTTCAGTTCATTATCTATTTATATGTACATGTATATATTTCTACTATTCCTAACTTTTGCTACCTGTAGCTTGCAACCTGCTTTATTTAATTTAATCATTCATCTCTCTCTTGCACAACAACATTATTTAATTCTGGAAATCCCTGCAAAGTGAGCAAACAGTAATTTTTATATTTTCATTAATTTTAATGGGGAAAATTATGATACATTTCATCCCAACCTATAATACCCAGACAATTTTCACACTGCTAACTGAAAAATGAAAACAAGTTATATAAGTAATAGACAACAATATATGAAATGATATGAATATGGTTTGTACATTGGCTGAAATAGAATAAAGATTTGTTATTCTCACAAAATGAGGAAGAGTCTTGATAGTAGGTATTGACTGGGCACTGCTTGAGGGAGTCACTCTTTCAGAAGATGAATTCTCCATGTACCATTTTCTTTACCAGATTTTCAAACTTTGGGGTATTCATGGTCATTATTTCGCACTGAAATGGGACCTAGATATAAGTTATAACACTGGAAACCATTTTTCAGGCAAAATAAAGGCTAAATCTGCCAGTCCTTAGTAACATATGGAAAGAGCACACAGAGATGCTATATCTTTACTGCACTTGATTAGTGAACATGTAAAAAGCAATCATTTTGGAATCCCCAAATACGGTGCCCAATTCACTGTTTCATATTGTATTATTTGATTAGAAACTATTGTGTTGAGAAAACTGGTGAGTGTTCATTAGCCTAAAACCATAATGTTTCTTATAGCATATTTATTTAGTATTGCTTGGGTGAAAAACAAATACTTTTTTTAAAGAGCTGTCTGAAAAATGTTAAATATGTTAAAAAATATTAAAAATGTTAAATAGGCAAAAAAAGAATTAAATGAACATCTTATGAAGCAAATCTATATATGAAAATATCAGTTCATGCCAATAAACATTAGTCTATAGCAGTATTTGAAATGGCTGAAAAAATCACATTATGTAAATTTACCATAACTCATTTAAACAATTCCCAATTGTTAGAAATTTAGTGAATTTTTTTTTTGGATTTTATTGTTATAAACAACACAATTGATGAACATTCTTGTTGTTATGTCTCCTAGGAGGTTTTTCATGTGCAAGAAGTATCTTTGACCTCGAGCTAGATCCTAATTCTTCTGATTCCAAGTTAATATTTTTTTCTCTGTGCCAAAATGGGGAGAGTTAAGCCGCATTAGATTTGCTATATACAGATTCTGCACAAATACAGAAACAAATATGCAGATTCCCATGAACACACACATAGAAGTTTATACTGATTGCCCAATTCAGTTGAATGCAATTCCCACTCCAGAGAACTCGACTGACAGTTTATTAAATAATACGCTTTTTGAGACATACAGTCAAGAAAAAATGCAGTTCTTGCCTAACTTACATTGTCCTAATGGCTTGGATCGGGAATCCCTTCTGACTCAATGTCTGTGGGCCAGAGCCTCTTTAAGAGTTTTCCAGCTTTCCCTACTTAACCAAGTAGGGGGAAAACTGTGTTGTGCTTACACACACACCAAAAAACTGCCTGGCTCTAATTCTTCTGCCTTTATCTTTGTCTCTTTATTGACTCATAAACGTAATTAACATGGAAAAACTTTGGTGAACCATATGGCAACAGTGATCAGCACTAATCATGTTACATACATACACACACACACACACACACACACACACACACACACATGTTACCTGGGTAACTGCACACAGAGGCGGAAATGAACCTGGTGACAAATGTAACTGAAGCAAGACTCCATGGCCTTTGAAAAGTATAATCTAGTATGAACAGAAAAGAAAGCTGAACGTGTTTTCATATACAGAGAAATAAATGGCCTCAAATCCTACTTCCAACTCAGATGTAACATTTTCCTGATGAACCATAGGTCCTGGCCAAGCAGAATGCTGTGTCATAAACAAGTTTTCTATAGATGCTACCAATCTATTTCAAATTCAACACGTTCCTTTAGCTTCTCTCTCCAGTAGTTCACGTAAAATATACAGCATATTAATACAATTTCTCCCTCTTGTTCAAGAAGGATACAGCAAGGTTTACATCAATTCTGTCAAGAGAGTACAAAATTGGTGAGGTGAATTGATTTCCCATTCACTGTCTCTGGAGTTGATTTCCTTGAAAATGAGATGTGTTTGGATTTAACCTTCATAAATAGCAAATCAATGACCATTTCACTTTCCTTCATTCTCTTATTAGGAGGCAGCCTAGGACTCCCCAGACATAGAAGCAGAAATGCCAAAGAGGTGCTACTGCTGCTTAAGGGACCGCTGGAGTTTGTAGTTTGCACAATCCCACAACCCTCACAGCAATCACCAGCAGCTTCCAGCAACCATCTGCTACTGTGCAAGCCAAAAACAGAAAATGTATCTTTTCCTCTCACTTCCGAACTCTCACAAATGCCTCTCAATGACAGAACCTAAGAGGAAGCCAGTTGGCAAAGGAGCCTGGGAAATGTAGTTTGTAGACTCCCAGATGCTACAGTACAGAACCAAGTATGCAAGAGGAAGTGTCTGGCTTAGAGACAACAGATAAGTAAGTAGCATACTTCTAAAGTAAAAAACAGAAGCGGAAAAACAAAATAGAATTAAGGAGTTCAGAGGAAACAAAATACAGGGAACAGGAACCAAAACAACAATTATTAAAGTAATAATTAACAACTTCAAAAAAATAAGAGAATGTATAACCTTCATACAACAGAACTCTTAAACTAAGGGAACTTTCAAAAAGAAAATGGAAGAGTTCTTGAAAAATTAAAATCGTCATAACCAAAATTAAAAACAAAATTCAAAAGAAGGCTGGGAAGGTTAAGTCAAAAAACTTCCCATTAAGTTTTTTTCCTTTTTAATACTGATAGAAAGTAAAGACAGGAAAATTAGAGTATATTTTGAGGAGTTTGTTATCTGAATAATAGAAATTCCAGAAAAAGAGAACATCAACAAAAAATAGTGAAGGGGAAACTATAAAAGATATAATAGAAGAAATTTTCTCAGAACTGAAGAAAATAAATCTACAGTTTGAAAAGGCCCATGAAGTACCCCAAAATACCAAGACACTTCATCATAAAATTTAGCATACCAGGAATAAAGAGATCATAAAAGTTTAAATAGAAAAAAAGGAGGATACATCAAAGATTCAGGAATAAGAATATCATCAGACATCTAACAAGCAAAAATAAGGGCAGAGGGGGGCATAGAAAATGTCATCAAAATTCTGAGGAAGCAATTTTTTCCAAATTAGAATTCTTTCCCATCTCCATTATCAAACAAAAAATAAAAGACTTTTTAGAATATAAGGTACTCCTCAGATAATATATCTCTCAAGAATTGTTTCCCAGAAAGCTATTATAGTGTAAATTCCAGCCAATAAAAAAGAAACAAACCAAGAAGCCACAAGATCCAGAAAACAAGGAGTTAAACAAGGAGAGAGGTGAAGGGAATTTGGAAGAGAGTGGTTCCTGGATGGCAGCTCTTCCAACCAACCCAGACTGCAGCAGTAGGATGAAAGGCTCCAAAAGAGTTGTTTCCATGGTGGGGGGACAAAGCTAATAGATTATCTGATGACTGTGGCTATGCAAAAAAGACACTTACCATTCTGACAGAACGTTTGGGGAAGAAGTAATGATAGGCACATATGAAAAAACACAGCAATTATAAACTTCAGGGAAAAGAAAACTGTTAGGAACTATAATCATATACTTTAGGATGATCTGTGAACAATATTTACATGATCAAAATAATGTAAATAGTGAATATTGATTTCACTAAAAATGTATAATATGACTGTATTAGGAAGATGGGAGCAGAAGCTTAGATGGGGTTGATGGGAGCAGGTGTTAAGGGAGTACAAGAGAGATAAAACCTCAACTTCTCTAGTAGAAAATCGGTAGAATATATTTAAAACTGAAAAACTAAGGAATATCATTTAAGCATGAGGATCCATTTTACCAATAATAAAACAAATTTTTTTACGTTGTAACTTGCCACAGGTTATACTCATAGTAATGATGGTGGCATAATTCCAATCTAAGTCTGTTATGCAAAATCTGTGCTTTTAACCCCCCTACATGCTGATTCTGCCTCTTTGGCAATGTCATCTTTTATACCTCTAGTGTTTAAGTTCTAAATACTACTCTACAAGTTGTGCATTTCTAACACCACAAAGTCTCAAATAGCATCATATTAGGGATATTACTCAGAAATTAATTGCAGAGAAGAACTGTACCAAACCATTTGTCAGTATAATATGCTAACAACAAAAAGTAGCACATCCTTTGACCCACATTCTCTGAGAATTAACTGTAATACTAAGATCTTCTTATAATTTTAGAAAATCATTTTAAAACAGATTCTCATTGAACAGTATGGAGGTTCCTTAAGAAACTAAAAATAGAGCTACCATGTGATCCAGCAATCCCACTCTTGGGCATATAGATGGAGAAAAACATGGTTCAAAAGGATACATGCACCCCAGGGGCTTCCCTGGTGGTGCATTGGTTAAGAATCCGCCTGCCAATGCAGGGGACATGGGTTCGAGCCCTGGTCCGGGAAGATCCCACATGCTGCAGAGCAACTGGGCCCATGTGCCACCACTACTGAGCCTGCGCACTAGAGCCCACGAGCCACAACTACTGAGCCTGTGTGCCGCAACTACTGAAGCCCACGCTCCCTAGAGCCCATGCTCCACAACAAGCAAAGCTACCTCAGTGAGAGGCCTGCATGCTACAACTAGAGAAAGCCCGCGGACAGCAATGAAGACCCAAAAATAAATAAAATAAATTTATTTTTTTTAAAATGATCAAAAAAAAGGATACATGCACCCCAATGTTCACTGCAGCGCTGTTTACAATAGCCAAGACATGGATGCAACCTAAACGTCCATTGACAGAGGAATGGATAAAGATGTGGTACATACATAAAATGGAATATTACTCAGCCATTAAAAAGAATGAAATAATGCCATTTGCAGCAGCATAGATGGACCTGGAGATTATCATACCAAGTGATGTAAGTCAGGCAGAGAAACACAAATATCATGATATTGCTTTACGAGGAATCTAAAAAAAAGGGTACAAATGAACTTATTTACAAAACAGAAACAGACTCACAGACTTAGAGAATGAACTTATGGTTACCAGGACGGAAGGGTGGAGGGAAAGGATTGATCAGGACTTTGGGATTAACATGTACACATTGCTATATTTAAAACAGATAACTAACAAGGACCTACTGTATAGCACAGGGAGCTCTGCTCAATATGCTCTAATAACCTAAATGGGAAAAGAATATGAAAAAGAATAGATACATGTATAGCTGAATCACTTTTCTGTACTCCTGAAGCTAACACAACATTGTTAATCAACTACAATAAAAAATAAAAATTTTTTTAAATAGATTCTCATTCCTGACCTCTTAAAAATAAATAATCACTGTTAACTTTATATTAATGATTCAATCTACTGCTTTTAAAGTCTCATAAAAATGCCCTTTTTCAGGCATTTCGAGGCTACTTTGGAGGAACTGTAAAGTAAATGGCAGGTCTGAGGTAGTTCGTTGCCAGCTATAATTAGAATCACCTGGTGAGTTTTTAAAATTACTGATCCCTAAGTCCCACTAGAGACTGATTAAAAATCAGAATCTCTGAGTGTTTTAAGAGCATCCCAGGTAAATCTGTAACGTAAAGCCAGTGTTGAAAATCAGAGTTCTAGAACAGTGATTCTCAAAATGTTGTTCCCAGATAAACAGCACCAACATCTTATGGAAACTCGTCAGAAACGTGCATTCTCACCCCTGACTCACACCTATTGAATCAGATACTCTGGGAGTGGGGGCCAGCAATCTGTTTCAACAACCGCCCCGAGGTGAGCCTGGAGCACACCTGTATACAGTTCCTGGGGCTGCTAGGAAACCAGTGGCTTAAAACAACAGAAATTTATTTTCTCACAGTTCTGGAGGTGTCAGCAGGACTGCACTCCCTCCGAAGGCTGCTTCTGCTCCTTGCCTCTGAATTAATACTACGGATATCAAATTCTGGATATAATTTTTTAGGAACTCTAATTTTTATCATTGCAACTAGTGTCCTCTAGTGGCCAATGTCAGAACTTATAATAAAAGCTAAACATTTTAATCCTTTTTCTTGCTCACTGATTAAACATATACTGAGCATCTAATATATCATACACTGCAGATGTCTATGTGATATATCCAGACAAATAAACTCCGTATCCTGTTCAACGTTTTCCCAGAGTTGGCTTGGCATTTGGGGTTCGGCTGACTGGATATACTGCATTTCTGATCAAGCAGAGCATTTACAGAGACACAAAAGATCTAAGTTTCAGTTTGCTGACGTGGCAGCCCAGGCAGTTGCAGCTCCATCTTGGGTGCAGAAAGTTATTTCAGTAATTGCAATACAAATCAGAAATCCTGGGTGTGATTTAATGAATCATGAATATTGATACGGAAATTTGAACTCTCTGACATTAACCTATAATATAATTATTACACACCTTTTTTTCCTTTTAAAACTAGCAGTGATGGCTAGTTTTCAAGACAGCTAGCCAGGCATACACATTTCTCTCTCCTTCCTTCCCAATCACACTGAAACAATTAAAGAAATATAAACATGAGAATAAATCTGTAGAGTTGAATAATGGGAAAGTTGTGACATCAGACCAAAAGAAAGTGCAATTCTGACAAAATGTACGTGGTAAGCATATAGAGGATCCATGTAAGGAATGCGATCTTGTGGTTACTATAGGGCTTTCCCAGGGCTGTACTGGTATTCACGAGAGGAAGAGATTAATAGGGAAGATGAGGTCACAGCAGGGAAAAAACTAGGAGGATTCAGAAGAACCAAGAAATTAGAGCAGGTGTGACCTGAAGGAATAAAAATTTCTGGAGATCTCTGGAAATACTGGGAAGAACATAGATTTCCAACAGCATATGGGACTAATGTTGGAACAATTCTATTAAGATAAGGTAACTTCCTAAGGCTGAAGGATATGAAGACACCCAGACAACAAACTGATGGGTACGAAACAGCTAAAGTTTGCAAATCATTTGTGTGTGTGTTTTTTTAAAAAAAAGTTAGAATGGCCTTGCTCTCTCTATAATAATGTCACCCTTACTCACTTGCACTTAATATACTCAATTGATGGAGAAAGGGGCAGCAAGAGCTAGCTTGAGGGCAATAAGAACTGACCATGGGTGTGTTGTACCGGGGAATATTACCTAGCATGTTTCACTGTGGGAAAAAAATCTGAGATGATTCATTTCATGGAATTCACTCAGGGAGCCTGTCCTGATAAGGCACCTGATGTGTTGTTCATAATCCTCCAGTCGAGGGCAGCTCAACCAAGGGGTGGCCCACACTTCCCTGAATGATGAGAGTAGAGAAGCAAGAAAAGAAGATTGCTCCTTCAGTACCCTCACATCCAAACCAGTGTATTTATCCAAAAGAGCCCCAAACATCTATTTCCTTGTTATAGGCTGCACCGTATCCCCCCAAATTCACGTGTCCAAGAATGTGACTGTATCTGAAGATGTCCTCTTTATGCCGGAATGAGAGTGGCATTCTTATTGTCAAGGGTGGAAGGCTGAGAATTCTGTACAAACAGACTTTGTTGAAAAAGTAAAAGTAAGACCAGCAACAACAGTGTTTTTAAGGCACCATTGAACTTGGGAGATTCTTTGTTTTAACCAGGTAGGTAGGTATCTCTTCATGGCTCTTCAGGTAAAGATTTGATCCAATAGCATATTGATGTAAAGGTTTCTTACTCGGTACATGAAAGACACATGATACAAAGTGTTCATTCTGAGGAAAAGAGGTTTTACTCACTGTGTTACGCTTGTGGTTACACTTCTTTAAAAAGGTGATTAAGGTAAAATGAGGCCATTGAGGTGAGCCCTTCTCCAATCTGACTGATGTCCTTATAAGAAGAGAAAAGTTGGTCACACAAAGAGACACCAAGGATGCATACACACAGAGGAAAGATACAGCAAGAAGAGAGACATCTTCAGCCAAGGAGAGAGGTCTCAAGAGGAACACCTGCCAATACCCTGATCTCGATCAACCAGCCTCCAGAACCAAGAAGAAAGAAATTTATATTTAAGCCATTCTCTCTGTGGTATTTTGTTAGAGCAGCTCTAGCAAACTAATATATTCCTCAAGGTACGATACCTGATTTTTAATTTTCTATCTCACTACTCTTTTTTTCTGCTATTGAAGTCCACTCACCAAAAAATCACCAAAACACAGTTTTGGTCAAAAGAAGGTTAGGTTTGGGACTTCCCTAGTGGCACAGTGGTTAAGAATCCGTCTGCCAATGCAGGGGACACGGGTTCGAGCCCTGGTCCGGGAAGATCCCACGTGCCGCAGAACAACTAAGCCCATGTACCACAACTACTGAGCCTGCGCTCTACAGCCCGCGAGCCACAACTACTGAGCCCGCGTGCCACCAACTACTGAAGCCTGGGTGCCTAAAGCCTGTGCTCCACAACAAGAGAAGCCACCACAATGAGAAGCCCTCGCACCACAACGAAGAGTAGCCCCAACTCGCCGCAACCAGAGAAAGCCCATGCGCAGCAATGAAGACCCAACGCAGCCAAAAATTAATTAATTAATTAATTTTTTTAAAAAAGGTTAGGTTTATTAGCTTCCTGTAGCAGGAGGGAGCACACACATCTCAAAGTAGGATAGTTAGAGAAGGGTATTTACAGGGTTTGGGGGCCTGGGGTTTGTCATTAAATGGTTTCAGGACACAAGATAACTAGCAAGGTCTTGGGCAGGGATCAGTCAAAATTTGCAAACTAGGTGAGTTACTGGAACAATCAGTGTTTTTTATCTCTAAAAGATACAAGTCCTTATACAGTTACTATTTGATCAAGTTTGTGACTCATCTTGAACAAAGGGATCAGAGCTTAGACAGTTTGTCTTGTAGTCATGGTTTGGTACAAGTTTATCTGTTTTGCAAATTATGGTACAGTTTTGCAAGGTGTGGTTTCTGTTTCATTTCTCACTTCTCAGAACCTCTTTGTGCTTCCCTCAGTGATCTCAGATACAATCCAGAGAGCTGATATGGATAAGTGAGCACTGTAACACTGTAGAGTGATTATGCTGACTTTCTGGGTGATTCCAGAATTCCTTATCTGTTTACGAACCATCATAATCCTTAGAATAAAAAGAGGCAACTAAGGTCTGAAAAACTAAATGTTCAGCACACTCAGTTAACACAAATTTACTTTTTCATGTTAACTGAGATCCAAACAGTGGGATTGCATTAACAATTTAGCTCAAAAGTTGAAAGCAGGGCTCTGGAGTCAGGCAGATCTTGACTCAATTCACATCTCCCTAGCTTATTAGTTATAGGATCTTGGGCAAATATCCGGATGGGAAGCAGGTTAAAGAATCATCAGACCCATCCAGCAGAATTCGGGAGAGAAGCAACTCTTGCCAACAATTGCAGTATGTGCCGCTGAGGAGTAGTTACTGGAAGAACCATCCTACAGAACCTCCATGTTTGTGTCAAGGTGAAAAGTCTAAAGGTGTCACAAAAATAAACGCAAAAGGAGATATACAGAAATTGATCATGAAAAGACATGACCTCTATTGGTTGGGGGGCACAGGAAAGTTGATGCACAAGCCACAGTACTTTAAAGCAGAAGCAAAGGAGATGAGTGCGGGAGGAAATTTGAACTTAGTGGCATTTATGCAATATCTACAAAACTCTACCTTGGGCATGCAGGCCTAGGTAAGAGCCAGTCTTGGCACACTGATGGGAGTGCTTGTACCATTAGTCTGGGAAACGGCTTTAGTGACTAAGGGTGAGGCTATCATAACACTGAAAATCCCCATCTCCACACAGATCATTCTTACAGGAAAACTGTCTTACCTTTATAAGAAGAATAATTAGAATCTTAACACGAAGTCACCGATGAACTTCTATGCTGCCAACACCAGTTACCACCCTCTGTCTTAATCTTATGATTTCTTTCAGTAGCTTTTCACACAGTTAACCTAGCCTCTCCTTCCTTTAAATGTTTTTCTCTCTTAGTTTCAATTACTCCACACTCTTCTTGTTTCCTCCTCTCTCCGTCTACTCCTTCCAAGTTAGTTTCCTTTGCTGGCCCTTCTCCTTGACATCACCTCTAAAGGTTGGAGGTCCTCAAGCTCCAGAAATGGCAACCATTCTCTTCCCATATAAATAAATACCACCTATACCACTGATACACTGATCACCCCCAAATGTATATCTTAAGACCAGAACCTCTCCTCAGAGCTCCACCATCATATATCCAACTGCCTGACATCTCTGCTTGTATATTTCACATATCTTATATTCAACATGTAGAAAATACAGTATTTGATTCTGCCTCTACTCACTGCTCTTGTGCTCCCATTGCACCCTGAAATCTGTTGTTCTTTGAGTCTTCCCTATCTCAGTAAATGACGAATCACCATATAACCAGTTCTCCAGTCATATGCTCAAGAATAATGCTTGACTCCTACTTCTCCTTCAATCCACCATATCCAATCTTCATTAACAAGTTCTGCTGAGTCCACATACAAAATATATCTAGAATTCATCTCCTACCTACCTTTTCACTGCCAGAACCCTAGTGCAAGCTACCCTGGACATGGCCATGGTCTTCTGAACAGTTCTCCCCATCCCTATCTTGACAACCCTCAATATACTCTTCACACAGCAACCACTGTAGCTCTTTTGAAAAATAATTTGTTTTTCATACAGATGTATTTCCATTTTTCCTCCCTCAAAGGACTCAAGAAGAAAAAGAGTTACAGAATTCTTATTCAACTATAACAACAGCTTAGGTATCAGACCTTACTCTTTCTAAGAGGCAATGTTTCTGTTCTCATAAATCTTCTTGTCTTACTGTTCTTTTTTATATGTCAGTAAAATGCCTAAGGAATATATCCCCCACCTGCCCAGGGAGTCCACTTTTTGACATGTGTGCTAGCCAAATGAGCTCCATAGTGGTCTTCTTATAAAAGACAGATCAATTCATGTAACTCTTCTGCTTAAAACTTCTCAATGACTTCCCTTTGCATTTAAAAGAAAATCTAACCCTTTACTGGGGTCTATAAGGCCCCCGCAACAGCATTTCTCAAACTATCTATGGTAAAAACTCATTTTTTTTTTTTAATTTCCAATCCGTCTCTGATAGATACTTTTATAAGATATAATGGAAATGAATTACTAGAAAAAAAATAAGCCAGAAAAAAGGACAAAAATACAAGTCCAAATTTTTATTAGATTTTTACAGATATAAAACCACTTGTCAAATCATTTTAAAGATTTTAAGTGCTTTTTTCCATTTTCTGTATTTATCCCTTTGTGGGACAATTCAAGGATTGGTACTGAACTAGATAATCTGGCTCCTTCCTAACTGTCCAACTATGTCTTAAGGACTCTCTTTCTCCTTCACTCTCATCCTGCCCTACTTTCTATATCTTAACAGAACATGTTCTTTCCAGCTTTAAGGCACATTCCTTTCCTGGAATCTGAAAGCTTCACCATCCCCCACTCCCCTGCCTAGAGAGATCCTTCTCATCCAGTCTCATTTTAACTCCATCTTCTCAAATGAGTATTTCAGCTGAAGTAACTAGACCTGTTATTCCCTAACACAGCACCTAATCCATCCCTGCATACCACTTATCATAAGTCATACTATTTGTTTGTTTATATGTTTACTGTTTGTCTCCTAAACTGGACCTCAGTTCAGTAATAGCAAGAACCATATCACCTTTATTCATCACCAATACCCGGCATATATTAGGCACTACATAAATATTTGTTGATTGATTGACTGAATGAATGAATAAATGAGTGAGCTTTTCTGACAAAGCCCACCAGTAGCCGTGCCGTCTATCCTTGAATACTGAGCACTTGGGCCAAGCCAACCTAGTCAAAACAAACTACAAAAGCATACCATTATTCTGTGGGTTTGTTCAACTGTTTGTTTAAATTCAAAATACCCTGAAGGACAGTACTAAACCCAAAATAATTATATAATGACACAACTGTCTGCCATTAACTGACCTTAATAGCGCTTTTGTGCAAAAGAAAAATCATTCTGAGTTTCTTCCATCCTTTTCAGTAACTTCATAAATACTCTTTTACTCACTTAGTATTAAGTATGTGGCACTTACACTCCATTCACCCACAGGGGTCAACAATTTAAAGTTAAGACTTAAAATATCACAACTAGGGTAGGAGGAGTGACCAAAACTATGATTTTTTTGTTTGTCTCATGGCAGTTTTGTTTCAACAAATAAAAGACAAATTTTGTCTTTTATTTGTTGGCTGTTGTATAATAACCTGAATATGAAAAATAAGTCAATCAAAACCAAAAATCTTCTCCAAGCATATAGGAATCTTGAAGCCTTTGTAGAGAAAAAGGCTCGATAAGCAGGTGGTGCCCTAGCTGACTAACTGGAAAAAAATGAAATTTAATTTAATTTCTCCACTGTTTTCCTGAAGAAATTCAATTAATTTTTATGCATGCAGAAAATATTTTTCAAGATACAACCATCCACATTTGAAACATTAAATAAGGGATTAGGAGAGCCTCAATTTAGAGGGTGGGGGTTAGAGAGAAAGCGTCAGACATAAGTTGCAGAAGCCTCAAAGCCAAAGCTAAACAACGCACATGAGCCAAGAATTAGATTTCAGAATCTCTGACCAAATAACAAAGGGCTGGAGAACCAGGAAAAGGTGCTTCTTTAGCACTCCCTGAATGTCTCATTTTCCTTTTTCAGGGTCAAAGCGTCCGGGTAGGGATGACGAAGAGGAGAGGGGTTGCCTCTAGATCCTGAAGAGTCAAACATGCTCACTAACCAGTGTAAACAAGATGAGGCAGCTCCCAGCTCTCATTTCCCATAGAAACAATGAAAAACAGGCAGAAACGGTCAGAACCACATTTATCAGAACTGGAGCAAACAAATACTGAGTCAAAAAAAAAAGGCACTTCAAAATGTTAGGTACGGGGGCCTCCCTGGTGGCACAGTGGTTGAGAGTCCGCCTGCTGATGCAGGGGACGTGGGTTCGTGCCCCGGTCCGGGAAGATCCCACACGCCGCAGAGCGGCTGGGCCCATGAGCCATGGCCGCTGAGCCTAAGCGTCCGGAGCCTGTGCTCCGCAACGGGAGAGGCCACAGCAGTGAGAGGCCCGCGTACCGCAAAAAAAAAAATGTTAGGTACGTTTTCTAATTTTACTTGTCCTTGTCTATCCACTGCCTGGCATGGCAGTGGTTTTGGTCTTTAAACAGTGGATACCTATGTTTCCAGAATGGTACACTTGTCCAGGAGGGAGCAGAGCAGACCTTATTCACAAATTGTGTACGTCTGTTCTAAGTCTACGGGACTTAGTCTGGAGTTATGGGACGGACCGATGTAAGGCAATCTTCTCTGTCTTGCCTAACTCAGAAATCAGGCCGGCAAAAGGCACAGCACTGCTCAAAACCATTGTAAGCCAAACAAACAACTCACAGATACCTGGGGCAAAAGAGCACAGTCTAAATGTACAATAGACTGCTTAAGGCAAAAGCTAGGGAAAGTGTTTTGGGATATTAGGACACTCAAAGCATCTGGGTACACTGGGATTTAGAAAGCTATGCATGCCCAGGACAAGACACATGCGGAGAAAAGACCTTAGAAGACCCTAAGCTTTCACCTTGGGCTGATCCATGGCCAAGTTGAAGGAGGGCCCCAGCACACAACCAAACTTATAAAACTGTAAAGATTGGGATAGGTGGTTTTTTCCTTTCCCTGTTTTTTGTGGGGTTTTTTTGGCTGGTTTGTTTGTATTATTTTTAGCTCCTAGAATTCAAGGAAATCGGTCAAAACATTAGCTGAACACAACAAAGGAAAAGAGACTTCAGTGACTTCACACAACAAAGAAAGACAGTCTTGGCAATAATATTTTCAAAAATTTACTACATACTACTATAGCCTTCAACAACCAAAAACAAAACAAAACCAAAAACAAACAAAAAACCCACAAAGCCAACTCTAGGGAAGGAAGCAAATCTGATTTCAAGAGTTACCATGTTATAATATACAAATATCTGGTTTTCAACCAAAAAAAAACCCACAAGGCATACAAAAATAGCAAGGAAAATATAGCCCATTCAAAAGGAATAAAATTGACAGGAAATATCATTGAGGAAGCCCAAATATCAAACTTACTAGACAAATACTTAAAACAACTCTCTGAAGTGTGCTCAAAGACCTAAATTAAAACACAGACAAAGAACTAAAGGAGGGATTTCCCTGGTGGTCAAGTGGTAAAGAATCTATCCTGCAATGCAGGGGAAGCAGGTTCGATCCCTGGTCAGGGAACTAAGATACCACATGCTGCGGGGAAACTAGGCCCTGAGCCACAGCTACTGAGCTCATGCGCCTCAACTAGAGTGCCCCGCATGTCACAAACTACAGAGCTCAAATGCTCTGGAGCCTGCACACCACAACTAGAGAAAGAAAACCCACACACCACAACTAGAGAGAAGCCCACACACCACAGCAAACAGCCCGTGCACTGCAACAAAAGATCCCACATGCCACAATGAAGATCCCATGTGCCACAACTAAATACTGACACAGCCAAAATAAATTAAAAAAACAAAAATAAATTTAAAAAAGAACTAAAGGGGGGCTTCCCTGGTGGTGCAGTGGTTGGGAGTCCGCCTGCCGATGCAGGGGACACGAGTTCGTGCCCCGGTGCAGGAAGATCCCACATGCTGCGGAGCGGCTGGGCCCATGAGCCATGGCCACTGAGCCTGCGCATCTAGAGCCTGTGCTCCGCAACGGGAGAGGCCACAGCGGTGAGGGGCCCGCGTACCGCAAAAAAAAAAAAAAAGAACTGAAGGGAATCAGGAAAATGATGAGTGAATAAATTAAGAATATCAATAAAGAGAAAGAAAATATAAAAAGAAGTCAAACAGAAAATCTGGAGCTGAAAAATAAAATAACTGAAATTAAAAAATTCATTACAGGGATTCAAAAGCAAATGTGAGCAGGCAAAAGAATCAGCAAACTTGAAAGTTTTACAATTGAAATTATTGAGTCTGAGAAGCAGAAAAAGAAAGAGTGAAGAAAAATGAGCAGAGCCTAAGGGACCTGTGGAATGACATCAAGAAGACCAACATATGTATTACAGGAGCCTGAGAAGAAGACATAGGGAAAAACGGCAGAAAGAATATTTGAAGAAATAATGGCTGAAACTTCCCAAATTTCAGAAACTCAATCAACTCCAAGTAGCACACCCAAAGAAATCCACACTTAGACACTTATAATCAAACTGTTAAAAGACAAAGAGAGAATCTTGAAATTAGCAGGAGAGAAGTGATGCATCATATACATCAGATCCGTAATAAGCTTAACAACTGATTTCAGAAAACATGCAGGCCAGAGGACAGTGGGATGACAGATTTAAGTGCTGAAAGAAAAGAACTGTCAACCATGAATTCTATATCCAAC
This sequence comes from Orcinus orca, assembly GCF_937001465.1. Taxonomy (NCBI): domain Eukaryota; kingdom Metazoa; phylum Chordata; class Mammalia; order Artiodactyla; family Delphinidae; genus Orcinus; species Orcinus orca. The sequence continues at coordinate 76,163,559 of NC_064564.1, read as the reverse complement.
AAAACTGTCCTTCAAAAGTGGTGGGGACGGGCTTTCCTGGTGGCGCAGTGGTTGAGAGTCTGCCTACCGATGCAGGGGACACAGGTTCGTGCCCCGGTGCGGGAAGATCCCACATGCTGCGGAGCGGCTGGGCTGGTGAGCCATGGCCGCTGAGCCTGCACATCTGGAGCCTGTGCTCTGCAATGGGAGAGGCCACAACGGTGAGAGGCCCGCGTACTGCAAAATAAATAAATAAAATAAAAATAAATAAATTTTTAAAAAGTGGTGGGGAAATCAAGACGCTACCAGATTAACAACAATGAAGGAGTTCATTACTAGTAGATCTAACCTACAAGAAACACTAAAGAGAATCCTTCAGGTAGAAATGAAAAGACTCTAAACAGTAATTCAAAGCCATATAAAAAAAAATTAAAATCTCTAGTAAAGGTAAATACATGGGTAAATGTAAAAGCAAATATTATTGTAGTTTTATCAAGTTGTATTATATTGAAATTTATAACTACAATCTTTATTTCATACAGGATTAAAGGTAAGTGCTTTAAAATATATAAACTTATGTTACTGGACACACAATGCATAAAGATGTAATTTGTGACAACAACAACATAAGAAGAGGATGGATGGAACTGTATAGAAGCAGTTTGTGTATGCTACTGAAGTTAAGTTCCTATCAATTCAAATTAGATTGTTATAAATTTAGGATGTTAGATGTAATCCCCATGGTAACCTCAAAGAAAATATCTTAAATAAACACACAGAAGGAAATGAGAAGAGAATCAAAACAATCCACTGCAAAAAAGTAAATAAATAAACACAAATGAAGGCAGTAATGGAGGAAATGAAGAACAAAAATGCTATAAGATATACAGAAAACAAAATGACAGAAGTCCTTCCTTATCAGCAATTACTTGAAACATAAATGGATTAAACTCTCTATGCAAAAGGCAGAGTTAGCATAATGAATGAAAAACTGTGATCCATCTATATGCTGACTACAGAAGAATCACTTTAAATCCAATGGTACAAATAGATTAAAAATAAATGCATGGAAAAAAACACTCCATGCAAATAGTGACCAAAAGAGAGCTCAGAGCCTATACTAAGATCAGACAAAATAGACTTTAAGTCTGCTAAAAAGAAACAAGGAAGGATATTATATATTGATTAAAAGGGTTACTTCATCAAGAAGATATAACAGCTATAAACATAAATGCAATATACAGTCCCAAATATATGAAGCAAATATTGACAAAATTGAAGGGGAAAATAGACAATTCTAAAATAACAGTTGGAGACTTTAATATACTTTCAATAATGGGTAGAACATCTAGACAGAAGATCAATAAGGAAATAGAGGATTTGAACAATGCTATAAACCAAGTAGGTTTAACAGACATGTATACAACACTCCACCTAACAATAGCAGAATACACATTCTTCTGAAGTGTACATGGAACTTTGCAGAATATCTCTCCAGGCTACAGCATGTGATAAGCCACAAAACAAGTTTCAATAAAGTTTTTAATGGAAATCATATAAAATATCTTTTCTGATTACAATACTGGAATGAAGCTAGAAATTAATACAAAAGGAAAACTGAAAATTTCACAAATATGTGGAAATTAAACAATGCATTCTTAAATAACCAATGGAACAAAGAAAAAAATCACAAAGGCAATTAGAAAATACTTGTAGACAGATGAAAATGAAACAAAACATACCAAAACTTATGGAATGCAGTGAAGGCAGTGCTTAGTGGGGAATTTCTAGCTGTAGAGAATTACATTAGAAAAGAAAAGATATGTCTAGTCAATAACCTAAATTTATACCTTGAGGAACCAGAAAAAGAAGAATAAACTAAACTCAAAGCTAGCAGAGGGAAAGAAATAATAAAAATTAGAGTGGAGAAAAAAGTATAGAAAGATAATAGAGAAAATCAACAAAATCCAAAGTTGGCTCTTTGAAAAGATCAACAAAATTGACAAAACTTTAGCTAGACTGACAAAGAAAAAAGAGATGACATAAATAACTAAGATGGAAATGAATGCACAAGATCAACACACAAAAATCAGTATGTTTCTCAAAATCAACAATCCAAAAAGTAAATCAAGAAAGAATTCCACTTACAATAGCATCCAAAAGAATAAAATACTTAGGAGGCAAAATAAATCTAACCAAGGAGGTGAAAGACTTGTACACTGAAAACTACAGAACATTGCTGAAAGAAATTAAAGACCTAAATAAATGAGAAGACATCCCAGGTTCATGGGTAGGAAGACTTAAAATTGTTAAGATGTCAATACTACCTAAATCAAACCATGGATTAATGCAATCCCTATCAAATTCCAATGGCCTTTTTTGCAGAAATGGAAAAGTCAATCCTCAAATTCATATGAAATTTCAGTGGACTCCAAGTAGCCAAAAAAAGTTTTGAAAAAGAAGAACAAAGTTGGAGCACCCACATGCCCCAATTTCAAAACTTACTACAAAGGTACAGTAATCAAAACAGTGTGGTACTGGCCTAAGGGTAGAATACAGATCAATGGAATAGCATTGGGAGTCCAGAAATAAACCTATACATGTATGGCCAATAGATTCAAAAATCTATGAAGGAGTGTCATATCAACGGGGAAAGAACAAGCTTTTCAACAAATGGTGCTGGATCAACTGGATTTCCACAGGCAAAAAAAATGAAGTTGGACCCGTACCTCACAACATATATAAAAATTAATTTAAAATGGATCAATGATCTAAACATAAGAGCTGAAAATACAAAATTCTTAGAAGAAAACATAGTGGTAAATCTTCATGACCTTGAAATTAGCAACAAAGTTTTAGATATTATACCAAAATTAAAATCATAAGCAGCAAAAGATAAAAACCAATATTAAAAACTTTTGTGTATACCTGAAACTAACACAATTTTGTAAATCAACTATATTTCAAAAAAAAAAACTTTTGTGCATCAAAGGACATTATCACGAAAGTAAAAAGGAAAATTACAGCATGGGATAAAATATTTGCCAGTCACAAAATATTTGCCAGTCACATGTATGTAAGGTTTTAATAACCAGAACATATAAGGAACTCCTAAAAGTCAATAAAAGAAAGACAAACAACCCAATTTTTAAATGGAAAAAGTACTTGAATAGACATTTCTCCAGAGAAGTATACAAATGGCCAAGAAGCACATGAAAATATGTTCAACATCCTCAGTCATTAGGGAAATACAAATTAAAACCACAATGTGATACCACTTCACATCTACTAGGATGTCTATAAACAATGGAAAATATAAAAAATGGAAAATAACTGTTGGTGAGGATGGGAGAAATTAGAACTCTCAAACATTGCTGGTGGGGATATGAAACAGTATAACTGCTGTGGAAAAGATTTTGGTAGTTCCTTTAAAAAGCTAAATATAGAATGACCATATGACCCAGCATTCCTTTCCCAAGTATAATACCCAAAAGAATTTAAAATAAGGACTCGGGCTTCCCTGGTGGCGCAGTGGTTGAGAGTCCGCCTGCCGATGCAGGGGACATGGGTTCGTGCCCCGGTCCGGGAAGATCCCACATGCCACGGAGCGGCTGGGCCCGTGAGCCATGGCCGCTGAGCCTGCGCGTCCGGAGCCTGTGCTCCGCAACGGGAGAGGCCGCAACAGTGAGAGGCCCACGTACCGCCAAAAAAACAAAAACAAATAAAATAAAATAAGGACTCAAATGGATACTTGTATGGCAACATTCACTACAGCACTATTCACAATAGTCAAAAGATGGAAACAATACAAGTGTCCATCCATCAACAGATGAATGAAAAAACAAAATGTAGTATATCCATACAATGGAATGGTACTCATCCATTAAAAAGAATGAAGTTCTCACACATGCTACAACATAGATGAACCTTGAAAACACTATGCTAAGTGAAGTAAGACAAACACAAAGGACAAATATTTATGATTTCACATAAGAAATATTAGAATAAGCAAACTCAAAGAGACAGAAAGTAAATTAGAGGTTATCAGGGGCTAGGAGAGGAGGGGAATCAGGAATTACTTTCTAATGATTACAGACTTTCTGCTTAGGGTGATGAAAACATTTTGGAAACAGATAGTAATAATGGTTGCACAACAGTATGAATATAATTAATGCCACTGAATTATACATATAAAAATGTTTAGGGACTTCCTGGGTGGTCCAGTGGGTAAGACTGCACTCCCAGTGCAGGGGGCCCGTATTCAATCCCTGGTCGGGGAACTAGATCCCTCACGCATGCCGCAACTTAAGAGTCTGCATGCCACAACTAAGAAGCCCAAATGCTGCAACTAAGAAGTCCACATGCTGGAACTAAAAAAAAAACAAAAACAAAATAAAACAGAAACCTGCATGCCACAACTAAAGATCCTGCATGCCGCAAGGAAGATCCCGCGTGCTGCAACTAAGACCTGCACAGCCTAAATAGATAAATAAATATTTAAAAAAAAAAAAAAGATCAAGATTCAGATGACTAACTGCAATCCAGATTTAAGGTGGATCCTCATTCCAAGAAAATTCAAATAAATAAATATTTTTTAAAAAATAAAAAGTAAATAAATAAAAATGGTTAAAATGGTAAATTCTATGTTTTATGTATTTTAACACAGCTTAAAAATATATATAAATAAACACATGTATACTAACGAATGTGACCAGACATATATCCTGGGAATATGTGCCTTTTAGTAGAGAACTATATTTATTGAACTAACATTTCCTCCTGGTCCAGACTCTGTGCTAATGCTCTGGTCAACAAACATTAAGACAAGGTCCTTGACCTCAAGGAACTTACAATCCAGTAGAAGAGGCAGATATACCTAATGCCAACCATGATAAATTCAGGGATAGATGTAAACTTGGGAAGCCAAGCCACACACAAATAAGTACCTAATCCAGACCAGGATAGGTAAAGAAATAAGACTAAAAAGGATCAAAGTATTCTGGGCAAGAACAACAGCTTTTACACAGCTGGAGGCGAGACAAACACTGTACATTACGGAGGAACTGCCAGTGGTTGAGCAAGGTTGGAGCAGAGTTGGGGAGGGAGTGGTGGTTATAGAGGGGCAGTGAGGTGGTAATATAATTATGGGCCGCTCTATAAAGATGGATTTAAGGGTGGAAAACCTAAGTTTAAAGGAGAAATCTTGAGCAAACAGAAGACCTATCAATAATGCCCTAAAATCACAAACTTTTGATAAATTCTCTGTTGGTGAGGCTTTGGGTAAACAGGCATTCTCACACGTTACTGACATAGGGCAGTTATCCTATCAGGGTAATTTGACAATATTTATGAAAACTTACGTACATATTCAGCAGTTCTTCTGGGAATTCATCCTACAGATAGGTATGTTCATATATAAAATGACATACATATAATGTTATTTATCACTGCACTGTCTATAATCATAAGAGATTGGAAATAGTCTAAATATTCATTAGTTGCAACCTTGTCAAATAAATAATGGTACAGCCAAACACTGGAATACTATTTGATAATTAAAAAATAAGTGATAAAGGTCTCATGTATACATAGAGAATAATTGCCACGATAAATTTTTAAGTAATAACAATAATGAAAACAGAACAAACTCCTCCCAAAAAGACTGTAAAATATGACACTCTTTATGTAAAAAAAAAAAAGAAGAGGGAGGGAGGATCTAAATTTAAAGAGAAAATGTTATTATCAAAATAAAATTTTAAACAATAACAACAAAAAAATAAACAAAGGAAAAATAAGTTACTATCTGTGTAAAAACAAAAGAAAAAAGTCTTGGATTTAAGATGAAAAATGCTATAAAGGACATTAGTAAGACAATTGGGGAACTAGCATGATAACAATGTTAAATTTCCTGAATGTCTTTTTTTTTTTTGGATGTTGGGGGTAGGAGTTTATTAATTAATTAATTAATTTTTGCTGTGTTGGGTTTTTGTTTCTGTGAGAGGGCTTTCTCCAGTTGCTGGGAGCGGGGGCCACTCTTCATCGCGGAGCGCGGGCCTCTCACTATCGCGGCCTCTCGTTGCGGAGCACAGGCTGCAGATGCGCAGGCTCAGTAGCCGTGGCTCACGGGCCTAGTTGCTCGTGGCATGTGGGATCTTCCCAGACCAGGGCTCGAACCCGTGTCCCCTGCATTAGCAGGCAGACTCCCAACCACTGCGCCACCAGGGAAGCCTCCTGAATGTCTTGATTGTGCTGTGATTATATAGAAGAATGTCCTTCTCTTCTATAAATTCACTATTTGCTTTATAATTCATTCCATAATTTTGGCAATGATTGCTGTAAAGCCCATTTACCTATAGTTTCTGCAATTCAACTCACTATATTCTTCTTCGGAAAATAAGGACATTTGTGGCCATCAAATTTATGCCTATTGGAGAGATAATAATGCCTATTGTGCAACTGACTCCTAGCAATATTAGTCATTCAACATCCAGTTCTAAATTTCCTCCTGACCATCTGTCTGACATATTGATTAGAGCCCTATGGGTTTCTCATCTTCTCTGTGTTTTAGGAACATCCATAAGAATTAATTTTAAAAGTGGGCTCCAGACACAGACCTTATACCCTTCACAAAAATTAACTCAAAATGGATCATAGACCTAAATGTAAAATGCAAAACAATAAAATGCCTAGAAGATAACATAGGAGAAAACCTGGAGGACCTTGGGTATGGTGATGCCTTTTTAGATACAACACCAAAGACACAATCCATGAAAAAAAAAAATGATAAGCTGGACTTCAATAAAACTAAAAACTTCTGCTCTGTCAAATACAATGTCAAGAGAATAAGAAGACAATCCACAGACTGAGAGAAATATCAATATTTCCAAGAGACATACATGATAAAAAGAAAAAGATGTTACGCAGAATATACAAAGAACTCTTAAAATTCAACAATAAGAAAACAAACAGGGGCTTCCCTGGTGGCACAGTGGTTAAGAATCCACCTGCCAATGCAGGGGACACAGGTTCGAGCCCTAGTCGGGGAGGATCCCACGTGCCGTGGAGCAACTAAGCCTGTGTGCCACAACTACTGAGCCTGCGAGCCACAACTACTGAAGCCCACGCCTAGAGCCCGTGCTCTGCAACGAGAAGACACTGCAACGAGAAGCTGGCACACCACAACAAAGAGTAGCCCCCGCTTGCCACAACAAGAAAAGCCCACGTGCAGCAACAAAGACTCAACACAGCCAAAAATAAATAAATAAATTTATAAAAAAGAAAACAAAACAAACAACTCAATTTAAAAAATGGGCCAAAGACCATAATAGACAATTCAGCAGCGAAGATGTACAGATAGATGGCAAATAAGCACATGACAAGATGCTCCACATATTCAGAGAAATGCAAATTAAAACGAGATACCATGACTCGCCTATTACAATGGCCAAAATCCAAAACTCTGACAACACCAAACGCTGTAAGAATGTGGAGCAACAGGAACTCACATTCATTGCTGGTGGAAATGCAAAACAGTGCAGCCACTTTGGAAGACACTTTGGTAGTTTCTGACAAAACCGAACATACTCTTACCATACAATCCAGTAATCATGCTTCCTGATATTAACCCAAAGGAATTAGAAAGTATGTCCATACGAAAACCTGCACACAAATATTTACAGCAGCTTTATTTATAACTGCCAAAACTTGAAAGCAATGAAGATATGCTTCAGTAGGTGAATGGATAAATAAACTATGGCACAACCAGACAATAGAATATTCTTCAGTGCTAAAAAGAAATGAGCTACCAAGCCATGAAAAGACATGGAGGAACCTTAAATGCATATTACTAAGTGAAAGAAGCCAATCTGAAAAGGCTGCATACTGTATTATTCTAATTACATGACATTCTGGAAAAGGCAAAATTATGGAAACGGTAGAAAGATCAGTGGTTAACAGTGGTTGTTGGGGAAGGAGTGATGATTAGGTAAAGGACAGAGGATTTTTAAGGCAGTGTTACTGCTGTACAATACTCTGTATGACACTATAACCATGGATACGTGTCATTATACATTTGTAAAAAACTACAGAATGTACCATACCAAGAGTGAACGCTAATGTGGACTTTGGATGATTACAGTGTGTCAATATAGGTTCATCAATTATAACCAATGTATTCTCTGGCAGAAGATGTTGATAATGGGGAAAATTATGCATGTGTGGGGTCAGGTGATATAGGAAAAAACTGTATTTTCCTCTTAATGTTGCTGTGAACCTAAAACTGCTCTAAAGAAATAAAGTCTTAAAAAAGGGTGGGGGGGCTTCCCTGGTGGCGCAGTGATTGAGAGTCCGCCTGCCGATGCAGGGGACACGGGTTCGTGCCCCGGTCCGGGAAGATCCCACATGCCGCGGAGCAGCTAGGCCCGTGAGCCATGGCTGCTGAGCCTGCAGTCTGGAGCCTGTGCTCCGCAGCGGGAGAGGCCACAACAGTGAGAGGCCCGCGTACCGCAAAAAAAAAAAAAAAAAAAAAAAAAAAAAAAGTGGGAGGGGGCACTTCCCTGGCGGTCCAGTGGTTAAGACTGCGCTTCCACTGCAGGGGCCGTGGGTTTGATCCCTGGTCAGGGAACTAGGCTCCCGCACGTCGCACAGCACGGCCAAGAAAAAACCACTGGAGTTCAGACTAAAAAATAAATTCTAAAGAGCACTTAGGAATCTTTAAGTTCAAGGTTAAACATTTAATGGCATTTTTCCTCATTTATAATGAAATATATTCCTTAATTTGTAAGGCTGGATCACAATGCATAACCTCCCTCATCACACCCTTCAAAGAAATTTCAAATAGAAAAAACTTCCTTATCTTTAAAGTGTAGAACTAAGACCAAATGATTTACTATAAAATTTTTCCAGTTCTGGATTTTTAAATTTTTACTTTTACTTTTTGTGATTGTGTGAACTGTGAACAGATACATCTTTCAGGCACAAAATTTCTAGATCAGCAAGTAAACTATTATGTCTTACATTCTCTTTTATGCTCTAGTTTGACCCATGGTAGATAATTGAAAATGAAATTTTAAAGATAATGAAGTTAAATTTCAGAGAAGGAAAGAAGGCAAGAACTTAACATTTATTAAATGAATAATATGACTAGCATTTTCTGTATATTACCTCTTGACATCTGCATAATGATTTTGCTTGGTAGCCAATAGTACCCTCATTTTAGAGATGAGGAAACAGGCTCAGAGAGGTTAAGTGACTTGCCTGAAGTCATTCAGCTAGTTTGTAGCCAATCCAAGACTAAAAATTCAGCTCTCCCTGAAAATGAATGTCTTTTTCTCTATGCCATAATTTGTAAAACATACTGCCTTCTGTTAGTAAAAGGGGAAGTCAGAATGTCTTGTACTATTTTGACTTTTTCTGAGAATGTCTGGCTCTATTTGAAATTTCTGAGGATGTCTAAAGTGACGATGTCTTAAGAAATCTGTATTTAAAATGTTCTGTATTTCTGAATCATAGGGAATGATTCTAGCGATGATATAAACTGACATTTTGTACCTCTTGATATAAATGATACAAACAAGCATTTCAAAAATGGTCAGTTGTATATAAATCACAAACAAACAAATCTTTATATAAGTCCTTATATTTCCTTGATTTGTAGTGTCAAGCCCCTGTTTGGGAAGCAATTATTTGACTTCAGAATCCAAATAATATTGATCATACCTCAGTGACACCCACAACTAGCCAGAAGTAATCCTGTTTTCCTAAAATCTGAGAGATCATTGTATGCCTATTTTAGAACTACTCATCATATATATATATATATATATATATATACACACAATGCAACTTGTATATATAATTTAATGTATGTATAACATATACATTAATTATATATAGAGAGAGAATACATAATAAGAAATATACATTTGGTCTCCCTCCCCTTTTCCTGGCTCACAGTTCCTAAAACCCTTGTAACCTCAGAAGTGATGTCTTTTTTGTATGCTAATGAGATGACTAACAGCTGGGGGATCCTGGAAAGCTTCAGGATGACAGCTGTTTAACCAGGGAAACAAGCCTCCCCACCTCTGGGAGGAAGGAGGGACTGGAGGTTGAGTTAATCACCTATAACCAGTGATTTAATCAATCATGCCTGTGTAATGAAGCCTCTGTAAGAAAACCTAAGGGAAAGGATTTGGGGAACTTCTGGGTTGGTGAATACATGGAAGCACTGGGAGGGCAGCACACTCAGAGGTGGGGACTCTTCCAGTCCTTTCCGCCACACCTTGCCCTATGCAGCTCTGTCAAACTAGTAAACATTTTCCTACGTTCTGTGAGCCACGTTAGCAAATTATCAAGCTCAAGAGGGGTCAGGGGTCATGGGTATATCTGAATCATAACCACCCAGGTGCACAGGTGACAACCTGGGCTTGTGATTGGCATATGAAGCGTGGCCAGAGGCAGTCTTGTAGGACCGAGCCCTTAACCTGTGGTATCTAGCCCTAACCCCAGGTAGAGAGTATCAGAATTTAACTGAATTATAGGACACCCGGTTGCCCTCCGGAGAGTTGGAGAATTGCTTGGTGGGGAAACCCACACCTTGGTGTCTGAGCGTGAACAGTAAAGGAAACGAAGGTTTTCCTTCTCAGCCTCCACTGAGGCCTATCCCAAGTTTTGCTAACATAAGGCGGTCCATAAGACCAAGCGGTTGAAATCGACTCACTGAAACGGCACTTGCCTGGTGGCTGGTGCGCTGCCCGCGCTGGACGTGGAGGCCTGGGCTCCAGTCCCCCAGGGCGAAGGGCCGGCAGCCAGGGGACTCACCCTCGGAAATGTGGCAGCAGCAGGGGTGCTCCCTGCCCCGGTGGCAGAGGGTGCAGCGGAGCACGCGACAAAGGTCGCGGGGAGGCTGTGTTAGAAGTGCTAAAGCGACACCTGCGACACGCACGCGGTACTGCACGCGGTGGTATGAGATCTCCTAGTCCAGATCTCGCGAGATGACCCGGCGCAGGCTTGGGGGCGGAGACCAGCACAGCGAGCGCGGGGCAGCGGGTGCTACAGAGCCCCGGGCGCTCCGGTCCAAGTAGTTGTGCTTCTGCCTGCGGGTCCCTTCCCCGGGGGGTAGACGGCATTGGCCAGCGCGGACCCCATGCTAGTCCGGAGGGGTGAGCCCTGCGTGGAGACCCTCTGGACCGGCTGCTGAATGCTTGCGGAAAATCGCGGATTTAGAGGTACAGCTTGGTTATCACCCAGGTGGTAGCAGAGATCCATGCACCTGGGCCTTGGGTGTGTTGCCAAAGAAATGTAGATTTCCAAAGTAAATGGAAAAATATTTGAAGGACAGGTAAGGAAATCATGGGCGCAAGAAAAGGTCCATGCAGCCGTGGGAGGTTAGAATTCAAGCACCTGTTCCATTTCTGCTGCTTCACCCCCCTGGTGAAGACGGAAATAGGCGGAAATCTGATACGCTTTCCGTTTAAAAAAAAAAGAAAAGAAGAGAAAAAAAAACAAACACTTACTAAACGTGTACATAAATGTTTATGGCTTTTCAAAATTGCCAAAAACTGGAAACAACCCAAATGTTCAGCAACAAACTGTTACATTCATGAAGTGGAATATTGCCTAGCAATTTTTAAAAAAGGAACTGTTGATACTTGCAACAAATTTGTATAATCTCAAAGGCATTACGCTAAGTGAAAGAAGTTTGTCTCAAAAGATTATATATACTGTATGACTCTATTTACATGACATCCTGGAAAAGACAAAACAGGGATGGAGACCAGATCAGGAATTGACAGTAGATGGAGTGATTGGGGTGGAGTAGGGGGGAGGGTGTGACTAAAAAGAGATAGCACATAAAGTTATCAGGGGGGACGGAACTGTTCTGTATCCTGATTATGGTGGTTATACAAATATATACACGTGTTGAAATTCAAAGAACTCTACATAGAAAAGGGGAAAAAATCAATTTTACAGTATAACTTTTTTTTTTTAAGCACACTTACTCTATGCCAGGCGCTATGTTATCTGAGGCAAAAACAATGAGCTCAATGAGATAAGGAGTGAATATAAACACAAAGTAACTATGGCACAAAAATATTTGATATACGATAACTGAAAAGTAAAAACAGCAAATGTTATAGGAAATTAAAGGAGAAAGAGATAATTTCCAGCTTAACTGAACAGAAAATGCTTCAGAGCAGAGGTTGCCTTGGATTTCAGTTTCAAGAGCAAGAGAGGACAGAGGATCGTTCCCTATGGAAAATGGTCAATTAAATAATTATGTCAATAGTGTGCAGGAAGGAACGGAACAGAAAGTGCCTGAGTGCAGAAAGTGAGTCTGGTTAGATGGCAAGGAATTTGGGGAGAGCCTGAGCTGGGAAAGTGCCTGAGTGCAGAAAGTATGCCTGGTTAGATGGTAAGGCATTTGGGGAGAGCCTGAGCTGGGGTGCTGGCCATATAGCACAGCAAGCCTTTCTAGGCAGCTAGACCCACACCTGCAAGGTACCCTGGAGACCATGTATAAGGTTCGCCTGGTCCACATCTTAATTTTATTCCCACCAGTTGAGTTTTTTGCCTCATTTACAAATGTGGGGCACATCTTCATCTTCCTTGCTGCAACTTTGGCTCTTCCTAATTATACTGTCTCTTAACTGCAGTTTGTCCTCAAATCCCCAAGGACATCCCTTTCCAGCTTATTTTATTTACCAGCAACCTCTACTCAGATGCTACCCCCAAAACAGGGTCACAAACTCCTCCTTGAGAATCCAGACAGTAGTAGTGGAAATGGAAAGGAAAGCGCAGATTGAGAGACATCATTTTGGAGTTAGGACTGACAAGGGTTGTAAATTGGATGTAAGGGATAAAGGAACAGGGAAGAAAGAACAAATATAGGTTTTAAAGTTCTAAAAGGAGGAAATGTAGATAGTGATAATTTTATTATTATCCAACAATTGCATTTAAATATTAGTTTGCTTTAATCAATATTTTAAAATGAAACCAATTTTTCATTAAAAAAATACATGCAGGGCAATAAAAAAATGTTCGAGAACAGGCCATTCCAACTTCAAATTAAAACCTTAAAAGTATTTTAAGCAACAGCATGATGTAATCCAATTTTTTAAAAAATCAAATAATAGACAATTCCTCAGATCACAATTAAAAACTCCTTACTGGTGTGGAGATGAGAGAATTTTCATGGATTTTATAAAATACAGAACAAGAAAATAGTATATAATCAAAGTATTCTTTAAAAATAAGTTTTGGTGACTTTTCTCACAATAAAGAAATTATGTTGAAAGAGAAATAAAAATGACATATAGAGAATAAAGTTTGTTACAAAACTTGCAGTAAAAAGGAAAATTTGATAGTACTGGCTGTATATTGTTACGGTTTTAGTACTAAACCACAATTGTATGCAGCAGAAGGGATCCACAAACTAATTTGAACACAATGAGATTTTTCCTATTGGTATGAATTTATGTGAAATCATTACTAACACAACAATAAAAAATACAGGCAGGCCATTAAAATAAGCAAGGCACATCAGTGAAAACTGAGGAAGTGAAACTGGCCTTTTATTCTTACTCACTTGAAGTCATTACAAAGTTTACTGGGCTCTTGGTTCAAAGGAAACATAATAGACACAAATATTTACCTTTTTACCATGGTTTCATTCTTAGGATTCCTAGGTGGGTCTAATGACAATGCTGTTAGACAAGTACTAAGTAAAACCATTCAACATATTTAGTTATTCTTCAGCTTAAAAAGGAATTCCTTAAATGCAGAAGTGTTATCAATATTTGCTGAATATTCAGCAATATTCATTGCTGATAGATGAAACAGAGAGAAAACACAATGAACACTGATATTCTGTGATTGGACATACTCTATGGAATTGAGTCATCTTATTGTAGTAACTCAATAAGTAAAATTAGGACACAAGAGTTTCAACTCCTTTTCATCTAGGATAGGTAATAGGGGCCAGCCACAAAACACAGATGATAAATTCAATCCTTTCAGATTTCACTTTGGCTAGCATTTCCATTTCTTCCCATACTAACCTTTTATCAGGAGATAAAATTTAAAAAAAAAATTCATTCAATTAGGCCCTTCCCATTCCCCCCGTGTGTGGCTAAAATGTAGTTAGAGAAAAAGAAAAGAGGACGGCGAGTCAGAGCTGAAGATAAAGAACTTGGAAAATCCTCTAGAGGAAAAAAACGCCTGAAGTAGGAAAACAGTCTCTCACACAGCAACATGATTTAGAAAGAAACACCCATGGCAGCTATTTCGAATCCTCTGCATCTGATTCCTCCTTGGTGATCAGCTCTGCCATTAATTTACTGTTTCTAATTAAGACGTCACTTCTGGGCCTCAAGCTCCAGCTATTAAAAAGTGGAGAGGGGCCAGAAATTAGAATGAATAAATAACATCTGAGGAATGTTCAAGGATGCAATTTAAGAACAATTCTCGTACAAAAAGTTTTCTTGCTGAAATTTCCCAGTGGGGAATAAATGCTAAATAATCAGATGTAGTGGTAGTAACTGAATTCACATAACAGTACAGAAGAAACCATTACTAACTAAAAATGAAAAATGGAGAGACAGAGAAGGCAGAGTTTCCATTTTGAAGAGGGAGAAGAAAGGCATTCACAAATTTGATACAGTATCTGTAAGTAGTGACCAAGTGGTTAAAAACGTGGAAATCGACGCAAGAGGGGGGAGATATGGGAATATATGCATATGTATAGCTGATTCACTTTGTTATACAGCAGAAACTAACACACCATTGTAAAGCAATTATATACTCCAATAAAGATGTTAAAAAAAAACAAAACGTGGAAATCACATGACTCATAGAAAAGCAGTATCCCCAGCACTGATGAATGCAGACCTAAAGATAAGCAAAAACCTCCCACTACACCACAGCACACTCATACTCAGCTGGGTTGAAGACCTCCAAGTGCCCTTTCATCCTGAGATCCACCATCTGAACCCCAGTTCTGAGATTAAGTGCAGGGGTTCTTCATGTGTCCTGCTGCAGGTCAGGGGATATCACATGATGGAAAACTGACACAGCAACCACAGTGACTTATGCTGTAATCTGAGATTCTCAAAAATCAGATCCTTGATGGAGGTCCTCTAAAAAATTGCAGCAATGACACTTGGCATTCACACAAGGAGCCAATGTCACCTGATCCTCATTACAGGGGCATCAAGGGGCCTGGCTAGTGTCACAGCGCTCAGAAATGACAGGGCAAGGGCTACAGGCCAGGTTTCCCTGAGTCCTGGTGTCATGGTGACAAATCCTCTCTACCTGAGAGCTTTTCGGAGCTGTGGACTTCTCTGCAGCTATTTCTAGTTTCAGTCAATGACTGGCTTTGGCTGATTCTCCACACCACCCAGTACCCAAACAGGCCTCACTTCTACATCTGAAACTTCCTCTTGGAATAAGAAGGCATTTTCCTGGTGGCCCCAACAGTTCCCCTCCTGGAGTGGCAAATGATGAAATACCCAATTTAGTTCTCATACTATCGCCTTCTTGTTCAAAGTTAGTGAGGATTCTATGATACTTTACTTCCAGGTGTCTTAGATTCTCTACTGTATGTCATTGACACTGGGAGACCAAATTCTTGAAGCTTAGACCTTATGGGGGAAACATACAAAACTGAAAAGCTTATCCATTTAAATAGACACATTGTTCCCATTTTGAAGGCGTATGTAAGAGCAAGATGCTAACACCAAATTAGAAATCATCCAATTCTAATTAGAAATCACCACATACCAAATATTGGACCTATGGTCTTTCTAAGCCCATCAAACCACTCCAAAGCAACAATATAAAGCTGAAGCGGTGGTAGAGACATTCTCCTCACTTGACGTTTGAATTATTTTAATAATAACAACAGTAATAACCAGGTCTTTTCAAGTTACACATCTCTTCCTGTAACTCACAGAAAGTATATTTATCTTGAAAAATGCTACTATCACAAGTAAACACATCTAAATGACTGTAAGGAAATATCATTGTCCTCCACCCATTTTAAAAGCATTTTAGGGAATCCCACTCTTCACAATAATGGTGCCTTTGAAAAACATTGTTAATACATTCTTCATCTGTACACATCTATTTGTTTTTCATGAAAACTTCCTCATTCAAGCTTATGAGTATAGCCAACATTTATTTAGCAGTTACTCTGCCAGGTACTCTCCTAAGTCATTTACATAGATCATTTTATTTAATCCTCTTAACTTTAAGCAGTAGGTACTATTACATCCCCCATTTTACAGTTAAGGAGTCTGAGTGTTTTAGGTAACCTGTCCAGGTCACTCAGCAACAGGCAACAGAACCAGACTTGAATCCAGAGAATTCTACTCCAAAGGCCATACACTTCGCCACTTCTTGAAGCATTCTTATGATTTCATATCAGAACTATGGGTAATTTAGGAAAGGTCACCATTCCTCCTTTGCTGTTTAGCCTCTTTCCTCCTTGTGTCTTCTTCCATCTTCCTTCCTGCTTCCTCTCAGTCTCTCTAACTCGCACCTTTAGATTCCTCAGTTTTCTTTTCCAGCCACAGCCAGGAACCTGGCCTCACTCCAGCTCCTAGCTGGCAACAGTGCAAGTTTAGGTGGGAGCCTGTTGGGAACGATGAGCAGATGGCCATTGGCAGAAGACACAGCGGAACTGCCTCGGAAGCGTGAGGTTACCTGCATGTCCATGATGACCTCCCACGCTTGGGTAAGAAACATTCTCCGACCCTTCCCAGGGACGCATTTATTTTCATGGTGAGGTGGAAATATGTGAGGAGCCCTCAGACTCTCAGGGAAATGTTGAATTTAGCAATGCAACTCAGAGCAAGATGAACAGCTGCTATTCTAGACTTTCCTTCTTTCATACTCTGCTATGCATTGAGTTGGAAATTTTGGAAACTTAGGGGTACGACCTGCTTCATTAAATCATATTTCTTCAGGGTTACTGGGAACCAAAAAGTTTTGCCAAAACTTTTCTGGGGAAAAAAAAAAGGAGATCCTTTATTAAAAAAAAAATTGTTTTTTTAGAGGGTTGGTTTAAATAACACATTCAATGACATTAGCTCAATTTATTAGATACTACATCCAGAGCTTGAGTTGGAAAAGGAGCTGGTCTCTGTCTACATATTTTTCTGGCAGCATGTGAATGGCGTCACCTGTCAGTTGCAGTAGGCAGCAGATGCATGAGCTCAGGAGTCGGCCAGACCTGCATTTCCACCTTCCAGCAGTGTAACCTTGAGCCACTTACTTAACTTCTTCAAACCTCAGCTTCTCTGTAAAAAGGTAGGGGCGTTAATGTTCGCCGCCCCAGGGTTGCTATAAGGATCAAGTGACATCAAGTCTATGAAAGTACCTAGCACAGAACTAGCAGAGTAGGCATTTAATAAATGGTTGTTTTATTTAATTTTATGTCATTTTACGGGAGAAGATGTACAGACTTGTTATTAAGGAGACAGAAACCGTAAATTTGTGGTCTGTAATTTTTCCTTCATTTAAGAAAACTGTTCACCAAAGCTATATTTTCAGTTAAAAAGAGAGAGCGAAATCTTTTGCAATACCTCTCCCACCAAAACCTCAACTTTTAGTAATCAGACACTTCGAAGTTTGACTGCACAATGTATGGCTATCTGTGTATTACTGCTACACACATATTTACAACATAAAATTCACGAGAACAAACACAAAAAAGTCAACAGGGAAATGCTGATGGTCAGATGTAAATGTTAGGCTCTTGTAGCCTATCAGAAATCATCATTTACAAAGAAAAGATGAAAAATACATGATTCACAAAAGAAAAAAATATCAGTAAATCAGAAATTCTACACAATAAAGAACAGTTATGAGGAAAGTTTATATGGAAACATTATGTTTTCAACTCTGCCTAAAATTATCTCAGATTTCAGTTTTAGCATTATTTCCAGTTTGATTTTTAAGATAAAAAAAAATACGGTCACCACTGCTTTGCTCAACATTTCCCTTTGGGTAACAACATACCCAATCCTATTTTAAAAAGCAGCCAATGGGGGTGCTCACTGAAGAAACAGAAACTGACAACTGTAATGCGTGGCAATCTAGCAACAAATAATTTGCAAGACACCAGTCCCAGAAAGAAACTAAAATGGGAAACTATGATAAAAACTGTTCTTTGCATGAGGTTACTGGGCCTATAGCTGGACAAGTCTCCCACTGCCCAAGGGGATGAAAGGCATTTTCTATGTAAAGGATGCAGTGTCTGGGAAGGAGTTCAGGCCACAGTGACTGTCAGAAAGCTCGGGTTACAGCAAAACCTTCAAAGTCATTTCTAGAATATAATCAAAGCTCTCCTCTGCACAGAGTCAGAGTGGTGGCAAGTTCCTGGAACTGAATTTTTTTGCTGAGTTCAGCATTAAACAATCTCTGCAAAAGCTCAGATAAGCTAGACTGAATAAACAAGCAGCAAAGTAAATTTTCCCATGGAGTTTCAACCACAGCCAAATGCATTGTGCTGTTTCAACCAAAAAAACTGTGCATATACCTAAGTCTACCCTCCACTGCCAAAAAAACTATACATAGTTGGCCAACTTTCTAGAATTCTCTTAGTTTTGATAATGTTAAAAGCAATGACAGTGAGGCTTCTTTTCCTCAAATACATTATAAGTCTACAACAAGCACGTAGTATTTTCATAAAAATTATCTATATTCCTACAAACTGTGTTCTCTCTACTGATGTTAAAAAAAATTGAGTGGGGCTTCCCTGGTGGCGCAGTGGTTGAGAGTTCGCCTGCCGATGCAGGGGACACGAGTTCATGCCCCGGTCCAGGAAGATCCCACATGCCGCGGAGCGGCTGGGCCCGTGAGCCATGGCCGCTGAGCCTGCGCGTCCGGAGCCTGTGCTCCGCAACGCGAGAGGCCGCAACAGTGAGAGGCCCACGTACCGCAAAAAAAAAAAAAAAAAAAAAAAAAATTGAGTGCTTAGTTGGCATCTATCCTGATTACCCCCGGTCCAAAGTACACAAGAGTATAAAGTTAGAGATTTCCAAAAGCTTTTTGTTAAGGCACAAGCCCTATTTTAAAAAACAAATCCTTAAAAGGTTCTGTGGGAACAGAATTTCAATGAGAATTTCATATATTCAAGTTTATGCTTATGAAGCAATAAAAATGTTTAATTAAAATTTACACATTTGTTTTGAAAATAAAATACTAATTTTAGATTTTGTGCTCATCTTCCGCTGTTACTACTTGTACAGATGTCTTTCTACTAAAATGTATTTGGGGTATTTGATAGACCTCTGCCAGGCTTCTCAGGGTATCCTTTCTCAAAGCACCCACAGAGAGAAAAGCCAAAGTCACAGACAGAGGAAACTCCTCTAAAGGCAGTTATTCATTTCCTGAGCTAACCCACTTCCTTCTTCAGACATTTTCTTCTCTTCATCAATGTGTGCTTTTGAAATTAGCATCAAAGGCTTCTTGCAAAATATACTTCTGGGTCTGGGGCCTGGAATCCGGGCAAATGCCAATGGCTGTGTCATTTCTAATATCATCACTGCAGTGATACAAGATTGGAATCTCAAATGAAGTGTCACTTCAGTAGTACAGAAGGCTCCCTGCAGTGTTAAACTGATGTTTTAGCAAAAGAATCCAGATCATTACAAGGTAGAGCCATGTTTAGAGAAAATAATTGTCACCAAAGTGAAAAACTGAACGCTACTCCATTATGAAAAATTATAGCAGCTTCCATAATAAGGAAATCAATTTTTTAATCTTCTAAACCTTAAGCAAACTTTAATGAGTTGCTGGGTTTCTTCATAGTAAGGCCAACATTGGAGAGAAAATTGAAAGTCTCCTAATTATTAAAGTTTATATATTTTATTAGAAATGTATCTCCTCAATGACTGTTGTCTTCACTTTAATCAGAGCAGATATAGAAGGCTGAACAGAAGTTTGGCTACTATGCCAACTGGATCCCCCAAGACACTGAGAATCTCCCGACCTCCACACGATTTCCATCCCAGACCCCCTAAAGAAGGGGAGGGGCTTAGGGAGCCCTACTTTGTCATGTACCATCAATAAAATACACTGTATCCAGAAAAAAAAAAAAGAAAGAAAATTTGGCTACTATGATTCTTCTGTGCTAATAATACAAAATGTTATTTAAAAAATCAAATCAGTCTTTACCTAAATATAAATATAAAAAGCTTTATTTATTTACCAGCAAAGAGTGATACCACAAAACAAAGGAAATAAAGTCTCTTAAAATGTTTATTTTTGTCAGAATAGCTGACGATTTTCTATTAAGTCTTTCAGTTTATTATTATAATAAGCATTCCCCCCTTGAAAAATCCATTCAAAATATCTCAATCCTTGAGGTAAAGAACTTAAAAAAAAAAAATCCCGATTTTTTTAAAGAAAAAATTTCGTAAAATTCTTTTAAGCTTGATAAATAATCTCTTCTTGTTCTACTCTGGTGAACAAAAATGTACTTTATACAGCAAAATATCCAGTCACTTATTGGCAAACTGAAGGTGAGACCTATTCATTTACATGTTTTATTCAAACAGTGCAATACTGCCTCGTTCATATAGACTTTTTTTTTCTTTTTTTACAGTTACCAACACTCTTCTGGCAAAGACAAGGTTTTGAAATGGCAAAAGCAACACAAGTTTTAGATCTCAAAGCTCTGGAAAGGAATTAATCTGAGTCTTCATCATCAAGATAGTCCTCGGCATTGCTTAATGTTCGGACTGCATCTAAAAGGAATGGGGGAAAAGCAAAACAGAGAAATTACAAATGGCTCAGATTTTGTTTTCACTTTCAAAGCTCCTGACAATTCAAAACACTGTAATCTTCCCTCAGACCTACGGGTTGTATTTTCTCCAAGGATATTTTTCTACTTTTGCTTTCCAGTCTAACTGATTAGTTTCTGTTGCCACAGAGGCTGACAAATACATTTGTCTGCATGTTACCTAGACATGCAGAAAAGTAAAGCACATGGTGCTGAGGTACCATTAGTCTATCTTAAAATACGACAGCCACATGCACCATGACCAATGTGGAACACACCAGAAGCTCGTCCACCCTGACAACTGTGCATCCAACCTCCTTTCCCAATGACAAGTGCACAGGTGGCTTCAGTCAGTCGACAACCTGTGGCCTTACCTGAGGGCAAGGTCACTGGGTAGAAAGATAACTAATGAGGGGGGGAAAAGGAAAAGAAAAAGAAAGAGAATGAAAACACAAAAGCTTCAGTTTCATTTTAGAAAACATTGATAAAGTATACTCAGAAGCAAAAGAAACTGAATTGAAAAATAAAAGTTTTAAAATAGAAAGAGCTGAACCCCATCAAATGTTAAGTCAACCTTAAACAGAGTTCAAAAAGAAGACATCTGATCTTTAACTGTTCACCTGTCCAGTCAGATTCAAACTGTCTAGTCAAATTCCTATAGCAACAGGTTACACGAGGTATAGTTTTAAGGGGAAAACTGAAATGCAAGCACATTGTTAGAACTCAATAAATGTATGTTTTATATAGCACCCCGAACATGGTCTCCAAATACTATAAGCCCATGCTTATTGGAGATATGACTGATTCCAAGTCTGGGGAAGAAACTGTAAAAGAGAGACCTGAAACCTCTTGTTATGCCATAAAACAAGGATCCTAGCAAAGACAGCATCATTTTAAAAGGGCTCAGGATCCAACCAGAAGAGGCCTCCACTAGCCAAAGATAGGCTACCAGTAAGGAAACTATGCTGGATTAAAACACAGCAAATATTTCAACACACACCAAAGAGAATTCATTGGCCCCCTTCAAAAAATAACAGGGAACCAGCAGGTTATTTTGAAAACTCTTAAAAGGTAAATAAAAATCAAGGCTTTATTCTGCCCCTGATATACAAATTATTGCTCGAGTAACCAAAGAGTTGATAAGGGGAAATTTTTCTTCATAGAATGTTCCAACTAATAACCAAGAAAGGAGTGACAAAATTAGAATATCACCATTTTGCAACCATTAGTGAAATAATGAATCTAGACAATGATCATCTATGGATGCTAACATTGCAGGACAAGTGACAAACAGATACTATGCGCCTCTGATAGAAGAACACAATTTTCTTTATGAAGTATTCTTCCCTCTATCCCTAAGATAGATAGATAGATAGATAGATAGACAGGTAGATAGATAGATGATAGATAGAATCCAAATCTAATCAAACCTCTAGCTGTAACACCAATTGACAAAAATACAGAGGACAGAGGAGCATGACAACACCATGGGAATGCATGCATGCAATGTCTACACTGGGAAATTCAGGGAAATTGGTCCAGTTTCTTTAACAAATAAACTGCAAGGCTAAACAAAGAGGAAAAGGAGAGGGAAAGGAAACATTAATTGAAAAACAAAGAAACGAGACATAGCTATCAGTTTGGACCCTACTTAAAAAAACATAAATAAATAAGCAAAGAATAAAAAACATGTAAGAGAAAATGGTAAATTTAGACCATCACAAGACGTTTGATGATACTGTAGTTTTTTTTAAGTCTTCATAGGTTTAGAAAAATGATTATTGAAAAAAAAAGGAAGGGGCAGGGGAGAGGGCAGGGATATAGAAACCGATTTATCTTATACAAGAGAGAAAGAAAGGTAAAAGAACAAGTGGCTTTACGCAGAACAGAGGTGGCCTTCAACGACTTCAGCTTCCAAACTATTAGAAGTCTCCGGCTTGACTGTACTCTTCTCCATTCTCCTTAAGAGGAGTTCTGGAGACCTGGGAGGAAGGTATTTTGTTCTGTTCCATACACACCCACAAAATTCAGGACTGGCCATGAACTTGGTAAAAGTAGCCTTTTAAGCTAAAGACAAAAAGACAAATAGCAAAGCTCTTCCCCTTTCTACTTCGCTACTACAAACCTGTGTTTTTCAATATTGGAGATATTCCTTGTCCTTCAATGGTTACTTTGGCACTTTGCTTTAAGCGAGAGGAAGATGACTGGCCACGGTGCAAATTCTGACCAAATAGAAAGTGAGAGCCAGGCAAATAAACTTCTCCTTCCTTCCTTCTGTGGACTGCTCTGAGGCACAGTTTCTCTGGAAACTTCTCATATGGCCAAGTGCTGATAATGAGCGGTATCTTCATAGCCCGTCTTGGGGCATGACTATCATGGTAATGTATCCCCTAGCAGTGCTTCTCAGCCTCCCCTACCTCACTTCCATATTTTTTCTCATTCTCACTGCCCTGGATTTACATGTTCCAAAGCACCAGAACTTAGATAGACAAACAAACAAATAAATAAACAAACGGTGGAGGGATAAACACAATAACATGTAAAATCTCATAGACGTGTTACATGAAAGAAGTTAGACACCAAAAAGCACACACTGTTTGATTCCATTTATATCAAGTTTGAAAACAGGCAAAACTATGGTGAGAGGAGAGGATTCTGAGGGAGGCTTCTGTTGTGTGGGAAATGTCCTCTATCATCTGGGTTATGGTTAATAAGTTTAAGCACAGTGGGAATCCCCTGGCGGTCTAGTGGTTAGGACCCTGCACTTCCACTGCAGGGGGCCCAGGTTCAATCCCTGGTTGGGGAACTAAGATCCTGCATGCCGTGTGGCACGGCCGGGAAAAAAAAAAAAAAAAAAAGGTTAATTTCATTGTGGATTAAATCAGGTTAATGAATTTAAAAAAAAGTGTAAGCACAGTAAAAAAAAAATCATCAAGATGTACACTTAAGATTTATGTACTTTACTTAATGTAAATTATACCCTAGTTTTTAAAAATTGGAAAAAGAACTGAAAGGTTCAATCCTCAAGTATGCCTTGACCCCACCCTATATCCTAAAGTTACCCTTCATGGTAACTGTAACATGTAAATTATTTTGTCCTTATAAGAAATTCAAGATGTGGTGGGTTTTTTTGTTTTTTTTGTTGTTGTTGTTTGTTTGTTTGTTTGTTTTGCTGTACGCGGGCCTCTCACTGTTGTGGCCTCTCCGGCTGCAGAGCACAGGCTCCGGACGCGCAGGCTCAGCGGCCATGGCTCACGGGCCCAGCCGCTCCGCGGCATGTGGGATCTTCCCAAACCGGGGCACGAACCCACGTCCCCTGCATCGGCAGGCGGACCCTCAACCACTGCGCCACCAGGGAAGCCCTCAAGATGTGCTTTTAAAAGTGGACCACGATGTCAGAATATACCTCCTCTGGCTTAGAGCTCATGCTGGCAATTTGCTATATGGCCAAATATTCAAACTCTCATTCCAACGAGGATCAAAATACAAATTAAAATTTTTTAAACTGGATAATTGGGCAAATGAAGAAAAAGAAAACAGAGGAAAAGGTAACATGAAAAATGAAATACAAAGATTCATTTCTTGGCTCTGTGTGCCAGGCCCCAAGATTAATTACCTCATTACTGAAATCAGTAGAGCACAAATTTAGGAAGGTAAACTAAAGAAACTTGGAGTAAACAGAGAAACAGAACACCAACATCCCTGCCCTTTTCTACAAAGACTACAGAAAAATGAGGAGAAAAAGAGAAAAGTTTGCCACCTGCCTCTTCCAGCTCCAGTTGTTCATGTGGAGGCTTCTAGGTGTAGCTCTCTGGGGTCTGGGCAGGTGTGATATTTTCATTGTCTGTCACCATCAAACTCATAGTGCGCATGAGACTCTGATAACCGTTAGCTCATAAGAAACCTTACTCCTCCGTCAGGATGTTTTGGAGGTGCCCATATAGTGGCAGGAAGTCAGTGGCAGAGAAAGGAAATTAGGTCATAGTCCTTCTTCCTGACCCAACCAAGGCCGCAGGGCGTGAGAGGTCCACCTCAAGTAAAACTGTTTCTCCCACATGGCTGCAAATACGGCTTCTCAGTGAAAACGTAGCTAGGGAGCACCACTCAGCTGGTAAACACTTTCTCACTCATTTGGTAGAACCTATACGCATCTATGCATGAGTAATTACTTTAAAGAAAGACTTGCTCTGCCAGCAAACATTCATGGCTTAAATAATTAAGAAGTCCCTAACTGCTTAATAGTTTACATTATACCTGAACTGAGGTTAAATAAGAATCTGGAACAAACACTTATCTGAAATAAGGGACAAACGGAACAATGGATTTGTGAGAATTATGATGGGAATTTGATGATAGGTAAGGAAGATGATTCTGGGAAGTTCCCTTGGTAAGCCACAAAGAGAGGGGGGCTGTTTGCTTTCTTTAATTGACTAAAGCAGGAAACCAGGGGACTGATATACTTTGCTGCTTATGCTAGAAATGGAATATGGGACAGCATAATATTGACTCTTCTCATAAATCAAGGGATACCTGAGGGAGAAATAAGTTTTCCAAGGGTTCAAACATTAATGGGAATTTGATTCAAATGATAGAAACAGAAATGAGCATCTCATTACCCAAGTTGGAGAACTCTGAAAATAATAATACCCTAAGGATAAAATGAAAACACATGCACTTAGCCTCTATAATGGAAATTTCTAAAAAGGTGTCTTGGTGATTCTCCACCAACATGAACCAGTCTAAACTTCAGACTCTAAAGCGATACTAAAAGAGTCCAGAATGATGAGTAGCAATGCAAAGACTTGCAAAAGGTGAATCCTCCATTATACTAGTTCCTTTCTAGAAAACGGCAGTAAAAATGTATCCATTACAGGCTTATACTTCAAAGTGGAATTAAAGTGCCAAACAGGAGATAATTAAGTAGAATAAGGCTTGAGAAGTGAGAAAAAAGAGATCAAATGTTCCCTCCAACCAAGCATCTTCCACCTTTCTTTTTTTCTACCTCTCTGGGTTTCTCATGGGCCAGGAGACTGATGATAAATGAAAGAGGGACAGAGGAGAGGTGGCAGAGGAGAGGTGGCAGAGTTCACACCCCGCCACTCCCAGTACTCCTTTCTGGAATCACCATGTTAGAATGAATCTAGGGGAGCACATTCAGCAGGCTATATACTGAGAAGTCTAATCAACAGCCAATCTCTGAATAGTAATCACGAACAGTGCAAATGTGTTTAACACCTCTATTTCCTTTAACACCTTTTCAAAACCACCACACAAACTCTTCATTTTTATAGAATTGCATGTGAACTTTTCAAACCTCTTCTCCTACATCAATAGATATTATCTTTAAGAATATACACTCTATCTTCAGACTTCCCTGGTGGCGCAGTGGTTAAGAATCCACCTGCCAATGCAGGGGACACGGGTTCGATCCCCGGTCTGGGAAGATCCCACATGCCGCGGAGCGACGAAGCCCGTGCGCCACAACTACTGAGCCTGCGCTCTACAGCCCGCGAGCCACCAGCTACTGAGCCTGTGTACCACAACTACTGAAGCCCACGCATCTAGAGCCCGTGCTCCACAACAAGAGAAGCCACCGCAATGAGAAGCCCGTGCACCGCAACGAAAAGCAGCCCCCACTCGCCGCAACTAGAGAAAGCTTGTGCGCAGCAACAAAGACCCAACACAGCCAAAAATAAATTAATTTTTAAAAAAAGAATATACACTCTTATCTTTAAAAAACCACGCATAGAACTGTGAAGAGATACCGATACATTTACAAAGTCTAGAATAATTCTGATTACAAAATTTTGATTACAAATAATTTTGATACCCTCATTTAAAATAGAAACAAAATATAATCATAAAGCTCTTGAATGCATAATTAAAAAATATTTAGTGATAACCACTCATAAAAACAAATCTGAAATGAGAATATGGAAACAATGGTTCTCTGATAAGGACTGTAATGGAAAGCAAAGTAATTAGAACTTGATTGCAAGGAATAAAAGAAACATACTAATCATAGCAAAAAATCGATGTCTCTTCAAATTTGTTTGCATAAAGGTATTCTTCCATGTTGAAGTTCTGATTCAGACCAAGGATGTAAAATCTAACTTCAGAATCACCTGAAGAATTTACCAAGAAAAAATCTTCCCTAATATTAAATCGATAACTCTTAGTCATGATGGCATCAGGAGGAAGAAGGAGTAAAATCAAGTACCTGTTCCCTGTTTCTTTTTCAGGAGAGATGCACAGGCAGCATTAGTAGCCATGTCCAGGGCCAGCTTCTTCTCATTGTTTCTTAAGTCTGTTCTAGCACCTTCCCCAACACAAGAAAGTAAATTAGGTGTTTTGAAGACTCTATAGTAGCAGCCAAACCTTTTTTTTTTTTTTAGTTTCTTTTTTCTCTTTTTCTTTTCTTTCTTCCAGTTATATTGAGATATAATTGACACACAACACCGTATAAGTTTAAGGTGTACAGATAATGATTTGACTTACGAACATCATGAAATGATTATCACAGTAAGTTTAGTAAACATCCATCATCCCATATAGATACAAAATTAAAAGAATATAAAATTTTTTTTTCCTTGTAATGAGAACTCTTAGGATTTACTCTCTTAACAACTTTCTTATATAACAAACAGTAGTGTTAATTATATAGCAGCCAATCCTCTTTCCATCAAAACGAATCACTTTTGGCAGAACTAACTAGAGAACCATTCTGGCCCCGAACTAGGCTCTTTCCAAACAGTAAAACTTTCTCAAAACAGTAATAACATATTTGGCAGCTTTAATCAGGGAGCTTATTGCTGCACCTGTAATAATTATACACAATTAAAATATAGCCTTCCTTTCGAGTCCCTATAGAATTGCATGTGAACTTTTCAGTGAGGAGTTGACTGTCCCTGTGGACAGTAAATCAGTTAGACTCAACGTGCCTTGGCACGAGTTTTTGGAGATTAAATTCAATACACCCTTTGCCTCTTCTTTTCAAGAAGGTCTTTAGAAAAGACCATGTAAGTTGAGCTTGAGGAGATTAATATTTATCTTAAGTATACTCTCATGCTTATTAGCAGAATTAGTAACACTAAAATCTAGAGGCAATCCATTGTTCCCACAGCCCATCTTCTACTCCCTTTTTTCCTTGTCTTTATTATGTGATAAATTACATCAGAATTCATAAATCTTTCTCATTGTCAAAGATACAAAAATACAGATGTATGCTGAACAAAAGCTTATGTCTCATTTCAGCCTGCAACTAACCCCTTCCTTCCCCATCTTCTACCTTCCCCAGAGGTGACCATTCCCAACAAGTGGGCATCAGTTCCCATCTCCCTTATGTGCAAGAATGCATTCACAGACATATGTGGACATATACACAAAATCATACTCCATGTATTAGTCTGTAATTTGATTTTTTTTTTGCCAATGATATTTTCCTTTTTTTTAGTTGATGTACAATATTTATAAGTTTCAGGTATATAACATAGGGGTTCACAATTTTTAAAGGTTATATTTCATTTATAATTGTCACAAAATATTGGCTATATTCCCTGTGTTGTACCATGTATCCTTGTAGCTTATTTACTTTATACACAGTAGTTTGTACCTCTTAATCCCCTACCCCTATCTTACCCCTTTCCCTCCCTCTCCTCCCTGGTAACCACCAGTTTTGATTTTTTTAACTTAATAATATATTATCGTACTCATTCCTTAGTAGTACACATACTTATAACCCAATCTATTTAAATATTTATAATTATTCCATTTTGTGGGTATTCCAAAATTTATTTAACCACTCCTCTATTGAGGGGTGTTTAGGCTTTTCCTAATTTTCATTATCACAAACAATGCTGCCGTGAACCTCCTTGAACAACATCTTTGTTTATATGCATTTCTGAAGGATGGTTTCCTAGAAGTGGTGCTGAAATGTAAGGATATGTATGTTTTCATTCTGCTAGCTACTGTTAGACTGCCTGCCAAGAAGGCTTACCAATTTACACTCTCTGCCACAGTGTTTGAGAGTGCCATTTTCTCTACAACCACATCCTCGTCAGTAAACAAAATATAAATGTCCTAAAACTCAAAGGCACAAAAATACTGTCAAGAAAAGAATAGTATGTTTAATTAGGAATACGGTGACCATGTGTGAAAATCTCTCATGAACAGATTTAGATATCCACAGCTGGGGTTATAGGGAAAACCTCATTCTCTCGCTGTACTACAGGTCAAACATCCTGCAGGTTCATAGTTCTGTGACTGATCATACCTTACTTTACACTTGAGAACTCACATACATGATTTCTGTCAGGATGGGAAATGTTCAGAGACAGGATGCTAGAGAAGAAACTCAACCATTTCCTGTGTCCCTCTCAACCAGCGCTGCCCAGAAGAAAATTATGTGAGCCATAGACGTAATTTAAATTTTTCTAGTGGCTACGTTTTCAAAATGTGAAATTCATTTTAAGAATATATTTCATTTCACCCAGTATATCCAAAGTGTTATCACTTCATCATGTAACCAATATGAAAATTACTGTGCTACTTCACTCTTTTTGTTTCTACTAAGTATTCAAAATCTGGTATTCATCTTACACTTACAGCACATCTCAATTCAGACTAGCCTCCTTTCAAGGGCTCAGTAGCACGTGTGGTTAGTGGCTGCCATAGCAGACAGTGCAGATGTTGGCATACCTCTGGGGGGCACTACAGTGGTCCTCAAGGTGTCTGATCTTTTGCACCTGGAGTTTACATCATCAACATCCTTTAAATCAAAAACATTTCCTCTCATATAACCCACAACATTGCTCCAAGGATCCCTAATGATACTGCATCCATGTGACATGTAGGCTGGGGATTCAAGCATCCTATATTACAGCCTTCTAGACCAGGGTGCAGTACGGGGTGATATCCCTGGCCTTCTATAAGGGTTAACTAATATTTGTGGGACAAACAGATGAATGGATGGTGAGTCCATAATTTCACTGCTGCTTCTGACTTGTGTAAAAACAGGGAATCAACGTATCTTCTTGTTTTCTGTACATCTAGCATCTGCTCAGCTCAAAGCAGGACATCGCAGCCACAGCATTCCTTCTTATCTATCAAGCTTTCCTGTGAGAACAGGGGCCTCAGCAACTTCACCCATACAGCTTTCTTAGAGAGATCTCCTCTGTATGTGTGCATGCACATGTGTGCGCACGCACACACACACACACACACACACACACACACCTTCTTTCTGAGGCCCTTTAATCCTGCAGAAATGTACAATAAACTCTTACTGAGGGTAATATATGTGATTTTAAAGCTTACCAAGCTTTTGAGTTAAAATTAAAAGCTTACACAAATCACCTCAATTTTATCTTATGATAACAACTCCGTGATGCAGAGTAGAGACCACAATTCCAGTTTTAAAATAAGAATCCTATTGTTTTCCCTACTATTTCAAGTGGTAAAAGTGGACGTAGCCTATTTTTCAGGGTAAGCAAAGACCAGAAAAACTAAGCACACTTTACCTTTTGCCAGAAGCAACTGGACAATATCTGCATAACCCTTCCAGGCAGCAGCATGCAAAGCTGTGTCTCCCAACTTGTTCTATGGTGATATAACAAGAGAAAGCAGCATTTTAAAAAGAGAGTGTGGATTGAAACCGTGCATGAATTTAGGTTTACTCTAACCTAAGTAAATCTAAAATGAGAACGAAGTTATAAAATCATATAAAATTCCAAAGAGGGAAAGGAGACTCAAAAGATGAGAGGTGAGTCATTTGGGGAAAGGGAATGGGATGGAAGAGGAGAAGTGGAAGTGCACAAGTGGAAGTGCAGATGCCTGCAGAGGGAGACGCCAGGAGGAAACAAGCAGATTTGTCTCCGCAGAAACCAGCATGAATTAGGAACTGGAGATGCCTGGAGACACGGGAGCAGGAATGAGGCATGGGAGTGAAACCAAGAGTACTGGGTGAAAGTGTTTCTCAGGAGTAATTAGAACCCCAGAACCCCAGATCACCTTCCTTTCTCCCTGCTGCCAGATGACCCAGTACACATGGTAGAATTACCCTGTTGAGAAATTAACCAGATAGCTTCCAAGCTCATGGAACTTGCAGGCACAAGAGAAGGTGGCAATTAGGCTAGGAACTAAAAGCAGGGGGCTAGCTGAAAAACCTGCAAAGTGAGCAGTAAGACCCCTCTCCCAGCTGCCTTTACCTACCCCAGTGCCCCAGTGTGTACAGTCTAGCATCTACGCCCAGGGAGGAGGCTGGAGAATACTTTTCTGGGAGAGCTGAACAGTCCCAATGCGGGGGAGGAAGGGAATATTTTAACTGGCATCTGGGTATAAGCCAGCAGAACATCCAGGACCTCACCACTTCACCCTACGGAGGAAACCACCAGTCAATAAGCCCCACAAGCACACAGTGCTTTCAGTCACACTCAAACATGAATGGACAGGGCTTCCCTGGTGGCGCAGTGGTTGAGAGTCCGCCTGCCGATGCAGGGGACACGGGTTCGTGCCCCGGTCCGGGAAGATCCCACATGCCGCGGAGCGGCTGGGCCCGTGTGCCATGGCCGCTGGGCCTGCGCGTCCGGAGCCTGTGCTCCGCAACAGGGGAGGCCACAACAGTGAGAGGCCCGTGTACCACAAAAAAAAAAAAAAAAAAACATGAATGGACAGACAAAGGTACTGTATATTTGAGGACAGCCTCCAATATCCAAAGAAAGATCAAAACAAAGCTAATGGATCTCAGAGGAAAAAGACACAGTGTAGTGAATAGCAGAAAATGTTTTAAAATATGTATATAATTAATATATCAGAGATATAATATGACATTATGTTAGGAAATGACAAAAAGATGCTATGTAAAAGTAAAAATAAGAGTAAAAGGAGGAGCTTGTGGTAGAAAGAATTCTAAGACAGCCCTCAAGCTCCCTGCCCCCTGGGATACACCTCCCTGTATAATTTCCTCCCCTTGAGAGTGGGTGAGACTGGTGAATATAACAGGATATCATGCCCATATTTTCTAATCAGTTGATGTTTACCCTGGGTGGACCTGACCTAGTCAGGTGGGCCCTTATAAGGAAAGGCATAGCACCGCAACACAATCTCCTGCTGGCCTTGAGGAAGAAAGCAAACAGCCATGTTGTGAACTGTCCATCAGGAGGGGTGGTCTCTAAAAGTTGAGGGCCTCAGTACCATAGGTGCAAGGAACACAATTCTCCCAGCAACATGAATGAACTTGGAATAGGACTCGAGCTCCACATGAGAACCCCACTCCAGCCAATACCTTGATTCCCACCTGTGAGACCCTGAGCAGGAAACCCAGCTATGCCACCCAGAATTCTCACCTACAGAAAGCATAAGGTAAATGGGTATATTTTAAGTTGCTAAATACGTGGCAATTTGTCACACAGCAACAGAGATCTAATACAGTGCTCTGGGGAATTAAAAAGGCGACCAAAATAAAACACAAAGATGAGAAAACCTCTGAGGAAAACTAAGAAAATTAGAGGCTCAATCTGAGAGGTCCCACATAGCTACTAATGGGCATTCCAGAACCAAAGAGCAAAGGAAACAGTCAGATAAAAATATATAAGAAATAATACAAGATATTTTTCCAGGCTGAAAGAGTTCACTACCATTTTCAGGCAAAGACCCATTCTAAAAGCACATCATTGTGAAAGTTTGGAATACCACGGATAGAGTAAAATTCTAATCATGAGAAAACGCAGGGAATTTCCTGGCCGCCCAGTGGTTAGGACTCTGCACTTTCACTGCTGAGGGCCCAGGGGCCTGGGTTCAATCCCTGGTCAGGGAACCGAGATCCTATAAGCCTTGCAGCACGGCCAAATAAAAAAGGGAAAAAGCAGTTAATACACAAAGAATGGGACTCAAAAAGGCATCAAACCTCTCAAAAGCAACCCTGGAAACTAGAATACCATGGAGCCATGCCTGTAAAATTCTGAGGGAAGTCATTTTCAACCCAGAATTCTATCAGCCAAATAGTCAAGCCCAAGCTCCCCTTTCTCAGGAATTTACTTGAAGGTATTCTTCAACAAATGGAAGACAGAGGATCCAGAAAAGTGAGGACACAACACAGGAGAGAGGTGAAGCGTTTCCCAGGAAGACAGCAAAGGGCAGTAGAGACCAAGTTGCTCCGATCAGAGAATGAAGATGGAAGGCTTCAGTATGATTCCAGGAAGAAAAGAAAGAAAGCAATTACCTTATACAATTTAGAAAAGTATATCAAGAGAGTATAAAACAGTGTAGGGGTCTTTGTGAAATACAAAAAAAAAAAAAAGCACTAAATAAAAGTCAATAAATACAGAAACAAAAAAGTTACACAAGCAGTGAATGATATTTAAATAGCCATAATACCATAAGCATTATATAGTAATATAACCAAAAACTATGCTATGTATGATACATTAGGAGGACCGGAGGAGGAAAGATCGGGCGCTGGGTGCTGGAAGATGACAGCTGGGCGGTTGACAAGCGTAAACCTTCACCTACCAGACAGGATAGCAAAATACTTTATGAAGATGATGAATTATGAGACAGCTCCACAAGCATATCCCTTAGAAACATGAAGGTAAGAGGAAAGCACTAAAAGCTGAACGTGATATACGAGGAGGAGTATGGCAGGAATTGGGGGCTTTACGCAATTTGGACTTTAATGTAATCATAATTTTTTAACTATGTGCTTGTTGTATTTTGATTAAAAGTTTTATGAAAAATAATAAATGGGAAAAGGTGAGTTCCAAGACACCAAGACAGGATTTTACACACACATAAGCTGTACCAGGAGAGCAAGGTAGGTGGGTTAAATGGCTTCTGCATAAGCAATCTCACCTGTTGGTTCAGTTCAATGTTTGGTTGAGTAAATAGCACTTCCACTATATCTGAAATTCAAATAGAAAAGATTTTTTGAAGAATGAGACTAACAGTCTGACAAGACGCAGCATAATAATTTTAAAAGAGAGGATTCTTTTTAGAAGAATCATCAAGAAAATCGTTATAACAAAGTTTTCAACATTTATGTAAATAGAAGACCTAAGACTATAAAAGGTAGAATTACTTAGGGAAAATTTTTTTCTAATATTTTGGCTTTTGTATTTTCACATGACATCTATGATAGGAATATTTTTACATTTGCTGGGGCACTTAATATTCATACCACTAATTTGTGTTTAAATTTTCCTTTGGCCACGCTATTTAATTTGTTGGATTCTTTGTTTCTCATTACTGTCGGGATCATTTTCTGTGTGTTGTAGAGAGAGGGAGAAAGAGAGTGGGTGTGGTAGATTCTCAGCCAGGCTGAAATACATCTAGAAATTCCATTTGTCATTATTATTGATTATAACAGAGGAAGTTATCAACTGAATCACCAACTCAAGCAAATGCTGTCTCTTTCCTAAATCTTAAGCTTAGAATGTAAATCATAAAAGCTTCCTGGGAGGGCTTCCCTGGTGGCGCAGTGGTTGAGAGTCCGCCTGCTGATGCAGGAGACACAGGTTCGTGCCCCGGTCTGGGAAGATCCCACATGCCGCGGAGCGGCTGCGCCTGTGAGCCATGGCCGCTGAGCCTGCGCGTCCGGAGCCTGTGCTCCGCAATGGGAGAGGCCACAACAGTGAGAGGCCCGCGTACCGAAAAAAAAAAAAAAAAAGCTTCCTGGGAAAAACTAAGTCAGAGGAATCAATTCTGGTCCTTTCTTCTGTGAGATTAGACAGTGGGGGTTGTTTTTATATTACTGTTGTTTTCCTGTTTTCTCAGACCTTTGCAAGTCTGAGAGAGGAAAGGAAGCTTCCACTCCTTCAAGTGAAAAGGTCTGTGTAGTGAGGCTGACCAGTCACATTCTACCTACTGTTTTACAGAGCTTCCAGGGACTGGGCTTTTGGCTGACATTCTGAAAAATTTAAAAAGAATAACCAATTTTTTTTTTCATTTGTGTAACTCTGGCTCCCCTAGATGAAGCACATTTTCAGTAGCACAGATATTTATGATAACAAACAAAATGTAATACCTTTGTGACCCCCGTGACAAGCCCAGTACAAGGCGGTGCTTCCAGCTTTGTCCAAGCCATTAACACCTACTCGGTTGTCCAAACACTCTCTCAACCAACTCAAGTTGCCTGAAAACATTTTACATTTATAAAAACACATGAAAAAGGGTTTTAGTTTTTTTCGTTTTGCTTTTCAATCAATTTCATCCTGCATAAATTCGCATTTGCAAAGGATTAATCAGTAAGTCTGAAATTAAAACCTGCCCCATAACGCATTCTCTATGGTACATTTTGACTTCCAGTTTATTAATGGAAAGCATTAACATCAATTTTTAATGGTAGGTTAATGGGAAGAGTTGCCTAAATGGGTCCATTTAAGGTATTTTTACTCTGTAAAAAAAGCTTTTTTTTCCTTTGTGAAATCCTGGAACTTCGGGAAAAAATTTCAAACCTAAGAACAAGCAGATACTACTCATATTCATATTTAAAATGCATTTTCAGTTCCTATAAGAAAAGAAAAACTAAATAACCTACTCAAAGCTGCTGCTCTTATATGTTAAAGTATAACTATTCATTTAATATCCTGTGGCTAATGCCCTAAATATCTAGTTTACAAAGAATTTTTTAAATGTCAATTTAGTAGTTCTACTTATGCACAATCCTAAACCAATAATTTCCTTTTGCACATTCAGATTTCAGAAATATCTACAATTAAATGAAAGAGAGCTTACTGTGGCCTTATAAAAAATTCCCCACGATCTACAGCAGGGTTTCTCAACAGCGGCCCTACTGACATCTGGCGCTGGAGGGTTCTTTGTTATGGGGGCTGTACTGCACGATGTTTAGCAACATCCCCAGCCTC
This sequence comes from Orcinus orca, assembly GCF_937001465.1. NCBI lineage: Eukaryota > Metazoa > Chordata > Mammalia > Artiodactyla > Delphinidae > Orcinus > Orcinus orca. The sequence continues at coordinate 76,127,937 of NC_064564.1, read as the reverse complement.
TACGCAAAAGGTGCCAGCATCCCCCCAGTTATGACAGTCAAAATGCCTCCAGAGGACTTCCCTGGTGGCGCAGTGGTTGAGAGTCCGCCTGCCGAAGCAGGGTACACGGGTTCGTGCCCCGGTCCGGGAAGATCCCACATGCCGCGGAGCGGCTGGGCCCGTAAGCCATGGCCCCTGAGCCTGTGCGTCCGGAGCCTGTGCTCCACAACCGGAGAGGCCACAACAGTGAGAGGCCCGCGTTCCGCAAAATAACAAACAAACAAACAAACAAAAAAATGCCTCCAGATACTGCCAAATGTCCCAGGGTTTGCAGAGAGGAATTACCCTCTGTGGAGAGCCACTGATCTATGGAACAAAGCCCCACGTACAAGCCCCATCCCTGGTGCTTCCTTCCTCCCCAACCCCAACCTCACCATTCATACTTGCAATATACTAACACTCTCCCAGGTGCTGGACCCCTGAGAAGCCCCCACCCTCTGCCCTCCTGTTACTCATTCTGGCCTCTATAGCCTGTTTAACTGAAACACACTTCAACCGCTATACTTATCACACCATCTTGTAATGATCTGCTACACACATCTCTCCCCTGCCAGACTTTGAGCTCTGCGAGTCACAGAGCATGACTTTCCACTTGCAACTAAGCACAGGGCAGGTAAGACTCAAAAGTTATTTGTTGACTGACATTTTAAAAATTAAAATCACACATTTCTATAGAGTGAAAGAAGGCCAGAACAGAGATTGCCTCTGGGGGAGGCAAGGATTTAACTGGGAAGGGAACTTTCTGGGATGATAGAAATGTTCTGGATCTTGATCTGGGTGTTGGTTACACAGGTAAATGCATTTGTTAAAAGTCATCAAACTACATAATTAATATGTCTGTGTTTTACTGTACTGTTTATCTCAATCAAAAAGAATCAGACCTACCTCTTTTTGCAGCTTCATGCAATGGATTGTCAATGGATTCTGCCTGCTCAGCCACTAGATGGAAAAAAAAAAGATGCAAATCAATGTTGAGAGGGCCACCCAAAGGATTCCCTGAAGCCAGTTCAGTGTCCCAGCTTCAGAAGTGCCAGGACCTTCCACCATACAGCTTCCCTTACTTAATGTGAGTTTTAAAAAATGGCAGAAAATCAAAAGTGATGTTTTGTGCTTTGAAAGAAGCTGAATTATGTGTCAAAAGAAGCCAAGCTAAGACAATAACACAGCAATTAACTGGGAGTATAAACAGAAACAAACATAGCCATTAACTGGAAGTATAAATAGAAACAAACAGATCCAAGGTCTGCCAACCAGTTTGCTCAAATATTTCACCAACAAATTTAGTCAGGAAAGTGCAAAAGAAAGCATTTGAGGTTCCTTTTTACGTTCTATAAAAACACCCTAGGGCTTCCCTGGTGGCGCAGTGGTTGAGAGCCCGCCTGATGATGCAGGGGACACGGGTTTGTGCCCTGGTCTGGGAGGATCCCACATGCCGTGGAGCGGCTGGGCCCGTGAGCCATGGCTGCTGAGCCTGCACGTCCGGAGCCTGTGCTCCGCAATGGGAGAGGCCACAACAGTGAGAGGCCCGCGTACCACACACACAAAAACAAACAAACAAAAAAAACACCCTGCTTTGAAGATGGCTAAAAATAATTGTCTCCCTTGTGTGTGTGGATATGAAGGGTGAGGTAAAGGAGAAATATTTTGCTTTCTATATTCAGAACGGGCAATCAGCATACCTGCCTGCCCCTAAGGAAGGTGTATTCACTGCTGTCCTAGAATCAGTAGGAGTGACCACATGAAGACTGTTGTTCAAATGAGACTTCACACCCACCCCTCCCACCACAAAGGGCTGTAACTAGATACTCCCTTGGCTACCAGGGATCTAGCAACTGAGAAACATTTTGCACCCTCAGTCTATGACCAGCTGGAGAAGTTGTTTATTTGGGATTTCAAAGGTTAGAGGAGTGCAGAAATGCTTAAAGTCTTTTAAAATCCAGAATGATATGGCCCTTAGACCAGGTAAGTGGGGTCCATGTGTTGAGCCCCAGGTCTCACTCATTTCCCTCCCCCCACTTTCCCTCCTCCCCTCCACCTCCTCCCCTCCCCTCCCCTAGGAGCTTTGAATTGCCTTCCTTGAAATTTCTAAGTCCCCTTCCAGTGTTTGGAACTGGTGCCTGATGTCAGCCCTATTGGTCTAAGGAAGTGTCTAATGCTAAAGTCCAAAGGAATCTTAGAAGTGATTTAAATCAAACCCTCTTGTTATACAGATGGAGAAACGGTCCCAGGGGCAGCAGTTAAGTACCCTAACTAAGGTCCCTTGCTGTTAGAAGTGGAAGAAGGATTAAAACCCAGGACCCTTGTTTATCAATCCTGTGCACTTTTTACTTTACTCTGCTGATTTCTACAAAAGTCTGCTTTGTCCCCCTTCCAACTAGAAGTGCGTCTCACTGCTCAAGTGCCTCAAACTGCCCTAATATTCATTTAATGAACATCACTGCCCCAAACATTAATTAACATAACAAGGCAAGGTTACTTCATCACAAAAGAAAGGGGGGCTAGTCTAAAAAAAACAAAGAAGAAAGAAAAGAAAAAGAAAAATGTTCTAAGCGTTGAATAAAGTAAAACCATAAGTATTTCCCTGGAAACCTTAGGTTCTTTCAAGAATGTTACAATGCATTTTCTTAAGCCAAGGAGTCACGTTCAAGTACATCCAGCATCCATGACCACTCTATTAAGAGGAGGCTCAGAGTAGAACATGCCCTAGGCTGGCAACGACTCCATTGATTTCTCAGCCACAGCAGGAAGCAGAAAGGCCTCAGGAACCAGATAACTGAAAATACACAAAGTACAGCCCAAGTAAAGCCACCGCTGCCATACTTACCATAGTTGCTTGGGATTAGTCCCGTCCTGCCTTTGGAGGTGCCTTTCCACCAATTGGTATCACTCTGGTGAAAGAAGAGTTAAATTAAGTGGGACCGAATCCAGTTTACATTCAGTCATTTTTAAAACCATGTGGCGCATATTGGCCTCATTTTGGCCTTTTCAAAGGGTAGAGCAGTTGACACTTTTTGTTTTATTTTAGATAAAATACAACATACTTCCAATTCAAATGCAGAGTTACTGCTTTACCAAGTGTCCATCAGCCCTGGTCACACTGATCAAGCTTCCTCACTCCCTAGTTATGGATGTCCATTCCCCTTATCATTAAATTACAAATATACACACATCTGCCTGCAAAAAATCAAAGACACTTCATCATAGAGACTCCACATTCAAACAAATCAAACAGAGATAATATGAAAGAGAAGGGGAAAAATTATGTTTAGTTTAGACTATCTGTAGGATTTTTTGGTCCAGAGTCTAATTTCTCTTAGTCTCAAGATATGCATATATTTGGTTTTCTAAAGATCTCTTTATTTCACCTTTGCTTTTTTGGTAACTTTTTATCATAGAAAAATTCAAACCTATACCAAAGTAGAAGGAACCGTATAAGGAACCTACACATACCCATTTCCTAACTGCATGAACTATTTACTCATGGCCAATACTGTTTCATGCATATCCTCACCTACGACCTGCCTCCCCTTCAGATTATCCTGAAATAAATTCTAGACATCATATTCTTTTATCTGTAAATATTTTAATACGAATCTCTGAAAGATAAGGACTTTTCCATAATAATAACACCATTATCATGTGTTATTTTGTTTGCTAGCTTAAAATTTTTTCAACAATAATTCCTTAATATCATCAAATATCTACAATACTCAGAATTTCCAGTATGTCTTATAATAAAGTCCATACAGTATGATTGATCGATTTGCCTCTTAAGTCTCTTTCAGTGTATAGTTAGTTTCCCCCTTCATTTTTTTTTCACTCCTTCACAATAGACTTTTCATAGAAACTAGTTTGTTCCGAAGAGTTTGGAAGAGTCTGGATTTTCCTTGTTGTATCCCTTGTTATAAAAAAATGTGTTCCTCTGCTCCCTGTATTGCCTATAAATCGGTCATTAGTTCTAGAGGCTTAATTAGATTCAGATTCAATTTTTTAGCAAGACTATTTCATGTGTAGCATTGATTCTTCCATCAGGAGACACACAATGTCTCTCTTTTTGTAACATTAGTAACCACTGATGAGCATTATTTGGATCCATTATTTCATAAGGGTTGCAAATGGTGACAGTCTAATTCTATCATTCCTTCTTCATTTAAATAACTAGAATATTACTTTAAAGACGAACTTTCCCTCATCAACTCTCAGGTTACCCAGAGATAAAGTTCATGGAGAAAGGCAGAATAAATACTGATTCTTTTCCTTTAGAGTTGTCAGAATAAATACTGATTCTTTTCCTTAAGAGTCATCAGAATAAAAAGTTGGTTCCCTAGCATTCTCTCAGGTTGACCAATGATTTTTGTTTTTAAGTATCATTAGGAGCTCATGGATTTAAACAGAGTAGATTTGTTTCAATCCTTGGGATTGTTGCCCTAACTGATTGCTCAAATTGTCCTATCTTTGACCAGTGGCAGCCTCTTCAATTTAGTTCTGTGTCCTTCCAGTGTGACCCTAGTAGTCTTTGGGAGTTTCCTTGCTTTCTAAGAACGAGATGTCCTGGGATTATCTTGTACCTTTCCTGCCCCCAACCTGGTACCAGACATTTCTCAAAGGAACTTTGTTCCTTTTAATGGGAAATAACATATTATTATTAGGTTGGTCTTTTTTTTTTTTTTTGGCCTTTTCAAAGGACAGAGCAGAAATCTTTTTGTTTATTTTATTTTAGATAATATACAACATACTTCCAATTCAAATGCAGAGCTACTTAACTTCATTGATCTTACATCTATCTGTACATCCTTTCTTGCAGGCTGAAACTGCCAGTTTTCTACATCATTGACTTAATGACTCATTTGCTCTAAACTGCAACACACATGCATCAATCTCAGAATAACAATACCAACACTTCTCCAACATCATGATTAAAAACTGTTTATAATTTGGGAGTAGAAGTTCTTTTTGTTCTTCATATTATTCTACTAGAGATATTCAGTTGAAATGCTGAGTTTTAAAGTCACTTGGAATAGTTCCTCTCTGTGTGTCATGCCAAATACCTGGGGTACAACTAAGTTCATTTGATTCATTCTGCTTTTAATTTTTAGGGATTGCTTTTTATCATTTAATTTAATTTTATAACTATGCAAAAGTTTACATGATTCCAAAGACAGATCTCCAAAACAAGGTGTAATTTTTAAAAAGTCTATATTCCATCTATGTTTCCTCTACCCTTTTCCCTTTCCTTTCAGAGAAGAAACTACTTGTTAAAAATTTATGACTCCTCCTTTGACTTTTTATTTTAAATTGAGGAAAATATGTATATCCTCTCACCCTTTCTTACTTACATAAGTAAAGGCACACTATCCACATTTTTTTCACCTTGCTTTTGTTCACTTAAATTACTCCATAATATCATATAGAGATATTCCTCACTCCTTTTTATAGCTGCATAATACTGTTTGTAGATACAGCAAAGTTTATTGAACTATTTTCCTATTGATGGAGTAAGGGCTACTTCCAATCTTACGTTATTACAAATTATGCTCAGTGAGTGAACTTGGGTATATGTATTTCTATACAGATATACATGTAAATAATGTACAATATTACAGCTATACAAAATAGTCTTATACATCTTTAGTTCATGCGTGGTATGACAAAATATTGGCTGGGCTTACCATGTCAGTAATGTAGATAATATCACCTTCTTCAAAGTACAATTCATCTGGCTAAAAAAAAAAAAAAAAAATTAAGTTTTACTCCATGTGATTTTTTCATGAATTAGAATACAATGATGATGATAATTATACAAATTCCACATTCTAAAATCCTTATAGACAGCGTAGTTTTTATATACTTAAATCTGCACATAAACCATATAACATTATTGACAAGCTAACACATGCACAGAAATGTGAATTTTCCCATGATAAACTTTAAAGAATATAAGAAACAAGAATTCCTCCCCACACACCCACACACCTTATTTTCTTCCCCAATGAAAGCAAGGCATTTTTATACCAAAATAGAATATTAATAAAACTTTTTCATTGTAAAAATTTCAAAAGGTGATATACATTTTTTCATAAAAGGATAAATGTCTAGAACTAAAACCATGAAAAATAGCTAGAAGCTTGGCTCTCTCCTAAAAGATTAGCCTTCAGTCCTTAAACACTTTCATATCAACATCGCTCTCTACTTATTTTGAGAAAACCATTATCTTAACTCTTCATGTTCAAAGAGAATGAATATCTTATATATGAGAACAGTTAATACATAATTCAATCATTAATAAGACTAAAGAGGGCTTCCCTGGTGGCACAGTGGTTGAGAATCCGCCTGCCGATGCAGGGGACACGGGTTCGTGCCCCGGTCCAGGAGGATCCCACATGTCGCGGAGCGGCTGGGCCCGTGAGCCATGGCCGCTGAGCCTGTGCGTCTGGAGCCTGCACTCCGCAACGGGAGAGGCCACAGCAATGAGAGGCCCGCGTGCCACAAAAAAAAAAAAAAAAAAAGACTAAAGAGCCGAAAGATATGAAGCAGTAACTCGTTCTAGATCTTAAGCAAGCTCTAAGGGGTTAATTAATTACACAGACAATACATGCTCTTATACCAGCCAAATGTCCTACAAACTCCCTGAATAAAGCCAGGCACTTTAATTAAATATCTTTTTCCCATCAGTAGATAACACTTATCAGCATGACTGTATGAGTAAATAAAATGTCTAGGGAGTTCCCTGGTGGTCCACTGGTTAGGACTCAGCGCTTACAGTGCTGTGGCCCAGGTTCAATCCCTGGTCAGAGAACTAAGATCCTGTAAGCCGCCTGGCGTGGCCAGAATCTATATATATGTATATTTATGTCTACTGATGAGCAAGTTTCAGATATTGGGAAATGTTTACATTGTCATGCTAAGTGAAGAATGTAGGGCACAAAATTTTACATAGGATAAGATCATGAGCACATATTAGTTTCATAATGCTGGTTGGAAAAAAAATTTTTTTAAAGGCTTTGATATTTGATTCCAGTTACTGCTCCACACAAATAAAAATTATGCTAGTGAAACAAATTATTTCATTCTTTCATTTTCCTTTTGTTTATCTCTCTCAGCTGCAGACTACGGCAGTAAATGTGACTCTGCAACAGTCATTTACTGAGTTTCAAAGATGATCTCTATTATTTTTATAACTATTTCCCCGTGAATATAGATGAAGACTATATCAGCTATATCATGCTTTAAGCAACCATAATTCATATTTAGATGCAATATGCATTCAAATATGAAAATTAGCAAATGATGATTAATGAAACTAAAAAATGTGAGTTCCTCTAAAAAGCACTTTCTGAAGCATTTCTTAATTTACACTTCGATCTACAGAGACTAGACTTACACATAGCATATCTATACAAAATTAGTTGAGCCTGTGTAGATCAATGACATACATTTTAATATTATTGGAAATAGGCATTTGGAAGAAAAAAAGTAAAGCCTTCTAAGACTTTTCTCAATTTTTCCCTAAAATGTCCTGATGATCTATGATCAATATTACTACCAATATGTGATGGATATAGAAAGTGATTAGGGAAACAAATTGTTTACTTTAGCACTTCCCTGCCGTTAACTGGCTCACTTCTCAGAGGCCAGAAAGGTGACTCACTGCCACCATAGCATCCCAGCTGGTGGGATGGAGTAGCCATCCTTACAACAGTAAGGAATGGGTGGGGAGAATGAAGCAGGATGCAAGGAAGTAAAGAAAATAGAATATATGTGAAATCTTAGCATTTTTTTGGAGTGACTGAGTTTCTTGGAGTTTTGAAAGAGTTCAATGTCTTGAAGAGAAGCTAACCTTGCCCACTTACGTCTAACAATCAATCCTCCTCAATCAGTGCTTACGTTGAAGTGAAGGAGTCATGTCTAAAACCACAAAAGTCAAGTTTGCCTGAATTTCCACACTTAATAAGATCATTCACCCTTGAAACAAAAGGCACATTTTGAGAAAGTGCCAAACACATAACTTAAAAAACAAAGAACATACACAAGTCTCTGTAATTAGTCTTCCTCATAAAAAGGAATAAAGCCTGGAAGAATGAGAAGTCAGTGTTTAATGGGTACAGTTTTCTTTGGGGACAGTGAAAATATTTTGGAACTAGACAGAGGTAATAGCTGTACAACATTGTGATTGTACTAAATGCTTCACTGTTCACTTTAAATACAAAAAATTGTTAATGTTGTGTTATGTGAATTTTACCTCAATTTTTAAAATCATATGGTGTTTGTAAATAATTCTTTTCTTTTGTGGTTTGGTAAAATGCATGATTTGGAAACTGTCACCAAGTACAGTCATTTCAAAACTTCTTGCGCTGTTTCGGATTTTAAATTAATGGCTGCTCTTCAATAGCAGTGCCTGCCTCAGCTACCCATTAGATCAGACTTGTTTTTCAACTAAGGGAGCAACAAAAGGCAGTCGATTTCCGTCAGGTAAAAAAAGGTCTCGCTAAGTTTTCATCCTGAGAAAAGAGAGTGGAACGTTTATTTTCTTTTTAATCAATAGCTCCCAGACACACAATGCTACCCCCGCTAAAATATCTTCTTCCAAAGAAGCTAGGGGCGGTTTTTCCTAATGTAGTTGAGGAGGTCGTTTACCAAATTCTTCAGACTGCTGGTGGCAATATAAACGACAAGGTAATTTCATGATTTTAAAACTCAGATAGATTTGTACCTCCGATATTCACACTTTCCATTAAGAAACCACTTGCAGGACACAATGTAAATGTTCAGTGAGGATCGACTTTTAAATTCCTGGCATCGTATTCATGGACTATGATGGGAAAAGAGTGACACAATCAAGTAAGCACTTGTCTATTTCTAGTCTGTTCTTTGGTTTTTAACCACATTCTTCTTTTCCTCTCTCCTTGAACAACCACAAGGTATCAGAACAAGTAAATTGTTGGCCACTGGGATGTTATAGGGATGAGTACCCACTTGGTAATGTATATCCTGTTCCATATATTCTTGGTAACATATAATTCTCAAGGCATTAATTTTGGTTGGTTTATGCAAATATGTATTTTATGAAAAATTTTGGAAAGACCGTGACGTCCTTTTGAAATTTTCCACATTTGTCAACCTGGAGCCCTGAGAATTAATAAAAAGAAAAAAAAATCAAATTCTCCACAGATGTTTTCATTTAGCACTTTATAGTATTATCATGTGCCTGGCACTGGTCTGGACACTTAGAATCTCACAGCAACACTGTGAGGTGGGTGCTATTCTTATCATCACATTACAGATGAGAAACTTGTCCAAGGCCATATAGCAGGTACATGGTAGACCCTAAACTTGAACCGTGACATTCAGATTCTGGAGTCCCTGCCCTTCATCACCACCTCTGCTTTCTCTCATACAGAAGGGTCATGCATAGCCATTACTGGCTGCCATGGTGTCATGATCAGGATAAAAGGCAATGGCTGTGGAAAATATCTGTTGTTTCTCTCTTCCCCACCCCAACATAATGCAATACAACAAAATCAACAGCAGTGCCTTATACTTGCAAAGCATACTTAACGTCATTTGATCCTACAACAGCCCATTAAGGCAGGGCTGGGTCATGGGTATAATCTCCATCTCACAGCCAGGCTCAGAGAGGTTGAAGAACTTGCCACAAATCACACAGTTAGTGAGTGGTAGGGCTGGGCTCCTACTTCAGCTTTTGGAATCCCATCCTAGGGCTCCTTCCCCTACATATAGTGCTATAAACCTAGAGGAGTCCAGCAAATGTTACATGATAGAGAGGAGGATCCTGCTGGTTTCCTTGCAGAAATCAATATACCTCCAGCACACAGGAAATGCTCTTCTCTCTCCATCAGTGCAACACTGGTCTATCCAGTCTTACCAGGCCTCTATGTGACACTTTATTGGATTGGAGGTTGGGTAAGAAATAAGAACCAAACAGGGCTGGGTGATGTCAGGACTACCTTGCCTTCATGCACGACAGAGGAGAGAAATGCATTGACAGGAAGAACCAAGAGTGACAAGCTTCCCAGTGGATCACCGAGATGAGTTGGGTATTGCTGTCCCTATCTCCTGAGAGTAGTACAGTAGCTAAAAACTGGACCCAGGTATTTCTGGGGTGCTGTACATGTCAGCGATGGTCTCACAGAGTCCAGCTCAGCCCTTCCAACTTCTTTGTCTCAATGACTTTTAGGTGAGTTTAGGATATACTGGGGTACACCCATCCCACTAGAGAAGATGGCCACTGGGCCCAGGGGAGAAAGACCAAACCGAGCTTGTCCAGAAGAAATTCTCATTCAGAAAAGAATGTTAAGATGAACCTAGTTCTAGGGTGACATTCAAAATACTGAACAACTGGTACAGCATGGGCACTTGAGCATTCAGGAAGACCCCTGGGACCTGATCAGCCAGGCACCTCCCCTTCAACATCTGTATTGAGCAGAGATGGAGAGGAGCAGAGTGTGGGAGCAGCAGGGCATGAGGTAGCCATTACTGACCATCCAGCACACACAGGATGAATTAGCGGCACTGCTCTACAGCCTAGGATGCTTGGGACCATGGATATTAAAAATAGCATTTTAAATGTGGAATATTCAAAAAACCTAGTGAATTAAATGTCTATTTTCTCCTGCGCATTCAATAATAACCAAGACTTTTAAAAAGCTGTAGAGGGACCTCCCTGGTGGGGCAGTGGTTAAGAATCTGCCTGCCAATGCAGGGGACATGGGCTTGATCCCTGGTCCAGGAAGATCCCACATGCCACAGAGCAACTAAGCCCATGTGCCACAACTACTGGGCCTGTGCTCTAGAGCCCACGAGCCACAACTACTGAGCCCATGTGCCACAACTACTGAAGCCTGCGTGCCTAGAGCCCGTGCTCCCAAACAAGAGAAGCCATCGTGATGAAAAGCCCGCGCACCGCGACGAAGAGTAGCCCCAGCTCGCCGCAACTAGAGAAAGCCCTCACGCAGCAACGAAGACCTGATGCGGCCAAAAATAAATAAATAACAGTAGAGAGACTCCATCCTGGAAAAGAACTGGAGGTTAATTAAAGTAATCAATACATCAACCAATCAAAAGTATGTGTTAAGAGTCTATGAATATAGCAACCACTACTCCTTCTAATAGTAACAATGACTCCTTAACAGTATCAGCAGCTTTACACAATCTCACTTAATTCTCACTGAAACCCTATGAGATTATTATTATTTTCACTTTACAGATGAGTACACTGAGGCACAGAGGTTAGGTAATTTCTGAATTTACCAGGTCACACAGCTGCTAAAAGAGGCAGAGCGGGTCCTAAAAGCTACTGTAAGTTCTAAACCCCTGTGTTCTGCACCCTAGACACTGTGCTGGTGAGCAAGACTGCAATGCCAAGTGCAGAAATTCAGAGGCGGGAGAGACATCCCACTCCTCCATGGGGTGATCAGAAAGTCTTTATGGAAGAGGAAGTGTGTGATCAAAGCTTAGAGAGGTGCAGAGCCATGAGTCTACAAAGAGTTCAGAGATGAGTTGTACTGTGCACCAAATCCAGACTGGAATGGTCCACGAAGGGGAAGGAGTGGAGGATGGCAGGACTAGAAAGGGGGCTGGACCACAGAGGACTCTGTCCTTAGTCAAATGAAGGGTTGAAGCAGCTGATGACCATTTAGGACAGAGGAAGTATCTAAATGAAATCACTTTTGGTTTTTATGTCAATTTGAAAGTGAAAAACTGAATACTTACAGTTCTGGGTTCAAACGTATAAAGAGCTCTGAACACTTTAACTTGCCCTGAAAGAAAGGAAAGAAAAAACACATGATCAATTCTTTCATTTCTAAATTTGCTGTAAACAGTATTTTCCTTTATATTCTTCAGAATTCCTTAACTAAAAGCCCCTATGAGAAATTTATTTTGGAATTAAGTGTTTTTTCTGCATAGGAGGTATTTTTAAAATATTTGTTAAATGAAAGTATGAATAAACACATACCTTCCCCCTCTCAAACAACAGGAGCTACCTAATTATTTGTACTTAGCTTCTGTCCTATGTAGAACCTCTCCAACCCTAAGATCTAAGTTTAAAAACAGAAAGGTGAGAGTTTAACATAAAGAGAGACTTAATGGGACAATCAACAGTAGTTGAATATTCTTAAATTAATGGCTTAGGATTTTATATTTTCCAAGAGAAAAGAAAATATCAGGGAGAAAAACTGTACCTGTTGGAGAAATCTGTGATTCCATTAAGTCCCACAACAGAGTTCAATAACTATCCAAAAATGAGTCATGTTCATGAGAGCTGTCCATTCTGCCAAACCATCTCTCTCTTTTTATGTCCCTTTGCTGCATTTCCATAACACCTGGTATCAGAATAACTGATTTGCTGGCCTGTCTCATTTGAGGGCAGGAACCCTGACTTGTTCAATCTCCTGGCATCTACCTGACATATAGTATGAACTTAATAAATGCTTGCTAAATAAATATATAAGTATAAGAACAAATTCAAACAGTGTCGGAAAAAGTCTACACATATCAAAATAGAAGAACTACCTACTTAAAATGTGATAACAGTTCAGTTTCAGTACTGGAAGAACCTTTAGAGATGACCACCTAGTCCAAGGGCATTATTCAGAACAGTGGTCCCCAAGGTGGGACACAGGAAGACTACTTCAGAAATTATGTACATTTTTATCTTATTCATTTTCATTCCTATTTTAACATGTTTTAAAATATAACAGCATGATTGGGACTTCCCTGGTTGTCCAGTGGTTAAGAATCCACCTTCTAATTCAGGGGATGCAGGTTCTATCTCTGGTCGGGGAACTAAGATCCCACATATCGCGGGGCAACTATGCCCGCATGCCACAACTACTGAGCCCATGAGCTCTGGGGCCCGTGCGCCACAACTAGAGAGAAGCCCACGCACCGCAACGAAGAGCCTGAGTGCTGCAATGAAAAAAATCTTAGTTGCGTGCCGCAACTAAGACCTGATGCAACCATAAATAAATAAATAAATATTTAATAAATAAGTAAATAAAATATAACAGCATGATAGAATACATATACAACTTATAAATACATTTACTGGGAGTAGTCAAAACCTTTTGCTGATAGAATGTTAAGCATTATGAGGGTAGGTGTTTTGTTTTATGAATGATATATCCAAGTACCTAGCACAGTGCCTGACACACAGGAAGCACTTAATAATTATTTATCGAATGAATGAAGAATGGATGAATTAAGGAATGGAAACGTGTACTCAAAAAAAAAGTCTGAAAACCAGCAGTTTAGAACAGCACTGTCCAATACAACTTTATGCAATGATGGAAAAGCTCTACATCTGTGCTACTCACATATAGCTACTGAGCACTTGAAATATGGCTACTGAGGAACTGATTTTTACACATTATTTAATTTGAACAAGGTTAAATTGCCACAAGTGGCTGGTGGCTAGCATACTGAATGACACAAATTTAGAACATCAGAAAATGAGAAATGACATGATGTCCATTAAGAAGGGACTATGTAAATCAACTCTGATTCAACCTTATGATAAAGTCATTTAAAAAGAATGCTGCAGACAGACCCACAGACACTGATGTAGCAAAAAGCCTGCAAAATATTCAGTGGAAAAAAAAAAAACACGTTATAGAACAGTATGCCAAGTACCATCTATTTACGTTGACAGCACACAAACATCTTGAGTGGAAACACCAATTATGGGAATCTTCACATTCTACTTTAAACGCATTGTTTAAATTTATTACACTGAGCGTGTATTACTTTTATTATCAATGAAAACAATAAAGATACTTTCACTGCGGGTATAGCGGGGTGGGAATCATTCTTTCTTCTAAATGCCCTAATATAGAAGAGCCATTCAAATCCCCTGTTACTTAGTGTGGCTGCAAGAAAACATTATTTTTGCGATCTGAATTCTAGTGCCACTTCTAGAAGCAAAAGTGAAAACTCTTTTTTGTTTGGAGTTTGTTTTTTACCCCACACCCTTAGGCCTAAGAAAGGAAACATTAAATGGAAGGAGGAGCTGCCAGGAGAAATATTTTCTGCTGACCTGTCTCTCTGAGAGGAGAGATTAACTATCTTGATTACTTCAAACTTTCCAAAGAGAAGTTACACAAGGAAGCATCCACTCGTGACCAAACTCAATAATGACAGAATTTTCTTGCTCCTTTGAGGGAAGGGCAGGGATGAGACAGGCTATGTATGATTTTGGAAACAAGATCCAATGTCAACTTAACGAGCTTAGAGAAAATTCAGTATAAATTTTAAAACCTGGAAAAAGAAAACTTGGAGTGTGACTAAGCCGCTGAATTTTGTAACTGTATCTTTTGCGATTGTCTTACTTAAAATGTTCACAACTTAAGAGGAAGTTGGAGATTTATTTGCATCTTGATTTATACTAAACAGAGGACATCAGGCAACCCTCTAGGCCATTATACGAGGGAACGCTCTCTCTATGTAATGCTGTAGAAAACACTTTCACATACACGATCCTTTTTCTCAATTAATGTTGAGACATTAGCCCCTTGTGGGTCCCTTTTAACTCATATATTATAAAAGTTCTAGGCCTTAATTTATTCCATTCCCAAAGCTGAGTCAAGTAGAAATGAAAGAATACAAAGAAGCAGGCAGAGGTTATGAAAGAATAGCATAAAGAAGCAAAACAGATGACTTTCAACCCTGGATATAGCCTCTCAAGAGAACAGCAATTAATAATACTTAATTCACTGATCATTTTTACATCATATTTAATTCAACTGTGTGCAAGATTCTATAGCACAGGTTTACACAGAGTACTAAAGGGAAAAAAATCAGGGTACTCTGTGTTTCTATAGTATTGTCCTTGCAGACATCCAAAACACAAACAAACAAAAAAACAATCTTAATAAGTCATCAAGAGCAGGCGCTGATCAATTCCAAACATATTTAATGAAGGCAGATTCACAACGTAAAATAGTTGTGTTCTTGTATGTGCAGAGAGGCTAAATTAGATGCCTTCTTCAGATACCCTCCATCTTGACCATTTTCTCACAGAAGTCTGGTTACATACAACGAAGGGAGAAAGTGGAACTGAGAAGATGGCACGAATTACCTGAAGTCACCCTGGAATTCACCCTGAATTAAGACTGGAAACAGGCCCAATCTTTTGCCTGACTCTCATAAACATGAACTAGCATGTGAATGGTGTTAAGGATTTCAGCAGGGCTGGCCTCCTAACATAAGCAAGATAAGCAAATTCCTATGACACCAGCAGCAGCTGGCTCCTCACCTTGCCAGGCACACCCTTCTCTTTTCTTTGCAACCCCACCTAGACCCTGTAGTGAAAGGCTGAGTCCACTAGTCATCAGCCAAACACTATTCTCCTCTGGAGTCAGGCTGACCGCTTCCCCTACTACCACCTCCCAACCTCCCCTCACCCCCGACTTCAATAAACTAATCCTTGTCCATAGCAGTTGAGGCTGATAGAGGGAAGGGGATCTGGGATGGGGTCTCGAACAGGCAACGAGTAAGAGAATTTGCTGTTTCTGAGGTCTGCAAAAAGAATATGTATTGTTGCAGCACTAAGGCCCTGAAGTAGCACATAGAAGGACTTGGGGCTTCCAAACTCAAACATACAATTTCTAATCTACTTTATTCTCTGTTGGTGGAAGAGTGGAGGAAAAGCTTCTAGAGTGAGCCACTAGGACAGCATTAAAAGCAGACTGCTCACCACAATGGATAGACATACCATAAATGGCAAGAAGAATGACTATTCAAAACATCAGAACTTAGTCATCTGTAACAGACCGACTATTTCATTTACATTCTGCTGAAAAATGTTGGGAGGCATGAGACATTTTAGATGGACTTCATTTAAAATGGCTATGATAACTACTACACACCCACTATGATAGTTAAACCCCGAAACACTGACAACGCTAAGTGTTAAGAAGGATATGGAACAACTGGAATTCTCAGACATTACCAGTAGGTGTGTAAACTGGTACAACCACTATAGAAAATTACTTGGCAGTAGCATTAATTCATTTTTTATGTCTTAACATGTCTTTGAGATCTTAAATGCATTTCTGAGGAAGAAAACCATCCTTATTTTGCATACAAAAATGACCCCTCCCAGACAATGTCACTATCCCCAGAGTACAGTGAGTCTCAACATTTTTAAACTCTAGATCATGACATATCAGTAGATGGTAAAACTAATTTAGTGGCTTTTAAAAATATTAAATAAAACAGAAAAGACCAGAGTACTGTAAATAATAGAAATAATTATGGCTTTGTGAAACTTTTGTTTCACTAGGAGGACTGGACAGATGGATGCAGAAATGAATGTTTATTTTAGAAATTTACCAAATACACACTTTGGCATAATGCCAAATGGCCAAATATTAAAATCAACATTTGCCAAAGCTAAATGTTGCCTTTACAGAATGAACTACTGGGAAAGAAGAATAAATCTGAAATTTTATTCAAAAATTAATTATGATTACAATTTTATGATTAAAAATCCTGGTAGACCCATATTTAAAGTTTGATATAAAAGGGCAGGAACCATAATTCCTCAGCACTGGCAACTGCAGCCTGATAAAACTTCTGCAAAACTAAATAAATGTTCTCTCTAAAATGAGGTCTGTGTAAAAGCAAGATATTATGGTGCTACTTCTGCCAGTGTAGCTGTTTCTGATGATGATTTTGCCACCAAGTTAGTAAGCTGTCCTTCCTCCCTAATAGAAACTGACTGAAGTCAAGACTTACCTCCTCTTCATCTCCTGGGCTTGAAGATTTGCTCAATGCTGGTGATGCAATTTCATTGAAAGCAATCCCACAAAGGAGACAACTGTTTCCCCCAAATTATTAGGGACTGTATTCGCTCAACACTGTCAATCCACACCTATGATTTTTACTATTTATATAATAACATTTGGACATATAAAATTCATAGCCTCACAATCATCATTAATTATCACAATATTTTATTCTCCAATAAAAAATGTACATTTATACTTTCAGTTGACTGAGAGAATTTTCATATATAAAGTACAAAGAGGCCATTTGAATTAAGTTACATGTAGAGTATGTACCTATCTTTCAAAGTGAATATTAAGAGAACAGTAAATCCAAATGGCATGCCGTTTGCATCACTGGCATGGCATAAGGGATACCTATGCAATCTACAATCCTTGATCAAGTACAAGTCTTGGTGTGCCAAAACTGACACTGAAGTAGGCATTCCATCATTTGGTCAGTCATCCAAAGCTGAATGGCAGACTTTGGAAGAAATATGAGGGGAAGGTAAACTTCTGTGTACCCCTATGCTCGTGTGTGTGTGTGTGTGTGTGTGTGTGTGTGTGTGTGTGTATTTTTGAATGTACCAGGTCATGAAGTAAAACATATATATTTCTTATTGGAGGTCAAAGTCAAAAAAAGTTTGAAAGCCACTGCTCTAGACTATCTGATCAAGTTAGAAATTTGCTACAGGACTCTAAAGAATGGGTAATATTCTTCTACTTTATGAATCTCAAAATTCAGCCAGCATATAAACTATAATATTCTCCCATCACCCCCAAAAGAGGATATTATAACCAATTTTAGATAATTATAACCAATCAAAAAGAAAGATGAGGAAGAGAATTATTTGAACAAGGAAAAATTATAGAAAAATAAGAATTTACTATGTACATATATTTCTCACATTTATCTAAGCAAATGCAGGGAGTATTAATCTTAATTTATATCCTGTGGGTATAAAAAAATGTGTCTCAGGGTAAGTAAAAGTATTAATGTTATTTCTACGAGGCATATTTAAATTATTCTATTAAACAAGCATGATGAAACAGGATGTTTTCTGCTCAAAAACAAAAAAGAAGGAGTCTATGTGATAGTATCCAAGAGTCAAGGTCATCATTTCTATTGCTGGGGTGAAAGGAAACAGCTGTGCTGTTAGGCCAACACGGGGCTCCCCTGGGCTTTGTGGATTCCAACGCCCATAAATGAGGTGGTCAGTTCAGAACAGGCTTCAGGGTGACGACCTCTATTTGTCAGTCCACAAAAGCCCAGTGCTCTTGAAAAATAAATGTTTTTCTTGCAAAGAAAATCATCATGTGAGTAGAGCAATGTCCAAGAGTTTCCAATGTAAAGAATAAGTTTCTTCCCTCATACTTATATTCTTGGATGAATTAAATCAAATCCAACGAACTCTATTTGCATATACCTTTAAAGGCTATAACTAACAAAAAAGACTATGAACGTCATGTTTTCATCTCTCCTTACTCCACTACCACCTCTCCCCTGCTTCCACCCTATGCAATCCAAAGGGGGAAAAAAAAACACTAAAGAATTTGAAACGTGTCTTGACTGCAGCTGCAGGAATGGCAGACTCATTAAAAACAGTAGGCAGTGTGTTTTCTGACAAGAGGGTTCTGTTTATTAACAGTGTGCCTTTCTTATCCATTTTTTCCTTTGCTTTATACTTTGCAGTGCCTTTCGGCAAAGCTGGTTACTTTCACATCTTGAGGGGCCATATCTGCTGGTTATTTTTATTTCTTCTCTGCGGTATAACACAGAAGTCCATAAGAGCAGGGTTCAAAATTTCAAAAGACAAGCTCACTGCCAACCATGTCTTGACTGGTTAAAAATTAGACAAAAGAGCAATGGCCTGTAAAACCCTTCATCTCTAGACACCGTGCTTCCAGCGTCAGTTTGACAAGGAGACCGGGGAGAAAGAATGGAAGAAAACTATTTATTTCAGTCCTTGGAATTTAAAGAAAAAAGGCCACAGCGCCTTCTGCAAAAGGGCAAGATGAGTCTGAGGGCTGACTCATGACAGCAACGCCTGTTTCTGTACAACCTGTGAGCTAAGAATTAAGAATGGGGACATGTGTATGCATATGGCTGATTCACTTTGTTGTACAATAGAAACTAACACAGTATTTTGAAGCAATTATACTCCAATAAAGATTAAAAAAAAAAGAATGGCTTTACATTTTTAAATGGTTGGGAGGGAGCGCGGGAGGGAGGATCGAAAAAATATTTCATGACATATGAAAATTATCTGAAATTCAAACTGCTGTGTCCATAAATAAAGGTTTTCTGGAACGGAGCCAATATTTGTGTATCCTCTACGGCTGCTTCCCCATCCCAATGGCAGGGTTGAGTGGTTATAACAGAGACCATCTGTGGCCCACAAAGCCTAAAATATTTACTATCTGTACCTTTACAGAAAAAGTCTGCTGCCCTCTATCCCATGGTCCCCCTTTTCCTGTGAAGGACAAGTCAGACCAAAGCAGCATATGTCACAGGCTGAGGAGCTGTTGGGCCTGCCTCTCACTGGCCCCGCAAGCAGTCTGGGGCTTGTCCTCATCCTATGGGAAATGAGTGCATACATCCAAGATTGAAATAGAAAATTCCCTAACACTGGAACCTCTAATCTAAAAGGGAATGACCCATTTAAGCTCACATTTATGGGACACTTACCACGGACCAGACACCAGGCAAAGTGCTGACTTGCAGCAACTCTTCTAATCCTCAAAACAATCCTGGGACATAAATACTTTATTAAGACTATGTTACAGCTGAGGAAACTGAGGTTAGACGGGGTAACTAGTCCAGGTCTACACAGCTAGGAAGCGGCAGAGATGAGGTTTAAACCCATGCTGTCTGGCTCCAGGGCTCATGCTCTAAACACTCTGGATATGACTCCAAAAGATCTGAGCTGTTAATGCTGGCACACTGGGATTAAATGGGTTTAAACAAACGTATACATGTAAAGTACTGAGTGCAGTTCCTGAGGTATTGCATGTGCCCATAGTGTTAGCTTTTATTAATTACTATAAGTTTTTACCTTATTCCTTGAGTTTTTATCTTCACTGGCAAGATGGCCTCATCAAAACCCTATATATTACATATATCCTGTATATTAGATATATATATCCTATATTATATATATACCCTATGTATCCTGTATATTAGATAATTTATCATTCACAAGACCCCCACAGAGAAACTGAAATGCTTTTGTTAAGCAAACAAAGCATAACATCTAATATTATATCCCTTAGTGGCTATTAAAAAATTCAATGGGGGGCTTCCCTGGTGGCGCAGTGGTTGAGAGTCCGCCTGCCGATGCAGGGGGCACGGGTTTCGTGCCCGGGTCCGGGAGGATCCCACATGCCACGGAGCGGCTGGGCCCATGAGCCATGGCCGCTGAGCCTGCGTGTCCGGAGCCTGTGCTCCGCAACGGGAGAGGCCACAACAGTGAGAGGCCCGCGTACAGCAAAAAAAAAAAAAAAAAAAAAATTCAATGAGAGTTTTAAGTTGCCATTTTTGAAACCTATAGTCATTGTCCTCAGTCAGCTCAAGCTTCCTCAACAAAATACTATAGACTGGGTGCTTACGCAGCAAACATTTACTTCTCACAGTTCTAGAGGCTAGGAAGTCCAGGATCAAGGTGCTGGTCAATTTGGGTACTGGTGACAGCACTCTTCCTGGCTGGCAGATGGCTGCCTTCTCACTGTGTGCTCACATGGCCTTTCCTCTGTACAGGCACAGATAAAGAGATCTCTCTTCCTCATCTTACAAAAACACTAATCCCATCATGTGGGCCCCACCCTCATGACCCAATCTAACCTTAATTACTTCCCCAAGGCCCCATCCCCATCACACTGGGGGTTAGGACTTCAATACATGAATTTTGGGGGGGCATAAACATTCAGTCCATAACAGCAATGAATATAGAATTACAGAAATGCATGAACATGTAAATGTATACATATGTTGTTATACAGGTTACCACAATAATAATAAAAAAAGGATTTATGGGGGCTTCCCTGGTGGCGCATTGGTTGAGAGTCCGCCTGCCGATGCAGGGGACACGGGTTCGTGCCCCGGTCCGGGAAGATCCCACATGCCGCGGAGCAGCTGGGCCCCTGAACCATGGCCGCTGAGCCTGTGCGTCCGGAGCCTGTGCTCCGCAACCGGAGTGGCCGCAGCAGTGAGAGGCCCGCGTACCGCAAAAAAAAAAAAAAGGATTTATCATGATCTTTAAAAAAATTAGCTTTGGGGGATATGCTTATGTTATATAAATATCATATCACTGGTGGTAATTTATACATACAATCAGCTATGTAATATAAAGATATTCACAGAAGAAAAACTGGGAGGAAACAACACAATGTAATCTCTGGGTGGTAGAACTATGAGTCATGTTTATTTTCTTCTCTATTTTCTTAATTGTCTACAAAGAATACAAATCCCATACATAACCAGGAAAACATGGTCTCTTTTAATGCCCTATTGAAGGACAACCTAAAAATTACGTGTACTTTATTTATCGGCAGAGTATTTATTAACATGAGTCCTTTTCTTTTTTTTGGCCACACCGCACGGCTTGTGGGATTTTAGTTCCCCAACCAGGGATCGAACCTGGGCCCTCAGCAAGCAGAGCATGGAGTCCTAACCACTGGACCACCAGGGAATTCCCCTCCTTTGTCCTCTTTGACTCTCTGATCTCACTACTAAGAAAAAGAATTGGTGGAAAGACAAGCAACTGTAATGCCAAGTATGCTCACAAAAATGAGAATACAGGGATCATGTAAGCAACACAGACAGTGGGTAAACTCTTAGGTCAGTGCTGGCTGTATGGGAGAGGGCACACACTTTGTTTTTGGAAAAATGACAGGAGTGGCAAAGAGAGGCAGACGACAGGGTAGGGCAGACCTGGGAAACAGAGCAGTATACAGACAGAGGGGCTGGAGGCCAGAAAGGGTGGCCTAGGAATGTCACGTAGATCAATGTGCCTGAAGCCTGGCAGGAGAAATGGTGAGAGATTAGGCTGGGGACCAGAGCACAGATGGGCTAGAGATTTCTCAAATTTTTCTGATACCCACATTAAGAAATATTTTGCACATCAGGACCAAGGAAACACACACACACACACACACAACAAAAATTTTTCACCAAAAATACTTATCCTTACATTTACTGTATGGATGTGTGTAACCAGTGTTTAGAGACCATATGGAAATTTTTCAGATTTAGATATCTGGTACTCCTTGCAATAATAAAATATTCTCAGAATATATTAAAAAATGGCCTTGGAAATTATTTTATTTCAAGAGATTTTTTTTTAATTTGAGCAAATAATAAATGGACAAGCTTAAACTTCAGACTTCATGAATGACTAATTCCTTGGGAATTAGCACATGGGAAATAAAAATTTGCAAAAACAGCAACAAAAATGGTTTTAGCCCTCTATAAAGACACACGCTAGCAAGATAACATGATGATAAAAATGTTTCCTTTATTTCAAGCAGAACCCCTTTAAAACCTGATATAGGGACAAAGATATACACTGTATCTAAAGGAAGAATAAGAGAATCTCTAGAGATATAGAACAGAGCTTAAGTAAAGTACTCACTTCATGCTTACCGGATGGACACACAGGGGTCAAATCTGTAGTGAGAGCATTTTACTATTTCTAGTTAATCCTAGAACTCTTGTATAATAATACAAACTCTGGATGTGTGAAAAATATCAAACACAACAGGAAAAAGTAATTAGATGGCAAAGAATAAGCAATAACTTTGAAACTGAGCCCCTCTCAGTTCAGAAAAAGAATTAAAATTTTCTTCTGCAGCACATATGAGAGACTCTGAAAAAGTCCCTATCCACCACAAACAATAAATGCTGGAGTGGGTGTGGAGAGAAGGGAACCGTCTTGCACTGTTGGTGGGAATGTAAATTGATACAGCCACTATGGAGAACAGTATGGAGGTTCCTTAAAAAACTAAAAATAGAACTACCATACAACCCAGCAATCCCACTACTGGGCATATACCCTGAGAAAACCATAATTCAAAAAGAGTCATGTACCACAATGTCCATTGCAGCACTATTTATAATAGCCAGGACGTGGAAGCAACCAAAGTGTCCATCGACAGATGAATGGATAAAGAAGATGTGACACATATATACAATGGAACATTACTCAGCCATAAAAAGAAACTAAATTGAGTTATTTGCAGTGAGGTGGATGGTTACCTAGAGTCTGTCAGACAGAGTGAAGTAAGTCAGAAAGAGAAAAACAAATACCGTATGTTAACACATATATATGGAATCTAAAAAAAAAAATGGTTCTTAAGAACCTAGGGGCAGGACAGGAATAAAGACAGACGCAGATGTAGAGAATGGACTTGAGGATAAGGGGAGGGGAAAGGGTAAGCTGGGATGAAGTGAGAGAGTGGCATGGACTTATATACACTACCAAATGTAAAATAGATTGCTAGTGGGAAGCAGCCACATAGCACAGGGAGATCAGCTCGGTGGTTTGTGACCACCTAGAGGAGTGGGATAGGGAGGATGGGAGGGAGACCTAAGAAGGAGGAGATATGGGGATATATGTATATGTATAGCTGATTCACTTTGTTTTAAAGCAGAAACTAACACACCATTGTAAAGCAGTTATACTCCAATAAAGATGTTAAAAAAAAAAAGTCCCTATCCAAAATTATAACAGAACCAAAACCAGGAAAGTGAATTCAGAGAGGCCATCTATAGGAAACCAACAAGATGTCTAAGACATTCATTCCTTCTAAGATCATCTACTCACTAAGACAACAGCTTTTAAACTGGAAATTGTTTCCCTAATTGCATTCTTTCTCAAGTCACACAACAGTGCTCCTTCAAAAGGTTTATGAAGTATTCCAAAGGGTCACGTTCCTGGCATGAAAGTGGTGAGCCTTGCCCAGTGGCCCCAGAAACGTTGGACATGACACCTCTAGTGGAAGCTACGCCCATCAGCCATTCCAGGGCCAGACCTGGCATTGTTGAAGACTCAGCCCTGGCAAGGGGATGCCCTAGGTGATGAGTTCCTCTGCCCAACTCACCTGGTCCTGAAAGTCAAGATTGTCTATGGAAAGGAGGGGCTACATCTGGAAGGTCTGGGAAGACCCAAAGAGACCAAGTGACTCCTGGAAAAGGTCAGGGGAGAATCTTAACCCCAAGAAATGTTCAGGTATTTTCCCAAACCAGATCAGCTGTTGGGAGGAGGAACAGAGGAAGAGAGAAGGGAGTCCTTAGGATTTCCCCTAGAGAAGGACAAGGCTACAGAGAGACAAACAAAAAGCTCTAGTTTTCTGGGGTTATAATTAACATAGGGTAATAATTACAGGACCATTCTTATGAAAATCTCCTTTCTACTCAAGGCCTTGGGCAGGAGCTGTGATAACATTCCTGAGGGTTCTACACTTGCTTTCAGTGACTAACCTCAGCCACTAGAAGGCCCAAGGCACCTTTCACACCTACTCCTGAGACTGCAAATTGCTCTGGACTTTTTCTTAACTCTTTTTCATTAATGGATGCCCAGAAGATCACGTCTCTTTTTTATTAACACACGGTCATGGGGGAAGGCAAAGTATTGAAACATTGGAATTTGTTCTTAAACTTCTAGGAGTACTGCTGGTCCCTTCCCTTGAGCTTGCAGAACTATTTGTTGTTTACAATGTGGATGGGTAGACAGTGAAAATAACCTCTCTGCCCACAGGGACAGAAGAGGGAAAACTCCACGCTCTCTAGGGCAGTGGCTTTCCACCAATATGCAACGGTCATCCAAATTGCAGGCTTTCATAATAATTACTAGGAATTTGCCCTCCTTCAGTACCCACCGTCCAGATGCAGAAGTACCCCGCCTTCTCTTGTCATCTGTCCTAACAAACTGAAGTTCTTTACCTATAGTCTTAAAGATGTTTAGTGGAAAATTAACACTCAAGAGCACTATAATAATTTTTAACTATGAAACAAATTTTTTGTGTGTGAGTTCTAAAGTTATAGCAATAAAACTTATTCCCATCAGTACAATTCTATGTTCTTAACACTGTCATTATATCAGAAGCCCTGTAAGCATGTAAATGTTATTTTCTTTAAAAAGTTGGTTTCTTGTGTCAGATCTACATAACTGACAGAGCGATGGGTGGGCTGAGAACCACTCTCTTAGAGGAAGACTGTCAATCCTCTTTTAGAGAGAAGCACTGAAAACCCTCCTTCCTGGAATGAAATGTGAGAATTTCTATACGGCGAGGTCTGAACTTGAATTCATGGCTTAAAACTATCACCTCCAATAAAGACAGGAACAAAAAAAACAAGGAGAAAAGGGGATTCTGAACAGTATTTTACACAGAGAATTAATTTCTAAAAACTAGCCAAAGGGCTTCCCTGGTGGTGCAGCGGTCAAGAATCGGCCTGCCAATGCAGGGGACATGGGTTCAAGCCCTGGTCCAGGAAGATCTCACATGCCGCAAAGCAAAGTAGTGCCACAACTACTGAGCCTGCCCTCTAGAGCCTGTGAGCCACAACTACTGAGGCTGCATGCCACAACTACTGAAGCCCGCGCACCTAGAGCCCGTGCTCTGCAACAAGAGAAGCCACCACAAGAAGCCCACGCACCACAACGAAGAGTAGGCCCCCCTCAGCACAACTAGACAAAGCCTGTGCGCAGCAATGAAGACCCAACGCAGCCCAAAAAAACAAAAAACAAAACTAGCCGAAGATATATTCTTAGATCTCAAATCTATGGAGCTGATATTATTGAATTATAATTAATGTCATACATTTTCCAAACACAAACGTACACATGATGGCTACATTTTGCGAGGGTCTTACTGGAATCCGTGCATGCAGACCCCAGACACATTTCTGCAGAGCCATCCCAACGTTGCCTTCTAGGCAGCTGCAAAAAAAAAAAAAACAAACCCAAAACTCCACTGCCCTGTGTAGCCAGAGACTAAATGAAATCAGATCAGACCTAATTAAGAATACATTATGTCCCCACCCTAACCCACTTCCCATCCTTCTCTCTCTTTTCTCTCTCTCTCATAGAAATCTGGATGTATGAACTGCCTTTAAAAAGTATTTAATTCCTCCATGTTTGCATTCACGTGGCACTGAACACTGATAGTAGCAGGAAGATGGGTAGGGCTTATTGAAACTGTCCAGGGCCT
Organism: Orcinus orca; assembly: GCF_937001465.1. NCBI lineage: Eukaryota > Metazoa > Chordata > Mammalia > Artiodactyla > Delphinidae > Orcinus > Orcinus orca. Next base: position 76,101,907 of record NC_064564.1, on the reverse strand, counting down.
CTATAAAAAGCACAGGATGAAATCATGTAGAAACTAGGGGAATTATCTGAAAAGTCAGTCTAAGGCAATAAAAATTCAGAATCAGATTTAGAATCAAATGAAAAACTGAGGCCCAGAGTAGTCTAGGGACTGCTTATCAAAGTGACCTAGCAAGTTAATTAAAAAAAAAAAAACTGGGACCAGAACTTCACCCCAAAACTAATGTCCATTTCCCATTACTACATTCTGCATCCCTCTCCTCCAGGTCACAGCTTGGTCCTAGAATATCTGCCCTGATTAGCCCATCTTTATGCTTAAATTCCTATTACTAAAGGCTAGTTCATTTGAAAAGCGAATTTCTGTCTCAGGAATCTTACTTATAGCTTATTTTTTAATGTAAGCACATTGGGGAAGGGGATTTTGATAAATCAATGATTGGTTTAATACTGCAGGTGAATTTACTCATCAGATGTGAAGCAGTGAGTTTATTCTCAGAGGCCCGTGGAACTAAGACAAGAGGAAACCAAGTTCCAGGTGATGTCAGCAACGAAAACCAGAATGGTCCTGAGCAGGATATTATAAGGCTCTCTGGGCATGTGGCCCTGGTCCCAGAGGTACCAAAATCAGAGCTCCAACAACAACTGGCTACGGCACTCAGGTGTGCCAAAGGTTAGGTCTGACGGATGGGTGCCCCAGGGGAAATCCATCTAAGAGCAGACACAGACTGACGCCAATCTTAAGGTCACAGCATATTGGAAAGGCACGGATGCGTTAGCCAAAGGGCCGTACAACATGGAGCACGTGTCCAAGCAAGCTAATGACAAGGGTTCAGGGCAGCAGATATCCCAGGGCCAGTTAATAAGAGAGTGCCTGGCTAGATGGCAAAACATCAGAGACCCAGTACCAACCACGAATCAGGAAATGGGCAGGAACCCATTATGGAGAACAGAGCTCCTACTAAACCAGTGTCAAGTCCTAGGGACCATTTAGAGACCCAATATTTAGGTATAGAATTGGCCCTCAAGAGTGGCAAGGTGTTAGGCAAGAACTAGAAGCAGCCCTATGGATGGGACAGACTCCCTGAAAGAGGAAGTGGGCAGTCGCCCTAAGCAGTTGACTCCCACTTCACGGCTCTGCTTAACGTAGGCCCAGGCTGTGGTTAGCAGCTGCTTGGGTGTCTTAGATTTAGTACCTGAGTACAGACGAATAACAGAGAATGATTTACTCCTCAACAGAAAAACAACGTTGAAAACTATCTCTGGTTTGGTATACCGTTCAGAAACGAACTTTGGAGGGAATGGTGTCTGTTGCTATGTTTCCCAGCCAGTTTCTTTGCCTGAAAAACCAGTTTAGGTCCTCCCAGGGCTACTGTCAACAAACTTGCACTGACTCATCAAAACAGTGGGCCCAAAAAGCAGCCCCCAAACCCTGTAAACATGGATAGGCAACATTTTAGAGATAGTCCTAAGAGTCTGGTTTCCAAGAAAGGAAATATGAGACTCTGGAATCTTCCAAATCTGGAGTCTTGAGATACCTGCCAACTGTGCCAAAAGCCTGGAGGAGCTCCTCTCAGCCTCTAGCTGCCCTCATCTAGGCTCAGAGAGCTGGGATTTGGAGGGGTCCTCCCCCTAAGCATGGATTGGGCCAAGCAATTCCAGGAAGATAACAGCCACTCCAGAACACCCTCCAGGTGGAAGTAATGTCCTTGTCTCATACAAGTGAGTTGAATCAAGCCTTTCCTCACAGATGAGAGAATCCTGAAATAGAACCCATGAGTTTCTCAGACCCTACCAAAATCCCTGGAGTAAGGGGATGCCAGAAAGACTCTCTAGGGCTGCTTTCAGATCATTGTAAGAGGCTGGAGGCAGACCCTCCAGCAAGAGAATCAACTTGGTCTAGAGACCCTAGATCCATCTCTAGGGTCTTCCTGAATTTGAATTTAAATTGCTTTTAGGTTCCCTGGGAAACAGGAGCACCAGACTGGGAAGGAACCCTCAGATCCCTCCCCCCAACCCCGGGACCCCCGGCCTCTCACCATCCCACTGTCCCCTCTGTGGCTTGCCCTCTTGCTACAGCCACCACCTCCACCTTTTGCCCGTCTTACCCAAGTGCCCTTCCCAAAACCCTGAGTGGCACCGCCCTCCCTCCCAAGCTTGTCTCTCAGTGGCTGAAGACCCCTGGGGTGGGGAGCTTCCTCACTGTCCTGCCCACCTAGCCGCAACTGGAGCCAGGCACCTACATTCTCCACACCCTCTCGAAGCTGCTGCTCTGCCGTTGGCCCTGACACTTGGAGGGTGAAGAACAGCCTGTCTGCTCGCCTGCTGACTCAGTGCTCTACTGGCTGTGCCCCCTCCGGCCTCCTGTCTTCTTGGCTTCAGGCTGGCAGGGCTGCCCATGCCCCCTGCCCCTTCCTCTCAACCTGCAACTTGTACCCACTCTGACCTGGCTCCTCTAATAAATTCATGTCCACAGGGGGGTACAAAAAAAAGAAAAGAATGAGTACATTCTTTCGTTCCAAGAATATAAAACCAAGGTAATTTATCAAATTCTAAGGAATGCTAACAAGTCGAACATGCTAATCAAAATGCACAAATACAAAACTCTCCCCTAACTCTTACCCTGAGAGTAAGTTGAGGGATTTGCTTGTAACTTTCTAAAAATTCTACAGATACTCAAACAGTGAGTGGGAAACAACTGGCAAGAACTAATAAAAAGGAGGTGGCCTCAGCAGTCCCACCAGTAACTTGTGTAAGTGAGCTGAAGCTGTGGCCCTCTTTAACTAATTTCTGCAAACTACCACCCACAGCTCTTGTTAACACTCTAACAAACAGAGAAGCACATGAGTAGATGGCTCACGTGTGGACGTTCCAATGCTTGCTTTCTGTGTGCAGTGATACTGTTTTCCACAACCTGCTACACTAGGCAAACAGCTTTCTCTTTAATTCAGAACAAATTTCTCTGGTTCACAGTTCCACACCAAATCCCCCTGGCTTCTGTGAGAGAAGCTCAGCTCCTACGCAGTCAATCAAACGTGGGCAGGACGTCATGCCAAGTTATTTCATTTCTGTCCACGTCAAACGACTTTTCCCTGTTTTCTGCCTACCAAATTCTTACTCAGCATTCAAGACCCTGCTTAATTTTCCCCTCTTCTGTGACACCTTTTCGGCTTCCTCAAGCTCCTTGCCTTGTACTTCCTAGACCTCTGACCACACTTTGATAACATCTCCTATCACATGCGTTGTAATTTTTCCATGTAAGGCGTGCTCACACATTTTTGGTAGGAAAGTATATTAGTACAACCTCTTTGGAGACCATTTTGGAAATGTCTGTGAATATGGCAACGCACATACCCTCTGACACAACAATGCCACTGCCAGGACTTTGTCCTGTGGATATACTCACACAGGTAAGCAACAAGGTTGTTGTAACACTATTTGTTATAACAAAAGAGTGGAAACAATCGAAGCACATTTTAATACGGATCTGGTTTAAATAAATACAATAGAGTACCATGCAGTAAGAATCAGAAATCTCTTTCCATACTGGTGTCTGAAACTCTTTTCCCAAAGTCCCTTAATTTATCTGATAGAGAATCTTTTTTCCCCAGCTTTATTGAAATATGAATGACAAGTCAATAGAGAATTTTGACTTAATAGTTCACATCAGCCCACTAAAAGGGTGTGTCTGCCCCCTCTCTCTCTTCCTCTCCTCACCCCCATGTATTTTGCTTCCCCCGGCCATTAAGCAAGTGAGGACAAATTTGGCGATGGTCTTCATTGGATGTGAAGTATGAGGTGAAGGGGAGCAGAAAATATCAACCCAAAATATGCCACTTTGTCATAAGGATTATTTTGAGTTGAAGGCAATTGAGAAAAAGCAGACACAGGAAGAACTCTGAGCCCTCCCCCATCTGCCTGAAAGCAAGGCATAAATTCCCCATGAAGGTATCCTCCTCCTGTAGGTCCCCCATTAAAGACAGAGGAGAAGAACCCTTATCACCAGGGATAGATAGAGATGGCACAGAGATGAGTCTGCATAAGCAAACCTTACTAAAATAACTCTTATTTTCCATTAGTTTCCCCATATCTCTACCTTCCCACAATTTACTCCCCCAGAAGTTCAACGCCTCTTTCCTTTTAGTCACTTCTCTACAATGTGTTGCCCTTTGTTAAAGTGGTATATAAACGTCCAAGTCTAACCACTTCTTTGGATTTTCACTTCTTTTCTGTATAGCCCTTATACACATAAAATTAAAAACATCAATTCAACTTGTATGCCTTTTCCTCCTGTTAATCTGGTTTTTTGTTACTTTAATTCAGTTCATTCACAGTAACTAGATATCAAACCTAAGAGGGGTAGAGGAGTTTTTTTCTCCCTTACAGAGGCATGTCAGAAAAGCTCATCACTTAGTCCCATTGAAGTCAAACCATGGGAATGCTGAAAACACAAGAGGCAGGGGACCCCACTACTTCCAGAAGTCGTGTTGATGGACACTGCCTCCAGCCTTTGCTATTTAATGTGAAGCTACAAGATATGCCCAATCACAGTCTCTCCTGCTTTCTTCTAGACAAAGACTTTATTATGTATCAAGACTTTTTATGTAACTGCCACACATACAAAGTTTAGTTGCTGTGCAGTTACAAAGAAACAAGAGACTATTCTACTCTCAAAAAGTGTCAAATATTGTTAATCAACTATGCTCCAATATAAAATTAAAAAACAATTTTAAGTGTCAAATAGTCTAATACAGATCCAATTAAAGAGGGGAGCTATACAAAGCAAATGCAAATAATACAACTGCGTAAGTTAATAAAGGTTGCTGCCCAAGTAAACCCGGTCCAACCTAATAGAACCCTCACAGGTTTCTCTGCCCAAAATGCATAGACTCCAGTTAAGGCTTTTGTTCCATTCCCAGGCCAAACCAACCACTTCCTAGCTTTGAGACCTTACAGAGTTTATTTAACCTCACTAAGTCCTATTTCATCCATAAAATGGGGATATTAGGATCCACCTCATAGGGAAATTAGAACAATTAAATGAGACAGAGCATACAAAGTACTTGGCACAGTGCCTGACACTCAGGGCCAAATAAATGTTAACTATTACTATTATAATCATCATCATCATTCTGGAGTTTTCAAGATGTTTCTCAGACTTTATTCTGCCATCAGGTATTAACAGAGCATCAAGTTTATGAAGGAGGATTATTCATGTGCACACCTCGAGCCAACTCCGTATCTCACCTTTAACTAATTCATTTATTCAGAGAAGAAAAAATTATACAAAACTTCAGATCATTTTAGGTGAAAACCTTTTCCCTCTCAAAGGTGTTATATAAGCAAGATATGTGTGACATCTTTGAAGTTTTATGGTGTTTTTACTGTAAATATGAAAGAACCCAAAACACTGACATATGCTTCTTCAAAGTCCCACTAATTTATTTTCCCAAGACAAGCGAAATATTTATGCCACGTTACTTTCACCACCAAAATCAATAAGCCATTTAAAAGAATTGGTCAAGGTCAGACATCAGGCTTCCAACTACAGAGGAAGGTTATCAAACGTGCTTAAAATGAGAGGATTCTAGTCCAAATCTCATTCAACATCTTTTGGCCCATCTTTACCTCAAGACTCAGAATAAAGTCTCTTTTTAAAAAGTCTTTGTGAGGGAGTTCCTCGGTGGCCTTATTGGTTAGTATTCCGGGCTTTCACGGCCATGGCCGTGTGATCCCTAAGCCACACCTCAGCAAACACACACATACACATCACGTTGATGTCCCTCCTGCTGCAGCACAGACATCACTTAACGTCTAGAGATGAAAAACCTCATGAACGGCTTTTCAGGACCTTCTTTGAAATAAAGTACTCTGTTTAGCTATCAAAGAACAACTCTTCTTTGTTGGTTACTTGAGGTCCTGATTTACATCTGAGTTTAGAAGGCTGCTGCGTCCTACAAACAGATTTAAAATGCAAATTCCTCATCAGACTCCATATCTAAAGAAGCACAGAGCCCACTTCCAGCCTTTCTCCACCATCGCTCACAGCGGAGCCAAAGTCCCAACAAAGTCACACCCAGCCCAGCAAAATTTAAGTCCTCAGTGAATGACTATGTCATATATGTGAGTATGTACATAATTTTCAAATAAAATGATTTGAAACTACCACTGTATGATGGTAAAGGAAGAAAACTGGATAATCATGAAAGTTGAAGTGCTTGACTAAAGTTTAGACAAATCAAGAAAAAAATTAATCACTGAAATGACTCCTTCCTAATCAAGGTTACTTCGAAATTTGATGTAAATGCATAAATTTCAGCCTGTGCTATACTGAATGAAGTTGCATGAGATTGGAAGAAAAAAGTTCAGAGTATGTAAGAGCCACTTCTCTTCCATTTCCCACGTTTTCAGTAACTACCTACTCAATGAATGCACGAAAGAGTTTATTACAGTGTTGAACTGAAATACCTCAGTCGCTTTTAAATTCTCCTTTCTCCATGTCCCAGAAAATATTCCAAGGATCGAAAAAAAAATGAACAAGGACTATCGGCCAAGAAAGCTGCTTGAGGAACTTAGTAAGCTCACCCTCTCCAGTTTAACTCGCCTAATTCACTGAGGGAGCGGAGGCAAACGGCTTGTACTGCATGATAAAGTGACACTTCCGAATAGTAATAGCTGAGATTACTCTGCCGCAGCCTAGATTCTTCTAGTCAGGAGCTCGAGTACAGCTTTCTAAAAGCTTTTCCCAAGATCTCGAGGTCAATTTGCGGACACTCATTCACCCACCCCACCCTACCAGCAGCGCACTTCCCGTTCGCTTTGGCCGGTCAAGAGCTCAAACCTGACAGCCACACACACTGGAAAAAAAAAAAAAAAAAAGAGGAAGTGGCTAAAAAACCATTTCAAGACATTTATTTAATTTTTTTTTCCTAAGGGAGATCAATGGCCCTGTCTTCCAGGAAATCTCAATGGGACGTAGCCATCACGTCGACTGGAAAGTTGCAGCGAATGACAATGCTGCAAAGCCGAGGGTGACTCCTCTTTAAAAATCAAATTTAAAAAAATTCCTCGAAAATCTTCTTGCTATCCAAAACGATCCGTCCCCTGCAGCGAACACAGCAACGCTAACAACTCCCACCCTGGTGGGTGGCATCGAAAGCGAGGCTCGGGGCCGGGTACGTGCCTGATCTGCCCTGCCAAGTGGCAGAGGGAGCGCAGGGCACGGCAGCGGCCAGGGGACCCAGCGAACACCTTCCTTACCTGGTTTGACCGGTTTGGGTGGCGGCTTCGACATCTCTCTTCCTGGAGCGGCTGATTCTAAAGACCACGCACGAAAAGCCAACCGAATGCCCCTCCAGCCGGCACTCCGGGCGCCTCAGAGTTTCTTTATGTCTGGTTTGCAGTGGTGCGCCTTCAAGGACCTGCGTCCACCCCGGGAAGCCGGACGAGCAGAGGCAGGCAGAGCAGCTCGGCGAAGTGCCCCGCCCCGCCCCGCGGCCGACAGAGCTGTCCAGAGCGCGCAGCCGGGCAGACGAGGAAGTAGCCGCTGCCTCGCGGAGCGCTAATTGGCTCCCCGGCTGCCAGCTTCGCCGCTGCAGGAGCGCGGGCGGCGCGCACGGCGGCGCGCACGGCGGCGCGCGCGGCGGCGCGCGCGGCGGCCGAACCAGCGGGAGCCGAACGGGGGCGCCGCAGGCTCGCGCCGGGGCCGGCCTGGCTGCGCGCGCGCCCCGGACGGGAAAGGGCTGGACTGGGCAGGAGCGCGCGCGCGCAACCACGCTCGCCGGAATCCCGCCCCATCCAACGCCGGCCGGAGCCGGGCGCCGCGTCCGCTCAGGTTTGGGCAGAGCCCTAAGTGGCCACCTCTACCCTGCGTCGCCTCTCACCCGGGAGGGGCACGGGAGAAGGGGCCGTGGGCCTCTCGGTTAACGAGCTTCGGGGGTTGCGGCGGGTTAGTGACAGGCGCGCTTGGCAATAGCCTGTGCCGCTTTGCTTGGGACCACTCGAACTGGCGCCCGGTGAGTACCTGCCTGACGCCCCGCCGCGCAGACTCCCTGGGGCCTGGAGGTGTTTCCAGAGTGTTACTGCGCTGGAGCCCGAGCCCCGTTGTGTCTTGCAAGCCCTTTTGGGACTCCTACCACCCTAAATGGGCTGATAAGTGGCCTGCCAAGGAGGACGTGCACTCGTGATGGTGTAGTGCCCTCACGCCCCCTTATAATCCTGAAAACGGGAGTCTGCCTTCTAGAGGCCGGACAGGTGGTTGGGAGAAGTCACTGAGGTCAGGGTCAGGTCCCTGCCAGAGGAGACAGCTTGACTCCTCTAGCGTTGAGGTTGACTAACTGCGGCCCTCTTGCTGCCTGTTATTGTACAGCCTAAGAATGGTTTTCAAGTTTATTTTAATGGCTTAAAAGAAATCAAAAGAAGCAGATTTTGTGGCACGTGAAAATTATATGAAATTCAAATTTCAGTGTCCATAAAGTTTTATTAGAACAGAGCCACTGTCATTTGCTTATGTATTGTCTGCGGCCGCTTTCACTTCCTAACAGCAGAGTTGAGCAGCTGCCCGCAACGCCAAAAACATTTACCATCTAGCACTTTGCAGAGCAAGTTTGCCGACCCCAGACCTAGCCAACTGAATTTCCACTGAGAGGTAACGGCTGGAGCAGACAATAAATGCACCGTGTGTAAATTCAAAATAGCACAGGCAATATGATAAATCGCTTGTATGTTTGGGGGAAGAAAAATTGAAAAGAAAAACTTTACGTGAGAGTCTATGTAAAATGAAGCTTTGAAGTTTCTACTAGGGGTTAGTGACAGAGTGATTCCAAGAGAACTGGGCAAGGGTTGTGTATTCAAACACGCCAGCCTTGGCATTTACCAAAAAGGAGCAAAGTTTAGAAAATAGTAGAAAAAGACTACCCTGTCACATAGAAGATAATCAAAATATTGAATTAAATAAATGAGTGAGAAGTCCTGAAACATTTCACTCTTTTAGAATCCAAAATGTACCGTATTTAGTAGTGAAATAATTTAAATATAGTAAACACATACCAGTTATGAAAAAAGGACTCAACATATTTTACTTAGGGTTAAAAAAAGTATAAAAAAATTAAAAGTACTCATTTTGGATTTGCTGTTTGCCATCTTCATCTGTTCTCCTCCTCCTAAGCAAATTCACTCTGCTGTTGAGGAAAGCCTTGCACTTACTGGGAGAATAGAGTACAGTTGACCCTTAAACAACACAAGTTTTAACTGCATGTGTTTATTTATACTCGGATTTCTTTCACTAAATTCATACTGCAGTACTACACAATCCAAGGTTGTTTTAATCTGAGAACGCAGAATGGTGGATACAGAGGGCTGAGTAAAGTTATATGTGGATTTTTGATTGTGAGGAGGTTGACATATCCAACCCCTGAGTTGTTCACGGGTCAACTGTACATAAATATCCCACAAGAGTGGCAGTGGTATGTACTCCTAGTAATTGGCTGCCCTGGATTGAAGAGGTTAGAAAGTCCAAATGGTTGTCTCTCCGGAGACATCTAGTGATTTACAGTTTGTAGGGGATGGAGATTGTGTTTCATTCATTGAAGTCTACTTCTATGTATTTTTGGAGCCTGGCACCTCTGGAGTGCAAGCTTTTTCAATGTGATTTTAAAATAGTTCTTAAACGGGACAGCAGGCAGTGAAATAATAGAACATGGTGTGGAGATGGACAGTGCCAGGGCTGAGCTTGGAGTTCACCTGAAGCTGCCCTGTGCATCCAACACTGGTTTTGAAATACATGGCTTCTGGGATTGCTATACCCATCCCACACCCCAGCCACTCAGCCCAGCCGTAGGTCTTGCTTCTGCTTCTCTCCATTCCCTAACCTCCCACCACAGTGTCACCTGTTCATTGCTAATGGACTGTGCCCAATATTTACCCAAACACTGTCTTGGAAAGGCTAAAACTGCTAACTAATATAGAAGTGAGGGTTCCTATTTTGGTAAAAACTGGCATTTGACTGGGAGTTCTCTCCCGAGCCCAGGAGACTTCATAAGAAGATTCTTGACTCCCTTACTGTTAGTTTCAGAATTGTTAGATTTTCCACCCAAATAACCGCCTCAAGCCTATTTCAAGTGCTTCAGCCACACTTCCTTGTTATTTACATGCTAGGTAATCAGTACAACATCCTCATGTGTACGCATAGATGTGGCAAGAAGCACAGGAGACTAGTAGTCCTTGCCATTCAGTGGATACAGAAAATACCCCATCAATAATACATCAATAAAAATAACATCTATTATACATGAGAGCCTCACAATTAAGCCAGCACCTGTGCAACATCCTTCCTTTGCTCTTGGTAATAAAGTGCTTTTTAGCAGCTTAGAAAGATGGAAAGAAGTTAACTCACTTGGTTTAGTTTTGTTTCTAGTTTTGTTTTTTGGCCACACCTCACAGCTTGTAGGATCTTAGTTCGCTGGCCAGAGATCGAACCCTGGCCCCAGCAGTGAAAGCGCTGGGTCCTAACCACTGGACCACCAGGGAACTCTCTCTAGTTTTCCATTTACTATCTGTGTGATCTTGAACAAGTCACTCCATTGTCTGGGCCAGTTTCAACTTCTGCAAAATGAAGGGGTAGACTGTGTGATACCTAAGGCTCTATTTCTCCAGGCTTGAGAATTTATGCTCTGATGAATTATCCAAAAATAGGTGACGTGGAAGCAAGGAATAACAAACTTTCATGAATTTTTTTTTCTTATTTTGCCAACTGAGGACATCAATCTACTACTACCTAGCCAGCATGATTTCATAGGAGAAAGGACATTTAGCACCAGAAAATGTAAGCAAGCTACCATCTTGCTTGTAAAAGGGCAACCTTTCCTTTCCCAAAAAAGGATAGTTGGCAGCCTTACACTGACATATTAAAGGTAATAATAAGGTAAAACATAATTCAAAAGCAGAAAAATTACAATGTAAAAATTTATTTTACAATACTCATTATATGTAATTGTTCCCTTGATATACTGTGGCAATGTGGATGGAGATAAATATTCAACAATGCAGCTCCTGGTGAAACTCAGATGTCCAACTTGATATGTTATTTTATTTCTGTCACAATCACATTCTTGTCTCATGTAGTCTAGTAAATGAAAGTGGAACCAAACCTTACTAAATTGCACTCAATTTGGAATACAGCTGTTCCTTAGTAGGGGTGGTGGTGGTGATTGGACAACACCCCCCAACCCAGGAATACCAGAATCTGCAGATACCCGAGTTCTTTATATAAAATGGCAAAGTATTTGCATATAACCTATGCATGTCCTCCCACATACTTTGAATCATTTCTAGATTACAGGTAATCCCTAATACAATGTAAATGCTATGGAAATAGTTGTAAATACAATGAAAATACTATGTAAATAGTTGCTGGTGCAGCAAATTCAAGTTTGGCTTCTTGGAACTTTCTGAAATTTTTTTCCCCTAAACACTTTCAAACCACTGTTGGTTGGATCTGCGAATGTGGAACGCTCAGACATGGAGGGCCAACCGTGTTCTGAAAAAACTGAGGACAGGCCAAGGAACAACAGCCCTCTCTCCACCACGCTCTTCTCTACTACCTCCCCACAGGGGACACAGGATAGGAACTGGGAGGGTAGCTGAGAGCCTCCAGCTCAGCCACCACACACCCCGGGTGGCACAGCTTAGGTTCCTGGTCACCCCACCAGAGGAGTCAGGAATAAAGAGCAGCATCAGTCAGAGGCAACCTTCTAGAACCACTATGCTAAGGTTCCCTGCAGCTGAGCTTCATCTTTTCACTTAAAGAGATGACAGTGGTCCTTGGAATATCCACAGGACTGCTTTGGTGAGCCTTAGGGGGCCATGCATGAAGCTGTCCTCCACCCCTCATACCAGGGGTCAATAAGCAATGGGCTGCAGCTAAAACCTGGCCCCCTAGGGACTTCCCTGGTGGCACAGTGATTAAGACTCCGCACCCGGAGACCTTCAAGATGGCAGAGGAGTAAGACGTGGAGACCACCTTCCTCCGCACAGTTACATCAAAAATATATCTACATGTGGAACAGCTCCTATAGATCACCTACTGAATGCTGGCAGAAGACCTCAGACTTCCCAAAAGGCAAGAAACTTCCCACATACCTGGGTAGGGCAAAAGAAAAAACAGAGACAAAAGAATAGGGACGGGACCTGCACGAGTGCGAGGGAGCTGTGAAGGAGGAAAGGTTTCCACACACTAGGAAGCCCCTTCACTGGTAGAGATGGGGGGGCGGGGTGGGGGGAAGCTTTGGAGCCATGGAGGAGAGCGCAGCAGCAGGGGTGCAGAGGGCAAAGCGGAGAGATTCCCGCACAGAGGATCGGTGCCGACTGGCACTCACCAGCCCGAGAGGCTTGTCTCCTCCCCCGCCAGGGCAGGTTGGGGCTGGGAGCTGAGGCTCAGGCTTCGGAGGTCAGACCCCAGGGAGAGGACTGGGATTGGCTGCATGAACACAGCCTGAAGGGAGCTAGTGCACCACAGCTAGCCGGGAGGGAGTCCGGGAAAACGTCTGGAGCTGCTGAAGAGGCAAGAGACGACTGTTTCGGGGTGCGCAAGGAGAGGGAATTCAGAGCACCGCCTAAACAAGCTCCAGATACGGGTGTGCGCCACGGCTATGAGCATCAGCGCGGACCCCAGAGACGGGTATGAGACGCTAAGGCTGCTGCTGCCACCACCAAGAAGCCTGTGTGCAAGCACAGGTCACTATCCACACCTCCCCTCCCGGGAGCCTGTGCAGCCCACCACCGCCAGGGTCCTGTGATCCAGGGACAACTTCCCTGGGAGAACACATGGCACGCCTCAGGCTGTTGCAACGTCACACTGGCCTCTGCCGCAGCAGGCTCGCCCCGCATCTGTACTCCTCCCACCCCCCGGCCTGAGTGAGCCAGAGCCCCCTAATCAGCTGCTACTTTAACCCCATCCTGTCTGAGCCAAGAACAGACACTCTCAGGTGACCTACACGCAAAGGCAGAGCCAAATCCAAAGCTGGACCCCAGGAGCTGTGCAAACAAAGAAGAGAAAGGGAAATTTCTCCCAGCAGCCTCAGGAGCAGTGGATTAAATCTCCATATTAACTTGATATACCCTGCATCACTGGAATACCTGAATAGACAACGAATCATCCCAAAATTGAGGCGGTGGACTTTGGGAGCAACGGTAGACTTGGAGTTTCCTTTCTGCATCTAATTTGTTTCTGGTTTTATGTTTATCTTAGTTTAGTATTTAGAGTTTATTATCATTGGTAGATTTGTTTATTGATTTGGTTGCTCTCTTCCTCCTTTTTTTTAATATATATAGATATATATAGATTTTTCCTTTTTCCCTTTTCGTGAGTGTGTATATGTATGCTTCTTTGTGTGATTTTGTCTGTATAGCTTTGTCCTAGGGTTTGTCCTAGGGTTCTGTCTGTCCGTTTTTTGTTTGTTTGCTTGAGTATACTTTTTAGCACTTGTTATCATTGGTCGATTTGTTTTTTGGTTTGGTTGCTCTCTTCTTTCTTTCTTTCTTTAATTACTTTTTAATTTTTTTTATTTTTAATAATTATTTTTTTATTTTAATAACTTTATTTATTTTTTTCTTTCTATCTTTTTTTCTCCCTTTTCTTCTGAGCGTGTGGCTGACAGGGTCGTGGTGCCCCAACTGGGTGTCAGGCCTCTGCCTCTGAGGTGGGAGAGCCAAGTTTAGGACACTGGTCCACCAGACACCTCTCAGCGCCACATAATATCAAACACCGAAAGCTCTCCTAGACATCTCCATCTCAATGCTAAGACCCAGCCCCACTCAACGACCAGCAAGCTAGAGTGCTGGACACCCTAAGTCAAACAACGAGCAAGACAGGAACACAACCCCACCCATTAGCAGAGAGGCTGCCTAAAATCATAATAAAGTCACAGACACCCTAAAACACACCACCAGATGCAGTACTGCCCACCAGAAAGACAAGATCCAGCCTCATCCACCAGAACACAGGCACTAGTCCCCTCCACCAGGAAGCCTACACAACCCACTGAACCAACTTTAGCCACTGGGGGCAGACACCAAAAACAACAGGAACTATGAACCTGCAGCCTGCGAAAAAGAGACCCCAAACACAGTAAGTTATGCAAAATGAGAAGACAGAGAAACACACAGCAGATGAAGGAGCAAGGTAAAAACCCACAGGACAAAACAAATGAACAGGAAATAGGCAGTCTACCTGAAAAAGAATTCAGAGTAATGATAGTTAAGATGATCTAAAATCTTGGAAATAGAATGGAGAAAATACAAGAAACGTTTAACAGGGACCTAGAAGAACTACAGAGCAAACAATGATGAACAAAACAATAAATGAAATTTAAAATTCTCTAGAAGGAATCAATAGCAGAATAACTGAGGCAGAAGAACAGATAAGTGACCTGGAAGATAAAACAGTGGAAATAACTACCACAGAGCAGAATAAAGAAAAAAGAATGAAAAGAATTGAGGACAGTCTCAGAGACCTCTGGGACAACGTTAAACGCACCAACATTCAAATTATAGGGGTCCCAGAAGAAGAAGAGGAAAAGAAAGGGACTGAGAAAATATTTGAAGAGATTATAGTTGAAAACTTCCTAATATGTGAAAGGAAGCAGTCAGTCAAGTCCAGGAAGCACAGAGAGTCCCATACAGGATAAATCCAAGGAGAAACATGCCAAGACACATATTAATCAAATTATCAAAAATTAAATACAAAGCAAAAATATTAAAAGCAGCAAGGGAAAAACAAATAACATACAAGGGAATCCCCTTAAGATTAACAGCTGATCTTTCAGCAGAAACTCTGTAGGCCAGAAGGGAGTGGCAGACATATTTAAAGTGATGAAAGGGAAGAAACTACAACCAAAATTACTCTACCCAGCAATGATCTCATTCAGATTTGACAGAGAAATTAAAACCTTTACAGACAAGCATAAGCAAGAGAATTCAACACCACCAAGCCAGCTTTACAACAAATGCTAAAGGAACTTCTTAAGGTACGAAACACAAGAGAAGGAAAAGACCTACAATAACAAATGCAAAACAATTAAGAAAATGGTAATAGGAACATACATATCAATAACTACCTTAAATGTAAATGGATTAAATGGTCCAACCAAAAGACATAGACTGGCTGAATGGATACAAAAACAAGACCCTTATATATGCTGTCTACAAGAGACCCACTTCAGACCTAGGGACACATACAGACTGAAACTGAGGGGATGGAAAAAGATATTCCATGCAAATGGAAATCAAAAGAAAGCTGGAGTAGCAATTCTCATATCAGACAAAACAGACTTTAAAATAAAGACTATTGCAAGTGACAAAGAAGGAGACTACATAATGATCAAGGGATCAACCCAGGAAGAAGGTATAACAATTGTAAATATTTATGCACCCAACATAGGAGCACCTCAATACATAAGGCAAATGCTAACAGCCATAAAAGGGGAAATCGACAGTAACACAATCATAGTAGGGGACTTTAACACCCCACTTTCACCAATGGACAGATCATCCAAACTGAAAATCAATAAGGAAAGACAAGCTTTAAATGATACATTAAACAACATGCAGTTAATTGATATTTATAGGGAATTCCATCCAAAAACAACAGAATACACTTTCTTCTCAAGTGCTGATGGACCATTCTCCAGGATAGATCATATCTTGGGTCACAAATCAAGCCTTGGTAAATTTAAGAAAATTGAAATCTTATCAACCACAACGCTATGAGACTAGATATCA
Source organism: Orcinus orca (assembly GCF_937001465.1). Lineage (NCBI taxonomy): Eukaryota > Metazoa > Chordata > Mammalia > Artiodactyla > Delphinidae > Orcinus > Orcinus orca. The sequence continues at coordinate 76,086,155 of NC_064564.1, read as the reverse complement.
ATTACAGGAAAAAATCTGTAAAAAATACAAACACATGGAGGCTAAACAATACACTAGTAAATAACCAAGAGATCACTGAAGAAATCAAAGAGGAAATCAAAAAATATCTAGAAACAAATGACAATGAAAACACGATGACCCAAAACCTATGGGATACAGCAAAAGCACTTCTAAGAGGGAAGTTTAGAGCAATACAATCCTACCTCAACAAGCAAGGAACATCTCAAATAAACAACATAACCTTACACCTAAAGCAGTTAGAGAAAGAAGAACAAAAACCCCCAAAGTTAGCAGAAGGAAAGGAATCATAAAGATCAGATCAGATATAAATGAAAAAGAAATGAAGGAAACAATAGCAAAGATCAATAAAACTAAAAGATGATTCTTTGAGATGATAAGCAAAACAGATAAACCATTAGCCAGACTCATCAAGAAGAAAAGGGAGAAGACTCAAATCAATAGAATTAGAAATGAAAAAGGAGAAGTAGCAACTGACACTGCAGAAATACAAAGGATCATGAGAGATTACGACAAGCAACTCTATGCCAATAAAATGGACAACCTGTAAGAAATGGACAAATTCTTAGAAAAGCACAACCTTCCAACAGTGAACCAGGAAGAAATAGAAAATATAAACAGAACAATCACAAGCACTGAAATTGAGACTGTGATTAAAAATCTTCCAGCAAACAAAAGCCCAGGACCAGATGGCTTCACAGGCAGATTCTATCAAACATTTAGAGAAGAGCCAACACCTATCCTTCTCAAACTCTTCCAAAATATCCCAGAAGGAGGATCACTGCCAAACTCATTCTACGAGACCACCATCACCCTGATACCAACACCAGACAAAGATGTCACAAAGAAAGAAAACGACAGGCCAATATCACTGATGAACATAGATCCCAAAATCCTCAACAAAATACTAGCAAACAGAATCCAACAGCACATTAAAAGGATCATACACCATGATCAAGTGGGGTCTATCCCAGGAATGCAAGGATTCTTCAGTATATGCAAATCAATCAATGTGGTAAACCATATTAACAAACTGAAGAATAAAAACCATATGATCATCTCAATAGGTGCAGCAAAAGCTTTTGACAAAATTCAACACCCATTTATGATAAAAACCCTCTAAAAAGGAGGCATAGAGGGAACTTACTTCAACATAATAAAAGCCATATATGACAAACCCACAGCCAACATCGTCCTCAGTGGTGAAAAACTGAAACCATTTCCACTAAGATCAAGAGCAAGACAAGGTTGCCCACTCTCACCACTATTATTCAACATAATTTTGGAAGTTTTAGCCACAGCAGAGAAGAAAAAGAAATAAAAGGAATCCGAATCAGTAAAGAAGTAAAGCTGTCACTGTTTGCAGATGACATGATACTATACATAGAGAATCCTAAAGATGCTACCAGAAAACTACTAGAGCTAATCAATGAATCTGGTAAAGTAGCAGGATACAAAATTATTGCACAGAAATCTTTTTTTTTTTTTTTTTTTTGTGGTATGCAGGCCTCTCACTGGTGTGGCCTCTACCGTTGCGGAGCACAAGCTCCAGACGCGCAGGCTCAGCGGCCATGGCTCACGGGCCCAGCCGCTCCGCGGCATGTGGGATCTTCCCGGACTGGAGCACGAACCCGTGTCCCCTGCATCGGCAGGCAGACTCTCAACCACTGTGCCACCAGGGAAGCCCTGCACAGAAATCTCTTGTATTTCTATATACTAATGATGAAAAATCTGAAAGAGAAATTAAGGAAACACTCCCATTTACCATTACAACAAAAAGAATAAAATACCTAGGAATAAACCTACCTAAGGAGACAAAAGACCTGTATACAGAAAACAATAAGACACTGATGAAAGTAATTAATGATACAAGGAGATGGGGAGATATACCATATTCTTGGATTGGAAGAATCAATTTTGTGAAAATGACTATACTACGCACAGCAATCTGCTGGTTCAGTGGAATCCCTATCAAACTACCACTGGCATTTTTCTCAGAACTTGAACAAAAAATTTCCCAATTTGTATGAAAACACAAAAGACCCCAAATAGCCAAAGCAATCTTGAGAAAGAAAAATGGAGCTGGAGGAATCAGACTCCCAGACCTCAGACTATACTACAGAGCTACAGTAATCAAGGCAGTATGGTACTGGCACAAAAACAGAAATATACATCAATGGAACAGGATAGAAAGCTCAGAGCTAAACCCACGCACATATAGTCACCTTATCTTTGATAAAGGAGGCAAGAATATACAATGGAGAAAAGATACCCTCTTCAGTAAGTGGTGCTGGGAAAACTGGACAGCTACATGTAAAAAAATGAAGCTAGAATGCTCCCTAACACCATACACAAAAATAAACTCAAAATGGATTAAAGACCTAAATGTAAGGCCAGACAATATAAAACTCTGAGAGGAAAACATAGGCAGAGCCCTCTATGATATAAATGACAGGAAGATCCTTTTTGACCCACCTCCTAGAGAAATGGAAATAAAAACTAAAATAAACAAATGGGACCTAATGAAACTTAAAAGCTTTTGCACAGCAAAGGAAACTGTAAACAAGATGAAAAGACAACTCTCAGAATGGGAGAAAATATTTGCAAATGAAGCAACTGACAAAGGATTAATCTCCAAAATTTACAAGCAGCTCATGCAGCTCATTATCAAATAAACATACAACCCCATCCAAAAGTGGGCAGAAGGCCTAAACAGACATTTCTCCAAAGAAGATACACAGATTGCCAACAAACACATGAAAGGATGCTCAACATCACCAATCATTATAGAAATGCAAATCAAAACTACAACGAGATATCACCTCACACCAGTCAGAATGGCCATCATCAAAAAATCTACAAACAGGGGCTTCCCTGGTGGCGCAGTGGTTAAGAATTCAACTGCTAGAATCCACCTGCTGACGCAGGGGACATGGATTCGAGCCCTCCTCCGGGAAGATCCCACATGCTGCAACTAAGGCCATGTGCCAGAACTACTGAGCCCGTGCACCTAGAGCCTGTACTCTGCAACAAGAGAAGCCTGCACACCACAACAAAGAGTAGCCCCCCTAGTTGCAACTAGAGAACGCCCACGCACAGCAACAAAGACCCAACGCAGCCGAAAAATAAATAAATAAAATCTACAAACAATAAATGCTGGAGAGGGTGTGGAGAAAAGGGAACCCTTCTGCACTGTTGGTGGGAATGTAAATTGACACAGCCACAGTATGGAGATTCCTTAAAAACTAAAAATAGAACTATACCATACGACCCAGCAATCCCACTACTGGGCATATACCCTGAGAAAACCATAATTCAAAACGAGTCATGTACCACAATGTTCATTGCAGCTCTATTTACAATAGCCAGGACATGGAAGCAACCTAAGTGTCCATCGACAGATGAATGGATAAAGAAGATGTGACACATATATACAATGGAATATTACTCAGCCATAAAAAGAAACGAAATTAAGTTATTTGTAGTGAAGTAGATGGACCTAGATTCTGTCATACAGAGTGAAGTAAGTCAGAAAGAGAAAAACAAATACCGTATGCTAACACATATAAATGGAATCTTAAAAAAAAATGGTTCTGAAGAAGCTGTGGGCAGGACAGGAATAAAGACGCAGACGTAGAGAATGAACTTGAAGACACGGGGAGGGGGAAGGGTAAGCTGGGATGAAATGATAGAGTGTCATGGACATATATACACTACCAAATGTAAAATAGATTGCTAGTGGGAAGCAGCTGCATAGCACAGGGAGGTCAGCTTGGTGCTTTGTGACCACCTAGAGGGGTGGGATAGGGAGGGTGGGAGGGAGATGGAAGAGGGAGGAGATATGGAGATATATGTATATGTAAAGCTGATTCACTTTATTATAAAGCAGAAACTAACACACCATCATAAAGCAATTATATTCCAATAAAGATGTTAAAAAAAAAAAAAAAAAAAAGACTGCACTGCCAGTGCAGTGGGCCTGAGTTCATTCCCTGGTCAGGGAACTAGATCTCACGTGCATGCCGCAACTAAGAAGCCAGCATTCCACAACTAAGACCTGGTGCAACCAAATAATAAATAAATAAATATTAAAAGAAATTTTTTTCAATAAAAAAATTAAAAACATAAAACCTGGCCTTCTGCCTGAACACCTGCAGTCCCTTTTGTAATAGGAGACACTCACTCTGATATCCAATAAGGGAAATGTTATCCCAATAGAAAAGGAATTCTATTTTCATTTGTAGACATGAATTACGGGGAAAAAAAAATTGTACTCAATTATTATGTTTTGACCTCCATCAGAAAGTTTGTGGAAATGTTTTCTCTCTTATTGTATAAGTACCTACATCATAATCTTGATTTTGTCTCTTGGCCCGTAAAGCCTCAAAGATTTACTAACTGGCTCATTTTTGAAAGTTTGTCTACCCTGGCCCTAGGGTGAGGAAATAGCATACTTAAAGGGAATTCACTTCCTCTTGCCTCTGGCCAGCAGTGACTGTCTCCTCATTTCAGAAGGAGAGAGAGGCCATCTCTGCCACTTCTCTGCCTTGGGGGTAATGGGTCATCCCTGGGTGACTGAGTCATGCAGGTGACAGGCCACCTGCCTGAGGGGAGCATGAAACTCTGTAGTGTGCCTTGTGGCTCAGCAACTCTTCCATGCCCTTGAAAACAGACCGTCAAGTATGTATGCTTGGCCGTGGGGGCCCCTTTAGTTCACTTGACTTGCTTACAGGCCCTGAGCACTTCCAGCTGTTGGCACATAGCAGGAGACTGTGGCAGAGAGAAGCCAGTATAGTGTGAAACTTTCCCACAGAATGTGGGTAATCCTAGGGGGGTAACCCAAAGATCACTGACATCTTTCCCCCTCAGCTGGCCCTTGTAAGTTAGGACTCTTATCTCTTTAGACACCTAAGTGATGTGCTTTCGATTTTTTTTTTTTTTAATTTTAGGAAGACGTGATTTTCAAAGCTAATTATGAAAACATTTGTCATTGGAATCGGTGGGTGAGTAATTTTGCTACAAACAGCTGATTGAGATACTCAGGATGTCCAAAGGGTGTTTCCATGTGGATGTGGTGGGGGAAGGAGAAGCAGTGAGAAGGATTCCCGAGTCCCAGAAAAGAGAACAGGACACTTGAATTTAAAACAGTGGAGCACTGGCTACGTAAATGCCAACAGGAGATGGGAGAGTTTCCTATAAACAGAAACAGGGGAGTCGGTACACAAAGTTTACCTGCTTTACTGTTGGTTTTCTAAAGCTGACACCAGAGGCAAGGCCTGATCTAATGCTGCGTTGGTTCAGGGTGATTTATCGTTCTCCATATGGCTGCTCCTCCAGTGTGACATAGGAGAAAATCTATCATTTCTTGCCAGTTATGCCCAGCTTTGGATATGTGGAATAAGGAATCACCTCACCTCTACCCCTTTTCCCCATACTTTTCATCTTGAGGTAGTCCTTATTTCCCTGGCATGATGATTAATCATTCACCCCTCTCCGTCTCAGAAGTGTCCTAAATTTTATGGTCACCCTACCCATGGTACCAAGAAGTGGGCAATCAAATAAGACAACAGCAACTTAAAAGGACATTATTTGTTTTTTTGTTTTGCTAGTGTATTATGTTCGTCTTCCTTCTGAGTCCTTTCACATTATGTGTAGTCTAGTTAATAAAATATTTAAGACTATTGAAATTAAAGGTTTATAATTTGGGGGAGATCAATGTATTACTGCATTACATAACTACAATTAATTAATTAATTAATTAGATTAATTACTTCTCATTAATCAATTAGAAGTAACATTGAATGAATTAAATGTCAGAACTCTGCCTTGACTTGCTCCCATCTAATCAGAACCAAGTTCAGTTTTTCTCTGCGTTGCTTCTCATCCCTCCTTTCCTTTCCACACTCACTGCCACCATCCTAATTCAAGCCCTCATTCCCTAATTCCAATCTCCTCCTCTCAATCTTCCCTGCATACCTCTGCCAGTTTAATCTTCATACAGAATTTTAAAATTTTCTCTCACCTGATGAACAATATTCAGTGGTTCCCAGTTATTTAAAATGCAGTCTAAATTTCCTGATATACGAAGACCATCCAAAAATAATAAGATGTATTAGCTTCGGGGTGGGTAGATAGGCAGGGTACAGGAAAGATTTGATACGGGAGCTTAGTGGTGTCACCAAAGACTCCGTTTCTCTCTGCCTCTTCTCTGTGTCTTCCTCCTTTTGGATTCATCCTAAAGTTGGCTGCATGTTTTGGTCTCAAGGGACTACTAGCAGCTCCTGGGACCTCATGCTTCTCCTTAGCCTGTCACTAGGGGGAAAAAAGTGCTTTGCTTCCCCTAGGTCAAGGGTCTTTGACAGGACCACCTGGGTCACATAGCCACAGTTACTGTGGCAAAAGCGAGGGGATTGCCTTGATTGGTTTAGGCCATTGGGGCCCTTGCTCTGGAGTTGAGAGCAGGGTCAATCCCAACCAGACCTTGGAAACAGGGGTGGAACCTGGGGAGGCCACTACCAGGTCCACTACAGAATCCAATCCGACTTCTATTCTGCACGTGTGTGAATAAATTCCCCTCATCTCAATATTCCAGTATAATGCCCTCTGTCTAGAAACCTGTGTCATGCTTTTGTGCCACGTGCATTTGGTTCTATGCATAACTTCCTAAGAAAGCCTCTCTTCATTGTCTCTTCCTCAGCAAGTGTCAGGATTTCATTTTAGTGCTGCTGCTTCTGCAAAACCCCTGCCACACTCAGCTGCAGTTCCTGCCTTCCTTCCTCCAAACTCACTGTGCTGTATCTCTCCCATGTACTTACCACTTGCTGCCCTATGAACTAAATATTCAGTTGAGACTGCAAGGAATAGTAAAGGTTCTAGAGGATTCAAGTGGCATCCATGAACCTCCTGAAAACTTAATGCATGTGTGAAGATGTTCATTTTTCTGGGGAAAGATTTTATAACTTTCATCAGATTCTCGCAAAGTTCCTTAATGTTAAAAAATGTAAACTCCATGGGTGTTAGAGTTGGACTTTGTATCTCATCTCCATTACTTGCTAGTTGTTACCTTGAGCAAGTTTTATGAGATTACAGCTTTTCAACCCTTAGTTTCCTCAACTGGACAATGGGAAAATTATTATCTACCTTGGGCAAATGGATTGCAGAATGGGTTCTCCACTTGGAGTAATTACAGACAGCCTTTTTAACTTCTCCCTTCCCAAATGCCATGTTCCAAATACAGTGACCTCTCTTCACCTGTCACATAAAAAACAAATGGACTAGGAGTTGTGCATTTATTTGGGTGTTATGAACAAAGGAGCAAGTGGGCCCAAGGAGTCCCCCATTTCCTTCCCTAGACCCTAGGATAGAACATGCTCCTGTCTGGACACTCTGGCCCCAGGGTTGGAGAGCACATGCATGAAGCTGTGAGCCTGCTGGTGCATGGTGGGTATGAGCATGCTGAAGGAGAAGGGTTGAGTCTTAAGGTGTCACCTGACCTGGATGGTGACAGTCTAATTACAGGTCCTAGGCTCAGACTTGTTACATGCTTTTCCCCCTCCCTCATCTTTCTGACCTGGACTGCCTTCTAGCTGGTCCATCTCTATCAAGTCTACAAAAATGGGGTGCTTATTTCTCATTGGCTCTAGCTAAGTCAGTGAGAAGGGATCTAATTACTGTTGGTTCAATTGCATGATCTTAACTAAAGAGGTAAGTCTAGAAAATGATACATTTTCTAGCCAGGTTGCTCATACTGTAATAAAGTTTTCCCTGTTTACTATGTATTTTAAACCAAAATTCAATAATCGAACTATGGGCATTCAACATGGATTATAGACATTTTCGGTAAAGGGGGAAAAAAATTCTCATAACAGTATTTTCTCAATGCATAGGGTAATACCCACCCACTTTTCCATTTTTAAGGAGATTGCCCATATCCTACCCAATTGTGTGATCTAAGGTTAAACAGAAAAAAAAAACAAAAAAAACAAAAAAAGTGTGAATCAAGTTTCTTCTGTTAATACTTTGTAGGTGTAAGATATTTGGCTAATAATTGAATTATATCCAATAAACAATTTTGATGAATAAGTATTAGTTCCTTTCCCCTTTCTAGATTATAAACATACTGCAATTCATCTTACCTCGGAATAAGCACAATTCATGTGCAGTCAGAAGTTTTTTGAGCTGTAGACATTTGGTGGTATGATGAAGTCTTGCTTTCTCTGAGTAGTGGTTTTAAATGCACAAAATAAAATACAGAAATACAAAGGAAACCAATTATGATAATATAGTTATAAAAATATTTTTAAAAGAAAATTTGTAGCATTATGATACACATGCTTCTTTGTTAACTCACTAAATAACTGTGTCCTGTGGTGAGTCTAAAAGCTGCTGTAAATTTCAAGTAATAGAGTGTCAATGATACTTCAAGATGTCTGCCCCAAGTGCAACATGATATGAAAATACCTGTCTGTGATTTCTGTTGGTGAAAAAGCCACAGGTACTATTAATAATACTGTTGCTTGTGACTTATATTTTAATTAAAGGAAATGCCAAAATTCTGTTAGAATTTATTGAAAATAAAGATATAATATCTTTCAAGTTCACAAAGATCCTGAATCTGTCTATAGACTCTTTGTAAGTACATAAGCCCCAGGTTTTAAAAAAAAACTCTGAGTGACTGAGTGGAGAAGTGCTTCCCCCCAACTATGCATGGTTCTGGGTACTGGAAAACTGGATACATACACAGAGGAGTTGGTCAGGGTCGCCATTCTCCTTGATGTCACAGTCCAGCCAGAGGGGACAAGTAACTGACAGGATGTGATAAGCTACAATGGACCTCCCAACCAGCGCCAAAGTGGAGAGAGATTGGGGAAAAGGAGGCATTCCAAAGGAGGTGAAAAGTCATGATAGGTGGGCTTGTAATAAGCCACTCCTCCATTTTTCTTCACTGTGCATTGAAACAAAATCACAGTGACCACGTGCAGTTTTATATACTTGCACTAAAATGTGCTACTCATATTCTCTGTGTGGCATGTGAACCTTGTGAATGTTTCAGCATAGACAAAAAATTCTTTTTCTTCCAATGCAATAGCTGTAATTAAGTCTTAGTATTATGCAGTTCACTTGCCCAATATTAGTTACCTTTCTGCTCCATCCTTTCCAGCTTATTTCTTATCATTTGTTGCATCAGACCTGCTTGAGCCTATGATTTTTGCCAACAAAGTCCTATCTATGAAAGAAATATTTTTTTCTTAGATATTACATATTGTTTTAAATATCCTTTTTCTAAGATCAATTTAAAATGTTTTATGTTCTTTTAATGCATCTTCCTTCTTGGTATTTTCTTACTTTGTTTTCTTTTTTTGTTGTTGTTCAGTGTGACAAATGGCGGGAAGACAACACTGGCTAAGAATTTGCAGAAACGCCTTCCAAACTGCAGTATCATATCTCAGGATAATTTCTTTAAGGTATCTATAAAACTTCTCAGATAATTTATTTAACCAAAAGAAGTCATAGTAGCAAAGTTAATTGAATTACATCCAAAAGCATTTGCTGAGTGATTGTGCTTTTGTAGTGAAGGGAGGCTCAATGCAGTAGTGTTAGTTCTCCACTAGATGGCACACTTACGGGAGCTAATCTTTGATTTTATTTATCCTCACCATCCAAAGCATTTGTTAAAATAAAGGTTTATCAACTCTTCATTCTATGATTGCATTATTTCTGCACTGCACAGTTTTTATGGGTACTTTATTATTTTTCCAGCCAGAGTCTGAGATAGAGACAGATGAAAATGGATTTCTTCAGTATGATGGTAAGTAGATGAGCTTACAAAACATTATGCAATAATGTTTGTTTCCTTTTTCAAACCCAAATAACTTTGCTATCTCTGAAGAGAGTCTCAAAATAAGTTTAAATTATGTTGCTGTACTTTAAGCATGCTTTTGTACGGGTTTCTGATTTATGTTCAGCTATTTAAATAAATGAAACTTTTTCCCACTTTTATAGTTAAAACTGAAAACATTGGAAAATAAATTTTTCTTTTGAAGGTGGGGTAAGGTGGGTCTCTGTTAGTCTACTCCTCTTGCTTGTAGCGAACTTTAGGGCTCTCTATCTTCTGAGCTTACTTTCTCAGTGACCAAGGTACTGAGTCTTTTCACTGCTCAAAAAGAATAGTGAATATTTTTTAGATGGATTCACTTTACCCTCTTGCCCAGTCTAACACTGCTTTGAAGCCAGCGGAGTAAAGTCCATCAGAAAAACATCTATATAGACCTGCAAAGGAATGTCATACTAGTAAACTATATTTAATGGTCTTATCAACATTTATAATTAACAAGATGATCATTGAGTGCTTATGCAAACTAGCAATAGAGAGAGCTCTCTTAAAGAGCCATAAAATTTGTTCTTTATTTTTAACTTTGATAACCTTGGAGGAAAAATGTTGTGTAATCAGTTCTTACAGAAACATGATAGTTTTAAAAGAGGCAAAATCCTTGACTGGCTATCTATTCTTGTGTCTTGAGCTGCAGCTAGGATATTTTTTTCTTCTCTCCCCCTTTTCTAAACATTATTAAGGAAGATTATTACAAAGTAAGAGTTAAACAAGGAAAAACGGTTTTCAACAATTGACGAAGAATTATTCCTAATCTAAATAAGTTCTTACAAACTGATAAGAAAAACACTAATATCCCAATTGAAAAATGTCCAATGATGTGAATAATAATTCACAGAAGCAAAAGGTTATATGATTAATGAATGTACAATAAAAAGTCAACCTCAAAATAGTCAAGGGGGGCTTCCCTGGTGGCACAGTGGTTGAGAGTCCGCCTGCCGATGCAGGGGACACGGGTTCGTGCCCCGGTCCGGGAGGATCCCACGTGCTGCGGAGCGGCTGGGCCCGTGAGCCATGGCCGCTGAGCCTGCGCGTCCGGAGCCTGTGCTCCGCGGCGGGAGAGGCCACAACGGTGAGAGGCCCGCGTAACAGCAAAAAAAAAAGTAGTCAAGGAAATTCTCTGGCGGCCCAGTGATTAGGACTTGGTGCTTTCACTGCCAGCGCCCGGGTTCGATCCCTGGTTGGGGAACTAAGATCTCGCATACTGCACAGTGTGGCCAAATTTTTTTTAAAATTTGAAAAAGAAAAGTAGTCAAAGAATTATAACTTATTTTTTCCTCACTTACCTAATAAACAGATTTTTAAAAGATTAATAATTAGTAATGGCATAGGCCAAATAAAACAAAAACCTTTTCTGGAAAGGAGGTTGAGCACATGTCCTAAAGACAGTAAAATATTCATGCCATGTGTTCAGGTGTCCCACTTCCAGGAATCTGTCTTAAGGAGAAATCTGAACTTTTAGGTAAATGTACAAATTTAAGGTAAGTCAAGGTAATGTCGAAATCTTTGTGATAACTACCAAAACAGTAGTTTTAAAGTATATAGCTATCAGTACTTCCCTGGTGGCACAGTGGTTAAGACCCCGCGCTTCCAACACAGGGGGCCCGGGTTCGTTCCCTGCTCAGGGAAATAGATCCCACATGCATGCCTCAACTAAGAGTTTGCACACCACAACTAAGGAGCTCACCTGCCGCAACTAAGGAGCACGCCTGCCGCAAATAAATGAAATAAATATTTTTAAAAATAATAACAATAGTAATAAAATATATAGCTATCACATTTATAAGTAGGTAGAATCATTAAAATATAGCTGATAAATGCAAAAGAAGTAAAAAACAGAACTAAAATATCAAAGGATGGTGGAAAAATAGAAGATGATAGTAAAATGATAGCTTAAATCAAACATATCAGTAGCTATATTAAGTTAAATTAACTAAAATGAAATACTCAAAAGTTGTCAGACTGGATTTTTTTAAAAAGCCAACTATAAGCTCCTTATAAGAGATATATTTAAACATTAGGATATAGAAAAGTAAATAGTAAAAGGCTAGAAAAAGATATACCATGCAAATACCTACTGAAAGAAAATTAGTATAACTGTACTAATATCAGACAAAGTAAAATTTAAGGCAAAGAGTATTACTAGAGATAAAGAGAGCTCAATGAATCAATTCAACTGGAATGTAAAAAATCTAAAATTTGTATGCACTTAATAATAATGACCTCAAAATACATTAAGCAAAAACTGACAAAGCTAAGAGGACAAATAGACAAATCTATAAGTATTGTGGGAGACTTTAATACAATTTTCTCAGTAACTTATGGAACAAACTGACAAAAATTATGAGTCTAACAGATTTGAACAACACAACAAACTTGACCAAACTAACATATATAGAACATGTACCCAACAACAGCAGAATACACATTTTTTTCTGCAAGAATGCATGGAACATTAACCAAAATGGAAGGCATACACAAGGACATGGAACAAGTCCTGATACATTTCAAGGTATTGAAGTAATATAGAGATATCTTCTAATCACAGAGAACTGAATTAGAAATCAATAGCAAAAGAGTAAATAGTAAATTCCCAAGTGTTTGAAAATTAATCAGTACCTTTTGTCTGATTCTTAAAAACTTTTTCTTATGCAAAATTTTAAACATATACAAAGAAAGGCGGAAAAGTATAATGAACTCTCATGAATTCACCATCCTGCTTTTAAAATGATGAACTCTTGGCCAATTATATTTCATCCATACCCTCACCCTCCTGCTCCTTCTATATTATTTTGAAGCAAATTCCAGACATCATCACATTTGATCTGAAGCAAAACACTTCTGTATATCCCATGGGTCACAGAATAAATCACAATGAAAATTAGAAAATATTTTTAACTGAATGATAGTGGAAATACATTAAAACTGATGGTACTTCTGGTTCCAGCCAAGATGGCTTGGCCCCATTCCTTGCTATTCCTCCCTCTTATTACTAAAAACCACGGATGGAATACAACAAAAAGGAAAAACTCTGAAAGAGAGAAGACTGACTGGGGGCTTTGGATCTTGAGGAATGACATAGCTATGAGTTTCCTGTTTGATTTTTGTTTTTTGTCTGTCTCTCATATATCTGGAAGGGGGTGACTGGTGATGGAGAAGTGTACAACATGGAACCATCAATAGGTACAACCCAAAATTCCCAAGAAACCTGTTCCCTATAGTCAAAGGACTAGAAAAAGGGTGGCCTAACAGAATAGAAAATTAATTTGTTAATATCCACCTTACTGTAGGCAAACAAAAGGAAAAACCAACTTCCCCTCATGGTGTTAGCAGGGCCTAGTGGAGGGCTAGACTTTTGGACCCATCAGCACCAGCAAGGTATGGTGAGTTGGCTTTCCACATCGTCATAGGGATCATATCAGTGGTGCCAAACGGAGCTGAACTTCCACACCTACCTGGCAGCAAAGAGACCGAATAAGGCAGTGTGAGGTAGTGCTAGTTGGCACTCCACTTTCCTTAACCAGGCAGTGTCAACTACTGTCAGCAGGACCCACTTGAGAGCTGAACTTCTATCCTCACTGAGCTGTAATGAAGCCACACCCGCATGCTTTCCTCTTTTCCCCCCACAGTCACCCCCCACCTCAGTATTGGTGAGGCCCAGCAGGCAGCTGAACATCCACCCCACCTGGACTTGCACACTACACCTAAACAGGGACACTGCCTGCAAAAAAAAAGATTAAATAGGATCCAGAGCCTCATAGCATGATACCCAAAATTTCCAGGATGAGACTAAAAATCATTTGTCATATTAAGAACCAGGCAACTTTCAACTTGAATGAGAAAAGACAATTAGACACTAACACTGTAAGGACACGGATGCTGGAATTCTGACAAGGACTTTAAAGCAGTATTCATAAAAAGGCTTCAGTGAGCATTTGTGACCATTCTTTTTTTTTTTTTTTTTTTCTGGTACGCGGGCCTCTCACTGTTGTGGCCTCTCCCATTGCGGAGCACAGGCTCTGGACGCGCAGGCTCAGCGGCCATGGCTCACAGGCCCAGCCGCTCCGCGGCATGTGGGATCTTCTCAGACCAGGTCACGAACCCGTGTCCCATGCATCGGCAGGTGGACTCTCAACCACTGCGCCACCAGGGAAGCCCTGTGACCATTCTTGAATCAAGTGAAAAATTAGAAAGCCTTAACAAAGAAAGAGAAGATGTGAAAAAGAACCAAATAGAAATTTTAGAACTGAAAACTGATACAATAATTGAAATTTTAAAACTCACTGGATGGGTGTAACAGCAGTATAAATATGACAGAGGAAAGAATCAGTGAACTTCAAGACAGAACAATAGAAATTATTCAGTCTGAACAAGCAAGAGAAAGTAGACTGAAAAGAAATGAACAGAGGGACTTCCCTGGTGGTGCAGTGGTTAAGAATCCACCTGCCAGTGCAGGTTACAAGGGTTCAATCCTTGGTTCGGGAAGGTCCCACATGCCGTGGAGCAGCTAAGTCCGTGCACTACAACTACTGAGCCTGCTCTCTAGAGCCTGCGAGCCACAACTGTTGAGCCCACACGTCACAACTACTGAAGCCCACATGCCCTAGAACCCTCACACTGCAACTACTGAGCACATGTGCCACAACTACTGAAGCTCACGTGCTCTAGGGCCTGCATGCTGCAACTACTGAGCCTGCATGCTGCAACTACTGAAGCCCATGCACCTAGAGCCTGTGCTCTGCAAAAAGAGAAGCTACCACAATAAGAATCCTGTGTACCACAATGAATAGTAGCCCCCACTTGCCGCAACCAGAGAAAGCCCGCATGCAGCAATGAAGACACAAAGCAGGCAAAAAAAAAAAATGAACAGAAATGTGGGACAATAATGAAAGATCTAACATTTATATCATTGGAAGCTCAGAAGGAGAGGAGGAGTGGTGCTGAAAAAGTATTCAAATAAGTAATGATGTAAAACATCTCAAATTTGGCATAAGACATAAACCTACAAGTTGAAGAATCTGAGTGATCCTCAAAAAAATTAAATAAGACTGATCAATAAAAAAAATAGAGAAGGCACAAATTACATATATCAAAACCAAAAAGGTTAATATCACTACAAATCCTGCAAACATTAAAAAGATGAGGATATTATGAAGAATTTTATGCAAATAAATTTGAAAACTTAAATGAAATTGACTGTCTTACCAAATGCAAATTAACCAAAAAAAAACCAGAATAAAAGAGAAAATCTTAATAGCTCTATATCTTTTAAATGAATTAATTCATAATTTTAAAACCTTCCACTAAAAAACCTTTAAGAACAGATGGCTCAGTTCAGTCATTCTGGAGTGGGGCTGAGAATTTGCATTTCTAATAAGTTTTCAGTTGATGCTGATGCTGCTAGTGTAGATAACATGCTTTGAGAATCACTGTTATAGGGTACTTTTCTAGCATTAACAACTGTAAACTCTAAAAGTATGCACATTTTAGAATTTGAATGTGACATACTTGTATCCTTTGTAAATTCTTTTAATGATTTTCCTCCTCTTATTTATCTGTAAGAGCTCTTTATATATTAAAGATATCCATTCTTTGCCAAATACATTGCAGGTATTTTCACCAGTGTGTCATATCTTTCAAACTAATTTATAAATATTTTGTTATCCAAAAATGTTAAACTTTTATATAGTCAAGGGGGAATAGAAGTTATAAATAAAGCAATGAGTTTATAATTGTCAAAGCTGGTAATGGGGACATGGGAGTTCATTGTACTCTATGCTCTACTTTTGTATATGTTTAAAATTTTCCAGGAGTTTCCTGGTGGTGCAGTGGTTAAGAATCTGCCTGCCAATGCAGGGGACGCAGGTTTGAGCCCTGGTCCGGGAAGATCCCACATGCCGCGGAGCAACTAAGCCTGTGTGCCACAACTACTGAGCCTGCGCTCTAGAGCCCAAGAGCCACAACTACTGAAGCCTGCACGCCTAGAGCCCGTGCTCTGCAACAACAGAAGCCACTGCGATGAGACGCCCTCGCACCACAACAGAGTAGTCCCTGCTCGCAGCAGCTAGTGAAAGCCCACGTGCAGCAACAAAGACCCAGTGCAGCCAAAAATAAATAAATAGATAAATAAAATTTTCCAGAATGAAAATATATCAAGCATACCACTTTATCAATATTAGAGTTTATATTTTTTGTCTAAAACATTTGTTAATTTGGTGTTTTTTTAGTCTTAGCTGCGGCGCACAGGCTCTTAGTTGCGGTGCACAGGCTCTGCATTGTGGTGCGTGGGCTTCTCTCTAGTTGTGGCATGTGGGCTCCTCTCTAGTTAGAGCACGTGGACTCAGTAGTTGCGGCACGTGAGCTCTCTGGTTGTGGCACGCAGGCTCTAGAGCGCTCAGACTCAGTTGCCCCGCAGCATGTGGGATCTTAGTTCCCAGACCAGGGATCGAACCCGTGTCCCCTACATTGGAAGGCAGATTCTTAACCACTGGACCACCAGGAAAGTCCCTAATTAGGTGTTTTGAAGGGTAAATAAAATAGTGTTATTTTATATATTTATAGACCACTGGCTGTACTCATCATAAAAAGCCACAGTGTAAAACTTTTGTTGTATTGATTTCATATTTTTGTGTTTGTTTGAAGTGCTTGAAGCACTTAACATGGAGGAAATGATGTCCGCCATTTCCCGCTGGATGGAAAGCGCAGCACACCCTCTGGCATCAAGAGACAGGGGAAACACTGAGGAAATTCCCATCTTAATTATCGAAGGTTTCCTTCTCTATAATTACAAGTAAGCATTCCCCACTCTAATATTGACTCTGAATGAATGGGAAAAAAAAACTTTGTGCACTAAATATGCTGTTAATTTAGGCCCCTTGACACTATATGGAATAGAAGCTATTTTCTGACCATTCCGTATGAAGAATGTAAGAGGAGGAGGAGGTAAGTTTTGAAATTGCCTTTGTGGATTGTAATTCAAAAGACAAACTTTAGGAAAAACGAGGAAACAGCATTATTGAGCAATGTGTATATGTCATTTTTCAAGCAAGAGAAGCCTCAATTCTTCATACAAAGAGCAAGACCTTTTTCCATAAATGGTCACCCACATGGAGTAATGCAAATTACTTTTCTAAGAAAAGGCTCTTGTACAAGCTCTTTGGCTTATCTTTCCTAAATCCTCATATGAAGCAATCCCATGTTGATTATGGTTTTAAATTAGGGGGCCTGTATTCTGCTACAGCCACAGAGAACACCGATTAGTTTAAAGCTTACTACAACATATGAGTATCTCTGTCATTATTTACATTAACATTTGTCTCTCAATTCTTCTATAAATCACTAGAGGGGGGAAATAATTATGAATGGTAGTGAATTAGAGTTCATTTTTTAGATCAGGGGACTGAATCCATTGGGTGTTGTCTTTGTAACTGGCATTGAGTCTAAAAAGTGTAGTCGTAATCCTGTTTAGACTCAGTCTCTGAGTGATTTCCCCGTTGTCCTGACCATTATTTTACTTTATCAATTGTGTTTATGTCAACCTAAAGTTTCCTACGTATTTTGATAGTACAAGGATCTACGAGCCTCCAGACACCCCAGGGTACTTTGAGGGCCACGTGTGGCCCATGTATCTAAAGCACAGAAAAGAAATAGAGAACATCTCATGGGAAATCGGTAAGTGCCTTTTCTTCCCTCGCGGAAGGCTTTTTACTTGTCATTGCCTCAAAGTACACAAAAGAAAGGACTTTAGAAGGCATTTTTCTCATGTATTAGATTATAAAAGGACACTTTAAGCTAGAACGCTCTGGGATCCCCCTTTTCCACACTGGCTCTCCTGCCTTCTGTTTCTCTATGGCTCTTGTGAAAGTTTGTCAACTTCTAGATGGTCATTCATTCAGCAAATATTGATTGAATGCCTTCCCTGTACGAGGCACTACCCTGGTGATATCAAGGGAAATAAGGCAGACTCAGTCTCTACTCTTATGAACCAGCATTCTGTCAGGAAAATGGATGTTAAATGGATGACGCACAAGATTATCCTTTTTAGCTGTGCTGAGTACTGTGACACTGAGCTTCAGGGGGACCGCCCAAGTCTCAGCAATCCGGGAAGGCTTCCTTGAGGAAGCCATATTTAAGCGAGATGATAGATATAACTGGACAAAGGGAGGTAACTTGGGGAGATAGAAGGTCACCCCAGATGGTGGGTATGGTGCATGAAAAGACCAAGGGGCACCAGAAGGAAGGTTGTGGTAGAGAAAGCCAAGGCAAGAGGTGATGTTGCTGATAGAGGAAGGGTCCAAACCCTGCAAGGCCATAGACCAGTTAAGGACTTAGGTCATTATCCTAAGGAAAGTGGGAAGCCCTGTACAGAGAGGCTTTATACAAGGATATGGTAGATATAAAATTTTTGTTTTAGTAAGATCCCTCTGGCTATGTGAAGGGTAGATGTAGAGGGTGCAATATTGGACATATGTACTCAGAAGAACTGCGTGATAGGATAGTCATGGAGGGTGCAGGCAACTGAGGTGGCAAGGACAACAGCTCAGGAATTGGCAGGCATTATTTCAGAAAATAGGAAAAAGTGAAGGAGTCGCAGATTTGCAAGGAGGAATGCGAGTCTGTTTCGCACATAATGAAGTTGAGATGCCTGAGGGACTTAAAGCAGTGATTTAGAAATAAATATCTGGATCTATGGGCCTGGGCCAAGAACAGATCCTTGGGATATAGAGTACCACATGGAGAAGATGCAGGAGGCTGGAGAGAGAAGGGTTTTGGATGGGGTAGAGCAATCAAAACTGACGTATCTTTTCAGAATAAAGGGAGTTGCGCATATTGTGAGAAGCCTCGTGGCCTCTTTGGTAGCTACAGAAAGCACACAGGGCCTCCCCATGATCTGGCGGCTATTATGATCCCTTCTTCAGTCCAGTTCAACCCCTCTTCCCCATCCACAGAGCCTCTCATAACATTCTGGCCACACCACTCCCAACATGGACCATTGGTTGCAGGGAAGTCTTCTTACTACCCCTCTCTCTCTCCATCTAAAATGCAAATCCAACCATGCTCCTACCTTGCTTAAATACCTTCAAAGAGTCTCCAGCCCTTCAGTATAAAATCCAAACAGCCAGACCTCAAGGCCACTGAAGACTAAGGCACAGCTCTAAAATCTCATCTCTATACTGTTCCTGCCTCCCCACATTCTAGCCTTTCCAAACTGAGCATCTTTTCCTTAACAGGCAAAGTTCCTCCTACCTCCCTAACCTCTGCAGTTTTCTGACTAGAAGGCCCTTTCTTTCCTTTAACCTACATAACTTCTGCTTTTTATCCCAAACTGACTATGCCAGTTTTGTTAAAAATATATATCTCATGGGCCTGGAGAATTCAGATTCAGTACACATGTGAACTCAGACCCCCTGCATGGTTTAAGAAGCCTCACAGGTGATCCTGATGTATAAGTAAGCTCAAGAACTACTCCCTTAAGTGGTTTCTTTTTCTTTCTTTCTTTTTTCTTTTTTTTTGCCATGCTGTGCAGCTTGTGGGAGCTTAGTTCCCGGACCAGGATTGAACCTGGAGTCCTAACCAGTGCACTGCCGGGGAATTCCATAAATGATTGTTTTGAGAAGGGACCTCTTCAGTGCTCCTAAAGTACCATATGCACAGTGCCACTTAACTCTGTTTCTTTCTTTTTTAATTTTCACATCAGCTAGTTTGAATTTTCTCTGCAATAAATCAAAATTTCTTACCCATTGTACCTGGCTGTGATATACTTCTCTCTTTAATGGCTATTAATTTCTTTTTAAGTTATGTTCCTGGGTTCTTTGGTTAAACCTATTGGTGTTCTCAAGAGATGCCAAGTGCCAGAGTAAGCATCCTGTATTAATAAGCCTGTTAGCATTTAAACTGCTCTCTTTTCCCCCTTCTCAGTTTACCTAGATGGAACAAAATCTGAAGAGGACCTCTTTTCACAAGTGTATGAAGACCTAATGCAAGAACTAGCAAAGCAAAAGTGTAAGTATTGTCCAATCAAAGTGGATTGTGAAGGAGCAGCCAGGAGAAATAGTTCATTACATACCCAAGAATGGTATACCAGACAGCTAATGTAGGAGTGATTGTATCTATTCATGCATTGCTTTGAAGATAGTACAGAATCAGACACTCTGAATGGGTCTAGGGACTTGATTACTTGGTGAGTTTTTTTTTAAGGGTGAAAATATTCACCCTTTGTTATATCTCTTAATGATATTTATGTTATTTAGTTTAAAATTTTTAGTAGATGGCTGTTATTTCAATGGGACTGAAATTATCCTTTGAGTCTAGTGAAGTTAAAATGCTGGTGATCTTCTTTTAATATGTATAAAGTTCCCTTTCTCATTTATTCCTCCTAAAGATTTTTCATAAATTCTATTTTCCCAAAATAAACAAAAAATTTTTTTAATTACTTACTGAGTGTTTCTTCAAGGTTTTCATATCAGACAATACATTTTGCCAGTGACAGAAATCCTCCTAAATCTGGCTTAAGCAGAAATAAAGTACAGGAGTGGCAGTGGCTTCAGGCTCAGCTGTATTAAGGAGCTCATGTGGGGTCCTCATGGTTTTGCCTCAATTTCATTTTCTGTTTGGGTATATTTTGAAGTCAGTCTGTCTCTCCACTGACAGATATGATGTCTTTTGGCAACACCATCCTCCTAGGTCCAACAGCCCCAGTAAAAAGACAGTTTATTCTTTTTCAAGATTGTCTATGAGTTGATAAATGTTGAAGCTGGGTGTTGAGTACAGGGGGTCTATATAGTATTCTCACTCGTTTTGCATATGTTTAAAATTCTTTATTTTGAACATTTTTTAAAGCAGTTTTCCATTTTAGCCCAGTGGAAAAGTCCCAGGAAAGATTTTGATTGGTCCTGCTTGGGTCACATGACTTTTGCTAAACCAGTCACTATGCCTGAGGAGATGGTTTATTCTGATTGGCTAGGACTGGATCATGTACTCATCTTGTAATTGAGTACCTCTCCTAAGACCTCCTGACTTAAGGGGAGAAATTCCCCAAGGGAAAGCAGGGCAGGAGGTAGAAACCAGAAGAAGAAAGATGACAAAGTGTGCTGGGAAAACAAAACTATAGATCTAGCTGTTTCATTGGAACTGTTTGAACTAAAAGGGTTTTCATGGCTAAAATACAAAATGCAGTCATCAGCTGGCTCAAGAGATGACGTATGAGCCAGTTTGGCAGTGAAGAATATTGCATGCTCTTTTGGTGAGAAACAAATCCCCCAGTCCAAATCTCAAAATCTCTCAATAAGAATTAGATTTCCTGTGCCCTCAGTAAATGCCTATCTGACTAGCAGTCTAAGCCCAGCCAGGCGGCTCACTGATCCTGACACATTCCCAATTTCAGGATCAGCCCTTCATGTAGACATGAACCTATTTAAAGAAATTTCAGGACCATATTAAAATTTCTTCCTTTAAGTGGAACTTAAAATCCTTGCCAGGAGCTGATTCACTTTGTTATAAAGCAGAAACTAACACACCATTGTAAAGCAATTATACTCCAATAAAGATGTTTAAAAAAAAAAAAAAATCCTTGCCTGCTCAGGTATGCCTGCTCACCCCTGCCATCTGTTACTCTGATAGGCCTCCCATAATGAAGCTCAGGCACCAGCATAAGTGGATACAGAGTGTAGGGTGAAGCCAGGGGCTCAGCCTTTGTAAACGATAGCACCTGAGCCAGAGCCACTTCTCTGAGAGTTATTGGCTTCCTTGCTGACCTTGATAAGATACTTATTGGATGTTTCAGCAGTTGGACATCTGTACCTTTCCATCCTCTCAATAATGGCTAATGCTTGGGTCCAATTTTCCTTTAATGACCGAGTCACACGCTGAAGTTTGCCCTTATGATCCACCTGCTGATAAAAGTAAAGGAGCCTCGGGACTTCCCTGGTAGCACAGTGGTTAAGAATCCGCCTGCCAGTGCAGGGGTCATGGGTTCGATCCCCGGTCTGGGAAGATCCCACATGCCGCGGAGCAACTAAGCCCCTGAGCCTCAACTAAGCCCCTGAGCCGCAAGTGAGCCTGCACTCTAGAGCCCTCGTGCCACAACTGCTGAAGACCGCGCGCCTAGGGCCCGTGCTGCGCGACAAGAGAAGCCACCGCAATGAGAAGCCCGCGCACCGCAACGAAGAGTAGCCCCCACTCGCCGCAACTAAATAAATTTATTTATTTATTTATTTATTTATTTATAAAAAAATGAAGGAGGCTTGATCGTGTAGCTCAGGCAAATTGCACCTAATTCCATACCAAGTGCCAGCTTGTGCTGTCTGGTCCGAGGCCCAAGAATAGCTGGCATGTTTTGATGAGGGCTGAAAGCCCACAGCAAAGTACATTTCTATGTGTGTGACACCCTCCTCTTTCCTTGCCTACATCCTAGAGGTTTGTAAGGAAGTATTCCTTTGTAAGGCTATCTTCCTTGTGTTCAAGATATTGCATAAAGCTTAAAAAGAAAAAAAAATAATAGCAAAATGTTAGAAAAGACGTAAAATCCAAAGAAGATCAGCTTTTCCTACCTCCAAGATCTACGTTCATTTTTTCCAGTTGCATAAATAAGTTACTGCATTATTTATGACACATCACATTTCCCAGTTCTTTCAACCACAGTACCTGCCAAAGCCAGCCTGGAGGGATCCTTAGCATAGCCTGGTTTAACCCTCAGTATGGGTCTGAGCTAGCCAGGAGACCTTTCCAATGTTTCAGTCGACTACACCTCCAGCTTCTGATAGCATCTCATAAACTGTTTAACTAATTTTCTATTCTAAGCATATAGAATCATAATTGTGATTAAGTAATAATAATGAAAGGCAAACAACAAAGATTGAATTTAATTATTAATGAAACAAATAACCCAGGAGAGTAAGTTTATAAAGTTATATGTTTAATCCTTATTTAAATCCAGACTTTGAGGCAAAATCTAATCATTACCTATTCTCCCTATGACAAGGCTACCAGGAACATTCAAACTCCCTTTAAATAAAATGTTTATTTTCATCTCATTATAAAAACATAATAATTTTTTAAAATTTTTAATCTTTTAGGGAGAAAATAATCACCTATATTCCCACCAATCATCACTGTTAACATTTTGATAAGTACATATCCAATGTTTTTGCTATTCCCATCAGTCTTTTATATGGTTACATGGTTTACATAGTTAATTGCCATGCTTACTTTTGTTTTTAAATTAGTATTTAATATTTAATAAGCTTTATAGAGTCCATTATGTAATGAAACTGAATAAGACTAAATAGTTCTCCCAGTTGAAGGATTCAAGGCTGAGTTCTGTTTTGCTCGTTAAAAGTAAATTATAAGACCTGACGGTGACATCTTACTACAGAAGAAAGATGTCAAATCAAAGGAACAAACATTGTAAAATAAAAATTTAATAAAATGAATTTGGGGTATTTTTCTATATTGAATTTAAAATAGTTTCCGGTTACAAAGTAATAGTAGTATAATTATATAGTATAATATCCAAATTAACAAAATTATTGAACCATTTCCCAATTGTTGGATATTTTGTGTTGTTAGAAAGCTTTTTACATTGACAAATAACATGCGGTAAAAATATCTACACAAATTACTGGTTTTCTTCTTCTTGAATTAAAATTTTTCAGAAGTAGCACTTGCTTGGTCAAAGAGTATCATCATTTTTATATTTTACATGCTTCAAAGATTAAATAGTATCCTAAAATAGGTGTGCTTTTCCAGCATGAGATATGTAATAAGAATGCGGTAGGCTTATCACTGAGTTTCTAAGCCAAAGTCACTAAGTATTCAGCAAGGCTTCCTTACTTTAAATAAATAAAAAATATTAAAAAAATAAAGATTGAAGGTAAGAATACTTCTTTCCTCAAACCAAGGATAACATTCCAAAACAAGACTTCTACTGTACCAGCCACCTTTTGTGTTTTTCTTCTAGTTCTCAAATTATTTCATTCTTTGAAGTCAAGGATTATTATATCAATTGCAGATGATATTGGATATCTGATAGCTGAAAATAGGCTTAAATTTAACACAAGGATTAAATGAATGAGACTTGGACTCTATTTAGTTCTTTACAGAAAACCAGCATTTCTTGCCCCACAATCCCTGTAATCTTAACATCCTTAGATGTTAGTGTGAAGATTTAATAAAATGACTATTGGAATTCTCCATTAATTTCTTTTCTATTTATAATTATTCCCCAGGTCTGCAAGTGACAGCGTAGAGTTGGAATGCGCTGAATCCTTCCTGGAGTGAATTAGGAAATTCAAAGGAAGCTATGCAAGAACCTTAACCAAGATACAATGTGTACTTCGGTATGATGACAGCCTGTTGTTTTGTTTATTTGTTTCTCTGTTTGTTCTATCACACATGATTTCCTTAACACATGGAAAAGTAAGTAGTTATCCATGACAATGGACAGGAATTTACTTTAACTTTGTTCTCACTCCAGGAAGTACAAGACACAGCATAGCTCACAAAGAGTGAGTCAGTTTCTCTAGACCAGTGATTGTCAAACTCTTCTGAATGGGACCCGGAGTAAGGAATAAGATATAGATCACAATCCAGTATATATGTAATCTATTGATGTGTGTGTTTGTGTGTATGTATCTATATGTGTTACGTGTATCATATCAAGAATTATAAAATATTTACCTCACATACAATGTACTCTTGATATTTCTCTATTTTTAATTTTTTAAAAATATTGGTTACCATCCCATACCAATGCCCACCTCCTGCAAATAAAGGGATTACCAGGAGTAGTCATATTGGTAATCATATTGAATAAATCAACAATTTGCCAACAGTATCTTTTTTGTGTTTTGTCCTTGTTGCCGCTGTTACTGTTTTTTATGTGTCTGAAACCACTGAATCATTTGTGTCACTTATGTTGAGACTTTGTTACAAATAAGGTTTTTATGTGCATGTTTTATTTTGTTTTTGTCAAACCGTTGGCCTAAAATAGCAGAAATAAGTTACAGTTACTTCAGTGATATGTAATACAGGGGAGCTTTCATTGAAAAACACAACGGGAGATCTGTATAATCGTATCATTTTTTGAGGCCTCATTCAATGCTGGAAGTTAAATTAGTGATCAACTTGTTATTTATTAATAATAGATAGATTGCTCACACCCTCTCAGTCCTTACAAATATAAAATATATTCTTACATTGACTTTAAACATTCTCTACAGACTCATCTGATTAGCACTCAGAATTTAGAAATTTGTAACTAGCTTACACTCACCCATGACTAGGGGGTTTTTTGGTCACACACACTGAAAAAAAAAAAAAATCTGGGCTCAAATTAAGTTCATCCTTTTAATAGCTATATGTCTTTGATCAAACCATTTAAAGTCTATACTTCCTCTTCATAAGAAGGGGATATCAACAGTGCTTAGTGTGGGTTTAGTGGAGAGTAAGGATAAAGTTCACAATCCTTCATATGGCCCCCAAGACATTCCCTGATCTAGCTTATGAGTGCCTCTCTACCCTCATTTCCAGTCACTCAACCCACTGCTGTTCAGCCATTGGGACCTCCTCTCCTCAAACTTACCAGGACCCTTCCTGCTTCACAGCAGGCTCATGTGCTGCTCCCGATATTTAGAGCAAACTTCTGCAACCCTTCCCTCCAATTAGTCTGCTAACTCCTCCTCCTTCAGAAGATGCTGCTTCTCAGAGGATTCCCTCCTCCTTGCCCCGCCCTCATAGGGGCTCTCAAAGTTCTACTTTTCCTTCAAAGCGTTAATCACAATTGTAGTTATACTGCTGCTTACAGAATCACTCATTTAGTGGCTGTCTCTCCAGCTAGACTGCAAGCTGCTTGAAGGCAGGACCTACCTCTGTGACTTAATTACAAACACACCCCTGCTAACTAGCACAGTGTCTGGCACATAATGAACACAATAAATGTTGGGTACTTGTTATAAATTACTACTATGTCAGGAATGAGTTCACATGCAAGCAACGTGTTACTTGACTAATAGTAGCTTATTGGGGTTTATTATTTTTACATAACCAAGAATTATGGGTTAGAGTTAGGGTTAGGGTTAGGGTTAGCATTGTCAGATTTAGGGGGAAAAAAAACAAAAAGAAAATTAGAGGGCATACAGTTAAATTTGAATTTCAGATAAACTATAAATAACATTTTAGGGTAAGTCCCAAATATTACATATTGAAGACCTGTTTTTCTGAAATTTAGCAACTTTAAAGTGTTATGGAAAAGCCAGGGTCTTTCATCCTTGCCTTCGGAGCTACCCCAGGAGGTCACAGGAAGGCAGCAGAAGCTCCCCGCACAGTGTCAATTATAAAGGCAGGAAGCTGGGTAGAGGACGCACAGCCAGCCGCAGGCCTTCCAGAGTCACCCAGCAGTGACCCCAACAGCCAGAACTGCCTCCATGGCCACTTCTCACTGAAAGAGAGGCTGGGAAGAGGCGTTCTGAGAGGTTTGAGCTCATTGTGTTTCATTGTCTGGGGATGTTGCCACGGGAAAGAAAAAGCTTTTACTAAGGAAGGAAGAGAAAATAGGTAAGCAACACCAAGTATTAGCACAACCTTTTCTCTGCTTATCCTCCCTGGCTCTGATTTTAGCAAGCTTAGATAGATGTAATTTGTGTTATCAAAACAAGAGGTTTTTTTTTTTTAGTGTAAAAGTCTAGATATGACTTTTCAAACTTTATTTTTTCCAAGAATTTCTGAAATACCATCCCCCACAGAGGGCAATTGTTGATTGAGAAGCATCATACTTAACGGTCATTTCCCCCCATTTCAGCATGTGAAAACAGGTCAGAGAAAGACTCTTTATCTTGAGAAAAAAAAAAAAAACACTTTAACAAACATTAAAAATGTAAACGATCAGGGCTTCCCTGGTGGTACAGTGGTTGAGAGTCTGCCTGCCGCTTCAGGAGACACTGGTTTGTGCCCCGGTCCAGGAAGATCCCACATGCCGCGGAGCGGCTGGACCCGTGAGCCATGGCCGCTGAGCCTGCGCATCTGGAGCCTGTGCTCCGCAATGGGAGAGGCCACAACAGTGAGAGGCCCGTGTACTGAAAAAAAAAAAAAATGTAAACGTTCAAACGGGGAAGAAGTAAACATTTTTGCTTACTACTATGAGTGAGAAATAAATCAGGAATTTGAAATAAAGAATACTAGTGCTTCATTTCCAGTGTATGCTTTCACATTTAGTTACTCTTATCAAAGCAGTTAATGGGATAGATATCTGTTTAGAAAGACACATGCTCTTTATTTATTGAAAAGGAGCAAATCTGCTGAAGACTTCACCTTCTATGTATAAATAACCTCAATCCCTTTAGGATGAATTTGCTGTAGGAAAGTTTCATTGTGCTTAGTGTTAAACCCAGAGGAGGGAATTTAGAAGAGGGCCTCATGCACAGACTGTTACAGTAAAGGGTGAGATTCAAGCCCACCAAGTTACCTTTTAAGGATACGCTTGTGGTAGTGCATAGAATCATAAAATGTTGGAGGAGTATCAGCTTGTCTAATGCTCTATATTTATGTGTAGAAATTAGAGCCAGAGTTGGTGACCTGCCCAACCCCATGCAGCTAGTTATTGGCAGGACCAGGGACAGGACATAATCCCTACACCACACGAACACGCACACACATATTTTTCATTTTAAAGCGAAAAACGGCAGAAAAATATCTTGCTAGCATACATCTCACCATCTTTCCTTCAAAGGGAGCAAATTGGAAAGGCAAAGGCTATGTCGGGAAAATGAAGCTTTCTGTTCTGGGCTGTTGGAGCTTTGTCAAGGAGGCGAGCCAACTCATGAGGTTATCTGAGGGGCAAGGAGCAGTGGTGAGCTAATGTGAGCTCCATGCCACTGTCTGCTATGCTGACCTTAGGTTTGTGGCTCTAGCTCTTCTTCTTGTAACTGCAGTCATGGTGGAGACCTAGGGAAAAGCAAGGGTATGGAAAATGTAGAATGGGCATTACTCTCCACTTCTGTGTACTCACAGAAACAGATGAAAATTGCAATAGCAGGTTTGGGGCCTGCATCAAGGTAGCCTGACCTGCAGATAAGAGAACATCAAAAACAGAATTTCTTACCAAAGTGAACATAGCTGATGCATTCATGCCCACGAGTCCAGAAACACATCATCAATGTAAAAGTAGAGATTAAAATTTTATTTTCAGTGCTAGCTTCCAGATCCCAGAGAAGTTAGGTTGTGTTCTTCAAGATTAAAAATTGAGACTAAGGACGTCCCTGGTGGCGCAGTGGTTAAGAATCTGCCTGCCAGTGCAGGGGACACGGGTTCAAGCCGTGGTCCAGGAAGATCCCACATGCCACGGAGCAACTAAGCTCATGTGCCACAACTACTGAAGCCCGCGTGCCTAGAGCCTATGCTCCACAGCAAAGAGAAGCCACTGCAATGAGAAGCCCGTGCACCGCAACAACAAGTAGCCCCCCCTCGCTGCAACTAGAGAAAGCCCACATAGCAACGAAGACCCAAAGCAACCAAATAAATAAATAAATAAGTAAATAAATTGAGACTAAAACTCATACAGATAAATCCTTATTGACTATCCTCTTTGTGCCTGCAGAGCAAGTTCCTAGAACTTACTGTTATAACAGTGGTTCTCAAACCTTAGCATGCACCAGAATCCTTTGCAGGGCTTATTAAAACAGAGATTGCTGGTCCCCAATCCCAGAGTTTCTGGTTCAGTTAATTTGGGGTAGGGTGCTAGAATCTGCATTTCTAACAAGGTCCCAGGTGATGTCGATATTGCCTACTCAGGGCCCAGGAGGAATTACTGCTCTATAGTGGGCAAATAAGCACCTTGCGGGCCCAAACTGGCTGTTATTCAGACACTACCAGACTGAAATTATCAGTATTGTCGGCTCCTAAAAATATTACAGAATAACTCTTGCATCAGTTATTGATTTTATTCACTCTTAGCTCCAAATCCTGCCTTTTTGCTTTCTCTGTGAAAATGAATCTGGGCCTTCTAAATAGTTTTCCTTTGCCGAGTGGAACAATGTTAAGCATTGTCAATAGAGGGCACTGGAGAGCCGTTGCAGGAAATGGATTTTGCTTTTAGGTTCCTGTGGGTTGGCAATGCAGCAGAGTGTCTCTGGTGAGACATCTGCTGGGGAACAGCTTTTCCATGGCACCCTAGAGGGTGGATTTCCCCAGAATTCCAGGGGATATATTTCCAGCAAGTTTTGCCAGCATTTCACCACAGCTGCTTCCTTGACACTCAGTGAGCCATGGCAGTGCCTTCTCCAACAAGATCTGGCTGTCATTAATAAGGGGGGAAGGGGTGGGGGGGGAATAAAACCTCTTCCTTTGGACTCAGACTGATAGATACAACCACTGGATATACTTTTCAACTGATTTATACAAGACAAACTTGGACAATTGCGTGGCTGCTTTTTTTTCTTTTTTTACCTTTGTAATGTATGGCATAAGGAATATGGTCAATAATATTGTCATAAATTTGTATGGTGACAGACGGTAACTAGGTTTATTGTGGTTGCCATTTTGTAATGTATATAAATATTGAATCACTATGTTGTACACCTGAATCTAATATACTATTGTACGTCAATTATGCTTCAATTTTTAAAATGTCAAAAAAAACCCCAAAAAACACACATACACATTTTGGCCAATAAAAAGGGCCATGATCTGCAATTCTATGATCTTTACCTTACTATCCTTTCTATAGCAGACTTTAAATGGATTTCCTAAGGATATCTTGGATATTCTCAATTTGACAATAAGTTTTTCATGCAGGAGGAGGGGCTCAGTTATTTGAATGAGGCTTTCAGGAAATTTTTTAAACATGACTTGTCTTTTTTAATAGATCTATCATCTGTAAGTCTGAAGGTTATATTGGAGGACTTTCTTAAAACTTCAAAGTGACCATGATGAAAAAATCCAACAGGGAAAAGATTTCCAACAATGACGATGCTTCTGTAAAAGTATGGTATTTATTTTACTGTATGGGCATTTGGACTTCTATCTAGTGGCCTATAAATTTATAGAAATAACTAACCTTTACTGAACACCTACCATGTTTCAGGTATGGTGTCAAGTATTGTCAAGAAAACTTTCCAAAACTGGGAAATAGGCAAAAGGGCTACTGCATGTCCTTTCAGAGTTATCTAAGCATTTTCTAGCCAACCCACCTTAGCCAGTTCTCTGGGAGTGTGTATCTTTGTTTGACTCGCTATTTTCTCTTGATTAGGATATTTTAAATTTCGTAAGAGTAGATGTTAACTTGTAGAACTTGATACACAGGGTTTCTCAACCTCAGCACTATTGGGATTGGGGGCTGGAAAATTATTTTTTTGCCGGGGGGGAGGGCTGTCCTGTACGTTGAAGGATGTTTAGGACCATGCCTGTTCTCTACCCGCTAGATGCCAGTAGCACTCACACACACCCTCACCCCCCAGCTATAACAACCAAAAATGTCTTCAGCCATTGCCAAATGTCCCCTGGAAGGAGAAATTACCCCCACTTGAGAACAACTGCTGATTGTGATGAAAATGAAATTTGTTCACTAGAGATGCAAATTATTTATCTGGTAAAGAAGACAACCCCAAAAGTTACGGTTTTATTGCCCTGTACATTAACCAGTTTTGTATCTAAATTAGCCAGCTTTTTCAAGCCTTTTTCTTTAGCCACTGTAAATACTTTGCTCTCTCCAGTTTTCTTTAAACCATCTTGTCAGTTCTCTCATTAACATGTGAAATGAATCTTTGACGCGTGCTCACTTTATATTTGTATGAGAGTCATGTTTTTAACTTTTTGGGAAGTATGTTTTGACAGTACCTTACATGCATTACTTTATTTAATTCTCATAACAACTGTATAAATCTGAGGCTTTGAAAGATAAAGTAACTACCCAGAGTCACACTGCTAACATTTGTTGGAACCAGGTTTGGAACCCAAGACTTTATGACCCCAAATAGTGAATCACTGTGCTACTCTGTATTATGAGGCTAGTCCTGAAACTCTGGGACTCGGCTTGCTGTTGTCATTGTGCTTAGCTTGCAACTATACCTCTGCAGCTCTTGGCCACCCCATTTATACACTATGAAAGGCCTTCATAGTTAAAAATCCAAGAACCAATCAGAGTAGCCTTCTAACTTTGGACCATTCCATGCTCACTTTATTATAATATCACAGATGTCAACAAAATAGGAGGCTGACAGAGGAGACCTGGAATCTGTAGCAACTCAACTCAAGACTCCATGTTCAACCCACTTCTTGAACTTATCTTTGTGAGTGAGTTGCTATGCACCTTCTCCCTCTCTCTCCCTGCACCCCCCCTCTTTCTCCCCCAACCCTGTAAAAGACCCAGCAGGAGACTCTGTTGGAACTTGCTTCCCCTGGTAATCACTTTTTGTCCCTTTCGCTGTTTAAAAATGGGGGATGTGGTAGAATAAGGCAGAAAGGCATCAGGGATTCATGACATCAACACTTAAAGCTACTTTGTTTAGGTCTATGCTGATCTTCATGTCTTCTCTGTCTAGTCCAATAATACTAATCACAGTAGGCAGCATATAAATGTTTATTTGACCCACTGGTTAAACAATCAGTTTCCTGAGTCTTCAAATTTTTAGGAGGTAACTTAGCTTTATGAAAAATACATGCAATAATAAAAATAGGTCTCACCTGTAGAGTGCTTACCATATACCTGGCATCATTCTAAACTCCCTACATATATTATCTCATTTAATACGCATTAAATCCTACTAGAAGATAGTATTGTTTTTCAGATGAAGAAACTGAGACACAAAGAGGTAAAATAACTTACTCAAGGCCGTACAAGTAGTGGCAGAGCCAAATCCAAATTTGATTTCCAATTTCATGCTCTTAACTACTGTACTCTACCATAATAACAGGAATGCTTGAGTACCCGACTGGTAGGACTGGAATGAGGGGGTTAAGGGATAAGACTTCATTGAAGATATGACTGGCTGAGTATCCTGTAAGCCAGGATATATAGGGTATGTAAGAGGAGAGAACCTCCAGACCTCTGTTTTGATGTGGTCCTTACCGAAGCAAAGGTTGTACAGAGCTCAGAAAAGGTGCTATGATTACCCTGACAATATTGGATGGAGGCCATATTGCCTAGCTAGCCTACAGCTGCTAAAAATAGCAGATTTATTTGGTGGGAGACTTAACATCTATTTTGGATTATCTCAGGTCATACTATTGCACATTGCTTTTACTAAGCCACAAACAACATGGAGGTGTAACTGCATATTTATAAGTTAGAAGAACAGTTAGAAGTTTGAGGCCGTTAGTAATAGAGATGACGTTTACCTCTTGAAAATCATTTATTTCACTCAAACACGTGTAGGAACACAAAGTACATCTTATCTTTCATGCCACCTATCCTTCCACACCCATGAAAGTTAGGCCAACGTTAAGAAGTATTACACAACTTGACAATAAGGGAAAATGAGATGCCAAGATGTTATTTGTGGCCACTCAGGTTGTCTGCTTTGGAGACAGATTTTTAATAAAAATCAAACAAAGGTAGACGTTCCTAGAGAATTGGATTTTTTCAGTATAAACTGCAAACTAGGTATCTTTTCTTGTTCAATATATTTTTTTCTCTGCCTTTCTTTTTTCATTCCAATAGGCTTGTAATGAAGTGGTCACCAAAATAACAAGGGAGAACAAAACCCAAAAAACACCATTCTTAGGGTACTATAAGTCTGGGCCTGCAATTTTTTTTTTTGAAGTTAATTTAATTTATTTTTTTATACAGCAGGTTCTTATTAGTTATCCATTTTATACATATTAGTGTATATATGTCAATCCCAATCTCCCAATTCATCCCACCACCACCACCCCTGCACCAGCCTGTAATTATTGAGTCCTCTGTCTTTTGGGGAGTCCCATGCTACCATAAGATGAAGGTTAAGTCAAAGGTGTAGCATGTGGAGAAAGTAGCAGCAGCGGTTGTTATGCTGGAAAGGGAAGCAGCCAAGTGGAAAGCATGTAGGACTGTGAGAAGGAAAATCTGGGTTCCCCTTCTGGCTCCAATGCTCGGCTATGGGCATGTAATTTTTTTTTTTTTTTTTTTTTTTTTTGCTGTACGCGGGCCTCTCACTGTTGTGGCCTCTCCCGTTGCGGAGCACAGGCTCCGGACGCGCAGGCTCAGCGGCCATGGCTCATGGGCCCAACCGCTCCGCGGCATGTGGGATCTTCCCGGACTGGGGCACGAACCTGCGTCCCCTGCATCAGCAGGCGGACTCCCAACCACTGCGCCACCAGGGAAGCCCTGTGGGCATGTCATTTAACTTCTCTGAGCCCAAGGAAGCTAAGCCTCCTTCAAAATTGAAATTACTAATATTGACCTCATGGCATTTGGTTAAAAAGTTTATGAATATGAAGTATCTAGTCAAATGCCTGGCATCTGGTGGGTGTTCACTATTATTAGCTCTGTCTTTCAGTCCCAATCCTCCTGATGCCAGCCTACAAACCTAACATTGTTCTTAAGATCAAATAAGATGTTATGAAATCATCCGAGAAACTCTAAAGGGATCTGCAAATGTTAAAGGCTTATTGAGACAGATCTAAGTCTATTACCACAGTTAGAGGTGAGTCATAACCCTTGAGGTTTTTAAAATTATTATACTTTCCCCTTCAAGCCTTCCCTTGATACTCATTTTAATCACTTTCACCCTATAAACAATGAATGGGTGTGTTGGAACATATGGTATGTTTGCTCTAGGATGGTCCTCAGTCTTTGTGACAATAGACATCCCACCTGTGATGATGCCCCTCCTCCTACTCAAAGACACCTTCATCCGAGCCATAAAATCGTATCAAGCTGCTTCAGCCTTATTCTCTCGGATTGCTTGATCTGGGGAAAACCAGGCAATAAATTGTGAGAAGACTCAAGCAGCCCTGTGCAAAAAACCTGCGTGGCAAAATGGTTTGCCAGCCATGTAACGGAGCCACCTTGGAAGTGGGTCCTCCAACCCCAGTCAAGCCTTCGGATGACTGAAGCCCAGTTGACACCTTGATTTCAACTTCGTGGAAGACCCTGAGGCAGAACCCCCAGCTAGGCCAGCCCCCGAATCTTGATCAACAGAAACTGTACAAGGTGTGTTTTAAGCTGCTAAGGTTTGAGTTGGTTAATTTGTTATGCAGCCTTAGATAATAATTCACAACTCACTCCAAATTGTGGCTGAGGCTGATTTGAGTTGCTCTTTTGCTGCTTTCAGTCAAAGAAATTCTGAATAATATGCCTTCCGTACCAGAATCCCTTGGGATGGGTCTTGGGCATCTGTAGTTTTTTAAAGCTCTGCAGATAAACCTTATGTGCAGCTCAGTTAAAAACCTTATGTGCAGCCCAGTTAAAAACCTCTGTTTTATTGGGAAGTATGAATGTTTAACATGCAATTATAATCCATTGGCTTCAAATCAGCTAAACTCCCTTCTTCCCGCCATGATGCACTGTGAGGTCAGCTTTTAGGTCAGTGGAAGCTCAGGTAGGTTTCTCCAACATCAGGAAAATCCGAGGTTTCTTCCTCTCTTCTATCTCTAACATAGAAATGAGCAAGAAAGGTTAAACTTCACTGCTTTCATCTTGAATTTCCATCTTGCCTTCACTGTTCCAGGTTAAGACCAGAGCCAGTTTATTTGAAATACTTCTGGCCATGAGACAATTTTCAGTGGCTTTCATCACATTCTGTTGTCTCCCTTGCCCCTGACTCAAACATACTAACTCTTTCATGCACTATTCCATAAATATTGTCAAGTATGTATGAAAAGTCCCTTTTACCCAGTGAAAATGAGGGCTGTGATGAGATGCTGACTTCTCTCTCACTCATAGATACAGAACAAAGACGCTGAATTTCCAAACCTGAAACTTGAAAACAGGAGTAAATAAATGGCCGAAGATCTCTTTCTTCCCCTCTTTCTGTATCTTTTTGTCAGAAACATGCAAACAACATCTTATTGCAGCCACACACCAGCATATTATTTTTTTAAAAAATCTTATTAGGGAATGTGAATTACAAAGATCTTGGCCACCAATTGATAATGGAGTCAACCATCTATCTGATATCCTAATATCCTAGTAATTATCCTCAGTTCCTCTGTCACCTCATTTCACTCATGGAAACAACTCCCCAGATCCTATTCATTTTACTTTGGGAATCTCATATTCAGACTTTCACGCCCATCCCTACAGCCACAGCCTTTGTTCAGACTACCTTCATACCCTGCCTATTCTATGACAACCGCCCCTTAATTGGTATCTTGACAACAACCTTCCTTCACTCCTGTTTACTCTGCACCTCACTGTCAGAGTTATCTTTCAAAATTGTAGATTTTATCAGGCCACTCCCTTGATTAAAAACATGCCATTTACATCATGTACTCCCCAACATGGTGCACTGGGAAGGGCTCATCACATCTGCGGTATTCTTGCCAAAAATGCAGAGCCTCAATCTAAACATGAGATAAGCCCAATTGAGGGCCATTTTACAAAAAAAATGATCAGTACTTTTCCAAAGTGTCAAGATGATGAAAGGAAAAGAAAGACTGAGGAGCTGTGACAAACTGGAGAAGACAACGGAGGCATGATGAGTAAATGCAATGCTACATCCTGGATTGGATTCTGGACCAGTGGAAGGACGTAAGTGGAAAAACTGATTAAATTCATATAAATTCTGTAGTTAATGCTACTGTACCAACTTCTTAGTTTTGATCATTGTACTATGATTGAGCAAGATGTTAACATGAGAGGAAGCTGGGTGGAGGGAATACGAAAACTCTCTGTACCACTCTTGTAACTTTTATAAAGTGAAAAATTATTTCAAAAGGTAGATAAAAAAGAGACCAGAGGGACTTCTCTGGTGGTGCAGTGGTTAAGACTGCACTCTCCTATTGCAGGGGACCGGGGTTCGATCCCTGGTCAGGGAACTAGATCCCACATGAATGCTGCAACTAAGAGTTCGCATGCCACAACTAAGAAGCCGGTGAGCCACAACTAAGGAGCCTGCCTGCTGCAACTAAGGAGCCCATGTGCCACAACTAAGACCCGGTGCAACCAAATAAATATTAAAAAAAAGAAAAAGAGACCAGAAGAAAAATCATATGCTATTACAACAAATTCCAAGTAACTATAGAAGCTTAGTAGAGAGGGAGAGAGGGATAGCTGGAAGGAGGAAAGGGAGAAAGAGAGGCAAAAAGACAGAAAATGAATGTATGTTGGCAGCTACCACGGGATAAGACATGAATTTATACGATCTCCCACTAGTGCCTCACATACACATATAGTATGAGGATCCCACAATGCTAAATGTGGTTCACTCTTTAGAAAATACACCCCCTAAATGCAAGCTAGTTACTTCATCTGGTGCTCAGCTGAAGAAACAGTGATCTGTTCCAACAGTAGAGGAAAAACTGTGCTGATTTATTGAATGTGGCAGAGAAAGCCTCCCAATTTCCCACTGCCCCTCCTTTAGCAATAAAAATCCTGGTTTTTCAGGCCAGAGCATTGTCACTGAGCTATAAGAAATTTAAGAGATTATTTATTTGGAAAAGAGTATAATGTGGCAGTGAAAACCAGGGCTTGGTGTCCATCACATAGAGCAGAATCAAATCTAGCTCTGTGACCTCAAGCAAGTTATTATCTATGTTGAGGCTTAGTTACCTTGTTCATAAAATAGAGATAATGATAATGATCAATTTACTTTATAAATTTGCTGTGAAGATTACATTTTTAACCCATGCAAATGCTTTACATTTAACATAGTAATCTGGCACAGAATGTGTGTTCATTAAATATTTGTTATTATTTAAATTTATTTTTATTCATTATTTAAATATTAGTTACTTAGAGAAAATGTCTAAAATTTGTAGCAGTGGAAGGTTAGTGACAAGACATTCAAGTATGACTCCAATTCATGCTCCATCAATCCAGTAATCAATAGTTTTTAAATTAGGAGCTGT
Organism: Orcinus orca; assembly: GCF_937001465.1. Taxonomy (NCBI): domain Eukaryota; kingdom Metazoa; phylum Chordata; class Mammalia; order Artiodactyla; family Delphinidae; genus Orcinus; species Orcinus orca. The sequence continues at coordinate 76,049,269 of NC_064564.1, read as the reverse complement.
TACTCAGCTTTCTTTTTCCATTCTAGACTTTACTCCTTCAGTAATTCTCACAGTCTCTGTATTCTATCCACCAAATCATTGAATCTCTCTAGCTTCCTAAAATGAGGAATCCATCCTCTGATCTAGTGACCAGAGAAGGGAAGCTAGAAGGGAAGATGAATGTCTTTGCCTGAATGCTAATGTGAGTCCCATCCCCCATCAAGAGATAGCTTTACCTCATGTACTTTTCATCTTTCCTCTTCGCTCTTTTCTCTTCCCTGTGCCTATGTGTAATTAGTACTCCCAATTGAATAGTCCTAATTACTAAGATTATATAAATAAGCTTTTATTTTTTAAACAGCTGACAGTTATAAATAAGAATTTCAGAATTCTTATTTATATGTATATGTGTACCACATCTTCTTTATCCATTCATCGTTGAAGGACATTTAGGTAGTTTGCATGTCTTGGCAATTGTGAATAATGATGGTATGAACATGGGAATGCAGATATCTCTTCGATACCCTGTTTTCATTTCCTTTGGTGGGGGGGAAGTATTTCAGCTGTATTAGGGCACTGTTAAAAGTTGCTTAAAAAAAAAAAAAAACTAGTCTAAAAATTTGTGTTTTCAACCCGAGGGTGAAAATAAGTACATAATTACTAACAAGTAGTGCTGGATTATATAAACTAAATGTGAATTAGGGTATCAATAAGTAAATTTCTTTTATTTTTAATTTAATTTTTAAAACTTTTTATTGGAGTATAGTTGCTTTACAATGTTGTGTTAGTTTCTACTGTACAGCAAAGTGAATCAGCTATATGTATTCATATATCACGTTTTTTGGATTTCATTCACATTTAGGTCACCAGTAAATTTCTAATGAGAAAATTTTGTGATTGTAAAAAAAAACATCATTTGACACATCATGACCGTTGGACTTCTTATGCTTATTTTACCATTTAATATTTTTATATGGAATCACATATGATGGTGGAGTTAGGTACCATAATCTTTCAGTACTTAGACCCTTCAGCAGTCTATATCCATGCTACTGAAAGAAATCGTAGGCTAAGAGAGTAGGTGGGAGCATTGGGAGAAAGGGAAACCCACTCTCATTATAAATTCCTATTAGCAATAGTTTTGTAACTGTAGCTACAACCTTTGTCATCCCTTCTGATTCTTCTCTTCATCCCTGTATTCAATTTAGTCTTTTCTTCCTTGGAAAGTAATATCTAGATTTACCTTAATCTCTTCCCTTCACTATTACTGTCTAGCATAAATCTTTATCATGTCATTTCAGGATTATTTGAACAATCTCCTCATCTGGTCTTCCTGACAACAGCTTAGCTACTGGCTCTTGTCTGATTAATTGTTCTGTAATACTGCTTTTACCATATCACTCTATTGCTTCAGAATCTAAAATGAATCTCCACTGCTTAGTGAGTCATTCAGTCTCTTCAGTCTGACTTTTAAAGGTTCTAATAATTTTACACCACCTGAATTATCAAAATTTTCCTCTGTTTCTTAAGATGGATTATACTCAGACAGGTCTTTGCTTTCCTTTCCACCTTGCTCATGCTGTTATTCCCACACCACGCCAAAGATTGTTATACTTTCCTGTCCAGAATTGATCTTACCTTTTGGTAACATCGTTCAGAATTTCCTTTGGGAATCATCAAACTCTTACCTTTGGTCCATAGGTTTGCATGGGGCTGACTCCACAGCCACCTCTAGGGTGGACATGTGACCCAAGCCCAGCTAATCAGAGGACCATGACCCCTTGGTCACAGCAATCAGTTCAATAAAGAACATATGACCTGGGGCTTCCCTGGTGGCACAGTGGTTAAGAATCCTCCTGCTAATGTAGGGGACGTGGGTTTGAGCCCTCGTCTGGGAAGATCCCACATGTCATGGAGCAACTAAGCCTGTGCACCACAACTACTGAGCCTGAGTTCTAGAGCCCTCAATCCACAACTACTGAGCCTGCGTGCCACAACTACTGAGCCTGTGCTCTAGAGCCCGTGAGCCACAACTACTGAAGTCCGCATGCCTAGAGCCCATGCTCCGCAACAAGAGAAGCCACTGCAATGAGAAGCCTGCGCACTGCAACAAAGAGTAGACCCAGCTCGCTGCAACTAGAGAAAGCCCGCGCGCAGCAACAAAGACCCAACTCAGCCAAAAATAAATAACTTTATTAAAAAAACAAAAAAAACATATGACCCAAGCTGGCCCAATGTGAGCCTTGCCTGAACCTTCAGCAGGAACTTTTAGAAAAAGTAGTGCTTGACAAAGCCAAGAAACAGCAACTGACAGATTCCTGATGATATAATTGAGCTTCTCGATCTACATACGACTGATCTCTTTGGTAATAAGAAACAATAAATATTTTTTTTTCTGTTTTGACTTAAACCAATTTGAATTGGTTTGCAAAGAATACTCCCACCTCTTTGCCTCTTCAAGTTAAGTTTACCCTTTAAGATGTAGCTCTCATGCTACTTTCAAACCGTTCTTCCCTTTCCTTAACTCCCATTATACCTTACTTAATCTACTGCTTTAACACTAAATCATCTCAGTTGTTTAATATTTCCTAGTTTTACTTCCCCACTGTACCATAACCTTCTTGAATGCTTGGACCATGAATTACATTTCTCTTGTGTTCACAACACTTAAGAATTTTTTACACTTAAGATGCAGATTGACTGATAAACTATTGGATATGTTATTTTTCTTTAGAAATCAGTGGTTAGAATCTCAAGAATAAATGAAAACTGGGCAAATTGTTGCTAACCAGGGCCTAGCTCTTTGGGTAATTCTGTTCCCACCTTACTGATTTAAAAACAAATATGGCAAGAAAGAAGGGGAAATGATATCAATGAGTGTGTTTTAAAGACACATTTTGTACCACCTCCTGAAGATATCTTTTGGGGCCTTTGGAGAAGCCTGATAGCAGCTCCCCATTTTAAAAAGTAGCTTTTATTATCATTCAGTATGGTGAGACCAGGAGATCAGAAGACAGATGCCACTGACAAGATAGTTTTTACTTACCGTCTTCAAGAAGAGGGGCATGCTTCACCACATAGGGCCATACAGGGAAGCATCAGGATCAATCAGGAGATGGGGGTGGTCAAGGGGAAGGCATGGTCAAAAGCGTTTATTGTGGTTTCCACAGTAAAGGCAAGGCAGAGTAAGCATGCTTAGGATTGGCTAGTCTGAATAATTTCAGCAGGCTCTGGGATGTAGGGACTGTCTCCAGTTATCTAGTACCTGGCGCTGGGTTGATTAGGGCAGGGGAATATTGACTTGGTGTGTGAGAGTCTGATAAAGAAGGTGGTTGAAGGATGGATGTGGGTTCTGGATTGGTCCGTTTGTATATGAAAGGTTCAGGGGATTTGTTAGCTATTGGACAATTAGCTAGCCCTGAGAGGAGCAGTCTCTCCCCAGTCAGTGAGGCCCCAGGTGGCACAGCCTCAAGAATATGGAAGATAAGGGGGGGACGAGGACCCACTGCACCCTAGACGGCCAGGGACCATGGGCAGTGCCTGGGATCCCCACCTTGAAGGGAATTGTTCCTGAGTGGTGCCTTGGGCTTTGCCAGCCTGGATTTAGGGGGTGAGCTTCCCTCCTGGAGCCTTGTGAGGATTTAGCCCTCCTTTTTGATTGTGGTTACTTAAAAAACAAAAAATTTCATTGCAACCACCTATAAATCGTATTTTACAAATTGCAGAAATGAAGATACAGAGGACTGCCACCCACTGAGCTAGGCATAGACACCAAATGTCTTGGTTCCCATTCTTTCGTTTTAGAGGTGCGTGCCTACATGTTTAGGGGCGAAATAATGTGATATCTAGAATTTGCTTCAGAATAATGGAGAGTGGGAGGTACAAAGGAAACAAGATTGGCCATGAGTGATGACTGTTGAAGCTGTGTGGTAGTTCTCATTGCTATCCTCAGTACTTTGTACATGTTAGAAATTTTCCATAATAAAACTTAAAAAAAAAAAGAATACAGAAAATAAAATGTAGTTACTACACTCCCCTCTTTCCCACCTGGGTTCAGAACAATTGAGCAATAAGACAAAGCAGAGGCAGATGGTTGTCCAAATATCCCCTCTTTTACTGATAAAGCCTACCTTGGAGAATATATCTTTACACGAGAGTCAAATGGGCCTCCTAACTCCATGCGGAATTAGACTTACTCATATAGTCATAGCAGTATTGGACCAGGCAGGACAGCTTTTCCAGCTGGGAAGGATTTTATGGCATGAGTAACAGAGAAGAAATTGTACTTACTGTAAGCAAGTTTACTCCCAAGAGGGGCAAAATAAATAAGGCCCGGAGCTGAGTTGAGCACGCCCAGTTTATTCCTCCCAGATGTTCCAATCAGATGAGACACCCCACCTTCTCCAGGCAGAGGAGTAGAGAAAGTCAAGGGGTATTGCTTGACTGAACTCCCTTTTCATAGATGGACAGGTCAAGAGCGGGAAAGAAACATTACCTCCCACCAAAAAACACTGATTTTTCTGGAGATTTTAGTAAGATAATGGAATTCTACCACTTCCCTAGCCATGATTCCAGCTTGTAAGTTTTCATTTCTTCATCTTCATCTATTGGATGGCTCTAATTCTGCAAAAGAAATTCTTCTATCTTCAGAACTTCAGTTTTCTGCTGTATGACATCATACTCTTATTCTGCCTTTGGCTGAAGGTAAAAAGGCTTTTTTTTTTTTTTTTCTCTCTGAAAAGACATTAAATCTGAACATGGACATCACATCCACCACAGATACTTCCTTCTTCTGCAGCCTGATGCCTCCTCCCACCAAGATTTTTTATGTCCATCCAAAATATTACAAGCTTGTTTACAACATATTTTTTATTAAGGCACACTTTTAGTAAAATGCTGATATAAAACTTATGGTATAAAATTTTGTAGAAAAATTAGAAAATTCAGTCATGCAAAATGAAGAAGATAAATGAGCTCATATTCTGCTGGGGAACCAGCTATTTTAGCAACTAATTACAAAGGAGTGTGAGGCACTCAGTAACAGGGGAAGGAGAGCTCTGAGATCATAGGGGAAGGAGTGATTGTGGGTGATAAGGTGAGGGGATGGGTGGGGACTTATAGGACATAACTGGAAAGATTGCCCGTGGCCCACTGGGAAGGATGTTATATGTTATGTTAAAGAACTTAGACTTTATTCAATAGGCAGTGGAACGTCACTGCAGGATTTGAATCAGAAGAGCAACATAATCAATTCACTTTGAAAAAAAAGTATTTATTTATTTATTTACTTATTTTTGGCTGCATCAGGTCTTAGTTGCGGCATGCAGGATCTTTCCTTGCGGCGCGCAGTCTCCAGAGCATGTGGGCTGTGTAGTTGTGGCACGTGGGCTCTCTAGTTGTGGCTTGTGTGCTCAATAGCTGCGGTGCACAGGTTTAGTTGCCCTGCAGCATGTGGGATCTTAATTCTCCAACCAGGGATTGAACCTGCGTCCCCTGCATTGGAAGGCGGCTTCTTAACCACTGGACCACCAGGGAAGTCCCTACTCAATTCACTTTTTTTTTTTTTTTTCTAGTACGCGGGCCTCTCACTGCTGTGGCCTCTCCCGTTGCAGAGCACAGGCTCCGGACGCGCAGGCTCAGCGGCCATGGCTCACGGGCCCAGCCGCTCCGCGGCATGTGGGATCTTCCCGGACCGGGGCACAAACCCGAGCCCCTGCATCGGCAGGCGGACTCTCAACCACTGCGCCACCAGGGAAGCTCCTCAATTCACTTTTGAAAAAAGAAAACTGTTTATTGAGAAAAGAATCATTTGAAGCCTCTCATATACCTGGGGCACTCTCATATGTGAGGGAAATCTGGAGGCTAGCAGATAAGTTAGGAAGTGTTGCAATAGCCCAGATTCTTGACCTCAGCCAAGCCCTGCCCCCAATAATTTTTATGTCAGCCTATTTATTAGCAAGTAAAGTACATACAAGGATTCATTTGGCATAGAGCATAGAGTACAATAAAAGAAACTAAAGCCAAACCTTAATTATATATACATATTAAGTTAGTTATGCTTATAGTGTGGGTATATATTAAATCAGAGAGGATTTGTTCTTTGAGAGGATTTCTGTCACTCCTACTTTCTTTTTTCTGTTTAAACGTGAAGATAAAGGTACTGTTATTTGCCTTCTTAGCAGCAAACTCCCCCCATCCCCACCTAGCTTAGAGTGTTTAGTTTTCTTCTTGGTAAGACGGGCCTGATAAGTTTAGGCGAAAATAAAAATTCTGATTGTGGGCTTCCCTGGTGGCGCAGTGGTTGAGAGTCCGCCTGCCGATGCAGGGCACACGGGTTCGTGCCCCGGTCCGGGAAGATCCCGCATGCCGCGGAGTGGCTGGGCCCGTGAGCCATGGCCGCTGAGCCTGCGCATACGGAGCCTGTGCTCCGCAACGGGAGAGGCCACAGCAGTGAGAGGCCTGCGTACTGCAAAAAAAAGAAAAAAAAAAATTACGATTGTATTTCAAGATTATGAAGATGATATTAATTAGTCTAAGCCTGTCCAGGTAATTCTATGTCTGTTGTCTACTGTTAGTTTAGAAATGGGAATGTGAAGCACTATGGGAAGTCTGCTGGGTGGCTTCCAGGAAAAGTGTTCCTACTGAAGAAAAGAGACCCATATAGGAGGAAACAGGCTTTCTTTGCTGAATTTGTTGTATCTGGGTGTGATGCCTTGAACTGTGGCAGCCATTTTACGATTGTGAGGGATTAAGCTAGCATGCTGAAAATAGCAGAGCCCAAGGATGGGAAGGACTGGGTTGATAATCTGGATATGATGTAGCTTGGAACGTCATGGTTTTTTAGATAGTAAATGTCCTTATTATTTAAGCTAGTTTTAGTTGGGTGTTCTGTTCATATCACTGAGAGCAGTCTACCTAATATAGGCTCTCAGAGAGAAAGATACTATGAGACATGTATCTCTCATCAGTAAAGGGATTCATATGTGTATGTTCTGTGTTGTTTCTAAAGCAGTGCTTTTCAAATTTTAACGTACCTATCAAACACCTGGGCGTGTTGTTTAAATGCAAATTTAGTAGGTGCGGCCTGAAATACTCCATTTCTAAGAAGCTCCCAGGATTTGTCCATGGTGCTGGAATAGGGTCCACACCTTTGAGCAGCAAATGTAGACCACAGCTATAGCTCATTAAAGGTTAGATAGATGGGAAACCTCCAAGTGACTGACAGGATTTTTAAAGGGTGAGCCAGGAGTCAGGATGAGGTACAATAGTGACTGCTAATTCAAACAGATTAGCCCAATATTATTCCTTATTAATACTGATAATTTCAGAAAAGGTAAGGGGCAGATAGGTGCCAGGGGCAGACAGAAACCAGGACAAGATCTTAGAGACTGCCTCTGCAGAGAAGAAGGAAGCAGAAAGTGTCTTTCTTACTTGTAGGAGGTGCTCAGACAAAGCACAAATTCTTGGTACTAGCAGGTCTTTTAGATGACTGTTATAGGCCTTTTGCCTGAAAATATTGTGGTACTCCCATCTTCACCACCATAGGTAATTTAAACCACCACCACCAAGATAACCTGTAAAATAAGTGTAAGGAAGTACAAATTTTGATTTTCCTCCACAATGACTACTCTGACACTTTTTTGGGGCTGGGGGGAAGTAATAGATATGTTACTCTTCTTAAATTTTTGGTGGGGGTACATTTGCTTGACTGGTACCCTAAACATGCGTGGGTATATGCCAATAGGGTCGGTTGGCCCTGGATTTCTGGACAGGGAAGCATGGAATAATGTCAGTTCAAATGATTCTTTTAACTTGAAATGTTTCCCAACAGCAACAAAAAAATGATTTAGAGCTTAGAGGATGGGAAAACTTATTTGCAGGGCTACTTCAGTGCTTCTGGAAAGAAGTAGTGACTCCTAGCAGTATGGTAAATAGTCTATGACTTATTTTCCCAAGTTTGAGAATAACTATTGAGAGCATTAAAATAATGTGTACACAAAGATTGCAACTGGAAGTGGCTCCTGTGATTAAGAAGATAAAGATTCTCTAGAGGGAAAAAGAGATCATTACAGGAGTCATATCTTTAGTTCCACAGTGGAGAGTATGGTCGTTATTTAAAGACAAATTATGGTATTCTTGGACTAAATCCAGGTATTAGAACAAAGAATACAAAGGCAAAACTAGCTAGTTCTCAGTCAAAGACAGTACTCATAAAGAGCAGACTTAATAGAGGGATTCCAAGAAGAAAAACTGTAAACCCCAGAATGATAATGATTATAAGGGGACCCTGATATTAAGCTGAAGAAGTCCCTAGCTGCTGTCCCCTTTTGCCATGAGGTGCTTAGATCAATAGCAATTTGAATCTTTGTTGATATAAAAACAAGATATTTAAACATAAAGAGTAAGAAATAGTTTATCTCCATAAACATATTTCTTGAGCAATCTAGTCTCTTGCTTTTCGTAAGTAAAGTATACATACCTTTTCTCGCCCACCTAGAAGGTCAAATTACTGTAAATAACAATTATTTGCAAGGTTTCCAAAAGTAAAAGGACTTCATGAAACTGATGTAAGAATAAACAGGATCAACTTCAATAGAGGCAGTAGATCCAGTGGTTAATAGTATTTTGGGCTTTGTCCACTTGCTTTCAAATCTGGGCTTTACCATGTAGGAGCTGTATGCTTTGATAGCATTACTTAAAGTCTTTAAATTACAGTGGTTTCATCTGTTAAAAAAAAAAACCAGGAATGACAATACTATTTTAAGTACTAAGTTAAAGGCAATGATGTATGTAGTATTTAGCACAGTGCCTGGCACTTGTAAATTCTTGTACTCAATCCATAAACTGGTTTTAGAAAATCTTCACATGCCAGACACTGTGCTGGATGTTGGGGATATGGTCTTGAACAAAACAGATCAATATATGCATCTTGCCCTCAAAGAACTTAAGAGTCTAGTAGGGAAGGCAACTGGTTAAAAGGTAAACCAACATAATATTTAAGTGCCAACTTTCAGTGAGATATCCACTTGGAGAACATGAGGCAAATAGAAATATACTTATGATTAACAGGTGAATAGGCCTGCTGATTTCTAAGCCTTTATTTATAAACATTTATTCATTATGAAACAACCTTGAGAATAATGAAGACGTAACTTTGTTGGTAGGACTGGGAAAACTAAGGGATGCTTAGTATGTTTTGGTTATTAATTTTTGGAGTTTAATTGACCTTGGGATGAAAACATTCCCAAACTTTCAGCCCAAAGGGCTCTATTGTTTGGGAAGATTTCTATAGGAGAAACTCATTGCAAAGAAGTTAGGAAGAGGAAGTCTTAAGAAAAGTGTTTTAAAACAAGATCAAAAATGTTTTCTGAAGAGAAAACATTTATTAAGCTGATATACTAGGCATTTCTTGCTCTTTATCTCATTTATTTCTCCCAATGGCCCTGTAGGAAGGGTAATATTACATCCATTTTAGAAACAATACAGTCGACACCTCAAGTAACTTTTTTAAACAGGTCACACTTACCAACTGGCAAAGGGAAAATGAGAAGTACATGTTTCCACTAGCTTCTAGCTGCCTTTAGCTCAGTGCAAGAGACATAGATGGCAACCAACACATTTGCTGGAAAGAATGAATGAATAAATGTACTTTAGCTCTGTTATTTATGTGTCCCTGGGTAAGACAATTTTGCTGAGTCTGTCTTCATTTCTTAAAGGAATATAACAAGACTTACTTCACAGAGTTGAGGTAAGGAACAAATAAGGGGATACAATAGGGGAAAACAATTAAAATATAAAATATTAAGTGTTAGCATGATATATGTCACAAATTATGACATGTATAATTTGTGTGTGCATATGAAAACAGCATTGGTAACAGTTAATATTATGAGAATTTATATATAACTTCCAAACACCAGACTCTAAGAAAAAAGGTACTGGATAGAAAAGTTGGAAGAATAGGCAAGGAATTGATATATTGTGTCTGGGACAGGGATATTGGCGGTTAGGGACAGGGTAAAGAAACTTTACATTTGTAACCCTTTGCATTTTCCTTTTGAATTTTGAACCATGTATTACTGCATTACTATTCAAAAAATAAATAACTTTAAACTTTATAAAAACATTGTATTAAAATGTAACATTAACACAGAATAACCACAGTACTTTTTTTTAGCATTGCCTTATTTCAATTATTAATTTAAATTATGAAAATGAAGCCACTTCATTTTTTTTTGAGAATTTAAATATTTTATTATATAAAGTTATACCCAGAATTGTGCTTCATTTTTTCACTATATACTTTAACTCAAGGACATTTCTAAAAGCAGTACATTTTACAAATCCTGAAAGAAATTCCACTAGCTATAGGCTATTTAAATACTGCTTACAGAAAGTATTTTAAATAAAACGAGGGTGTACAAATGAACTTATTTACAAAACAGAAGTAGAGTCACAAATGTAGAAAACAAACTTATGGTTACCAGGGGATAAGGGGGGGAGGGATAGATTGGGAGACTGGGACTGACATGTACACACTACTATATATAAAATAGGTAACTAATAAGAACCTGCTCTGTAGCACAGGGAACTCTACTCAATATTCTGTAATGGCCTATATGGGAAAAGAATCTTTAAAAAAAAGGAGTGCGTATGTGTATAACTGATTCACTTTGCTATATACTCAGAACTAACACAACATTGTAAATCAACTATACTCCAATAAAAATTAAAAAAAAAGTATTAAAGGAAAGCCAGCACCATACAAACAGCATACACTTAAATAAAAGAGATGAATGCTTAACATACAGAGTAATGATTTTTTGTTTTTAAAATAAATGTATTTTTTTATTTTTGGCTGTGTTGGGTCTTCGTTGCTGTGCGTGGGCTTTTTCTAGTTGCAGCAAACGAGTGGGGGCCACTCTTCGTTGCGGTGCGCGGGCTTCTCATTGTGGTGGCTTCTCCTGTTGTGGAGCACGGGCTCTAGGTGCATGGGTTTCAGTAGTTGTGGCACACGGGCTCAGTAGTTGTGGCTTGTGGGCTCTAGAGCGCAGGCTCAGTAGTTGTGGCGCACGGGCTTAGTTGCTCCACGGCATGTGGGATCTTCCCAGACTAGGGCTCGAACCTGTGTCCCCAGGTGGATGCTTAACCACTGTGCCACCAGGGAAGCCCCAGAGTAATGTTTTTTATTCACTGATAAACTAAAGGTCCATTTCAAGATGTCTCTCTTGTATACTTCATTTGTTTTATTAGCAAGCAAAGCCCTATAAGGGATGGCTTCATCTAGTCCTCAGACTTGGATCCATCTTCATCTTGACTAATCTGGAAGTAATGAAGTTCGTAAATCTCCTTGTCAGATGCAACCACACGAAGACAATCACGAAGATTTTTCTTTTTAAGGTACTTCTTGGTAAGGTATTTCAAATACCTTTTAGAGAACTGTTTCTCAGAAACAACTGACTTTATTCTTGAAGCGTTCAATGTGAACGACATTCCCAAGATTTCCAGTTTTTCCATTCACTTTAACCTTCTCCCGTAGACACTGTTCAAAATTTCCAGAATTAAAAATTCCATCTTCTACTGGATGAGTAAGGTCCAAATTAAACTTCCAGGTTGACTTCTTAGGCTTCTTGTCTTTCTTCGGCGCCATCCTGAAGGCCCGCCGCGCGATCAGAGAGCCACTTCATTTTCAATATGATTATATCTTTTTAACAGAATCCGTGGTCCCTGAGCAAGTTTAATTCTCCTGAATAAAACAATCTTCTTTTACCGTTATTTTGAAAGACTATTTTGCTGGATGGTAGAATAAATTGAGTGAAACGAGTTATTTTCTAAGAATAACATCAAATGCAGGTAGGGCAGAGGTTTTATCCACGAGCCCAGAGAGAAATGGGGCGGAAAATGAACGCAGGTAAATAAGAGTTAGTGGTTAAGTCTGACATTGCTATGGGCCACCGTTTGATGTTAATGCTGCACCGCGTTACGGCTTCTTTGCGCTTTGGTGGTCTTCCAAAGTGCGAGTACTAGCCAGAGTTAGGTTCCTGAATGTTTCCCGATCTGCTGCCATGACCAGTCCAGGGCTTGGGTTAGGGCTTTCGCTGGCCCCTAAACACTGAAAAGATGACAGTGTCCCTCTACATTTATGCAATTAAAAATAGAAATTCACTTAAGAAATTCATTAAAACAACTTAGGGCGAGCGAATGCAAGACCTTCCTTCTAGACTTTCTGAAATAAAAGTTCCTATTAAATTCATCAAAGCTGAACTTTTTTTCTGCATTTCTCCTTTGCTAATGTGTTAGCCTTAGTTCAGCGGCCTGTTCCACCACCCAGCACTCACCGGCTCTCAAGCCCGAACCACGCGGCTGCTCGCAGGTGCCATCCCCAACCTGCCAGCAATCTCCTCCTTCGCCCCACCCATCTGGCCCTTGCCCCCGCCTACTTCACGCGTTGTTGTGACATCAGCGCGCCGTCGCCAAAGGCCGGCAGCAAATGAGCGCAGGTGGCTGCGGCCCTTCGTCGTACTCTCGAATGCGCAAGCGCGGTCGTTCCGGGTGCTCGGAAGACCTGGCGGAGCCAGGCGCTGATGGAGGCCTGAGGGCGGCGGGGGCGGGGCGCGCCGCGAGCTGGGGGCATGTCCACGGCGGGCGCCGTCTAGAGGAGGGCCAAGCAGCCGCCACCACGCTTTCAGTCGCGGCGAGACGCAAGCGAGCCAGGCCGAGGGCCGCGGCGGCGATGCAGCGACGGCGGCGCCCTCCGCCGCCAGTCTCTCAGCTGCCCGAGAGCTGCGGGGGAGGCGGCGGCAGCCGCGGAGGAGGCGGCGGGAGCGAGGAGGTGGAAGTGCAGTTCTCCGCCGGGCGTTTGGGCTCCGCCGCAGCGGTTTCGGCGGCGGCGGCCACGCGCAGCACAGAGGAAGAGGAGGAGAGGCTCGAGCGCGAGCACTTCTGGAAGATCATTAATGCCTTCCGCTACTATGGGTAAGGAGCCCGCGGCGGACCCCCGCTCAGCCCGTCGGCGCGCCCGCTGCTTGCGGCTGACCCGTCCGCACCGTGGCGCACGCCGCGCTCGCCCTCGGGTCGCCACGCCTCCGGGGCGTCGGAACCGGGCCGCCTGAGCTGACCTCCGCGCCCCCGAGTCATCTCGCACCACCTTAGCCCCTCCCGGCGCTGCACTCTCGCGTGGCTGCCGCGCCGTCTGTTGCTCAGCCTCTTGTCTTCTGATCTCTGGATCAGATTAGCCCTCTTGCCTTTCCTTCCTCGTTAAAGGTTTGGCTTGAGGCGGGTGAGGGTGACCGGAAAAGTGCTGTAAGAATTTCAGATAGAAGATGGTGGTGGTAAAATCGTCCAGTGCTGGGCATGATTTGTATGTATTGTCGCTGTCCTGCAAACTGAACAGACGGAGAGCCCAAGTTCACCTACACGTGGGATGCCGTAGGATGTTTTTTTCTCAAACTGTTGTAAGTTCTTGTGAGAGCAGCATTAAGATTTCCGCCCCTCACACACCCCCCACCCTTGGCGCTGCGAAAACACAGCACTTTTGTGATGAGCGAGTGAATGATGCTGCTCAGTGCCTTTAACTGGTGGGTGAAATTAAGATCGGAGATGGTCCGGATGTTCTAAAATTTGCAGAGTTTTTAAGGGGGGAATGAAGGAAAGCACTGTAGGAGCCGCTTTTATGATTTTTTTTCTGCAAATATTTATCGAATTCTCACTGTGGGTTGGGCACAGTGGTAGGACTTTTAAACTTCCTAACTTTCATTTTTCTTGTAGATAAATCGTAAAGTAGCTTAGTCACAAAATTATAATTCCAAGATCTGAAAGGGACTTAAAACAATTGGATTTTCAGGTAAAGAAAGCACTTTTATTCGTGTGAGAGATGAGTACACCGACGGCAATGTTCTGAGTCTGCAGTTGGAATCTGATAGATGTGACCTCCTACTGAAGTAAAACTGTTCCCTTAGATGGGCTCCTGCTGTGCTTTATGCAAATTTTTAAATATTGGTTGACTGACCTCCTCAAGGGCAGGGACAGAGCCTTATTTATTTTTACGTTGCCAGTGCTTGGCATGTTGTTGGAGCTCTATTTTTAACAAATAAGACAAGTAGTAGCAAAGAAGTACATTTGTCATTCCCAAATAGTTTGTCAATTTGTAACTGATGGTTAAACTAGTTTGTTACTATTCTGAATTTTAAAACTTGCTTAATGAAAGCTTAAAGTTACTTCAGACTCTGATTAAATTGGTGACATGAAGTTTTGAAGTTGAGACATCTTGATGAAATAATTTACTAATTAAACTCGGGCATAGGAGCCATGGATTGCATTACTTATGGAGCTCAAAAGGGAATTAGTAACATGGGGATTTGATTTAGTATCAACGGAGTGAGGAAGGCAGACAACTGGAGCATTGAACTTGTTACAAGTATTGTGTCTGGAAGAACCATGCAGCGAGGGGAAGAAGATGACAATAGATAGCCAGAAGTGTTAGCTGCAGAGAAGTCTGGTATATTTTACTGTTGAAAAATGTAGAAAGAATACTGGGAAATGTCTTGGGACTATTGTGGACTCAGTTAAAATGTGTGTTTGTACGCAGTTCTAATATATTGGGACTAATTTAAAATTGATATTTACGATTGAGTATCAGCTGGGCCTTTTTGTGGGGGAGGGCAGGGGATTTTGACCTGAAACTAGGACCTAAGTGTGGCAATATAGAAAAGGGCACTGTGTGCACATTCTGGTGGTTGTGATACAATTTCCTATACTCTCCTCCCTCTTCTTTACCACTTCAGTGTGGGACAGAGGAAAATTTCATTTTTAACAACAATCCTTTTTATTTGCATGTACTCTCAATGAAAAAATTGAAATCCCTGTACTGAAAATAGTATACAATTAAAAGTATGTTTAGGGGTATGGGAAGAATTGTGTAGCAGAAAACACTGGATTATTACATTCCAACATTTTATAATCTTCTAGACCTGTACTGTCCAATACCATAGCCACTAATCACATCTGGCTGCATTTAAGCTTAAATTACTTAAAATTTAATAAAATTAAAAATTCCTTTCCTCAGTCTCACTAGCTACATTTCAGATGCTCAGTAGCCACATGCGGCTATTGTCTGCTGTATTGGGCAGTGCAGATGTAAGCCTTTCCATCATTGTAGTAAGTTCTTACGAACAATTCTATTCTAGACCTTTAGCAGATGCTTCCAAATTTCAGACAGTTTGGTTTTACTACTCACTGCCTTTTTGTCAATATATAGGAGATTTAGATAAAGGTCATAAGGCAAGAAATGTCTTTTGGTTAATATTTTCTCTTTGCAAGAGAAAAACAAATATCATATATTAACGCATATATGTGGAACCTAGAAAAATGGTACAGATGAACCGGTTTGCAGGGCAGAAATAGAGACACAGATGCAGAGAACAAACGTATGGACACCAAGGGGGGAAAGCAGCAGGGGGGAGTGGTGGTGGGGGGATGAATTGGGAGATTGGGATTGACATGTATACATTAATATGTATTAAATGGATAACTAATAAGAACCTGCTGTATAAAAAAATAAAATTCAAAAAAAAAGAATTATCTTTCCAGTGGCTTCCAGTCCTGTAGTTTCTACAGATTTTAGATGACATATTCTGACATCATTCTTAGATGACATATTCTGACTGACGTAAAAATGATGATAGCATTGTACTGAATAGCAAAAAATGTTAGCCTTAAAATACTGCTCTTGTTATGAATGGAGATACCTACTCACAGAAGAAATACTACATTTGAAATATCAAACGTCGTCAGAAATGTCCTACTTTTAGAAATAGCAGTTAGGTGAGATCTTAAAAACTGAGATGTAGAGCTCATTTTTACAGGTGAGGGGATATGGTGAGCACCTTGCCTAGGGTTATACGACCAAATTGTGGTAGAGTCTGGCCTGAAATCCAAAGTCATTAACTAAAAATTTACCCTGCATTAGTAAGTAGTGGTACTAGTAAGACAATTTTAACCTTGGGCATTTAATAAATATTTTAAATGGATTGAGACAGACTCTCCTCTGAAAAGGTATGCTTCCGTGTTTGGAATTGTAGAATAGTTCAGCAGGTGCAGAGGAATGGGTCTATGACCTTAGCCCTTGGCTAGATCCAGCACTGGACCCACTTTGAGTCAGAGTTGGGGTCACTGCTGAGATCAGCCTTCTAGAGAGAGCTGGAGGTAGGGATACCCTTGAGGAAATGTGGCTGCTGACTCTGTTCTCCTCTTAGGTGCCCAAGGATGTAGCCTCTTAATGCTGACTGAGTTCAGAACCAAGGAGAGTCTGAAGGTTGTAAAACATTCCTTTAAATTAAGGTTGGCAAACTTTCTTTAAAGAACCAGGCAATGAACATTTTAAGCTCTGAGAGCTAGGTCTCTGTTAAAACTGTTCAACTGTATGCTTGTGTGAAAGCAACCACAGGCAGTATGCGAAGGAATGAGTATAGCTGTGTTCCAGTAGAACTCTTTACAAAAACAGACAAGTAGCCAGGAGGTCATAACTTGCCCACCACTGTCTTAAAACACATTGATAATGTAAGCATTTACAGAATAGTGAAATTAGCCCCAATTTTAATAGTATAGTAAGGATTGGACTCTTCTCAACTTTGATAAGACCTCACTTATTTCAAGAGAGTATGTAGATGTATGTTATGGACAGCTTTGCATACCATTAAGTAACCAGGGGTTAAGGGATATGCTGCATCTCATCCTGCTCTGTGTAGTTACATCACTTTCTTTGTTGTGTTTTGTTTTGGTTTGGCTTTTTGTTGTTGTTTTTGGCTGCATTGGGTCTTTCTTGCTGCGTGCGGTCTTTCTCTGGGTGCGGCGAGCAGGGGCCACCCTTCATTGCAATGCGCAGGCTTCTCATTGCGGTGGCTTCTCTTATTGCAGAGCATGGGCTCTAGGTGCGAGGGCTTCAGTAGTTGCACGCCGGCTCAGTAGTTGTGGCTCGCAGGCTCCAGAGTGCAGGCTCAGTAGTTGTGGCACACGGTCTTAATTGCTTCGCGGCATGTGGGATCTTCCCGGACCAGGGATCAAACCCGTGTCCCCTGCACTGGTCAGCGGCCTCTTTAACCACTGCGCCACCAGGGAAGCCCCATTACATCACTTTTATATGGAATTAACAGAACTTTTATATGGATTGGCTTTTCTGACCAATCCATAACTTACTCAACTCCCCTGCACTTATGGAAATAAGTAGTCTCCAAGGAGAACCAGAAGTGGTGCCGAGGGAGCATAACTGAACATTTATTGATTGCTTTTTACATATGCTGAAATATGGAGTTTAAATAGTGACAAAGATGAGTTTTGTATTTTAGAAGAATTTATCTGATTGGAGGTGGGAGGGGGTTAGGTTGGGGAAAGCATATGTAGGTAGCAGGCCTCTCAGTTTATCTTTGGGAGACATAGTGAGGGCCCGAGGTAAAGCATTGGAGGAGGGGGAATATGTAGATAGTTTTATGAAGTAGAATCAAAAGGATTTCAGGCTTCTTGATTGTGTGTGCTATGAGAAGAGGCATTTTAGGATGACTCATTAATTTCTGACTTGAGTGGATGTGTGGTGTACCATTCATCAACATCAGCCATATAGGAAGATGTGCAAGTTTTTTTGGTGGAACGTGTGCTAAGTTTAGTTTGGAAATGCTGAGTTTTGAGGCATGGTGAGAGGGAGTTGGTGGGGTATCCAGTGCCGAGGAATTCTAGGAAAGGATTACTGTGAGACTATTTAACCTGTTGACAGTGAATTGTAAACTGTTGCAACTCTGCTGTTTGCCCACTTTAAGTAGTTATTTAGTGTCATACTCTACTGATAGGAATGTAAATTGGTAAAATCTTTCTGAAAATCAGTTTGTATCAAGAGCTTTAAAAATACTTATCTTTCTGGTCTGGTAATTCTTTTGGGAATTTGTGGTAATTTTTTTTTTTTTTCTAAAATATAGACAGATTTTGAACACAGAATTTCACTGTATAGACAAGTGAAAGTATCTAGATGCCCAATGTTTGGGAAATAGCTAAGTAAATTTTGGTTGCCTAAGATGGGATGATGATGAGCAGCCCTTATAGTCATTTGTCATATAGATATTTGAGAACTTTTTTTCTGACCTGGGAAAATTCTTTCGATAAGGATGAAGAATTACAAGTGTTTCTAAAACTTTAATGTGAATGTGAAGCATTTGGTGATCTTGTTAAAAGGCAGATTACATTTCAGTAGGTCTTGCATGGCACCAGAGATTCTCCATTCCAAACCACTTCCAAGTGATCTGCTGTGGTCTGTACCGCATTTTGACTAGAAAGGTGTTAGATGACTTTGTCTTAAACAGAGAGAAATATGCCAGAAAGTTAGAAGTGGTTGCCTCTAGAAGAAGAATTATTAGGAATTTTTTTCCTCCTGAATACTTTTACTTTTCTTCATTTTTCGTATTTTCACTGTGTACACATTAAGTTATATAAATTATGACTATGATAAAAATCATATGACTATGATTTAGGCACTGGGCTAAGTGTGTTGTGTGCTTTATTTTGTTACACTTTCAATGAGATCCATTAAGTAGGCAGAGGAGTATAATGGTGTCTACCTCGTGGGGTTTTATGGAGATTTTTCAGAATAATTCATTTTAAGTGACTTGGTTTAGTGCCTGACATTTATTAAATCTCAATAAATCATAGCTTCTGTCATCATCATCATTGTTATGTATTTCCTTGTTTTGGTATATGAGACTGTTGAGCCACAGGGAAAGGAAGTAACTTGCCAAGGGTCACATAAGCGAATAGGTAGCATAACCTGGGTTTCAATCTGGATCTGTTACACTCCAGAGCTCTCTGTTGTACTGTCTCCAGGGGGGAAAAAAAGCAAACATTAGTGCAGCCACTGCCTACTTGGTTTCACATTATCCCTAACCACCCCTAGAATACCACCACACGCAATCTTCTAAAAATGTGACCAGGTTTTTGCTTCAGTTTTGTCAAGTTTCTTCAGAACCTCTTTAAATATGACTGTTCGGAAATTATACAGTAATTTGGGCTTCCCTGGTGGCGCAGTGTTTGAGAGTCCGCCTGCCGATGCAGGGGACACGGGTTCGTGCCCCAGTCCGGGAAGATCCCACATGCCGCGGAGCGGCTGGGCCCGTGAGCCATGGCCGCTGAGCCTGCGCGTCCGGAGCCTGTGCTCTGCAACGGGAGAGGCCACAATGATGAGAGGCCAGCGTACCGCAAAAAAAAAAAAAAAAAGAAATTATACAGTAATTTGACATATGATAAAATGACAGAATTATTTGGATAAATAGAGAGACTCAGGCAACCAAATGAAAAAGAATATTTTTCATTTCCATTTAATATTGAGTAAATGCTAAAGGACATTTAAAAGAAGCATATGCATTTATGTATTTGTTTATTTGTATATGTAAAATGTAAAGAATGATGTAGTGAACGCGTACCACCCAGTCTACAGAAAGAACATTATCTTATCCTTTTCCCCTCATAGGACATCATTTTCCTGCATTTTCGTTTCCTTACTTTCCTTGTAGTTTCTCTACATATGTTTAGTCCCTACAATATGTTTTGTTTCTGAGTTTTATCCATATTATTGTGTGTAGCTGTATTTATTAACTGTATTCTGTGTATAACTATACTGTATTTTCTTCGTTCGGTCTACTGCTGATAGACTTTTTGGGTTGTTTCCAGATTTTTTGCTTGTTATTTCTTACAGTGCTGTGATGAGACTTATTCATGTGTCATGTGCCCGTTTGCAAGAGTTTCTTGAGTATGTGTCTAGGTGTACGATTGCTTGGTCATAGGGAGTCTGCATATTAAGCTTTACTAGGTAATGCTAAATTTTCTGAAGTGGTTGTACTAATTTACGCACCCACCATCAATCAGTATATAAATATTCTAAATCTTCCGTACTTTTACCAGTATTTCATATAGTCAGGCTTTAAAATTTTGCCCATCTGATTGATGTAAAATGACATTTTATTTTGAGTATAATATTTAACTTTTAAAAATGATGTTCTTTTTAGGTTTTATTTCTTTAAAAAGTCCTCAAAGTGACCGTTAGAGTTATCTGGAAACTTTTGGAATACAAAGTGTGAATATCGTCATGTAAAAAGCTATAGAATTTCAGTTTTTCATTTGTTTACTACTTTTGTAGTATATAAGATCTTTTACAATATTTAAAAAAATTCAACTTGGTTGGCTCTTAATAATTTCAAAACACATTTTGTATATATTCTAAAGTAACTTCAGAGCAGTATTCTGCTACTTGATGGAGAAATCTAAAATTTCTAAAATCAAAGCTGTTCTGCTGAAAATTTTAATTTTGGAAATTGAAATCATAAAAATAAACATGTTGTGCATTAATCCTCTTTATGTTTCCTTTTTTCTCCCTTCTAATTGGTGCAGGTGTTTTAACTATTTGTCTTTTGTTTGGTTGCTTAGAGAGTTTGTAATAAGATGAAAATATACGAAACTTCGTAAATCGATACCCTTTAAGAAACCAAAAGATTGAAAATGACTGGACAGTATCCAACATTATAAGGAAATAATTGTACAGGAAGAGAAACTTCAAATAAGATTGGCCTCTGGTGAGAATTCTTTGCCAATTTAAAAAACACCTTTTATGTTTTAGCACCAGTATGCATGAGCGAGTGCACCGAACAGAAAGACAATTTCGATCACTCCCAGCTAATCAGCAGAAACTACTTCCGCAGTTTCTTCTTCACTTGGACAAGATCCGGAAATGCGTTGATCATAATCAAGAGATACTACTCACCATTGTGAATGATTGCATACATATGTTTGAAAATAAAGAATATGGAGAAGACGTATGTGCAAGTTTGTTCTATTTGTTTTTATTTTAGGGTTTGACTTCTATATTTTGAGATCTTTATCTTCCTGGATTTCATTTTTATGAAATGAAAGAGTCATTGGCTCTACTTAGAGAATGTTTTCACTTGTATGTTCAGTCATTTTATTAGGTTTAATAGAACAGTATGCCAGAAACTGGATTTGTTCACTGATTTTTTTCCCCTAAAAGTACTAAGATAATTGTGGGCATTTTGATACACTTTTCACATAGTGTTCCGCCTATTGTGGCATATGGAGTTAGTGACTTACATTTTTATCAACAACTTTCCGAGCTGTGTGAAATTAATTTCCCTTGCTAAACATTATCTTCAGAATCTTGCATCTATTGATGTTCATCTTTTACTCTAAAAGATTATTTTCCCTTATAAATCTCAAGGGACTGGAAGTAATAGAAACTGAAGTCCTGTTTTTGTATCCACAGGATAGATACAGTTGGGCCACTCCAGTGTGAGCCTTTCCGTGCTGCCCCATCAATGACCTGGAGGCTCTTTCTTTCCTCTCTTAGACGGAGAGAATATTTGGTCTCCATAGCAGCTCAGTTCTGGTTCTCTCTTGAGTAAAGACTGCTTAATTATATGGTGGTTTCATGATTAATGGACCATACTGTATTGAGGGTAGAAGTGAGACCACCAAACTCTTTTCATTTAGAATCTCAAGCTGCACTTGAACCCCGGTCGAGTTGAAAGGCTAGTGACCTACCCTCTAAACCATCTATAAAGCCCCTTAGTAGCATGTTTATTTAATCATATTCAAGATTGATTACTTTCTGAGAAACGAATTGATTTCTGTTTTTTAAACAGGAGAATGGAAAGATTATGCCAGCATCTACATTTGACATGGATAAGTTAAAATCCACATTGAAACAGTTTGTGAGAGACTGGAGTGAAACTGGGAAAGCAGAAAGGGATGCCTGCTACCAGCCAATCATTAAAGAAATTTTAAAAAATTTTCCAAAAGAGAGATGGTAAATAGTATCTTGTTTTTAACCAGTTTCTTTAAGATATATAAGCACTGAGTTTCTCTAAGAGATATTTCACCGTGTTGATTCATTTTTACAAGTTGCTGTGTGACTGTATTTTTTCATGTGTGGGTGTATGCTGTTATATTTGTTCTTGGGTACTTTGTGTGAGATTGCAGTTAGTGTTTTGAATAATTATTGCTCTAGCACTATCGGAAATTACTCTATCTAGAAATTACATAATGAGAAGATTAGATTGAATGTTCATTATCAGCGACATTTTTTTTTATAATTTGCTTTATAGCAGAGCAAAAAGCTGCAAACTATTTTAATTTTCCTCATTATGGCATATTTGTAAACAAGTGAGGGATCTATAGCTCAGAGAACAGATTCTTAACTTTTATATGCCATGAAAACCTTGAGCAGTCTGAAGCTCATAATTTTCATTTTCAGAATAACATAAGGGAATAAAATAACATCCATAGGATTACAAAGAAACCAGTTATTTTGAAATATACTTATGAAAATACTTAAAAAGCAAATGTTATGTAACCTGCTTTTTATCATGTATCACATTAAATAAAAGTCTTGCAGGAAGTGTTAATGTACTTTGAAAAGAACTAAATGGTATATGCTATTTTGAGAATCTCAACAGCTAATGTGAAGTGAAAATATATATGATTTCTATTGGTGATACAGTTACAGGTACTCCTAAAACTACTATTGTTTGTTGTCTACATTCATAATTGACAAAAGAATAATCAGTTAAAGGTTAATGAAATGAAAATGTAATTTTTTTCCACCCCCTTATAGGTACAGTGAATTCTGTCTGTAGACCTCTTTGGTCCATGGATCCCAGGTTAGGAACCTGACTTACAGGTTATATATTTAAAGAGAACCACTGGGTGGAGTTCAGTCTGTTGTTTAAAAGGACCATTGTAGTGCGAGAGGCTCCTTTTCCTCATCTTCTTCCCCTCCTCATTGATTGACATCTTTAAGTTTGGATGTATCCATTCAGAAATTTCCGTACATATGTGTGTGTCCCTTCTCTCCCTCTCTTTTTTGCAAACTTTTTATTTTGAAATAACTTCAAAATTACAGATAAATTGTATGAATTGTACAAAGAGCTCCCATGTATTTTTTTTACCTAAATTCACCAATTCTTAGCATTGTACCTTTGCTTTTTTATTTCCTTTCCTATTTCCCTTCCTTTCTCCTTCCCCGCTTTGTTAGTCTATAGCCGTACATATACACGATAATTACTTAAACTATTTGAGAGATTAGTTTCCATATATCATGCTTTTTCACTGCTTAATACTTGAGTTTTTTTCCTTAAGAACAATGATACTCTTACATAAGCATACAGTGCAGTTACCAGATTGAGGAAATTTAAACTTGATTACTGCTTTCTAATCAATGATCTATATTTAAGTTGCATAAATTATCCTAATAATGTCCTTTATGACACTTATTTTTCTGTACAGTTTAGGATCCAATCCAGGATATTGTGTTATGTTTAATTCTAATGTCTTTAATCTGGAACAGTTCTTAGGCCTTTTTTTTGACTTTCATGACATTAACATTTTTGAAGAATACAAGTAAGTTATTTTATAGACTCTTCCTCAGTTTGATATTGTCTGATGTTTCTTCATGATTAGATCTAGATTATGTGTCCTTTCTCAAAATAATAGATAATTGATGTTGTATCCTTTTCAGGATATCACCTTCAGAGACATGCAAAGTCTGTTAGCCCATCATTGATGATTCTAATCAAGATGTTATTTGGTTTTCCTACTGTTTAGTTACTGTTTCTCTTCTTTTTTAAAAAAAAATAATTAATTAATTTATTTCACCGCGTTGGGTCTTTGTTGCTGAGCGAGGGCTTTCTCTAGTTGCGGCGAGCAGGGGCTACTCTTCGTTGTGGTGCGAGGGCTTCTCATTGCGGGGCTTCTCTCGTTGCAGAGCATGGGCTCTAGACGCTCGGGCTTCAGTAGTTGCGGCTCACAAGCTCTAGAGCGCAGACTCAGTAGTTGTGGCACATGGGCATAGTTGCTCCGTGGCATGTGGGATCTTCCCAGACCAGGGCTCGAACCCATGTCCCCTGCATTGGCAGGTGGACTCTCAACCACTGCGCCACCGGAGAAGTCCCTGTTTTTTTTTTTTTTATGGAAGTAAGCAGATAAGTACTTTTTTCTTTTTAAATACCTCCTTTTTCATACACAAAATGGAGCATACTATATATTTTATTTTGCACTTTCCTTTTTCCACTTAATCCTCGATTAGCTCTGTATCAGTTCATGGAAATTTTACCCAATCTTTTTTTTTTTTTTAAAACAGTTTCAGAATACTTCAACCAGTCTCTTATATTTGGTTATTTAAGTGAAGTAGCTGGCAGTATCTTGCAATTATAATGCTACAGTTAATAACCTTGTGCCTGTATATTTTTGTATTTTTGGAGATGTATCTTTAGTGTAAATTCTTAGATGTGGGATTGCTGCATCTGAAAGGTAAATGTATATTGGTTGCTGTGCAACAAAATACCATAAATTTAACTGCTTAAAACAACACATATTTATTATTTCATAGTTTCTGTGGGTCAAAAGTCTGGGCATGGCTTCACTGAGTTCTCTGTATAGGATCTTATAAGGCTGTAATCAAGATGTCTGCTGGGCTGTGTTCTCATCTAGAGGCTTGACTGTAGAAGCATTGACTTCCAAGCTCACTCACGTTGTTGGCAGGATTTGTTTCATTGTGGTTTCAAAGTAACCATGTTAAAGGAAACAATTCAGTGGCATTAAGTACATTCACAGTATTGTGCATCCATCATCTCTGTATACTTCTAAAATGTTTTCATCAACCCAGAATAAATCCCATACCCATTAAACAGTTACTTGCCATTCTCTTCACCCCATTCCCCACCTTTGTCAGCAGTGTGATGAGATGTGGTTTTCTTTGTGTTTCTCCCACTTGAGGTTGGCTTTGCTTTTGGAGGTTTGAGTAGATAGATATCACCGAATCAATAATTCTTTGCTCTTATCTCTTCACATGTTTCTCCTACCTTTTTCTCTATTTCTTTCTCTTAGGGATGCCAGTTACATGTATATTAAACTGTTTGCTATTGTCTCTCAGGTTTCAAGTGGCTCTTTTTCTACATTGCCCCTCCCCGTTAACTCGTTTTATATTTTAGTTTGGATAATTTCTATTGACTTCACTTGAACTTCACTGATTCTTTATTATGCCAGTCTGTTGATAAGCCCATTGAAAGACTTTAAAATATGTTTTATTTAGTGAGCCTTTCACATGTAATGGATGCTGATCCACCTTGTTTGAATACTTTTATGTCTGTGTGCCATGTAGATTGTCTTTAGCTGAATAAGTATGAAAATCACCCAATGTATTTCTGCTTGTGACCAGTAGTTTTTTGGCATGCTGTGCTGTAATTATGTTCTGAACACACAGGTGAAGGGATAATAGATTCGTTGTATACTTTTGATTTTTTTAATCACTTAAAGCTTTCATAATTTTTATTCCATTGTTGATGAAGTCATGACACTACTGATGTTCAATTCTATAAATATTTCTTCAGTCAAGTGTATAGGGTTCTGGGTGTGAGACCCAGAAATAGCTCAGTAAGCGAGTAAATTTGGACACCCCACAATTGAATTTATCATTATTTCAGCCATGTTGTCAGACTTAAAAAAGAAAAAAAAAGACGACTGCTTATTTCTGCATGTCCAGATATCTAATGTACAAGATTCAGATGTAGAATCGGTAATAATTCACTGCCTTTTTGTGTGTGCTCTGCAGATACGATTTAGAAAGAAGTTTTTTAGTGACGTGTTTTTTCTAGAAAGAAGTTTATTCTTAGGCTTCAAAGCTAGGCAGATTTCAAATATTCAACTACAGATATTTCAGATTTCAGATTTCAAATGCTTGACATATATAGTACTCACTTGACAAGCTTTTAATTTACATTTTTATTGTCCATAGGCTTTGTTAATGCATTTTTATACTTTATTATGTCTGGATTGAAGATGATTTTCATAGATAAGATTGTGTGATAAGATTTGACTCTCTTTCTTTTTTTGCATGTGTTAATCCATTGTTAGATATATGATTTGCAAATATTTTCTCCCATTCTGTAGGCTGTTTTTACTTTCTTGATAGTGTCTTTTGATGTACAAACTTTTATAATTTGAAGTCTAGTTTATCAGTTTTTTTCTTTTGTTACCTGTGCTTTTCATACCATATCCATTAAATCATTGCCAAATCCAGTGTCATGAAGATTTTCCCCAATATTCTCTTCTAAGAGTTTTATAATTTTAGTTCTTAAGCTTAGGTATTTGGTCCATTTTGAGTTAATTTTTGCATATGGTATCAGGTAAGGGTCTGACTTCATTCTTTTACATGTGAATATCCAGTTTTCCCAGCACCATTTGTTAAAAAGACTGTCTTTTCCCCCCATTGAATTGTCTTGGCACTGTCCTTGAAAATCAATTGACCATATGTGACGGTTTATTTCTGGACTCTCTATTCTATTCCATTGGTCTATGTGTCTGCCCTTTGCCAGTACCATACTATTTAAATTTCTGTAGCTTTGCAATTTTTGAAGTCAGGAAGTGTGATTCGTACATTTTATTCTTTTTCAAGATTGTTTTGGCTATTTGGGGCTCCTTGCAATTCCATATGAATTTCAGAGTCAGTTTTTCCATTTCTGTGAAAGAGGCTATTGGAATATTGTTAGGGAGTGTGTTGAATAGGTAGATTGTTTTTGGTGTATTGATATCTTAATAATGTTAAATCTTCCTATCCATGAATACAGGATGTCTTTCCATTTATTTAGGTGTTCTTTAATATCTTTAAGCTTTGTTTTTTAGTTTTCAGTGTACAAGTTTTCAATGTAACACCTCCTTGTTTAGATTTATTCCTAAGTTTTAAATTCTTTTAGATGCTATTGTAAATGGAATTGTTTTCTTAATTTCCTTTTCTGATTGTTCATTGCTGATGTATAGAAACAACTAACTTTTTTATGTGTTCATCTTGTACTCTGCAACTGCTTAATTTGTTTATTAGCTCTAGTAGCTTTCTTCTGGATTCTGTGTTTTTCTACATATAGGAGCATCTCATCTGTGAATATAGTTTTTACCTCTTCCTTTCCCATTTAAATAGCTCTGGAAGTACATAACAATACATAGCAGTGGTGAAAGGGGGCATTTAGCTCTGGGTTTTTCATAAATACCCTTTTTTATATTGAGGAATTTTCCCTGTATTCCTGTTGTCCTGAGAGTTTTTGTCATGAAAGAATGTTTTGTCATATACCTTTTCTGTGTCAGATGAAATGATCATTTTTTTTTCCTTTGTTCTATTAATTTTCTTCTATTCTTAAAGCCTACCTTTGTTTACTTTAATAAATGTTACAAGTTTTTTTGTTAATTTTTATCGATAGTCTTACCTTAAATATTTTACAACTATTAGAATTATAATCTAGTCTCATTATTTCCTTATTTTTCATACTTTTTATAAATATATGTTTTCAGTTTAAGGAACTTTTATAAATATTGCTGCTTCCAAAAATATATTCTTAAAGTTCCTACTTGGTGCACTCTCTCAATGTATATACTGTTTATAAAATAATGCATAATATAGTTTGATAGCTTTTGTAAACATAAAATCCAGGTATTTCTCAAAATTCAAAATATCTTTGTTTCTGAAAAGCAGGTTGTGAGATAAGACTTTTTACTGTTGGAGTATACAAAAGTTTGGGTATTTTTGGAAGGCCAAATGCTTAAGTCAGCATAATTTCTAGCACTTTAAACATGATTCGTTCATACTCAGTGATCATTGAATCATGTGTATTACCATGGTATCCAGTCAGCGTAACAATGTTAGCTGTACTAAAAAGGCATGTCATTGTTAAAGGTACTTACTGAACTAGCACAAGTATTATTTTACTATTATTTATCTGTTATTGTTATTATTATTTTAAAATTTATTTATGTATTTTTGGCTGCATTGGATCTTAGTTGCAGCACGTGGGATCTTTCATTGTGGCACGCAGGCTCAGTAATTGTGGCGTGTGGGCTCTCTAGTTGTGGCGCAC
Organism: Orcinus orca; assembly: GCF_937001465.1. Taxonomy (NCBI): domain Eukaryota; kingdom Metazoa; phylum Chordata; class Mammalia; order Artiodactyla; family Delphinidae; genus Orcinus; species Orcinus orca. Next base: position 76,021,346 of record NC_064564.1, on the reverse strand, counting down.
GGGCACAGTAGTTGCGGTGCGTGGGCTTAGTTACCTCGCGGCATGTGGGATCTTAGTTCCCCAACCAGGGATCAAACCCGCATCCCTTGCATTGGAAGGACCACCAGGGAAGTCCCTGTTATTGTTGTTGTTATTATTATTACTGTTGGCAGATACAATGTAGACTGGTGAGAAAAGGATGAATTCACTCAGTGTTTCTAACATTAACTCTTAATGTTTCTTTAAAATAAGTAAATAATTGAAAAAATTTTTGAATAGGTAAAACATTTTGCAGGGTTCAAAATTTTAAAGGTTTCAAAGGATATAAAGTTTCCTACCCAGCTACCCATTTCCGTTCCCTGAAAGTAATCAATGTTATAAAAGTGGACATTGATACATGAACTTTAAATGAAGTGCACCAAAATATCAAACTTTATTTTTGGCATTCTGGTACCCAATGGAAAATTTACATGTTTCTTCCTATGTCATTTGTTTTGCTTGTTAAACTTAGATTGGTTTCCTTATAATAGATAAGATGAGCTATTAAAAAAAAAACGTAAAAAATAAACCTAATAAAATACAGCAAAGTCTTTATCCGTATTAAAGTTATAACTTTGCCATAAAAAGTAAACTCCGAGTCCTGGAAAAGGGAAATAATTATAGCCCTTCAGAATCCAGGTTGACTCTAGGTAAATCCTGGTTAAGTTTGGGTCTCAGATAAATTTTTAGGATTCTGTTTGTGCCACAGCAAGCACGTGAGAATTTTATATTTTTACGCTCAGGCTGAATTTGACTTACATTTATGTCAGCTAGCCTTTGGATTGTGTTCTTTTCTTTTTGAAATTTCAATAAAGGCCTTTTCTAACTGAGCTGTCTGCAAAAAACAATATACCTAAATATGCATAAATTAACTGTACTTGTGATCATTAAAATAATTTTTCCTATGAAAGCATATTTGTCTTATCAGTTTGTCCAATTTGTTCCTGTTTAGAATTTTTAAGCGTCTGAGTTTACAAGTACAAGCAGCTTTGAAGCCACAGATTAACATCTATATTGGGGTCTATTTTTAAATTAAGGAAATGCTGTTTTAATTGTGCTGAATGCCAAACACTTCAGTAGTTATTAGCTCAAGAATTTAGTGCCATAAAGTTTATAGTTGCTAAGGAGAGATTCTTAGGTACGAGTCCTATTTGAAATGGGAAATCACAACCATGTAGAATCATATTCTCTTAATGAATCCTGAAAATTTCTGGACTGTACTTTCTAGAGCTTAATTTTGTTAACCCATTCTATTTTAGAAGAATTTGAAGTGATATTTTGTTTGTGGGTGGTAAATCTATTATGCCTTTGCATTTCAGTATATGTCTGACACTTCAAGAAGACAATGATATACTATTGACTATATTGAATATATTTTTTCTTCTATAGTTGAGCACTAGGAAGAAATATGCTGAGCTTTAAAGAAGCATTTTTCACTTAGATTGAAATAAAGAATGTAAGTTATAATTTATAAAAGGATTAAAAAAAATCATATTGTTTAATCTATCAGAGATAGTAACTGTTAAGATTTACACATTTTAAAAGGATTATTTTTAGCTGTAAGAAACCATTTTAAAAGAGCAAATGGAGATTGCCAAATAATGCCAAAGTAGTTTAGAGACTGAAAATAGTCTCTTTTTTCTATCCAGAAAGTCCTCTTAGAACAAAGACAGATATATATTTCAGATTTCTTTCAAATCAAGATCTCAAGCACCTACATTCCAGGATTTCAAGTGCTTACAAATCTAGAGTAATAACTCAGTGGAAAAACAATTCAAGACTATAACCTAGTAGAAAAATAGTGTAAATAGTAAACAGAAAAAGAAATACAGGGTGCTTAATCTCATACAAAAATGCAAATGTAAAAACCACACTAAGGGGCTTCCCTGGTGGCGCAGTGGTTGAGAGTCCGCCTGCCGATGCAGGGGACGCGGGTTCGTGCCCCGGTCTGGGAAGGTCCCACATGCTGCGGAGCAGCTGGGCCCGTGAGCCATGGCCGCTGAGCCTGCGCGTCTGGAGCCTGTGCTCCACAATGGGAGACGCCACAACAGTGAGAGGCCCGAGTACCGCAAAAAAAAACAGAACAAAAAAACAAAAAAAACACACTAAGATGCCATTTTCATCCATTATATTGTAAAGATTTAAAAGTTATATAACTTACTGAAGGTGTGAGGAAACATGTTGCTGATGGAAGAATAAATTAGTAAAATTTTATGGAGGGCAACTTGGTAATTTTAACAAAATTCAAATGCATATCTTTTGATCCTTGCAGTTCAGTTTTGGGAAAGCTATCCACAGAGGTACATGAGGGAAACTGTTTATGCCAAGGATATTAGTTTTAATGTTATAATAACAAGAGATTGGAAACAATATAGTTGTCCTTAATTATCAAATTTTGATACATTATTATACAGTATTACAATGGACTACTTATTCAGTCATAAAACAGATTAAGAAAGCTCTGTGCACAGATTGGGAAAGAAGTTCAAGATACATTAGATCAGGATTGGTAAACTTTTTCTTAAAGGGCCAGCTAGAAAATATTTTAGATTTTGAAGGCAAAATGGTCTCTGGGGACTGACTATTTCGCTCTCTTGTCATGGGAATGCAACCATAGACAATACATAAATGACTGAACATGGCTGTGTTCTAAAACCTTATTTGCAACTACAGGTGATTGGCTAGTGGGTCATAGTTGCTGACCCCTGTATTAAATGAAAGAAGCGAAGTGATGAACTAGGTATATAAACTATAATAGAGATATGAATGAAGTACTGAAAGCATTGAGAAGTGACTTAAAGCTTTGCCTGGGATATTTGGAAAAAGAAAGACTTTATAGATTCAGTGATAATTTAAGCTCAGTTTCTATAGGAGCTTTAAAGATTAAGGTGAGAAAGTGTTTTCTGAAATGGATGAGAAGTTGTCTTGCTGATATATGGAGTTCTTTATTGGGAGTAGATAAGTAAGTTGGGACCATATTTTTGAAGGGGCTAGACACTAATTCTGATTTCTAACCCACTTTCTAGTTTGAATAAAAAGTGTTTCAACATCCAACTCTATTAAACCTTGACATTTTGCCATAGTTGCTTCAGATCTCTTTTTTCTGTATTTTTTAAAAGAAACATTACAGATACACTTGAAACTGCCCTGCAAACAATACAGAGCACATTCTTCTCTCTTTCCAGAGATAACAACTAATATAAATTTGTTACTCTAATCTTACCTTCCTGCATTAGCTACGTGTCTATATACATGTATATAAACAACACATTGTGTTCTGTGTGTTTTAAAAGGTCATATAATGGTTTGTGGTGTCATTTCACAATTGTTTTTTTGCTCAGAATTGTGTTTTTATGATTTCTCTGTATGGACCAGCACTGTTCAACAGAAATACAATGCAAATTGCCTGTGTTACTTTAAATTTTCTCGTAGTCACATAAGAAGTGTAAATGGAAACAGGTGAAATTAATAATATACTTTAATAACCCAGTATATCTAAAATATATTAACATATAATGAGTATACAAGATTATTAATGAGATATTTTACATTCCTTTTTTATACTAAGTCTATGAAATCTGGTATTTATTTTATACTTGAAACACATCTCAATTAGAACTAACCACATTTTGAGTATTTAGTAGCCACAAATGAGTTGTGGGTTTTACCATGTGAATTGCTGTGATTCAAATAGAACCCAGCACTTTTGATGCTTGAAAGTTGTGCATACTCCTATCACCAGGGGTCAGCTAAATGTCACTCTGCTGACACACCGAGAAAAAGAATTTTGTGTGTTGGAATTTGCTGATTTGCAGCTGCTATGCAAAAATCATTCTGTGTACAATAAAGGAAACTTCTTTCAAGAACAACATTTCCTGCTGGTAAAATAGTTGGATCACAAAGGTTGGTGCAAACATGATCCACGGCCTCTTCAGACACACAGGGGCTCTCTGTCGTCTTCATTCTTGCTTGTCTGGGAAACCATTGAAACTTTTCCCACTATTATCAGAGGTGTTAAATTTGTAGTGAATATCCTGCTTCTCCATAGTTGGGCCTTAATAACTACATAAACTGTTTGCTTGCCAATTTTTTGCCGAGAATCTCAAACAGGCAACATTTGATTACTGAGGCACATATTAGTCATATGGCTCTATTCCCGGTTTTCTAAGTTTGAGTCAGTTCACCATTAAGGTCTATACTTAGACTTATATGTCTCTTATTCTCCACAGAGTAGAAATGCCCTTGACTTTATAAGAACTCATACTAGAAAATGCCTTTTAGAGTGCCTTAGTTTTATACACATTGTGTTTAGAGAGACTTTCTTTTATGCTGTTAATATCCCTTATATGAAGACCCAATTGGGGGAAAAAAATCTAGCTAAGAACAAAGATTTGGGGAAGAATTCTCCCATTCAGTGCTTGATTCTTGATCATTTTTTCAGTTCTTAGAGAATTTGTTTTAATGTGTCTCCTTTAATATTCCCACTAAAATCCTTCTTTTTTCTTTCTGTAATACAAATAATTGATAGATCTATAGTAATCTCTACTAACTCTTGATAGATCTGTAGTAATCTCTACTAACTCTTAAGGTAAGGCTTGATGTATTCTGTATTCCATGGCTTTATGACAGCCTTTTAATAGCATTTTTATATAGAAACTTTCTGCCACAAGGTAGCGATAAAGAGTTCTATAGGCCTGATCAGTTTGGAAGTATTTGGTAATAGCTATCATAAAGTTCACTTTCTTTAAGTGAACAAAATAAATATTAGTACAGTTATTAACACAACTTTCCCTTAAGTTTGACATGATTTCTAATTTCTGCATGGTAATCTTTTACTCGGATTATGAGCCGTTCAGAAATTGATTATTAGTGATTGTTTTTCTAAAAATTTAAATACTCTATGAATTTACTTCCAGATCCTTTTACTTTCTGTTGCATTACCTTGATTTTTAAAAAAAAATCTAAGCTGAAAACAGCCACTTGTAAAAAAACATGATTTTGATTGGGCAAGTAGGAACTGGGAAAAGAAAAGAGGTAGTAGTTCTGGAGAGTAAGTGTTGTGGTGGGTCTGGTGGGGAGTAGAAAATGACAGTGGCCGGTCCTTTATACAAGGGCTAGCATAGAGTCCTACAGCTAGGAGTTTTTCAGATTCTAGTATTAAAAATATATGTTCATGTTAGATAACTGATATAGGTAGGCCTGAACAGAATGAGAGCACGTACCCATTCTCTTTATTAAAAATTAGTGTTCGCACATACAAACATATTGCATATAGTCTGGAGTGAAAAGGAAACATTCTATTTTATTTTAGTGAAAACTATTATAAGGCACCTTGGCATTAGTTTGTCCATGTCAAGTATTAAAGAATATCTTACTAATCATATTAAGCCTATTTGTCAGAAATCATTTTTAACAAATTTCAGTTTATGCCTTATTGTATATATAAAATTCAGCAGTAAAACAGACTAAATAGACTTTGTTGCGATTTTTATACAAATACATGTTCCATATATAGATATTTAAGATTGAAGGACGCTGGGCAAATTCCCTTGTTACTGTATTTGTAGACTGAATTTTCAGAAGCCCCATAGTTCTATTTGTTTCTTTTCATTTCAAAGTGGGAAATGCTGAAGGTTATCATATGGGCTACTAGTAAAAAGTCCTGTTGCCATTTGGAGCACATCAGACTTAAAGCCCATACAGTTTAAAGATAAAAAAGAATTGTTCATGGGAGTAGACTTGGAAATCGGATTTGACTTATGAGCTAAATTTGGGGAATACAGACAATAATGAAATTCCTTTTTAATTGACACAATGACAGCTGATTATACACATTTTTCTCTGGTTTTTCACAAGAACACATTTTAGTTCCCTTAGGCTTATGTTGATTTGCCAGAAGTACTGAGAAAAGTCTTTGCTTTGCTAAGGCTTTTCAGTGGTCTGAAAATAGAATGACAGATGTTACAGTAAAGGAAATTTGTGATGGTAGAGTGATGCTAATAAGTGGAGAACAGTTTGATTGTGAACCTCTGGTTTGGTGTGATATGTTTGCCATCATATATGCTCAATTAGAAGGCAGTTCCCCATTTTCCCCATGAGAATATCCCAGCTCCAGCTTCTTTTGCCAATTGAAATATATAAAATTTTAAGGAGAGACCTGACACATTAAGATCTGCTTGTACTTAATTTGGTCACATAAACCATTGTATTACCTATAGAATTCAGAAATAAAGTTATGTCTTGTTTGACTGTCTCATATGCTAAAATAATTTTGTTCAGTCTCTTTGTATGTATAGGGATCCTTTTTGGAATAATTTGTCTTCCCAGATAGGTGATAGCTACTAGGAATATGAGTGTCTTCATAAGTCTTGGATATAAGGCGACTCCTTTTTCTTCTTAAAAATAATACTTTGGGGATAAAACCCTAAAACAACAACTGAACATTTGATAATTCTTTATATCCTTATTTCTCACTGATATTTAGAAGTATTTCTCAAATTTAAGAAGTCAGAGTCTTGAGTGAGCTTATTCTTACTAAATATCTTAAGTTTTTAGTTGTTAATATGGATTTTGTCTATTTTTTTTTCCCCTTTTCTTTGAGGGGTTGGACATAATTGCCTTATTTCATTTCAGGGATCCTTCTAAAGTAAATATTCTGGTACCTGGTGCTGGACTAGGAAGACTGGCCTGGGAAATAGCTATGCTAGGTTATGCTTGTCAAGGAAATGAATGGAGTTTTTTTATGCTCTTTTCTTCCAACTTTGTACTCAACAGGTATTTAATTTACTTTTTGCTGGAAATAGTAATTTCTCAGAATCAGATTGACTTACCTATTTTTGCAGAATTCTGAATTTGAAGATAAGTACGTAGTGTTTAAATATGGTATATATCATAAATGTTTCTGATTAAAATTAAATTGCTTATACAATTACTACTTTAATGAGTTGCCTAGTTAACAGAATGTTGAACGGGATGGGTAAGTGATATTTTAAAAAGTGATTGGGTACTCCATGAAACTGAAATGATTTCTCTGCAGAATTTTGGGCTAAGTATTGTCCTGGAAGGAGTATTTTCTTATTGTTCCTTAAACTTATTCACCCCTTTGTTTCTTTAGTGGAGTAAGATTATAATGTAGCAATCATAATTTTTTTCTTAGTCAAATTCTTATAAATGGCTCACATATCTGAGTTGGAAAGATCTCGCAGAACTTCTGTGGCCTCATTTAGAAAGTAGTGGAAAAGAGTTTTTAAAGTGAGAAGAGGTGTGTTAGAGAAAAAAATAAATAGCTGCCTTGTTTAAATAATGTGTTGTCTTGATAGCAGTGTGAGGGGATAGTGAGAAGGTAGAAAGGAGAGTGTTGTACAAAATAATTAAAATAATTAGGTAACAAACAAAACCCATACCTTTTTTGAAAAAAATACTTAGACTTTTTTACTTGAGCTTGAGTTTCAGTGATATATTTTTAAAAATTTGAGTGAAAATAGCACATTTATATATCTGAATTTACCTTAATTTTGTTTCTGTGTTTTAATCCGTGATTGGTTACTCATCTACATGCCTATGTGGAGTTTCAGATAATTGGGTGGAGTGTAGTGGTAACACTTTTAAGTATTAATTATATAAGTAAATCTTCAATCAAACAGATTATATTTTAGTGTTTAAAGTAGATTTCCCTGGTAAAATATTTAGTTAACACTGAATTTTATGCTCATATTTTGCAGATGTTCTGAAATTAATAAATATAAGCTTTATCCCTGGATTCATCAGTTTAGCAATAACCGGAGGTCAGCTGATCAGATTCGACCCATCTTTTTCCCTGATGTTGACCCCCACAGTCTTCCTCCCGGTTCTAACTTTTCTATGACAGCAGGAGATTTTCAGGAGATATACTCAGAATGCAGTAAGTCCAAAGATCACGTGCTTTATTCTAAATTTAATGAGCTAATTTTATACTAGGCCAGCGTTGTGGTCATTCATTTTGACGATAGAATATAAGGTATACTTCAACGACAATTTAGAATATTTTCAAAGTTATGTATAAGGCAGTGATGGGAAATATAAAGAAATATGAGATCCCACAATTAAGAAATTTAGAATCTGTTGGGTCTATTAATATAAGACAACATGTAAACAAAGGTTGAGTAATGAATACAATAAAGATGGAAGTAGGTTAGTGTGAGAAGTGAGCTCTTTGTGGAGAGGCTGTGACTTGAAGGATAGGGAGGAATGGCATTCAGAGGTACAAAGATATGAATGAGTTAGGTAATCGGGGATGGTAGAATAGCCTTACTGGAAGGAAAAAGGACATTTGGGGATTTAATGGGCGATACGGCTAGAGAAGTAGGTTGGTTCCAGATTGTGGATGACCTTTATAATCAGGCTATGAAGTTTGGACTTCAGCCTGGCAAAATGTTGAAGAAATTTGAGCTAGGCATTAGAGAAAGGGAGATGATAATGGGGAAAGAGGAGAGAGGGATTGGCAATAAAAGGAAGAAAAAAAAATAGAAGGCTGAGGGGTCAGCAAGTTCATTCATTTAACAGGTATTTGTTGAGTACCTGCTAAGTAGCAGGCATTGCAAAGAGAGCAGTGAGCAAAACAAAGCCCCTGTGCACAGGGAACCCATATTCTAGTTCGGAGAGAGAGGCGATAACAAATTAATATTGTGAGGAAGAAAAAATAAGGCAGGGTAAAGGGAATAATGAGTGACTGGGGAGAGACTGCTGGTTTATATAGAATTCCCAGGGAAGATCTTTCTAAAAGGGGAACTTAAGAAGAAAGATTGAGCAGAGAACCTCAAAGGAATGAAGAAGCAAGCCATTCAGATATGTGGGGGAATGGCAAAGGAAAGAAGATTAGGGAGTGGGAAGTATGCTTGTTCTGCTCAAGAAGAGTAAGAGGGTCAGTTTGGCTGGGGTTTGATAAGCAGTGGGCAAATGATGGGAGATGAGGTTGGAGTGGGTTTGGTGAGGCTGACTCGTAGGCCACAGCGAAGACTTTGAATTGTGTTCTGAGAGAAATGGGAGGCCTTGGAGAGATTAGAGCGGGAGAGGAACAAGATAGTAAAGTTTTTGTTTGTTTTTCCCTGAACGCTGACCTTGTGAAAACCTGCACTCTGAAGGTAGAAGGAGGGAGATAGAAGGTGTTAGGTGCTGGGTGTAAGTTAGGGAGCAGGGTCTCAAAATAGGAGTGAAATAATGGAAAACATTGCTTTATCAAGTAAAAGTGACTTTCTTCTGGAGCAGGTTTGAAAGAGGAGATGGTGAAGGTAATCCGCAGTTGGATCAAGTGCCTTATTTGTACAGACAGCCACCTTCAATGCAGTCTCTTCTGTCTCTGTGCCAGGCCACAGCCTCCAGAAGGCAAACAGAGTTCTCTGCTGGGTTCCCACCCACTGCTGCCGACTGCCCCCATCCCCCTTTTCAACTGGCAGTTCTCCCAAGTACTGGTGGACGCTTCTGTATTCTGATGCCATTCATTTCTCAATTGGCAGCAAATGCATGCAGTCTTTTTGAAACCTTCCGGAATTGGTAGCTAACACTGGTTTAAATCACAACTTAAAATTCAGATATTATTTCATCTTAACTGATTTAAAATGAAGGCTAGAAGTTGAAAAGATTATAAACAAAACTCTTATAAATATTATTTGGTAAGGATATAGTGATATAGATTATCAAAAATGATTTCCAAATTGATTACCTTATCAAATTAGTAATAAAAGCTCTTATGAATTACAAAGTATCTCATAAATGATTATTTGGTAGCCTTGATTATAGCAGTTGATTGGAAGGGTTTAGCTTCTATACCCCTGCAGTTAAATGAAATATTCATAGTCTGTAAAGAGGTAACTGGTACCTTTATAGAATTCATTAAAAGAAAGGCAAAATAATATAACATGTAGTAATTTGATTTTCCTTGAATAGGTACCTGGGACTGTATTGCTACCTGTTTCTTCATAGACACAGCTCACAATGTAATTGATTATATTGACACAATATGGAAAATACTCAAACCAGGTGGAATTTGGATAAATCTAGGTAAGTTCCTCAGTATTTATTAGAATTTACACATTAATCTGAGTACTTAGAGCTGTTCTGCATTTGGTAACTTCGCAGTACTAAATGTTCACGGAAGTTGTAATTATGTCATACATGTTTTAAAACCTCTGCAGTTTCCTTTAGACTGCATTCTAGTTAGTGGTACAGTTCCTCCAATCATAGTTCGTTCCTCCAAAAGCAGTAGAACCCCCAAAATTTGTATATTCATACTAGGTCGGTCTCACAGCAGTCATAATTTCAAAGAGGTGCTAACTATTAACTTGATTATAATCGTTCCCTCATCTTCCCCACCCTCCATTCCATGGAGACAACGCTTCCTTTAAGAAGGAAGTGTTCTTTTTTAATTTCTGTAATGAAACGTTTGAGGGAAAGCACTTAATCTCTCCCCTGGAAACCTCCTCCCCAGTACATATACATACTAGGAAAAGAGTAGGTATGATAATTTTTGTGACTACCTTGAGTTTAAGAAAGGGTAGAAATATAATTTAATTTATGCAAAAGCCTTTTTACTGCATCCTATTGCCACGTGCTAGAAATCAAATAATGAGTATGACGTGGTCCTTCCTAGGGAAATTGCCAATTTTATACTCTTCCTTTAAAATAAAGGGAGAATAATGATAATCAAGGTAAATATACTTGTCTTTTTTAGTAGGATATATAATCCATACTAAGGAAGACTTTATATTACATAAAAGTCAGATAAACATTGAGTCCTTGGTGTCTTCTGTATTGGTGTAGTTTTGTTGGTGGGTTCTGTTACGTGCTCTCTTTAATGATTTGACTTTACCAGAGATTTAGCCAGTAGGACTAAGCCTACAGGTAGTAGTAGGTCTTTTCCAGACTTCTCTTTAGAAGTCCATAGGAAAGGTGAGAGCAGCTGTAAACTGTAGCCATGATATGAAGCAAATATCTCTAACCTTGGGTCTTCCTTAAAAGAAAAGTATTCTTTTTCCTGAGGAATGATTGACAGATAACATTACCTACTGGGTATTTGCTCCCTGTGGGTTAGGCATTATGTTAGCCACTTAAAAATACCTTGTTTAGTCTCAAAACAACCCTATGTTGAAATGGGATTATTGCTATTTTATAATTGAAGAAACTGAATCTTGGGTTAAGTAACTAGCAGAAAGGTTGTGGAGCTTATATATGGCAGAGACAGGCTGACAGGCCCCATCCAACCCCTTGAATGCCTAATCAGCTACCTCTGCAGGCTTGTGCTGGGTCAGTCTATAACTTAGCATTATTCTGACTATGCAGTCATTTGAGGGTTGGGGGTTTGTCCTGTACACTGTAGGATGGTTGACAGCATCCCTGGCTTGTACCTATTAGATTCCAGTAGTACTTCCCCAGTTGTGACAGCCAAAAATGCAAAACTACCCTTGATCAAAAACCACTGCTCTAGCCTTGTGCTAATGCCCCAGTCCAGGCCCTCATCATTGCTTGCCTGGATTAATGCAGTAGTTTTCTTAAGAGTATCCCTGCTTTCAAGTTATCTTCAACCCTCTACACCTCTTTCAGTTTTTCCATTTACCACCAGAGTGATCTTCCCAATGTGCAAATCTATCCCTGACAGACTCCCTGCATAAAAGTCTAACTTTGTTGGTAACCTAAACTCTTCTGGATGTATAGTGCCCTTTGTGATCTTTCTTCTATCTTGTGTCTCAGCTTCACTTTTTTCTTTTCTTTTTTACTGCCGCTGCCCTGACCTCAGGTGCTAGTCCTCTGGCCTAGGAAGCCCTTTCTTTTTCTTCTCTGTTTTCATTTGGCTCTTCCCTATGTGCTCTTTAACACTCAGCTCAGGAGATCCTTTCAGATTGGGTTAAATATCCTGTATTTCTCTTTTATATTCTCACAGAACCTGTCCCTAGCATTTAACACATTGTGGTATAGTCAGTCATCTTTTTGTTTCCCCTACTAGTCTTTAAGCTTGATGAGGGCAGGAATCTAATGCCTCTTCCTCACTTGGAGTGAATATTTAGCAACTGTTAGGTGTATGAATGGATGTATTGTTTCAGAATTTGAAATCAGGATCAAAGTAATGTTAAGATGCCACAGAAGTTTGCTGCCAAGGGACTTAATAAAATGGCATTTATATTGGTAAATTCATAACATTCCTATGGTTTTGGCTTCAGCCATGTGGACTTGGAAAATTAGTTTTATCTATAAACTGAGAGTGTGTCCCCAGCCCTTCGGGGACAGTTTCACCCTAATCATGCTTACATAGACCAGAATGTCAACATACTCATATGTAATGAGAGAGGTAACTGCTAGCCATTCTGGAATACTAAAAAGTTACATTGGAAGTTAAATTGTAATGAAAAATTTGCGACATTATATGAGATTAGAGTTGGGAATATTATTAATTTATAAAATGCTTTAAGAGGTATTTAAGGTATTCACTTTAATGTTTCCTAGGTTCTGGAAAACTAGTGAGCTTTTCAAGGGAACTCTTGTGCATATGTCCTTTGGGAAAGGCTCTGGTCTGGCAAAATGCAGAAGAATGCCTGTGCATCCTGTGCAACTGTTTTTCATGGTGATCAGTACCCCTTAAATGCATTTATACAGAATTTATTTTTAAAAGTGGGGGTGTAGGTGTGCGTGTCTGTGCCCATGCACTGATAGATTTATAGTTGGATAGCGGAGGGCAGGGAATTTGCAAATTGAATCTAACTTCATCTGGAAGGATAAACAGGTTAAAGTACCAAAGGAGGTCTTTGTAAAGCGTAATGAGAAATGGAGCCTATCAGATTTGAAAGCACTGTAAACCTACAGAATTTTTAAAAGCATGAACGATTTCCTATAAAAGGTGGATGATTGAACACATACATTATCTCCTCACTGAGATCTTGTTACAGTTTATAAAAAGGTATAAAACACACGAACAAATAATGGCAGGGATGTCATCAGGGGACGAAAGAATGTAACAGTATTTCAGAAGATGGGGTAGGTGGATAAGTTGTGCAAAGAGACCAACGTGAATAGAGCTGGTTGACGTGGAATAACCCTGGAAAATGAGGCACCAAATGAAAACAACATAAGTTGAAAAATCTGTATTTAGGAAACAGTTGACCTCTTATGTAACCAAGATGCCTACCTTATGCCCCCTTCCAGTCCATCCTCAGGCAGGAGACCAGAAGTTTAATTCCCTGGAAAAAGTAAATGGAAAAGGAGCAGAATTTATGAAAGCATGGCCTAGTAGAGAGTGAGTATGAAATGTAGGACAGAAAAGAAGAGGATTAATTAAAAGTCTGCATTGGAAAATGATCAGGCAGTGACCACCAGTTCACCCTACTCCTACCCCCAACACCTCCCTACCCTGACTATAAAACTTTTTGCTGGAGTTTGAGTGCCAGCTGTCTGTTTTGCACAGATGCAAGCCATGTTTCTTTAAGTGGGCATGTCAGTATAGCTACATGAGCTTTTTTTTTTTTTTTAATTTATTTATTTTTGGCTGCATTGGGTCTTTGTTGCTGCGCGCAGGCTTTCTCTAGTTGTGGTGAGCGGGGGCTACTCTTCGTTGCAGTGCGCAGGCTTCTCATTGCGGTGGCTTCTCTTGTTGTGGAGCACAGGATAGAGGTGTGTGGGCTTCAGTAATTTTGGCATGTAGGCTCAGTAGTTGTGGCTCGCAGGCTCTAGAGTGCGGGCTCAGTAGTTGCAGTGCACAGGCTTAGTTGCTCTGCGGCATGTGGCATCTTCCTGGACCAGGGCTCGAACCCGTGTCCCCTGCATTGGCAGGTGGATTCTTAACGACTGCGCCACCAGGGAAGTCCTACACTAGCTTTTAATAATCGTATGGTGGATCTTTTTCTCTTAAATCCTTTCTGTATCTTTATGTTTTAGATGCGTCTCTTATATACAGCATACAGTTAAATTTTCTTTCACTATCCAATCTAATAATCTCTGTCTCTTAACTGGAACTTTTAGAACCTTAAGGATATAAATGGTTTAAATCAACTTATCCCAGATTTGGTAAATGGGATCTCCTTCAAGATGGCTCCTGTGTCCTTTTGACAGATCCCTGTCATTTTTTGAGCACCTCCGTTCTGGCATAACCAGGTATACCAGGCTCATCTTATACTTTTTCTGCCTGAGATCCCTGAAGTCAGTCATTTTTTCCAAGGATTCCTGGTTCCTTTTAGTGGGGAATGGTATGTAGAAATGAAAATCTGGATTTTACCACTGTGATGGTATTGCTTCTAGACCTTTTTAGAAGTATATGTTTGTACCCTTCTATGTCTATAGACACAGTTCATGTTTATAGATCATGAGTTTATGCTGGTACTTTTAGTTCCCAAGCAACACTAGGTATAGAGTACAAGGTTGGCATATAGCTTTCAGTACATGGAAGATATCATTCCAGTGGCTTCTAGCTTCTGTTGAGACTTTAGCTATTTTAACTGTTGCTTCTTTAAGTAATCAGTTTTGTTTTTAAGATTTTTCACTTTGTAGTTTTTTCAGGTTCAATATTACATCTAGTTGTGATTTTTTCTTTTTAAAAACTATACAGTTGGGCTTCCCTGGTGGCACAGTGGTTGAGAGTCCGCCTGCCGATGCAGGGGACACGGGTTCGTGCCCCGGTCCGGGAAGATCCCACATGCCACGGAGTGGCCGGGCCCGTGGGCCATGGCCGCTGAGCCTGCGTGTCCGGAGCCTGTGCTCCGCAACGGGAGAGGCCACAACAGTGAGAGGCCCGCGTACCGCAAAAACAAAAACAAAAACAAAAACTATACAGTTTATTGGGCTACCTGAGTCTGTAAATTTTTTCATCAGTTCTGAAAAATCTTAGCTTAAAAAAGGGTCTCCACTTGCCAATATGAGACAAGCATAGCATCAAAATAAGTGATAACACGTATTATTTCTATTATTTCATAAATCTCCTCTCCCTCATTCTTTTTCTCTCCTGGAAATGTAATCAAATGTATTTTAGACCTTCTCACTCTAGCTTTCACTTCTCTTTACTTGCTATTTTTTTGTCTCTCTGTTTTGCATTCTGGATAATTTATTCTGACCTGTCCTCCCATTCACAAATTCTCTCTTTCACTGTGTCTAATATCTATTTTATTTCTATTAGGTTGGTTTTTTTTTGTTTTGTTTGTTTGTGTGTTTTGGTCTATGTCATTTAAGAATCTTCCATTCTCTGAATATATTTTCAAGATAGTCTTTTATTTCTTTGAAAATACTGAGTGTATTTTGTCCAATAATTGTAATATCTCAAGTCTTTGAAGGTGAGTCTCTGCTTTCTCCTGTTCCTGCTGGCTCTTGCTTATGGTTCTTTGTTTCCCTGGGCTGTGGACCTTAACCATTTATTTATTGCTCATTGCCCTTGAGAAGTTACTTTTGGAGATTTCTGGAGACCTACATTAAAGGGTTTTTTCTCCAAAGGAATGTGCATTTGCTTCTGGGAGAAGATTGGAACATTATCAGAAAAACAACAGAATATTAAATTCTAAATTAAATTAAAATTAAATATTAACCTAAAACCTGGACTTGAGGTTCATTGGACCACTCATGTTATGTAAAATTAAGCTGAAAATCTACCCTAGGGCTAAAGCATGATTTACAATATCTCTCCAAAATTATTTTTTTTTTCTTTTTTCCCCCTTGTTTAGTAAGCACTAGGTCAGCTTTTCTTGCAACCCCCTTCCCCCCCACCCCCAGGTTAAAGGATAGAATTCAGTTTACTTATTTCTTACCTTAAAGATAGCCCATAAGACAAAGTGAGAGAGTGGCATGGACATATATACACTACCAAATGTAAAATAGATAGCTAGTGGGAAGCAGCCACATAGCACAGGGAGATCAGCTCGGTGCTTTGTGACCACCTAGAGGGGTGGGATAGGGAGGGTGGGAGGGAGATGCAAGAGGGAGGGGATATGGGGTTATATATGTATAGCTGATTCACTTTGTTATACAGCAGAAACTAACACAGCATTGCAAAGCAATTATACTCCAATAAAGATGTTTTTAAAAAAATAAAAAAAAAAAGAAGAAGATAGCCTGTAAGATTCCAAATATAATGTTGGGTGATCTGTCAGACCTACCTTGGGTAGGCTCAGAGTTTTGTCTTTTTATCACCCTGGCCAAAAGAGTTTGTTAAATTGCAGGCCCATTTCATATGGATAGTCAAATACCCTCAGGGTAAAAAAAATGGCATCTAGCTTTACCTCTGGTTAATCCTTTGGGCTCCTGGTAGTTTCTTAGTAACTTGCCATGTATTCTTTATTTTTAAGATTAAAAAAAATAAATTATATACGCCAATTTTAGTTGTTTTCAGTAGAAACATTGGTCTGAATAACCTAACCTGCCTTTACAGGAAGCAGAAGTTCCTTTATATGTTTTTGTATTTTTGCAATGAGCTCTATTTTTTTAATTAGAAAAAAATTGGAAAGGGAAAAAAAAGTAAAAGTCTTTAAGAGAAACCTACTCAGAAGTGAAATAGACAGACAACATAAATGTATAAGTTATAAAAGAGTAAATGTAAATGACCTATATACAGGGGGAAAAATGTTCACCTTCATTGCTAATCAAATAAATATACATGAGATGCCTTTTTCATGTATCATATTGGGTAGATTTTTAAATTTTTTGCTTGATGTTTAGATAAGGTACAGTGAGATAGGGTGTGCTTATGTACTGCTAGTGGGAGTATAGTAATAAAACTTTATTCAAGAAGAAAACATTTTGATAATGTATGATAAAATCTTAACAATTCATACACTGGTCAGGGTTTGGCAAACTATCGCCCACAGGCCAAATTTAGCCAGCCGCCTATTTATGGCCCACCAGCTAAGAGTATTTTTTACATTTTTTAAAGCGTTGGGGTAGGGGGACACACAAATAAGAATGTGTGGTTGAGATTGTATGTGGCCCACGAAGCCTCAAATATTTGCCTTGCCATCTAACCTATTACAGAATTGCATTCAGTATTATGTACGTGTGTTAGGTTACTTATACTTGTAGAAGTCTGTCAGAGCGAAATAATTAGATATGGGTGAAGACTAAAGACCAAATTAATGGACATACTCACTGAGTGAAAACTTAGACTGAACCTACATTTCTAACAGTAATGGAATGGATAGTCATAGGATAGCCACATAGTAAAACCATTCTCCAGAAATAATCAATAAAATAGTGAAATGTTCCGAATGAAGTGTAAGATGCAAAACTATATACGTAATATCTCATGCTAATGCATCAGGGAAAGACTGCAAGGAGATACATTAAGTTTTCAAGTGGTTATCTCTGAGTGTTAGGATTACTCATTGGTTTGATTTTATTTTTACGAAATTTCATGTTATTTTAGCTTTCTCTTACTGAGCTTGCTTTATACTTATGGTCAAGGAAAAAATATTTCTTTGCTTCTTCTGTTATTTCCATTAAAAAAAGTGAAGAGACATGCTAGTTGAGAAAATAAAGAACTCCTTGAGGAGTGTGGCAGTGTTTTATTCATCTTTATATATCCAGTGCCAGGTATTTGCTAGGTGCTTGGTAAACATTCATTTAAAGAACGAGCGACCAGGTAATAAATGTGAAAAACTGCTCAGCCTCAAGGAAATGCAGATGAAATCATGTCTGGCCTGTTGTTTTCCTCTTGCCAATTTAGCAAATACTTATTGTGTTTTTTCTTTTTAAGTTAGATTTGGGAGGGGTATAGTTGACATAATAAATTCACCTTTTTTTTTTTAAGTGTACAGTTTGATGCATTTTGAAAGCTGGATAATCATGTAACTGTTACCTCTGTCAAGATAGGGAACATTTCTATCGTCCCCAAAAGGTCTCTTGTGCCCCTTTGTAGTCAGTTTTCTCATCCTTAATACCTGGCAGTTCTCTGTTTTATGTTACTATAGTTCTCCCTTTTCCAGAATACCATATAAATAGAATCATACAGTAAGTTGCTTTTTGTGTCTGGCTTTCTTCGCTTAGCATAATGCTTTTGAAATTCATCCATTTTGCTGCATATACCAGTAGCTTTTTTCTTTTTTATTGCTGAGTAATATTTCACTGTATGGATATACTACATTTTTTATTCTTTCACTGGTTGATGGACATATGGGTTGTTCCCAAATTATGATTATGAATAAAGTTGCTATAAACACCTGAATACAAATCTTGTAGCCACAAGTTTTCATTTCTCTTGGATAAGTACCTACTGGTGGAATTACTGGGTCATATGTGGTGCATGTATGTAAAACTTTACAAGAAACTGCCAACCAGTTTTCCAGAGTGACTGTACCATTGTATTCCCACCCCTTCCTAAGTAAGGTGTTAAAACAAGTACTTACCATTGCAATTGTGAGTGAAAACTGTTATTTTCTCCTTTGGAAAGCATTTTGGCAGTTTGAATCAAGTCAGTAAAAATGTTTATTCTCTTTGTTTTATTTTATTTATTTATTTAATAAATTTAGTTTTGGCTGCATTGGGTCTTGGTTGCTACGCTTGGGCTTGCTCTAGTTGCAGTGAGCGGGGGCTACTCTTCATTGCAGTGCACAGGCTTCTCATTGCAGTGGCCTCTCTTGTTGCAGAGCACGGGCTCTAGGTGCGTGGGCTTCAGTAGTTGTGGCACGCAGGCTCAGTAGTTGTGGCTCACGAACTCTAGAGTGCAAGCTCAGTAGTTGTGGCGCATGGTCTTAGTTGCTCCGCGGCCTGTGCAATCTTCCGAGACTAGGGATCGAACCGTGTTCCCTGCATTGGCAGGCGGATTCTTAACCGCTGCGCCCCCAGGGAAGCCCTGTTTATTCTCTTTGACCTGGAAATTTCACTTCAAGGAATGTCTTTGTAAGGGAGAATCTGAAATATACACAGAGCTATTTGTTGAAGTACCATTTGTGATAGGAGACTGAAAAATACAGCGCAATTGTAATGGCTGTCTTTGGGTGGTAAAGTTACAGATGCTTAACTGTACATTCAGTGCTATGCTGGGCATTATGGTGGATTCAAAAGAAACCTAAGACATATAGCTTGTAATGGAATAAAACATACGTAGAAGTAAAATCTGGCCTAGGAATGTGTTTATGTAGATATAATAAAACAATATTGTTGGAGGTTCTTAAAATAATAGAGAAGGAACAGCATATGCTTTAGAGCTGGAAAGACTTTGCTGTGAGGCTCTGCGTTCTTTAATAAAAGGCTTCAAAAGCTTTGGGATGATCTTGGTTACGATAGGTGCTCAGTAAATGGTAGCATCTTTCATTTTTACTAGTACTAATCCAGCTAAAAGGAATTGAAGCTTGATAGAGTGAGTAGTTTGGTGGGGAGTCATTGTTATCTTTTGAAAAGAGCACTAATATATAAATTATAGTTATTTTTTTCTAGTGGTTTATGTACAATAAAAAAGAGAAGAAGAAAAACCTTTTAACCCTAAGTAAGTATGTTCCACAGAGTGGTGAGCAGTTTGGGAGCAGAAACTTTGTCTTGTTACTTTTATCTCTTGTGATTATTAGCACATGGTATGAGCAGTGGGGATGGGGTGTGGGTGGTGAGTTGGTCTCAGGGTTTATAATTAACCCAATGAAAGGTGCAGAGACGATTGTCTAGATTAATCCTTTAGTATAACTTTGGAATGATAATGTTACCTGGATAAAGCCGATAGATTGGGCAAAATGTGAGACTAAAAGATTGGAAAATTTGGTTTGAGTCAGGTGATAGTTCCTTGGATATCTGGAGTGAGAGAATAGTAAAGGGGGAATGTCATTTTAAGAAGTTGTAATAGCTTTGATGAACTTAGTGCCTACAATATGCCAGGTGTGTTATCTCACGTTAAAGTCATGTTACAGATGGGACAGAGTTAGTGACTTGTTCATAGGCACACAATTAGTTGGTGTTAGAGCTGGGATATGAACTGTGCTCTTAAAAAGCCAGCACAAGGCAGTCAAGTGGTTAGGACTCAGTGCTTTCACTGCGGTAGCGCGGGTTCAATCCCTGGTCAGGGAACTAAGATCCTGCAAGCCACGAGGTGCTGCCAAAAAAGAAGGGGGAAAAAAAAAAAAAAAAAGCCAGCTCTCGTATCACCTTTTCCTTCTAGGAAGCCCAGCCTATCACTCTCCAACCCCCCTTACCCCTGCATTTTTCCTTCCCAGTCTGGCTTGAGGACTCTTCTCTGTTTTCACGCGATACTCAGTTTGTAACTGCAGTTTTGCATTTACTTATGGAATTATAATTACAGTATACCCTTGCATTTTGGGGACTAGGCATTCTGTGATTCAGCTACTCCTTCAGGACCTTAAGAGTTACAGGTGTAAGGCCCATGATGTGGAGAATCACAGTGCAAGGCGGTTATACCAGAGGGTCTCGCTCCCCATGAATGTAGGCCCAGCACTCAAATGGCAGTTACTTGGCCAAAGTTTCAGTGGTCTGGATACTTGTCCTTGGCAAATGTAATGGTTCTTTACCTCTCCTTTTTACGTTTCATCCTCTACCCAACTTATTTCTCAACTTGGAGTTCAGTTTAAACGGCTACTAGTGCATGTTTATATTTAAGTAGTTCATTCATAGTATCTTTAAACCATAGGTCCTCTGCTATACCACTTTGAAAATTTGGCAAATGAACTTTCCATAGAATTGAGCTATGAGGATATAAAAAACGTTGTCCTGCAGTATGGATTCCAGGTAGAGGTAAGGATGGAATGAAGTATTGCCAAAATTTAACTTCCAAAGCACTTAAACAGGAATGGTGATGTTATGGTAGTTACTGGCTTTACCTCTTAACCTCTTTGTTTTCTCACCCATAAAGTGAAAATAATAATACTTAGCTTTTAGAACTATAAGGATTTGAGATAATATGTATGTAAATGGAAAACAGTAATCTCTGGTGTAATCACCTTTCAATAAGTGGTAGCTGACCATTATAATATTGGCCTTTGTAGACTGAAAAGTACCAGGTAGACAGGGTGGGAGGGCAGGTGTAAGAGGGATATTGTTAACTGTATGTACTTTTGTACTGTTCAGTCTTTCCTTATCATGTGATTATAAGGTTTCATGATACTTTGACTATTGTGTTTTAGTTGTATGTTTATTTAGAAGCATTTGATTCATTTAAAAAGTAAATAACAGGTTTGTTCTTAAAGATAAAGAAAAGCAACATATTATAGTAGTTTACAGTTCAAGCTCTGGAATTAGACTTCTTGAGTGTGAATTCCAGTTCCACCACTTATTAGTGGTGTGACCTTGAGCAAAACTGTTGTTGGTAAAGTGGGATTACTAATAGTGCCAATCTTAGGGGGTACTTGTGTGTAATAAATGAATTAATATACAGAATATGTTTAAAATAGCACCATGGTTGTCATCATCATCATCATTATGATTATTGTTTGCATTTCAGGTGGAAAAAGAATCTGTCTTGTCAACATATACTGTGAATGATCTCTCCATGATGAAGTACTACTATGAATGTGTCTTGTTTGTGGTCCGTAAACCACAATAACGGTCTCAAGTGGTATCACAAGGAAAAAAGTTTAATAATAGCAGATGCTGAAATAAACAACTCAAAGTCAACTATTACAATGACAGGACACAATCTCAAGTGGTATCACAAGGAAAAAAGTTTAATAATAGCAGATGCTGAAATAAACAACTCAAAGTCAACTATCACAATGACAGGACACAACCTCAAGTCAGTGGTGCCTTCTTATTCCTAACAAAATTAAGAAATAGCGTCTATTTTCTTAATATGTCTATTGCTTTTTCAGAAACATACTATGCCATGCATATTTGTACTACACAAGTAAAAATGGAGGAAATGTCTTCAAGTATACATTTTCCTTGAAGCCCAGAATTATCTTTCAGTAGAAAAAACTTTGTCTCCAGTGTCTTCATGAAGCTGTCCATTGCAAGTCTGCCATATGAATGACTAATAGTATTGAAGTCCATAATAATCTCCTTTTTTGTTCTTTTGTATGCATTGCACATGTTATTTTTTAAAAAGTCTAAGGATCCTCTGTCACTTTCAACATCTGGAATTGGGAATTTTGTTTACTTTGGACCTAAGGAATCTATATGTAAAATGTGCATCTATTCTTTTATCATTCAGATTATTTGATTTTATTTTCTAGCTCAACTGACTTTATAGTTAGCATCAAACATTTCATTTTTATGAAGTGCTGAATTCATAGGATCACAGGCCAGTAAAATGCATTTTAAATAACTGAGAAATTAAGTCTTTTGGACACACTAAATTGAACGCTTTTTGAAAGCATACTCATCATGGATCACTCTGAAATGTATGAGATCTCAGCATTCTAAGTGAGGCACAAAAGCCTTTATTAAAGGTACTGCTCGGAAACTGGGGACATAAGAATAAAATCTGCCCATTTGAAATGTATGATTTCAAACTATAAATGAATACAGAGTTTGTCAGTGAGATGTTTACAATAATGTCTTTTCTTTAGGTTACATGAATTACAAAAGCAAGCACTTTTTTTTCCGTTAAAACAATTATATACTAGTAAAAACTGTCATGATAGTATTAATGTGGAGAAATTTTGATTATGAAATTTAGGGATAAATTACTGCCCATGGTCTGTGTCTTTAATATTGTAAGAAGCAGCCATTAATATAATTTCAGATTAATACCAATTTTGTTCCCTGATAGCTGTAGCTAAAACAGTATATATGCTGCTTTAAATTTCTACCTCTAGCGGATCTTTATTGGAGGGAGTTTTCCTTTGTATTTTTTTAATGTTTATTATCCTGTTTTCCAGTAGCTTGATAAGTAGAGATGACTAATTTAACCTTTTCTTGGAGAAAAGGAAGTAATATTGAATATTTTCACAGATGATTGTGATGATATTAAGTGACCTCTGTGGCAATTTGGATTAGATAGACTTAATCTCAATAATGTGCTGGTAGCATAAATGTCATGTTTTCATAGGAAAACTTACTTAGAAATCTTTAGACCTTTACTGTCAGTTAGGTGCGGGGGAGTCACTACGCGATTTGGCATCTTACCAGTAGGACCTTTTCTGCATACACTACAGGAGCTCCTGTGGCCTTTATGCCCATGATGCAGTGAAGGATTCCGTGAAGTTAATTTGATTTGTCAAGTTATGGACACGTGTATGTAACCTGTTGAGTATTTCTGAAAAACTGTTTCTCTTTTTTGTGTTCCTCAGTACTTGGCAGATATTCACTTAGTGGGAATTCTCCTTACCTACCACATGGATGAACTTGAAATTAATTGCAAGGGGAAAAAGCCCCCAAATTTATTATTTTCTTTTAAAGAAAGAAACTTAAAAGGAGCATAAGTATTTTAAAAAAGCCATTGAAAGGAAAGGAATCATGCTGTTTGTAATTTAGAAATGCTTTTTATTCACTGATTAATATTCACTTTTTTACAACTTGTATCAAAACAAACGATCTTGGTTTTCTCAGAGGGAAAAACAGGTTGACACCAATGGATTGGCATTATTACTTAAAATTTTTGCTATCAGGTTTTATTCTTTAATAATGTTACTTATATTTCTAAATTATAGCTTATATTTTAGTTAATTCTGAAATCATTTCATTTGTTTCTAATTTCTCCCTCATATTATGAATACTGTTTTTTAAACGTACTTCACAAATTTGCATCACTCTTTTTCTTATAGCTTTTGTAGTTAATATATTCTAAACTTGAAAATTGTGGTATCAATCAATAATAGAGGTGTCACTGGAGGATTTAATTTTGTATTTCTTATGTGTATAAATAGCTACTAAAGTGTGTAAGCCTTAAAGTTTAAAACATTTTTCTTAAATAACTCTATACACAAATGTTTTCATTCATTTTCATCAAATGGGAGGAGATAGGTCACTGTGCTTGCTTTTGTTGTTGTTTTTTATTAAATTTACATAATCTGAAGCAATGCAGGCTAGGGTATATTAATCAAGTGAGCAAGATGAGATATGTAAAATATAAAGAGAAGCTGTATAAATCACAGTATAAAATTACGAAGTTTGGGAACTGTAAAATGCACTGTATTTGTATGTAACTCTCATTCTAAAAGTTGCCACAAAGGCTTAATCGGAAGCTTCATGTCTGCATGAAATTTCCTATATTTTTAATGTGTATGATGGACTTAATTTTTCTTGAATATTAAAGTCTGCCAATTGCTATGAAACAATATTTGCTTGGTTGTTTCCATCTAAATTACTCATAACCATAGACATGGGAATTTTAATTGAACACATAATACTTTTGAACCCTTGGATTAGCCTATTTTTATATGCTTCTAATATGATCACTTCGTTTCTGAGTATGCTGGGCCTCATACTAATTAATCTTGGTCTTTGGTTTTGTTAAATAATCAACCAAGAATTGTAAAGGAACCAGTAGAAGAAAATTCCAGGACCAGCCATTAGTAGGATGAGCACTTAACTTGCACTTAGATACTTTTCCTGAATTATTATTTGTGATCTTGGGCAAGGTGCTCCGAGTTTGTTTCTTCATCTATAAGACAGGATTGATACCACCTATTTCAGTGGGTTTTTATGAGATCGTATGTGCTATCTGTGAAATATTATACAGGCGTACCTCATTTTATTGTGCTTTGCAAATAGTGCATTTTTTACAAATCGAAGGTTTGTGATAATCCTTGTGTTGAGCAAGTCTGTCGGCACCATTTTTCCAACAATATTCGCTCATTTCATGTCTTTGTGTCACATTTTGGTAATTCTTGCAATATTTCAAACTTTTCCATTATTGTATTTGTTGTGGTCATCTGTGAACAGTGATCTTTGATGTTACCATTGCAAAGAGATTATGACTTGCTGAAGGTTCAGATGATGATGGCATTTTTAAATTAAGGTATGTACATTTTTTAAAGACATAATGCTACTGCACACTTAATAAACGACAGTATAAACATAACTTTCAGATGTCCTGGGAAACCATGTTTGTGTGACTCACTTTATTGCAATATTAGCTTTATTGCAATGGTCTGGAACCAAGTCTGCAATGTCTCTGAGGTATGCCTGTATGTGAATATGTGAAAGCATATGGTGGACAAGTAAATGTGATTTCAATCTGTGTTGACTGTTGTATAGTGATAGAAAAAGATGAAGATTGGTAACAGGACATTACCTTTAATATTTATGGTGACCCTTTGAAAAAAGTTTCAGTGCAATCTTAGGGAAAAAAATCAAAGATGACAGGTGTAAGTATAGATTCCAAAAGCTTGGTGGGAAGTGTAAAGACATATAATGGTAGGTAATGGGACAGAGGGCACAAGTAAAATTTAATGGAGGGTTACCCTCATTTTCACAAACATGCTAGTAGTACATGCCTCATATATATGTTTATTTCTCTTCAGTAGCTGTTTAGAAGTGGGATCATTGGGTGTGTATGTGCACTTTCAGTCAAGTTGCCTTTCAAGAAGACTACCAATTTACATTCCATCCAGCGTTTGAGAATAACTGCATCCATTCCTGGCCAGTACTAGATATTGCCAAGCTTTCCGTATTTTGTCAATATAAGTATCTAATTTTAATATTTATTCTTTTAACTACGAGAGAGGCTGAGCAATTTGCGTAAGTTTAAGGGACAAAGAGAGGTGTCTTTAATCTGCCAGTCTGTAGGCTCTCACCTGGCAGACCAGACCCAAAAGTTAGTAGAAATGTAGTGAGGTTCATTAAGCGGAGGATTGGCCAGAGTCGTGAGGACTGTTCTGAGTTCTGGCCTCTGAAGACTGACCACATCTGCTTTTGGTTTTACGTAGCTGGCACTGAGGCTGACCAGCAGCAGCCCATTAGACCCCATTTGTTGGATCTGTGGTTTGATATTTTGTTACTATTTCTGTAATGTTCTTTGCCGTTATCTCTTCAAATATTTCTTCTGCCCTGCTGTCTCTTGCTTCTTGCTTCTGGGGCTTCTATTACATGTACATCAGATTGTCTTGTCATTGTCCCACAACTCCTGGATGCTCTGTTTTTGGTGGTTTCTTAGTTTTTGTTTTGGTTTTTACACTTTTTTAAAAAAAAATTTTCCTTGTGTTTCAAACTGAATAGTTTCTTTTTACCTATCTTCAAGTTCCTTGAGTCTTTCCTCATCTTTGTCCATTCTACTAATGAAACTGTTGAAAGAAATTTTATCTCTGATATTATGTTTTTTATTTCTAGCATTTCCATTTATCTCTTTTTTGTAGTTTTCATCTCTGCTGAAATTCCCTGTGTATCAGTGCATGTTGTCCACCTTTTTTACTGTATCCTTTAATATATTATAGATATTTTAGTCCCTAACTGATAATCCCAATATCTGGGTCAACTCTGAGTCTAGCTCCATTAATTGCTTCATCAGCTGACTAGGGCTTTTTTTTTTTTTTTTCCCCCTGAGTCTCATAATGTTGAATTCCACTTACTGTGTAGAAAAAAACAGAACCTGAGGTAAAGAGTATTTATGCCTTGGTGTAAATTTATGCCTCTCAGGCAGGCATGGGAGGTTGAGTCAATCTTAGAAGAACTTGAGTTGGGTTTGCGTCTTGTTTTTGTTATCGCACAGCATCACAGGCTTCAGATTCCACCAGCAGTGAGCTGTTGTTACCTTGTGTAGGACAGAGTTCCTGAGAGGAAAGAGTTGCACACAGAGAGAACATTGGAGATCTAAGGACAGTGCCCCTGGAGTAATCTGTAGAGTACTGATCAGTGCATGTGTGTGAGATAACTACATACCCAAGCCAGAGGGAAAAAAAGCACCCAACAAAATAAAACTCGTAATATCTGGTATCCAATCAAAAATTACCATGTGTGCAGAGAAAGAAGAAAACACCACCCATAAAGAGGAGAAAAATCAATCAACTGAAACCAACCCAGAACCAACAATTAGCAGAGAATATTAAAATAGCATAACTGGGGACTTCCCTGGTCGACCAGTGGGCTAAGACTCCGTGCACCCATGCAAGGGGTCCGGGTTCAATCCCTGGTCAGGGAACTAGATCCCACAGGCCATAACTAGAGATCTCCCATGCCACAACTAAAGACCCCACATGCCACAACTAAGACCTGGTGCAGCCAAATAAATAAATATATTTTTTAAAAATAATAAAATAGCATAACTGTATTCCATATGTTCAAAAAGTTATGTAGAGACATATATAAAACCCACATTGAGCTTCTAGAGTTGAAAGGTACATTGTCTGGGATGAAAAAATGTATAGGGTTAACAGCAGATATAGCAACTATGCAAAACAAAACACTGAGAGAAAAAAGGCCACACTGGCTTTTTTGCTGTCCCAAGCTCATGCCAGGTATGCTCTTGCTCTAGGACGTTTATATTTGCCATTGCCTCTGCCTACAGTCACTCCCCATATATATATACAACTTGTCCCTTCATTTTCCTCAGGTCTCTGCTTAAGTCTCCTTATCAGAGAGATCCTTCTTGCTCACCTTATATAAACCCTCCCTATCCTTCTTACCCTGCTTTATTTTTTTCCTCAGCATTTGACAGATGTACTTGTTTATTGTCTAATTCCCCCAATACAAAGCTTTGGTGGGAGAGTCAAGGGATAGGGATTTTAGCTTTGTTTATTGTTGAAACTCTAGTGTCTAGAATTTTGCCCAGTCATAGCAGATGCTCAAAATATTTGTTCAAAGAATAAATTGAGTGAACATAAGATTGTGAAGGGGCACAGGAGTATTTCTGATATGAGTACCTGGTTGGATGAATGATGCCTCATAGGGAATACTGGAGGATGGAGTATGAGATGCCTGTGAAACACCCAGGTAAAATGAAGAATAGTCATTCATTCAACAATATGTAAAGAGCTACTAATACATGCCAGGCGCTGTTCTAAGTGCTTGAATATATCAGTGAAAAAAACACAAAGAACCCTACCCTCAAGGAGGTTACTTTCTAGAGAGGGAGATAATAAGAATAACAAATAAGTGAATTATATAATATATTGGAAGGTGTAAAGTGCTGTGGGGGAAAAAAAGGCAAGGGGAATCTTAACATGGGTAGTGCTGAGTGAGTTGCAGTTTTAAATACGGTGGTCAAGTCTGGACGCATTGAAAAGTTGACAGGGATCTGATGCTCAGGGGTGAGGTTTATCTGTTAAATTGGTAATAGCATCTGCTGCAGTTTTTAGGATTAAATGAGATACGTAAAAGGTCTGGCAAATATATAGTTGCTAAAAATTTTTAAACCACTTCCCTACCCTAAACTGCTCTGAGGCTTCATTCAGTCTGAAACAGGCAAGTTTAAAGATAAGCAGAATAAATTCATGAGAGTCTTCTTTACCAAGAAGTTATTAAGAAAACTTCTTTGTTGCTTTGTTGTTACTAATGATGAGTTCTGGGTTATTTTCCACAAGAAGTATTGGGGAAGGAAGTCAGAGTGCTTCTAACGAAATTATAGGATAGGTAGAATATCCTACTGGGTCAGTATAAAAGTGCTTCTGGGACAGGGCAGGGGTGAGAAAGAAGGGTTTCAAGATTTCTGCTTTACATGAAGTGGTACTGTGTTAACTTCATATAGACTAAAAAGTTAAAGATGTATACTGCAATCCTTAGTGCAATCTCTAAAAATTAATGCAAAGAGATGTAGTTAAATGTTAAGAATTAAAATGAAATTCAAAACAATATTCCGTTAATCCAAAAGAAGTAAGGAAAGGGACTTCTCTGGTGGTCCAGTGGTTAAGACTCTGCGTTCCCAATGCTGGGGGCCTGAGTTCAATCCCTGGTAAGGGAAATAGATCCCACATGCTGCAACTAAGAGAGCCCACATGCTGCAACTAACGATCCTGCGTGCCACAACTAAGATCTGGTGCTGCCAAATAAATAAGTAAATATTAAAAAAAAAAAAGAAGTCAGGAAAGGAGGTACAGAGCCAGAAAAGAAAGGGAACAAACAAAATAGTACAACAGCAGACCTAAATATAGCCATATCAATAATTTATATCAAATGTTAAAGGACTAAACAAACATTCCAATTAAAATTCAGAAATTGTCAGAATGCCAGAAAAGCAAGATCCAGCTATGTAAGTTGTCTGCAAGAGATACGTTAAATGTAAAGATACAGACAAGCTGAAAGTAAATGGATGGAAAAAAAAGATATACTATGCAAATGGTAAGCATAGGAGGGCTGGAACAACTATACTAATCTCAAATTAAGACTTCAAAACAAAGAGCATTATCAGAGAGAAAGATGGATGTACATCAGAGACATGACAATCATAATATGTGTGTACCTAATAACAGAGCTTCAAAATACATAGACAAAAATTGATGGAACTTAAGGGAGAAACAAAAAAATCACCATCATAGAGATTTTTAACACTCCTTTCTTGGCAATTAATAGAACTATTAGACAAAAAAAAATCAGTAAAGACATATAAGATCTAAAAAACATTATCAATCACTTTACCTGTGACATTTACTTACGTGACAGCACTGTGCCCAATACATGCAGAATATATATTCTTTTCAGGAGCACGTGGTACATGCACCATGATAATTCATATACTGGGTCATAAAATCTCAATAAATTTAAAAGGATTAAAATTACACACAGTATGAATTAAAGGAATGAAATTAAACTAGAAATCAATAAGAAAAAGATATTTAGGGAAATCTTAGATATTTGAAAAATTAACACATTGAAATAATCCATAGGTCAAAAAAGAAATCAGGGAAATTAGAAAGTATTTCAAACTGAAAGATAATGAAAATGTAACAGCAAAATTTGGGCAGCTGCAGATAAAGAAGTGCTACAGAGAAATTTACAGCTTTAAATGTTTATATTAGAAAAGAAGAAAGGCTAAAATCAATGACGCTAGAGGTTAAATCAAAAGAACCTAGAGAACGAAGAACAAAGTAAACCCCAATTAAGTAGAAATCACAGAAAATATTACACCAACAAATTTGACAGCTGGAATGAAATGGATAAATTCCTTGAAGCAATGAATCTGGTACTATATAAAACTTGGAGTAAACTAATTTTTTAAAGACAGCGCGGGAGTAACAACTGAGTAATAACTCAAAATGTTGGAGAAAAAAAAAGGTATGGTGTGGGGGGAAAAACTATTTACAAAAACTATAAAGTGCATAGGAATAAACCTAACAAAAGATACATAAGCTCCTTGCAGTGAGAATTATAAAACTTTTAAAAAGACCTAAATAATTTGAGGCTATAAAATATCGTTGAGAAGGAAATGGGCTCCATATTGTAAAGATGACAGTTCTCTCCAAATTGATCTATAGTTTCAATGCAATTATGATTCCAAAGGGTAATGTAATGCTACAAGATGACTGTACATGGAAGAGCAAAGGGCCTAGTAGAGTCAAGATATTCCTGAAGAACAAGATGTGGAGGATTGCTCTAAAGATATCAAGGATTTATTACAAAGCTATGGTAATTAAGACACTGTTGAATTGGCCCAGGATAGCAAATAGACCAATCTAACTGAATAGAGAGCTCCCCCAAAGTTGTGTGTATTTATGAAAACTTGACTTGTGACAAAGCAGGTACTGCATAACAGTGATAAAAAGGACAACTATTCAATATATGGTGTTAGAAAACTAGTTATTCCATACAGGAAAGGAGAATGAACTTGAGTCTTTTTTCACACCGTAAAAACACACAAATCAATTACACATGGATGAAAGATTTAAATGTGGAAGCAAAAATATAAAACCATAAAATGTATAGAACTGGGACAGGAAAGGACTTCTTAAACAAGATGTAATATGTGTAAACCAGAAAAGAAAACATTGATAAACTTGACTACATTAAAATTAAGGTATCACAGAGAGTAAAAATACAAGACATAAATTGGGAGGAAATATTTATAATATTTACAACACCTACTACCCATAAGAACATTGCTTTCTAGAATATAAAAGAAGCTCTTCCAAATCAGAAAAAAAAACAAACCAATTTTTTTAAAGGGCAAAGAATTTAACAATCCTTTTACAAAAAGCTAGAGATCCAAGTTGGGCCAAGCAGAGACTGGGATTAGGCAGGGTGGTCTTGAGGCAGAGGTGGTGGTGAAAGGGCCAATGCCTTAAACAAGACAAAAAAGCAAAAACTAGACAAAGAAAAGACATAATTTAAACCACATTTAAGTTTAGAACTTGTTCAACAAGACACCATGCAGAGTAAAGAGCCAGGATTATTGCTCCAGGAATGGTCCATAAACGATATAAAAAGATGTCCAATTTCACTGGGGAAATACAAACTGAGGCCACAATGAGATACCATATCACACTGCTCCGGTAAGACCATACTCAGTTTACTGGTGAGGATGTGACAAAAAGGCATCTCTTGTCCTCTACTAGAATGATAAACTGGTAAAAAGCACTTTGGGAAGCTTTGGCACTACCTAGTCCAGGTGAAGTTAAACATATTCTACAACTCAGTAATTCCACTCCGTAGAGACATTCTTGCACATGTGCCTTATAAATTATGAACAAGCATGCTCATAGCACACTATTTGTAACTGCAAAAATCTGAAAAAACTGAAACGTTTATCAACAATGAAGTGGATTCATATGATGGAATGCTATACTTAATACAAATGAATGAAATATGATTACATGCATAAAAATATGAAATAAGAAAAATAAGAAAGCAAATGACCCAATTTTAAAATTGGGCAAAAATAAAATAAAATAGGGCAAAAATAAAATTGGTCAAAATGTGAAGACGATATACAGATAGCAAGTAAGCACTTAGAAGATGCTCAACATCATTAGTCATTAGGGGAATGCAAAGGGATAAACTACAATGGGATACATGAGATACTTATTTAGAAAGACTAACATTAAAGTCTGACTAAACCAACTGTTGGAGAGAATGTGTAGGAGCTAGAACTCTCATACACTGCTCGTGGCAATGTAGAATGGTATAACCACTTTGGAAACCAGTTTGGCAGTTTGCCAATAAGTTAAATACACATTTACTATGTGATCCAGCCTTTCCACTCCTAGGTATTTATTCACCCAAGAGAAAAAAAGCCTATGTCCATACAAATGTTCTCAGCAGCTTTATCTGTAATAGCCCCAAACTGAAAGCAACCTACATGTCCATCATCAGTGAATGGATAAACAAATTGTGATATATCCATACATATATATATATAATATAAATATCAATAAAATAAATGGAAAATTACTCAGCTATGAAAAAGAATGAAATCTTGCCATCTGCAACAATATGGATGGACCTAGAGGATATTATGCAAAGTGAAGTAAGTCAGAGAAAGACAAATATTGTATCATTTTACTTATATGTGGAATCTAAAAAACAAGTGAGCAAACTTAAGTAGTCATAGATACACAGAACAAACGGGTGGTTGCCAGAGGGGAGGGGGACGCGGGGATGAGAGGAAAACAAGAGGAAATGGAAAGATCAGACAGAAAAGCTACTATTTATTACCCTACTTATTATATTTGTGCTTATTAATAAACAACTGGTTGCCCTATCTTCTCACAACAGCCTTGAGGTATAGGGGCATGGGGTAATTAATATATAGGTAGTACCAACCATTTAGAGGACAATTATCTTCCTTGCACTATTTTCCTCTAGAAGATCATAGTAGTTTCTCCCTTCAAAGCACTTATATATAATTTTCTTCCTTACTTTCTTCTTTACTTGGTTACTGTCTTTATTAACTATTAAAATATAAGGTAAATACCTTATATGTTGTTATCGTCTCCTCATTTTCTTTGACAACACACACAAGTTTGAAATAACAAAGGTCTTGGAATCTCACTTTTGATCACCGCGCAGAGCAAGCAGGGAATTCTGTGCACTTCACACGTAATTTAAGAGCCAAACAATTTTAGGTTTCAGTCGGAAGAGGTCTGTGCTCCAGGATTAGCCCTTAGATGAGCGACGCATCTTCTCTGCAACTTCATCAGTGAATTTTTATTCAAAAGATCAAGGAATGTGGTGCCTACTTCACCTTCCACAACAGCCACTGCAAAACACGCTCGTTGGTTTGTTTTCTCTTGTTTTGTTTTTGCATGTTGGCTTTATCTATTTCCCTCAGCCCCAACCCCCGTTCAGCAGTGTCTTGCGTAATCATTTAACGTAGCGCTAAAGCCTGTTAACACTAATTTATTAAATTTGTATAATTCTCTGTTTTAAACTCCTGGGGACGCCCCGACGGCCACTGACTCAAGGAAGGGAATATTAACATATACACTTTAAGCTCGGGATTTGCACACCCCTATCCCCGCCCCTGAGGAAAAATCACGCCCTCCGAGGACACCGCCACTCTGCCTTTAACCAACCCGCCGCGGCCTTCCCGCCTCGCCCCGGGGCGCGCACTTCCGGCCGCAGGGGCGCTCGGGAGTTCGCCCCGCGAGCCTCCACCAACCAAAGACTCCGCCTCGCCGGTGCGAGTGCGCGCGCGCACATTTGTGCGCAGGTTCGAATCTCAGCCGCTTCGTGGTTGCTCCTCAGCGTCCGGCCGCACCTCGGCGGTCGCGAGGGCAGCGTGCGCGGGCTGGGCCACACCGGCCGCCCCGCCCCCTCCGCCCTCTGCACCTTCCAGCCGCAGCCTCGCCCGGACTCGGTCCTCGCCCTTCCTAGCGCGCTGCGCGCTCCGCCCTCGCCCTCCGCCCCCACAGCTATCGGCGCTCGGCCTCCCGCGCCTGGCGGGCTCCGCCCGAGCCTTCGGGGCCCATGGCCAAGCGGCGTGCGGCCGAGCCCCTGACGTTCCACGTGCCTTGGAAGCGGCTCCTGCTCTGCGACTTTCCTGAGGAGCCGCCGCGGCCACCGCTCTGGATCCCGCCGCCGGGGGCCTCGCATCCCGAGCAGCCCCTCGGCGTCCCGGAGCTGCCCCGAAAGCGTAAAATCGACGCAGGGGGTATGACTGAGCCTTTGGTTTCGCCCAGCAAGCGCCGCGACGGCGGGGACACTGGCGCTCCGGACGGCGCGGAGCGTGAGGGCCGCGGCCTGGAGACTGGCGAGCCGCCGCTGCTGCAGCCGCCCGTGCAGCCCCGCGGGCCGGGGGAGGAGCCCCGGGGCGTTCGGCCCCCAAGAGGCGGTGGCGACGACGGGGCGGAGCGCGCAGAGTCCCTGCGGGGAGACTGGGGGGCCGCACCGCACCAGGTAGGGGTTGGCGGTGGGCTGGGCGCTCCGGCGGGGGACGGGGGGCGGGGCCCGGGGTGAGGAGAAAAAGGGTCATACTTTCCCGGGCACTGCGCGTCCCGGGAAGGAACCGATCGTTCCCCTCTAGACTCATGTTCGTCACGACGCCCCAAAAGATGAAAAGCCGGGATCCTCGCCGCAAGAATGAACACCGACCCCCCACCCCAGGCAGCACACCAGGGGCCCCAGAGCCCACCTTTGGCAGCGTTTTGGGAGAGTCCGACGAGCTGAGAGCACTAAGCTGAAGTCTGGGGAGACAGACCATTGGGTGAGGTAGTAGGCGTGGCCTTGCACCTTCAGCATCTGTGCTGTCCAAGAGGGAAGCAGGGGCGTGGGTCATGACAGACTGTAGAACTTTGGGAAGATGTTGACCGTGAACCGCAATAAGTTAAGCTCAACGACAAACGTCAGAGAAAGATGTATTGCGTCTTCCTTGGTTTAACGATGATTTTTTTTCTGGAATTCGTGATCGATTTCTTTCTAAAGAGGGTGACGAATGTGGTAGCCACCAGTTGGACATCCTTTAGGCATGTTACAGCTCTTTTGGTTGAGAGGAAGGGCCTCCGTATATTGGGAAAAGGCAGTCTTAAATCGGATCCTATGAAAAAGGATCGTTGTTGAGAATTAATTTGGTTCTTAAGATCAGCCGTCTGTATGAGGATCTTTGGAGAGTTCCTCTTCCTTGGGAAATGAGCCTGCCCTATCTCTGCACATAAGATCTGTCTAGATCTGTGCTATTCAGTGTGGCAGCCACTAGCTATGTGACACAACACCTAAAATGGGACTAGTTCAAATTGAGATGCGCTCAAAGTAAAATACACACTAGATTTCGAAGATCTCAAAAAATTGTATATTGAATACACGTTGAAATAATCTGGAGATATTAGATTGAATAAATTATATTAAAATTCATTTCAGTTATTTCTTTTACTTTTTTAATATGGCCATCAGAAAATTTCGAATTACGTTTGTGGCTGGCATTTTGTATTTATTGGGCAGCGTTGGTCTAATCTTTGGAATTCAAGCTGCGATTTGGCAGTTCTGGGTTGAACCAGGAGCTTTGGGGGTGGAAGAGCCAAATGTAGAGCCCAGACTTCACCAAATTCTCTTCAATTACTCCATCATAGCATCCACCCCACATTTTTCATTGTCTCAAGTATCTTATGCAGAATTTATCAGACACCGTGCCAATAAAATACAGTAGTTGGGAAAGATCTTTTTCTGTGGTCATGAAAAATTATCCTTTAGATATAATCATTATGATGAGCATTTCTGGATGAAACTATAAATTGTAAATGTTTCTACCCCCAGTTTTCTTGGAATTTAGAAAACATGATCCTTATTTAGATTTTTTTTTCTTCAGACTGCTTTTAGATAGCACTTATGTTTTGAAAGTAGAATAAAGAATTAGAATTTCCAATTAAATCATGTCACACCAGTGTGCAAAACCTGAAAAAACAAAAATCCAGAGTGACAGCCATCCAGACCTATTTGGTATGGAGATAAGTACTGTGTAGTTTGAAAACTTGGCCATTTTTGGTACCGGACCCATACTTAGGCTTGTCTTTGCTACCAGAATATACTGACTGCAGTATGCCACAAATTG
Source organism: Orcinus orca (assembly GCF_937001465.1). Lineage (NCBI taxonomy): Eukaryota > Metazoa > Chordata > Mammalia > Artiodactyla > Delphinidae > Orcinus > Orcinus orca. Next base: position 75,985,606 of record NC_064564.1, on the reverse strand, counting down.
ATAAGAGGGACATGGAAATGGTAGGTAAGCAAAGGAATTTTTTAGTAAACTGACACAGACATTTGCTTAGAATCTCCTAGACACACCTGTGTCTTCTTCCACAGCAGTGACCACATCTGACAGCTCTCTGCTTCTTGTAGTCACTACAAGCCTGTGACAGGGAACAAGCTTGGCTCTAGGGGTTCCTTCTTCGTCAAGACTAGTCCCCTGTTCTCTTTTGGCAAAAGCGCAGGAACCCTCATGTTCCTTTCTTTTGTTCTGTTCCTTGAGCTGCTGCTTTGTGCAAACTTAATTTTCTCCAGCTTTCCTCTTTCTTTCCTGCCACCAAAGATGCATGGTTTTTGTTTTAAGGGTCTTACAGCCAAGGGAAAATAGGATATAGCAAAAACATGTAGAAGTTAAAAAGCTTTTTCACTTCATGAAGCAAATGTCTTCCTGGTTCCTGTTTTGCTCAGAATAGAGCTTAAGTCCCTACCCGTACCCTTGGGATCTCATTTGGGAAGAATTTCCTCAAATATGTCCTTTCTATATTGAAGATGCAATCTAGGCAGAATCGTGATACCTATTTTTCTGTCCTAGAACCTCAGAATATTTGAGCTGTTTCAGGTGTTTGTTTGTTTTTTTTGCGGTACACGGGCCTCTTACTGTTGTGGCCTCCCTCGTTGTGGAGCACAGGCTCCGGATGCATAGGCTCAGCGGCCGTAGCTCATGGGCCCAGCCGCTCCGTGGCATGTGGGATCTTCCCAGACCGGGGCATGAACCCGTGTCCCCTGCATCGGCAGGCGGACTCAACCACTGTGCCACCAGGGAAGCCCGTCAGGTGTTTTTTTTAACCGGAGAACTAAAATAAAACCAGGTATTACTTCAATAAATATTCATGTATTTTCTCATGTTAGTGTCACTTTAGTGTCACTTTATGCAGATTGAGTAATCTGTCAGTGCTGACCCTTGCTGTTAAATACTTTAAATAGAAAGGAAGCAGAAATGTTGTGATTTTGATTCATAGTGATATTGGTTCGTAGGCTTCTTGGGATATAATAACTAGCTATATTGGGCATTTATAGTGCTAAACTGTAATTTGCACAAGAGCCTTTCTGCTTTTTACCAATGATGAAAGAGACCTAGGTCAAGATCAGAGTTAATGGGTGGAGGAGTTATCATGCAAGCACAGGTCTGTCTGGTGGCAAAGTCTGTGCTCTTAGCTACTAGGTTATACTGACCTCATTAAGGATCTTTTCTGGTTTGTTCTTATAAGTAGATCATTTGAACAATAGTTTTTATTTTCCCAAAAGGCAGAGAAATAGGTCCTTGTTTTTAACCCTATTACTTATTAAAATGAAGTTTTTCTTGGCATCCTTTGAGTTATTACATTTTTATCCCAGTGTTAAGGAATTCCAAAGAGACTCTTAATTCTCTAAGCCTTAGTGTCTAAGGCAGTGAATAAACTTATTATTGAGAAGACCTGTGCTCCCCATTTAATTAACTAGCCACATGTGGCTATTGAGCATTGAAATGGGCCTAGTCTGAATAGTGCTGGAAGTGTAAAATACCTGGCAGATTTTGAAAACTTTTAGTTAGACAAAAAGAATGTAAAATATCTCAGTTTTTAAAAATATTGACTGCATGTTGAAATGATAGTATTTTGGCTTTATTAGGTCAAGTAAAATTTTAAGATTAATTTCGCCTGTTTTTTTTTACTTTTTTTTTAGCTGAAGTTACTAGAAAATTTTAAATTATATATGTGGCTTTCATTATATTTCTGTTGGTTAGTGCTGCTATAGCAAGTATGAACCTAAAGTACAAAGACAATTTAGTAGACTAAATATAGATATATAGATATCCATCTGGGAAAGGTGTTAACCTTCAAAATGGTCACTTTGGAAGCCTATATGTAATTGCAATGCCACTTCCTTTGCACAAAGTATTTTAATTTTGTGCCAGTTTTGAACTTCATTGGAATATCAACTTCACTTCATAGTTACTTGAAACAATTTTATAGCCTTTTACAGTAAGCTGTTGAATTTTGAAGGGGCCAGCATTCACTTGGATTTATCAGTTTTGGTATCTTGAGTCATGTCTTGTACAAAATGGTATCTTTAATAAAATGATCAGTTTAAGATTTTCTTGTTATTTACCATGTTTTTATTCTAATGCTTTTTAGAAGGTTGTCAAAATATTTTAGCCTACATCAAGTCAATCCCTTAAAATACCAAACATCAGGAAAAAGACCAAAAGTAAATTTTAAGATGTGTGCATGTGTTTTTTAAATAAATTGTTTTCCTCACTGAAAGGTAAAAAACTTTAAGACTATCTTCAGGCATTATTTTTTTGGTTGAAAAATGGAAGAAAATTCTGGGAAGAGAAGCTCTTGGAGGAAATTCTTTTAAATTTAAACTGCTCACAGGAAATACTTTCACCAATTCATGAATATGAAAATGCAGAGTTGACTGAGTCCATGAAGTACTTTGATTAGGCAGAATTAAAAATATATATTTGTTGAAGATGCAAAGTTAAAGACTGCAAAATCTTAACATGAGTTTGCTTTTAAAACAGAAAAAAAATTGTTTCGTGAAACAACTTAATTTTTTCTAGACCATTGATGTACTTTCACCTCTCTCTTCTTTTCACTAAAGCTCAATGAAGAATTTTGGCAGTATAACACCTTCCAGTACTGGAGGAATCCTTTACCACCTATTGATCTGGCAGACATTGAAGATGTAAGTGAAGACAACCTGACAGAAACAACACTTCAGGACAAGAATGAAGTTGTTGAGATCGATATGGAGTCCTGACAGAAGGAGCTGAAGAAGTGGGTTTTTCTGAATTTGAGGAGACATCTCTAAGTGAATTTATGTATTCTTAAGGAAAAGAGTTATTTTCCGTACTTGATGTGATATCATTCCCAAACCTGAAAAATGAGGAAAAGTTGTTTTAAAGATAAATGCCTGCAGTCACTACTATACCTCCCAATAGGGATTTGTCAAGGATATAGTGCAGTTATAGGAGAAGTATTTTATGTATGCATTCTTAAGAAAAATTTATGTTTAGGTTCTAAATTTGAAGATATCTTATAAAAAGGAATTGTGACAGTTTTAGAAATAGATGGGAAACATTCAGGTATTCCTCTTGTTGCACCAAAAAGTTAATTTGTGGTACATGAAATAAATATTGTTTTATAATAACTTATTAATAAAATGCTTTCTAATACATTTCATTGACTCTTCTTCGTTGAACAAATAGCTGACTTAAACATCTGTGCAAACTTAAAATGTGGGGGATTCTTTCTGAAACCTGGTATTGTTTTAAAAGAGCTTACTAAATGTACAGTAGTGAAAATTTTAATTTGGGTAGGATGTTTGCATAACTTCCAATATTTAACGTTTGTTAAACTTGACTTTGGGCAATCAAAGATGGATAAAGAACAAAGAGAAATGAGTAGGTGCTTCCCCCTTTTCCCAGGATAAGAGGCAAGAAATTTATCATATTTATTTTATTTTTTTAATTTCTTGGTTTTGAATTGCTTTGAGGGCATGCTCTTTATTGCTTATTATTTTAGACTTGTACTTGTCAACACTGACAACACTTCAAATGAGCCCCACTCTTGAGAGATTCTCATATAATTGTTCTGAGGTGGGCTTTGGGTGTAGCTTTTTTTTTTTTTTTTTTGCGGTACGCGGGCCTCTCACTGCTGTGGCCTCTCCCGTTGCGGAGCACAGGCTCTGGAAGTGCAGGCTTAGCGGCCACGGCTCACAGGCCCAGCCGCTCCGCGGCATGTGGGATCTTCCCGGACCCAGGCACAAACCCGTGTCCCCTGCATCGGCAGGCGGACTCTCAACCACTGTGCCACCAGGGAAGCCCGTGGTGTAGCTATTTTTTTAAGCACCAATCTTCCTTCCACCCATTCCTCAAATGAGCAGGCCAGTTCAAGAACCACTAGACTAGTGATTGTTTTTCCTGTTTAAAGGAGATAACTAACTTGAGCTGAAGCACTGCCTCCTTCGTTAGCTTTGTTATTTTGCTCTGTTGATGGCTTTGTTACAACTGAATTATTGTGTCATTATGATAGTTTCATTGTTAAAGTAAGCAATTTGTGTTTAAGTTAGTAACTAAGTTACTAATAACTTAGTAATTAAGTTAACTTTTGTATTGCATTCAGAATGTTGGTTTTGTAATTGACTAACTCATCCTGCTTGTATATTTTTTGTTGTTGTTAATGACATTAGATCCAAAATTTAGGAAAGATGATAAATGCCAATGAGAGAGAGAGAACCACCAATGTTTTGTGTGTACTGTAGGATTTAAGTATGGGTTGACATTAATAAGAATATTCTAGAACAGAAGACAAACTGTATAATTAAGGGTTTGAAGTCAGACAGTTCAAAGTCTTGGCCTGCCACTTCTACCTGTGTAACATTAAGCAAGTTATTTTTCATCTCTAAGCTCCAGATGCCTCACTGGTAAAATGAGAAACAATAAATAGTATCTACCTCAGACTATGTTTATTGTCAAGCAGTATACTAAGTACCTGCATCATCTTGTTTAATTCTCATAATGATCTTATGGGTACAAAAAACATAATTGGAATAAATGTGCTTCCTATAGTTGCACTTCATTCCACTTTAAATTGCTACTAGAAGTTTAAGAGTTGGGATTGAAGAAATAGCAAAGAAAGCAGGCAGGCGGGGGGAAGAAGCAGTTAAAGTACTGTGGAAAGGATAAACTTTCTTCCTCCTTTTTCTTTGACCTGAGGGTAGGAAGGTGTCCATTTTTTATTTTTGGAAGATGTCTATTTTTGTGCACTGCTCTTCCTAGTGGCCTGAACAGTGCCTGCCACATAGTAGTCAGTCAATAAATATTGCATGAACAAATGAATGGGTTTTCCTATTTGTTGATGGGAGGGTCATGCCAGCAATTTTAGACCATTTCCTGAAGATGAATATAGAAAAGGTTTGTTACAGAGATCCAGTAGTAAAACATTGGAAATGTGCTAACTTTATTATATTTATTGTATAGTAACGTAAGGACTAAGACATGTCCCCCAAATGAACAATAGGAGGTGGTTACTTTGACAAGTTTCATCGGACACCACATTGCAGTGTCTGAGTGAAGGAGATCCAAAGAGTAGCTTGGATGACTTTTTCAAGCGTGTGTCAAAAAACATCAAAACCATAAGGTAGGACTTCCCTGGTGGCACAGTGGTTAAGAATCTGCCTGCCAGTGCAGGGGACACGGGTTTGATTCCTGGTCCAGGAAGATCCCACATGCCATGGAGCAACTAAGCCTGTGTGCCATAACTACTAAGCCTGCACTCTAGAGCCTGCGAGTCATAACTACTGAGCCCGTGTGCCGCAACTACTGAAGCCCACGGCCTAGAGCCTGAGCTCTGCAACAAGAGAAGCCACTGCAATGAGAAGCCTGCACACTGCAATGAAGAGTAGCCCCTGCTTGCCGCAACTAGAAAAAGCCCACGCGCACAGCAACGAAGACCCAACGCAGCCAAAAATATATTAAATAAATAAAACAAAAACAAAAAAAATAAAGATTCAGGGAAAACACTTGCTGTTAATATGTTAAAAGATTTAATATTTTTATGTAGGTGTATATATAAGTACAATGTAAACATTTACACATATATGTTAAATATGTATAATATACACACGCAGGGTGTGTGTGTGTGTGTATGTATACGTATATATACAGAGAGAGAGTTGAAATAATTTTGTCCTTTAAAAAAATGTTGTTAATTTAGTAAGCCTCAGGTAACTTGGCAAAATTGCATTGTGGATAAATTGAGATGGAAATTAAAAAGTAGGTTTTTCTTTTTCTTTTTTTTTAACTTGTATGCCCTTCACCCAGATTCCCTATTGTAATATCTTACATTATCACAGTATGATTATGAACATGAGGAAATTAGCATCAATATAATTCTGTTATACTTTGATGAGGATATGGAAAGAGTGACTTCAGACAACTCTAAAGAATATATGTCAAAAACCTAAAAAAAAGGAAGGTTCAGATTTCACCATTGTCTTATTAACATCCCTTTTCTGTCTTATTAACATCCCTTTTCTGTCTTACTAACATCCCTTTTCTGCCTCAAGATTCAATCCATGTCATATATTTAGTTGTACCTCTTTAGTCCTCTTTAAACAATTCCTCAGAATTTCTTTGCCTTGCATGATCTTGATACTTTTTGACGAGTATTCTGGTTAGTTACTTTATCAGATGGCACTCAATTTCTGTTTGTCTGTTACTTCCCATAATTATGCATTTTTAATAAGAACTCCATAGAAGTGATGTAACCTCAGTGCATCATACCAGGAGGCATGGAATGTCAGTTTGTCTCTTTATTGGTGATTGTAACTGATTACTTGGTCAAGGGGGTATCTGCCAGGTTTGTCTCTTGTAAATTTACAATTTTCTCCTTTGTAATTAATAATTATCTTTTGGAAAGATACTTCGAAACTATATAAATTTCTCATTCTGCCCACAAATTTTACAATCTTGATGATTCTTGCCTGAAATACTTATTTCTCTGGTATCTGTCAAATGGTAATTTTCTATTTCCATCATCCCTAGTATATTTATTTATTGGAATTCTACTGTAAGGGAAGAGCTTTCCTTTCATCCTCATTTCTATATTCAATTGTTTATATCAGTATAGACTAATGAGTATATATTTTATTCTATGAGTTATAATCTGTTACTATCATTATTTTGTTGCACAAATCCTAGGTTTAGCCATTAGGAGTCCCTTCAAGTTGGCTCTTGTGCCTTCCCCTTTTTAAATGTATTTTATTATTGTGTGAATACTGGTTAATATTGGCAGTGCACTTTCGCATTTACAAGGTCTCTGGATGGAAATCAGTGCCAGCTGTGGCAACTCTGTTACTCAGTAAACAGTTTGAGCCTTGGTATCCTCCTCAGAAAATGGGGACACTAATACTTCCCTCAGAGGAGCAGAGTTGGGGTGAAATGATATGGTGGCTGTGGGGAAACCATAGTGGGCACTAAATACATATCTCTCTTCTTTTACAGCACTTGAAATGCATGTATTCACTATCTTTCAGATAGGTAGATGGATAGATAGATAACTATTAGTGATCTCTCAATACCTGAAGTTGATTGAGGAAAACACTCTAGGAAGATCAGTTTTCAAGAATTTCAGCTGTTGAATTATCTGGAGTCCACAGACCTAAATAGTAATACCATAACACCTTATATTTGTTGATTGCTGTATCTTGTATTCTAATGATATGACCCTGTGATAGGCAGAGATGGGCCCCAAGATTCCCAGACCCTGTTGTTAACATCCAGTTATTTGATCAAACACTAATTTAGGTACTACTTGAATACCTTTGCAAATATAATTAAGGTCTCAAACCAGTTGACCTTAAGATAGAGAGATGAGTTGGTGGGCCTGATCTAATCATACAGGCCCTTTAAATATGGGTGGAGAGGCTAGAGAGAGAGGAGGTCAGAGAGATACAAAGTGTAGGAGGGATTCAATATGAGAGTAATTTTCCTCTGGCTTTGAAGATGTAGGGAGCCCATGTGACAAGAACCTGAGAGCAACCACCAGAGACTGAAGGCCTAAGTCCTGGTGCAACCCAGAAAGAAAATGGGACCCCAGTCCTACAACCTCAAGGATCAACTCAGCCAACATCCTGAATGAACTTGGAAGTGGATTCTTCCCCAGAACCTTCAGAAGGAACATAGCCTGGCTGACACCTTGATTTCAGCTTAATGATACTCTCAACAGAGAATGTTACATGTCAAGCTGGACTTCTGACATTTAGAAATGAGTTAATAAATTGATAAATTTTATTCTGTTTTTCTAGGCTGCTTAGTTTGTGGCAATTTATTATGCAGCAATAGACAGCTAATACAGACCCCATCACTTTTTAACACTTCCTTAGCTTCTCACACAAGATGTTTGGCACAGATGTTTCTCTTGTAATTTCTCTACCCTAGTCCTGAAATTATTTCTCCAAAAAGCCCTGATTCCTTTATTAGAGAATGGTATTTAGAAATGAAGAGCTCAGTGCAAGATCTGCTCATTGGTATTGGGTATCATTGCTTCTAGGTCCTCTCAGCTGACAGAACAATAAAATATATTTTGTGTATACAACTAATGTATATCTATATGTATCTGTATATTGTGTCTATATCTGTATATACATATTTTAATTATTTATTTATTTTTATTTTTGGCTGCGTGACTTGTGGGATCTTAGTTCCCCACAAGGGATCGAACCCATGCCCCCTGCAGTGCAACCATGGAGTCCTAGCCACTGGACCGCCAGGGAATTCCTATACATATTTTTAAGCGGATTTTTAAAACATTTAAAAATATTTAAAAACACTTGAATTCATACTGATAAACATGACAGGGTTCATTTTATCTTCCCACCTTTCCTTATTTGTAACTCCTTTCTCCAACTGTGAGAAAATGGGGCTTTTTATCCACAGTATATTTATTTACTCAGTCCTCAAATACATATAACATAGTTTGTAAACTGCTAACCCATACTTCTGTAATAAGTAGGCGGCTAATTAGAGCAAAATATTTGTATACACTTTTCTTTTTGTCTTTATTCTTTGGATATGCAATTAAAATATTGTTTCCCAAATGTACTTCATTTGATTCTATTTTCCCATCCCTCTCTTCAAAGTGGTTATGTTAGTTATTTGTAATATAGTTGGATTCAGTTGTTTCTGTTGTTTTGACTTTCCATCTATATTCTTTTAAGTTTATAAGTTTGTAAAACATTCACATAGTTCTACAAGTCAGAACTATACAAAAATGTATCATCAGAGAAGTCATTCCCCCTAAATATTTTACCCCACTCTCACTCTCCTCTTTTTCCTACTTTGTCACTTAACCCTGTAAGTAAAAATCTCATTAATTTCTGATTTGTTCTGTTGTTTTTATTTTTATACTAGTGGGCAGGTAGACATGTAATTTCTTCTTTATTTATATATATAATTCATACAAATTTATTATAAAACTATGATTCTAATAAATGAGTAATGGACATGCATTAAACTACAAAAAATAGTTTACAAAAGAAAAAATATACACGAGTATAAAAAATAAGCATTTCTAATCAATTGTGGTCCTAAATTTAAAACAAGATACTATAATATTTTTCTATATAAATTGGCAAAAGTTGCAGATAATGCTTTAGTTTCAGTAACACCTTTCTGAAAAGCAATTTGATGATATGCTTTAAGAGCCTTCTTATAATTTGAACTGGTAATTCTATATCTAAAAATTATCCTAAAGAAATAATCAGAAAATTAGATGCACACTTATTATTTGTAGTGTTATTTGTAATAGCAAAATATTAGCAATAAACAAAAAATAGCTTTAAAGAGAATTGATGGATAATTTAAATATGTGTAATAGAGGATAATGAAATCATAAAATAGTGTTATTAAGAATTTTTAATTATATAGAAAAATGCTTAAAAATAAAAAAAGTAGGACTTTAAGAGTTGATCAGGTGGAGTAAACTCAGTACACTCTCTCTTTCCCACTAATTACAACTCAAAACTCTAGCTAAAACACACCTGTGGTCTCTGAAAACTAAATGAAAGCATTACTGGATTGGAAACAGAAGTCAAATTTGGCAAAGCAACTCATACAGCATTAAGTTTTCTGGTTTTATTTCTTACTCTTTTCCCCAGCTTTGAACCAAGAGTGAACACCCAGCAGAACTGCAGTGGCAGCATGGGCAGCCCAAATTCTGAGAGAAGCTTCACTTTTTGGGTAGAAGACCAGGAAAGGGAGCTGCTTTGAGCAGGAGAGAGAATTCTGGAGATGAGAGAGCTGGGTAAGTGATCCCATAATTCTGTATATAAACTGGCACTAATCCTGGGCTCATCCTTAAGGTACACATGCATGGCACAGATTGAAAGCTATATAGCAAAGGCTTTGAGAACTAAACAACAGTATGAGCTTCTGCCCAATTTCTTCACTGATGTCTGAGCGATGCATGCATGGGACCGGCACATAGCAGCACAGCCGGGACTTTGAAAACTGAACTCACCTCAGAGCCGTACCCACAGAAGAGACAGAATGTATGGTCTGAACCTAAATGGGCTGAGTGCCTGGTTTAAAAAAAAAAAAATCAACATCCTCTAGAGGATTTTAAAAAGTCCCAGAATCTTACAACATAATATTCAGGATATGCAAACAATCAAGAAAATGTGATCAATTTACAGGGAAAGGTAATCAACAGATGCCAATTCCAAGATGAGACAGATGTTAGAATATGAAAGTTATTTTTGTATTGAAATATAGTTGATTTACAATCAGTATTAGTTTCAGGTGTACAGCATAATGATTCAGTATTTTAATAGATTGTACTCCATTAAAAGTTATTAAAAGATAATGGCTATAATTCCCTATGTTATACAATATAGCCTTGTTGCTTATCTGTTTTATACACAGTAGTTTGCATCTTTTAATCCCATACCCCTAATTTTCCCCTCCCCCCCTTCCCTTTCCCCTCTGGTAACCACTAATTTGTTTTCAATATCTGTGAGTCTGTTTCTGTTTTGATATATATATTCGTTTGTATTATTTTTTAGATTCCACATATAAGTGATAATATAAAGTCTTTCTCTTTCTCTGTCTGACTGATTTCACTAAGCATAATATTCTCTAGGTCCATCCACATTGCTCCAAATAGCAAAATTTCATTCTTTTTTTATACCTGAGTAATATTCCACTGCATATATATACTACATCTTCTTTATCCATTTGTCTGTTAATGGATACTTAGGTTGCTTCCATGTCTTGGCTATTGTAAATAGTGCTGGTACGAACACTGGGGTGCATGTATATTTTTGAATTAGTGTTATTGTTTTTTCTGGATATATTCCCAGGAGTGGAATTGCTGGATCATATGGTAGTTCTATTTTTAATTTTTTGAGGAGCCTCTGTATTGTTTTCCATAGTGCCTGCACTAATTTACATTCCCATCAACAGTGGATAAGTGTTCCCTTTTCTTCACATCCTCTCCAATATTTATTATTTGTAGACTTCTTGATGATAGCCATTCTGACACGTGTGAGGTGAAATCTCATTGAGAATTTGATTTGCATTTTCCTGATGATTAACAATGTTGAGCATATTTTCATGTGCCTGTTGGCCATCTGTATGTCTTCTTTGGGAAAATGTCTATTCAGGTCTTCTGCCCGTTCTTTTTTTTTTTTTTTTTAACATCTTTATTGGAGTATAATTGCTTTACAATGGTGTGTTAGTTTCTGCTTTATAACAAAGTGAATCAGTTATACATATACATATGTTCCCATATCTCTTCCCTCTTGCATTTTAACAATATTAATTCTTCCAGTCCATGAACATGGCATACATTTCCATTTGTTTGTATCATCTTCAGTTTTCTCCATCAGTGTCTTATAGTTTTCAGAGTATAGGTTTTTCACCTCCTTGGTTAAGTTCATTCCTAGTTATTTTATTCTTTTGATAAACAATTTTAAATAGAATTTTTTCTGCTGTCTCTTTCTGATAGTTCATTTGATAGTTCATAGTCATTAGTGTGTAGAAAAGCAACATAGGGACTTCCCAGGTGGGGCAGTGGTTGAGGGTCTGCCTGCCAGTGTGGGGGATGCAGGTTCGATCCCTGGTCTGGGAGGATCCTGCATGCTGCGGAGCGGCTGAGCCCGTGAGCCCTGGCTGCTGGGCCTGTGCTCTGGAGCCCACAGACTGCGACTACTGAGCCCATACACGCCTAGAGCCCATGCTCCATGGCGGAAGAGGCCACCGCAGTGAGAGGTGCACACACAGCAATGAAGAGTAGAGAGGGTCTGCGCATAGCAACGAGGACCCAATGCACCAAAACAAATAAATGAATTAAAAAAAAAAAAGAAAAGCAGCATATTTCTGTATATTAATTTTGTATCCTGCAACTTTGCTGAACTCATTTATTAGTTCTAATAATATTGGGATGAAAACAGTTTTTCTTCTTCCCTTCCAATTTGGTTGCCCTTCATTTCTTTTTCTTGTATGATTGCTGTGGCTAGGACTTCCAATACTATGTTAAATAAAAGTGGGGAGAGTGGATGTTGCTGTCTTGTTCCTGATTTTAGAGGAAAGGATTTCAGCTTTTCACCATTGAGTATAATGTTAGCTGGGGTTTTTCATAAATGGTGTTTATTATGTTGAGATATATTCCCTCTGTATCCACTTTGATGAGAGTTTTTATCATGAGTGGATGTTGAATTTTGTCAAATGCTTTTTTTGTGTGTCTAGTGACATGATCATGTCGGTTTTATCCTTTCTTTTGTTAATGTGGTGTATCACATTGATTGATTTGCAGATATTGAACCATCCTTGCATCCCTGGAATAAATCCCATTTGATCATGGTGTGTGATCTTTTTTGTTGGATTTGGTTTGCTAATATTTTGTTGAGTATTTTTTGTTTATATTCATCAAAATATTAGCCTTTGATTTTCCTTTTTTGCAGTGTCATTGTCTGGTTGTGGTATCAGGGTAATGGTGGCCTCATAGAATGAATTTGAGAGTGTTCTGTCCTCTTCAATTTTTTTGTTTTTTGGTATAGTTTGAGAAGGATATGTATTAGTTCTTCTTTTTATATTTGGTAGAATTCCTCTGTGAAGCTGGTCAACCCTGGACTTTTGTTTGCTGGAAATTTTTTAATTACAAGCTCAATTTCACTATTAGTGATCAAGCAGTTCAAATTGTCTGTTTCTTCTTGATTTAGTCTTGACAGGTTGTATGTTTCTAGAAATATATCCATTTCTTCTCGGCTGTCTAATTTGTTGTTGTATAACTGATGGTAGTATCCTCTTATGATTTTTTGTATCTCTGTGGTATTGGTTGTAATTTCTCCTCTTTCATTTCTTATTTTGTTAATTTGTTCCTCTCTCTTTTATTCTTGGTGAGCCGGGCTAAAGGTTTATCAGTTTTGTTTATCTTTTCAAAGACCAGCTCTTGGTTTCATTGATATTTTCTATTGTTTTTTTGGATCTCTATTTTATTTACTTCTCTGATCTTTATTATTTCCTAGCTTCTGCTGACTTTTGGCTTTGCTTTTTCTTCCTTTTCTCATTATTTTAGATGGTAGGTTATGTTTTTTATTTGAGATTTTTTCTTGTTTCTTGGAGAAGGCCTGCATCACTATAAACTTCCCTCTTAGAACTGCTTTTGCTGTATCACATAGATTTGGAGTGTTGTGTTTCCATTTTCATTTGTCTGGAGGTATTTTCTGATGTCCTCTTTGAGTTCTTCATTAAGCATTGGATTTTTAGTAGCATGTTGTTTAGTTTCCATGTGTTTGTTCTTTTCCCATGTCTTTTTATGTAACTGATTTCTAGTTTCATACTGTTGTGTTCAGAAAAAATGTTTGATATAATTTCTGTCCTCTTAAATTTGTTGAGACGTTTTTGTCTACCATTTGATTTCTCCTGGAGAACATTCCATGTGCACTTGAAAACGATGTGTATTCTGCTGTTTTTGGATGTAATGTCCTGTAGCTGTCTATTAAGTCCAACTGGTCTATTGTGTCATTTAAGACCACTGTTTTCTATTTGGCTAATCTGTCCATTGATGTAAGTGGAGTGTTAAAGTCCCTTAATATTATTATATATGTCAGTTTTCCTTTTCTGTCTGTTAGTGTTTGCTTTATATATTTAAGTGCTCCTTTATTGGGTTTAATGTGTTAATGAGTGTAATATCCTCTTTTTGTATTGATCATTATATTATGCCCTTCTTTGTCTTTGGTTTAGACTTTGTTTTAAAGTTTCTTTTGTTTGATATAATTATTGCTACCCCCTCTTTCTTCTCATTTCCATTTGCATGAAATATCTTTTTCTCTCCTCTTACTTTCAGTCTATGTGTGTCTTTAGCCTCAAAGTGATTCTCTGGTAGGCCACATATTGAAGAGTCTTTTTTAAAAATCCAGTCAGCCTCCCCATGTCTTTTGATTCAAGCATTTATAATAGCTTTTATAATAATAAATAAACATTTATAATATAAAGCTATAATAATAGCTTTAAATGTCCATTGACATTTAAAGCTATTATTGATAAATATGTATTTATTGCCATTTTATTACTTGTTTTCTGGTTGTTTTTGTGGTTCTTCTCTGTTCATTTTTCTTTTTGTTTCCTCCTTTGTGGTTGGTGATGTTCTTCAGTAGAGAGCTGTGTTCCTTTCTTTTTAGTTTTCTTTTTCTACTCTAGGTTTTTGATTTGTGATTTACCATGTGGTTCATATATGTTGACCTATAATTATGTCTACTTGTTTTAAACTGGTAGTCATTTAAGTTCAAACACATTCTAAAAGATCTACATTTTTTACCCCCTTCTCTCACATTTTGTGTTTTTGATGTCACATTTTACATCTTCGTGCTTATCCACTTAATTGTTTATTGGAGTTGTAGTTGCTTTTTAAATTTTTTGTCTTTTAATTTACATGCTGGCTTAATTAAGTAGTCGATCCTCAGACCTTACTATATATTTGCTTTTCCTGGTGGGATTTTCCCTATTCCGTAGATTCTTCTTCTTTTCCCCTTAGAGAAGACCCTTCAACATTTACTTTGGAGTAGGGTTAGTATTGATGAACTCTTTTAGTTTTTGGTTGTCAGAGAAGTTCTTTATCTCTCCTTCTATTCTAAATGATAATCTTCCTGGGTAGAGTATCCTAGGTTGCAGGGTTTTACCATTGAGCAGTTTGCGTATATCATGCCATCCCTTCTGGCCTGTGAAGTTTCTGCAGAGAAATCAACTGCTATCCTTATGGGGATTCCCTTGTATATGACTCTTTGTTTTTCTCCTGCAGCCTTTAGAATTCTCTTTATCTTTAATTTTTGCCATTTTAATTATGATATATCTTGGTGTGGGTTGTTTGGGTTAATATTTGAGATCCTCTGTGCTTCCTGGACCTGGATATCTGTTTCCTTCTTCAGGTTTGGGAAGTTTTCAGCCATAATTTCTTCAAATAAATTTTTGATCCCTTTTTCTCTCTCTTCTTCTTCTAGGACCCCTATAATGTGAATGTTGATATACTTAATGTTATCTCAGAGATATCTTTAATTGCTTTCATTTTTAAAATTTGTTTTTCTTTTTTCTGTTGTGATTGGGTGATTTCCATTATTGTATCTTCCAGATCACCTATGTGTTCTTCTATACCACTTAGTCTGCTATTCATTCCTTCTAATGTGTTTCAGCTATTTAATTATTCATTTCTGATTGGGTCTTTTTTACATTTTCTAGTTCTTTGTTAAAATATTCACTTTTTGCATTGATTTTCCCCCCTAATTCAGTTAACATCTTTATTACCAATGTTTTGAATTCTTTATCTGGTAAATTATTTATTTCTGTTTCATTATTTATGAGAAAACAAGAGGTGTTTTCTCTTGTTCTTCCAATTGAGAGTAGTTCCTCTGACTTTTCATTTTGCTTAACTTTCTCTGCCTCTAAGAACTTGGGTGAAGTAGTTACCTATTATGGTCTTGAAGGAATGTTCTTATGTGGGAGCATCCCTGTGCAGACTGTATTTGTCAAGTGACTTTGGTGGAAGAGCTGGGTTTGACATGGATGCAAGTCATGTCTGTCCTCAGGGTTTCTTGGCAGCTAACACCTTGGTAGGTTGTGGGGCTAGAGATGGAGGGGCTAGAGCTGGTGCCAGCTGTGAGGCAGGACTTCCTTTCTGCTCAGTGGCTGTCATCACCCTCTTGGGAGCAGGGTCTGATCTCAAGTTGCTGAAGCCTTGAGGGTTGGGCCCAAGCTGACTCTGTTCCTTTTAAGTGTGATTTTTACCCCTTCCCACACTGGAGCCCTTGCCTCAGAGGGGAGTGCAGGTGTGGCCCATGTGCAGACAGAGGTCTGATGTACTGCCTGTGCAGGCATCTGTGGCTCTGCTCAGATGCAGCCTTGGGTGCAAGTCCCCTTTGTCCCTCACAGCTGATCACTGCACCATTGTAGACCGACTCCACATGGCTGGCAGGGCCAATGGACTCTCAGCATGTATCAGGAGGTCAGCTGTGGTAGAGCAGCCACCGTCAGAGATCTGTCTTCTGAGGTACTGCTTGAGTAAGCACCAACAGTGCCTGCCGCCACCCTACTCAGGCTCCACCCTGGGACCAGGTCACCTCTGTGTCCCATAGTTGAGTATTTTCCCCAGTTGTGGGCACCCCAGATCCAGTGCTGTGCCATGGCATGGAGTGAATGAGGCTGGAGTGTTCACTCAGCTTGGACTGGGGCACACAACAATGTGGTAATGGGAAACCTGGCAGCCACTAGAGCAGACCTCTCTGTGCTCTGCCTCATGAGCAAGCCAGTGTACACATGCTCCTCACAATCAGAGTCCAGTCTTCCCAGGGCCTTTCTGTTTGTCTCAGTCGTCCTCAAACTAGTCCAGGCAGCTGTCTCCTTCACATAGAACCCCAGAATTGGGGCCCCAAATCTGGCTCAAACCACTCACTCGTCAGCGAGGGTATCTGCCCATGTAATTTTCCTTTTTCTTTGAGTCCCCTCCCAGGGACACAGGTCTCAAACAAATCACTTTTCTTCCCCTAGTACCTGATTATATGTGTATCTTTCTTACAGTCCTGGTTGTACAGGAGTTCTTCTGCCAATTTAAAGTTAGTTTTCAGTGATAACTGTTACACATATAGATATATATTTGATGTGTTCCTGGGGAGAGGTGAGGTCCACGTTCTCCTACTCTGCCATCTTGATCCCTCCCTCCAAATTTTCAACGCTTTTAAAGCAGCTATTAAAACTATGTTCCATAAAGAAAATGAACTTAATGAAAATATAGAATTTCTCAGAAGAGAAATATAAATGGTAAGAAAAGAAAGAAATGTACATTTTAGAAGAGAAAAATAAGATAACTGAAATAGAAGGTTCAGTAAATATGCTAAGGAGCAGAATAGAGATGACAGAGGAAAGAATCAGTGAACTGGAAGATAAATCAATAGAGATTCTCCAGTCTGAAAAACAAGGAGAAAAAAGATTAAAAGAAATTAGCAGAGCCTCTGTGACCTGTATGTATCAAAACACATAATTTATTTGTGTCATCGTAGTCTCAGATATTATGAACAACTTTATTCCTGTAAGTTTCACAGATTTGATGAAATGGACCAAATTATTCAAAGGCATAATCTACCAGGCTCAGTCAAGAGAATATAGTAACCTGAATAGTCCTATATCTATTTAAAAAAATTAAACTCCTAGTTAATTCTTTAAAACTCCAGACTTAACATGGTTTCACTGGGGAATCTACCAGACAGTTAAGGAAGAAATAATATAATCTCTTTCAGAAAAATAAAAGAGACAACACTTTCCAATTCATTTTATGAGGCCAGCATTACCCTGCTACCAAATCCAAATCCAAATAATTACAAAAAAAAAAATCAATAGATCAGTACCCCTCATGAAGTTAAACACAAAAATCCCCTAGAAAATATTCACAAATAAATCTAACAATATATTAAAATGATAATGTACAAAAAGATAAAAATAGATATCCCCCTCTAATCTACTAGAATAGATTGAATAGACATAAATGTTGTTCTTTTTTTCTTACAATAAGCTAATTCTGGTTTTTGTGTGCCTATTTTGGTTTGGTTTTGTTTTTTAGTCCAAGATAGAGTGATGCTGTAATCATTATTACTCCTGAATATTTTATTTGGGTATTTCTAAGGCTTAATGAGTCTTTTGAACACCTGGACTTTAAAAAATAGTATTGCTTTTCATATAAGTAGCTCAATATTTTTAATCAACTCTTTAAAATATACTGGCTTGACCTTTAGATGAAAGGTGGTAGTTAGAATTACAAAGGGCATTATTATATAATTTTATAATGCTTATTAAAATTTGAAAATATTTTATTTTTCTAATATGATAAGTTTTCTAACTTGAGCTTGTAAAACTGCAGGTGCAAAAGTGTGGGCGTATTCAATAATGTCTAATAGAATTCTAACTCTAAGCTTTACAGGCATCATTTGATCACTGTGTTTCATTGTTAAACAAGCAGCTGTAAAGTCTTGCAGGCAAAGATGTTAACCCAGTACATGACTCTCTAACCGTACATAGCTAAATCTATCATCTATAAATGATAAATCTATATTTAAAAAACATATATTCTTTTTCTGACTATATAAGTAATATGTGCTCATTTTGGAAATTCATGAAGGCATGAAGATACAGAAAAAATTAAAATCCTGTTTCCAGAGACAATCATGATTTTAGCTTGATTTTTCTTATATATATATATATATATATATTTGAATTCACCATTATTGCTTTATTTAATCAAAGAAATTCAGGGACATGGCTGAATATACATTTAATTTTTTTCAAATTCACGTTGTTTTTAGAACACTCTTGAGTTGTTTTAACACACTCTTCTTTTTTTAAAATTAATTTTTATTGGAGTATAGTTGCTTTACAATGTTCTGTTACTTTCTGCTATACAGCAAAGTGAATCAGCTATACGTATACATATATCCCCCCTTTTTTGGATTTCCTTCTCATTTAGGTCACCACAGAGCATTGAGTAGAGTTCCCTGTGCTATACAGTAGCACATTAGTAATCTATTTTATATCTAGTAGTGTATATATGTCAATCTCAATCTTCCAATTCATCTCCCCACTTTCCCCCCTTGGCATACATACATTTGTTTTCTACATCTGTTAACACACTCTTCTTTTGTGACCTTTCTGTGTGCTTGAAATTCCCAAGTATTTTAAAATTTAATGGCTTTGACTTTATTAAAATGAAGTATACTCATAGGAATTTAAGCAATGCAGGTAAATGCAAAGAAGAATGTAAAATGCCACCACTATCACTTAGAAGTAATGTTTGTACTAGTAAAATGCCACCACTATCACTTAGAAGTAATGTTTGTACTAGTGTTACTTAGTAACACTAAGTAAGCGTCATATCTAGCACCTCTTGATGGATAGAGGAATTGATGGATGGAAATACATTGGTGGGTAGAGGAAAGACAGACAGAAGTAGGTTTATAAAATGGTACCATGAAAAGTATTACATGCAGTTTTACTTGAATTTAATAGAAGAAATTGAAGTAAAACAGAAGAAATTGCTAAACATCAGGTAAATGTTTCTTCACCGCTAAATATTTTAGCAAATAAAAAATTATCAAAAGTTAGAAAGGAAAGATCATGAAGAATTCTACATGACCTACATGTTTCAATTTTATTTATTTATTTATTTACTTATTTATTTTTGGCCTCACTATGCCACTTGCAGGATCCTAGTTCCCCAACCAGGGATAGAACTTGGGCCCCCTACAGTTGAAGAGCAGAGTCCCAACCACTGGACCCCCAGGGAATTCCCTCAATTTTAGGTCACATTGATTGATTTTCTTTACTAAAAGACAAGGAAATTAATATTCTCATATTTTTTTCTATTTCCCTTCTTCTAACTTTTGTTACTTACATTATTTTTACTTTGTCAGCTTAAAAACATTTATTTTCCCTCTGTAATCATAATTCCATGTTTATTTACTTTTAGTTCTATACATAATTGCCATAGATGCTTGTTAACATATTTTTTACCATACCCCATTCATTCTAGAGGATTAAAAAAAGTTATTTCCTGGTTGGCTGATTTCACTGTTGTATAGTTTTTCTTTAAAGTTTATTTTTATATGTGTTGCTTTGCTTATTCAAGAGTGCCTATGCCCTATTCTTATATTTGTATTACATCTTGGCTGGTATAAAATTTTTCATTTTTGATAGTCTTGAATTTATAATTAAGGAATTTTTTCAAGAAGAGTGCTCAATTTCTATAGCCCTTCAGCTCTTGCATGGTGGACATTGTCTGCCCATTGCCTTTACATTTCAAGAAAGTTTGACTGGCTATAATATTCTTAAGTCTCACTTTTTCCCTCTCAGAACCTTTTAGGCATTATTCTAAATAAAACACAAATAAAAGTAAACTCCTTAAAAGTGATAAATATCATGCTGAGTAATAAAATGCTGAAGCATTTTTTTAGTAAAATCAAGACAATATAAAAGGTACACTGCTATCCTCATTATTCAACATTGTTTTGGCAGTCCTACAAATACAGTAAGAAAATGAAATAAAAACAGTGAATTACTGAATCAATTTCTGGAAAAATTAAGAACAGCAAATAATGTCCATTATCACTATTTTATTTAAAAAATTTTCTGGAGATTCTAGCTAATGGTTCAGAAACTAAAATAATCAGCCAAACATGGAGAAGAAAAGAGAAAATGATCTCTGTGTAGATTTTTAAAATATCATACCTAGAAAACTCAAATAGATATTTTATTAGGGATTGCTCTTAAATTTTATCCTTTGTTAATTAATTAACATAGTCATATGTCTTTTATGTGGTTAGGCAGCAGCCATCTTGTAACAATGAAGTCAGAAATCACATACTAAAGGTTGCACAGCAGAAATATTGAAGGGTTATGGTGGTCTAAGATCCTTGGACAGTTGCACCAGCCTTGGAGTTAGACTTCCCAACTTCTTCTTCTTTTCTTTCTTTCTTTTTTTCTTTTTTTCTTTTGGCCACACAGCACAGCTTGCGGGATCTTAGTTCCCAGACCAAGGATTGAACTCAGGCCACAGCAGTGAAAGTTCTGAGTCCTAACCACTGGACTGCCAGGGAATTCCCCCAATCTTCTTCTGATTCATCATTTTTTTTTTTTTTCTGTTTTTGGCTGCGTTGGGTCGTAGTTGCAGCCAGCGGGGGCTACTCTTCATAGAGGTGCGTGGGCTTCTCACTGTGGTGGCTTCTCTTGTTGCAGAGCATGGGCTCTGGGCACTCGGGCTTCAGTAGCTGCAGCACGCAGGCTCAGTAGTTGCAGCACGCGGGCCCTAGAACACACGGGCTTCCGTAGTTGCAGTGCTAGGGCTCTAGGCAGTAGCTGTGGCGCACGGGCTCAGTTGCTCCATGGCATGTGGGAACCCCTGTCCCCTGCATTGGCAGGCGGATTCTTAACCACTGCACCACCAGGGAAGTCCTGATTCATCAGTTTTTGTGTGACATTTTTCTGTCGAAAGCTTGTAGGAGTTTTTATTCATTACCACTGTTGTAGAATTTCACAGCAGTTTGACTCTCGTTTCATTCTTTGTGTTAAGTGCTCATTCAGTCTGGAAATTTAGGTTCTTGTATTCTAGGTAATTAAAAAAAAATCTATTCTTTGATAATATCCTTGACTCTGGATTTTCTCTTCTCTCTATCTTGGACTTCTCAAACTGGTCTATTAATTTTCTTAGCTTTTCCATCCTATTTTTTATATCATTGTCTTTTTGTCCTACTTCCTGGAAGATTTTTTTCAATTTTATCTTCCAACCATTCTGTAGAGTTTTTTATTTCTCCTACCATACTTTTAATTTTTAAGAACTTTTGCTTGTTCTCAGACTATTCCCTTCAAAATAACAATCCTATTCTTGTTCATGGATGTAATATGATCCTAACTCGGTAAGTGTAGGAATGATTTCTTTTTTGAAAATTTTTTCTCCTTTTACTCCTATTAAATATTTTTTTAAATATCCAGTAGCTCTTAGCTATGTGTTCATATTTAAGATTTGGATAGTAAAAAGCTTATTACGTGCTCTGTGCATGTGTGAAGCCTGTCAACTGGCACCTTCATTAGACAGTGGTCTGGCTATGCCTTATTTTGAGGAACTCCTAATATTAATACTTTTAGGTCTTTTCTTCCAACTAGTCAGAGTTCCCAGGGAAGAATCTTCTAACCTCCTGTCTGGAAGGAAAATGCTGACTGAGTGTGCTCTGATTGGCAAGTAAAGAGAAGACTGATGGTCTAGACATTTATTACATGAAATTTTGATTAATTTCTCTTACCTTAATTTTGCTTTGTGTTTCCTAGTCTAAAGACTATTTTCTCTTTTTTAAAGGAAATGTTTTTATTGAAATGTAACATACAGAGAGTGCACACATAAATGTGGAACTCATTGAATTCTTACACAGTAAATACAGCTGTGTAAGCACCACATAGATCAAGAAATAAAACATAATCAGCACCTCAGATGCCTACTTTATGCATCTTCGGTCATTCTTGTCCCACCATCAGAGGTAACTAATATTTTAAATTCTATCACTCCAGGGAGTACCCTGGTGGCCTAGTGGTTAGGATTCCAGGCTTTCACTGCCATGGCCTGGGTTCAGTCCCTGGTTGGGGAAGTGAGAATCCTGCAAGCCGCACGGCCCAGCAGAAAAAAAAAAAAAAAAATTCTACCACTCCAGATTAGTTTTTGCCCATTGTTAAACAAACATACACACAAATATATGTTATTTCCTTATTTGTTGGCTTCTTTTACTCAACATTATGTTACTTAGATTTATCCATACTATTACATGTAGCTGTTTATTTTCACGGCTTCAAAGAATTCCACTGTATGAATTTACCACAATTTATTTTTCCATTTTACTGTTGATGGACAATTGAGTTAGAATCAAAGAATTATGGTTCTATATTTCAAGCACTGTATTTTTTAAACTTTACTGAGGAATAATTGACAAGTATAATTGTATATATTTAAAGTGTACAACATCATGATTTGGTATACATATATATTGTAGAATGATTATCAAAGTAGTTAACATATAGTTAACTATAGCACCTCATATAGTTAACATAGGTAACTCTTTTGTGTGTGTGGTGAGAATACTTAAGATCTACCCTCAGCAAGTTTTAGATACATAATATCATATTCATAACTGTAGTCACCATGCTCTACATTAGATCCTCATACTTCTTAGAACTGAAAACGTGTGCCCATTTAATCTATATCACCCATTTTCCTCTCCTCCCCAGTACCTGGCAACCATTTTATTCTGTTTCTGTGAAATTGGTCAAGTACTGTGTTAAATGCTTTATGGGTGTTATCTTTTTTTTTTTTTTTTTTTTTTTTTTTTTTGCATTATGCGGGCCTGTCACTGCTGTGGCCTCTCCCGTTGTGGAACACAGGCTCCGGACGCGCAGGCTCAGCGGCCATGGCTCACGGGCCCAGCTGCTCCGCGGCACGTGGGATCTTCCCGGACCGGGGCACGAACCCGCGTCCCCTGCATCGGCAGGCGGACCCTCAACCACTGCGCCACCAGGGAAGCCCTATGGGTGTTATCTTATTTATGCTCATAATAATCCTAGAAGTGGATACTATCACTCATACATTCATTCCTCATTCAATTAACAAATATTTATTAATATACCTATTATGTTCCAGGCAGTTTTCTAGGTGTTGGGGAATCAACTAAAAGAAACAGAAATCTATGAATAGTTAAATGAAGCAGACTAGAATCAATACCTTTCTGGAGCTTACATTACACAGGGAAAATATTTGGTAAACTAGATATGGATAAATGTTACTTAGAAAAATAGAGCAAGGAAGGGGATGTGAGGAAATGGTGATGAAGGAGAGATGTTTGCAGTTGTAGATAGTGGGCTGAGGAAGATATCAGTGAGAGAATGACCTTTGAGTCCAAGCTTAAAGGAAGTGAAGGATCAAGCTGTCCAACTGCCTGGAGGAAAAGCATTCTAGGGAGAAGAAAAGATGAGAGCAAAAGCCTAGAGGAAGGAGCTTGTTGTGTTCTCAACACAAGAAAAGCAGTGTGGCTGGAATAGAGTGAGCAAGAAGGAGAGTGCAGGGAGATGCAGTCAGGTGGGCAAAGGGTGGGGGTGAGATCATGTAGGCCTTGCAGGCCATTGTGAGGACTTTCTTTTTGCCTGAGAAGGAAGACATTGGAATCTTGATCAGAGGAGTGACATGATCAGACTTACATATAACAAAATCGTCCTGCTTTATTGAGAATAGACTGAATGGGACAAGGGTGAGGGCAGGGTGGCCTTTTATTAGCTATTAGTCTTCCCATGTGATAGATGAGGAAAATGTAACTTGGACATGACCAAGGTCATAAACCTTCAGCCACATCACCTGGGACCTAGAAATGCAGTCTCAGGCCTCACTCCAGACCAGTTGAATCTCAATCTGCATTTTAGGAAGAGCCCCAGGTGATTCATGTGCACACTGAAGTTTGAGGTTCCCTTATCTAAACTATGAAATACTGTTGTTGAAGCTTATTGATCAGGGGAAGGATACTACTGAAGTGATGCTCTGTGGAAATTTTATTTGGTAGCAAAGAGATAGAGAAGAGAGAAGGATACCAACCAGGAGGAAATTACAATAACCCCAATTACCCAGAAGTTTGGGGCTGAATGGCTGAAGTAGGATAATGACAGTAGGAGTAAAAAATAATTTAAAAAAGAAAGAATGGAGGCAAGAGTTTTTTTGTTTTTGTCTTTGGCTGAGCAGCTTGCGAGATCTTAGATTTTAGTTCCCTGACCAGGGATTGAACCTGCGCCACAGCAGTGAAAGCGCCAAGTCCTAACCACTGGACTGCCAGGGAATTCCGGAGTTTTGTTTTGTTTTCCTGTTATTTATATCCCTTTATTTGTCTTTATATCTCTTTTCTTTTTCCACCCTTATAATCAAGCTTCTATCATCACCATTCTCCTAAAAATACACTCCTGTATGACACCAATGGATGGTTTTGCAAATCTAGTGATCCTCTATCATTCTTCATGTTCCTTGGCATCTTTGTGCCAAGATATGCTATTAGTTATTTCATCTTGAAATTCCCATGTCCTTAATTCTTCATAACCATTCTCTTCCTAGGCTACAATGTATGTTGTCCTTCAGTACTCATTCTTTCCCCACATACCCCCATACACTTATTCATACCTATACTTGTCTTTGTTTATGTTCTCCGATCTTAAGCATTGCCCTTCTTGTTTAAGACTTCCCTCCAAATCCTTGATCCCCTCCTTCTCATCTCCTCCTTTGACTTTTTTTTTTGTCTCCAGCATCTTCAGTTTTTCCCTCTCCCTCCCAAGAGTTTTTTGTTTTGTTTTGTTGGCCGTGCCATGCACAACATGGGGGATCTTAGCTCCTGACCAAGGATTGAACCCATGCTCCCTGCAGTGGGAGCATGGAGCCCTAACCACTGGACTGCCAGGGAATTCCCCCAAGAGGTTTTTTTTTTAATATTCATTTTATTTATATCTTTTATTTGTTTATTTTGGCTGCGCTGGGTCTTAGTTGTGGCACGTGGGATCTTCCTTGCGGCATGCAGGATCTTTTAGTTGCAGCATACGGACTTCTCTTAGTTGTGGCCTGTGGGCTTCTTAGTTGTGGCATGCATGTGGGATCTTAGTTCCCCGACCAGGGATCGAACCTGGGTCCCCTGCATTGGGAGCGTGGAGTCTTACCCCCTGGACCACCAGGGAAGTCCCTCCCCCAAGAGTTTTTTTAATGAAGGAAAAAAACCCCATAAAACTTAGGCAATGATTAGATATACTAGTGAGTGGGAAAGGACCCTGAGACAGAGGGAGAGATAAAACATGACACTGAAGTTTCAGACCTTGGTAAGAGAGACAATAATGAACCATTGCTAGAAGTAGAGAAGTAAGAATGGGAATTGTGAGAATGAGTGCAAGGCCAGTTTAGTATTGTTGAACTGAACTTGGCGGCGGCTGCAAATGTTCAGCAGGTAGTCAGGAAATCTCAAGCTGGAGAAGACTTGGGGCTGAAGTACTAGATTTCAGAGTCATTTGCCTGGAGGTGCCCATTGAAGCAAAAGGAGTAATTGAGATATTGACGGAGAAGACAGAAAGAAGACTCTGGCCACATACCTAGGACCACTGCCTCTTTAAAACTATAGAAAGGGTAGGAGGCAGAAGAAGGGCAGTCAGAGACAGGGGAAGAGAGTGTACCATCTCTCAAACCAAGGACGGGGAAAGGGATTTCTATTTGGCCAGGTGCCATGGTGGTTAGGAGAAATCAAAGAAGATGGATCTTAGCAGAAGTCAAATCAAATTATTGATGTATTTCAAAGAATTATTTTCGAGGCCTCAAAGCCAGAGGCTTATAGAGAGTCATCAGGAAACATGATCCTTACCCTCAGAGATGTCCCAACCACCAGAAAGGTAGACAAGATAACCCCACTAAGTAATTATCTGAGAGTATGCACTTGTTGACAACTGCATACTTATATATATATGATTCATATTAGTTTTAGGGTGGGTAACCCATCAACATTTTATATAGATAATACATATCGTTCTAGGATTTGCAAAGCTCTAAGTGAAAGTCAAATTTGAGACAAGATATATTCCTTTTTGGTCTTTTTGCAAAGGCTCAGTAGAATTTTCTTTGTCACATTTTTTTCTGACCTGTACGCAGTTTTGCTACGGATCTTGTTTTTTTAATTGCGGGTCACTTAGTGTAAGAGACCTTTTTTTTTTTCGCTCATCTTTGCTGCTTATCAAGTGTTAATCCAGCTATGACTCCATTGTCATAGAGTACTAATGGCTCTATGAAACAATCAGCCTTGTGCAAATGACCATCAAGTGGCCGAGAACTATGGCCTCCTTGGGCCAAATGTCACTTAGTGATGCCAAGTCAAAATAATGCTTCAAGCTGCCTTTGCAGTTGGAAACGTCGCTCATGTGTTTCATTATATCAGAATCACAGTCAATAGATTTTATTTACTCTAATATTTGACAGTGTTCTGGTCAATGGCTTCTAAAGATTAAATATACCCAAATACATCTTAAAAAAAAAACCCTGAAAATGTCACTGAAAATATGAAAGAAGCATGAATATTAAAGTGTTCACAATTCTACCTTTTTCTGTGAAGCCAGAAAAGTGTTTATTATTATCTACTCCATGCCCTTGCAGTGGTGAGGACTCTAGACTGGCTCACTTATGCTTGAGGGGCTGTGTGTGTGTGTGTGTGTGTGTGTGTGTGTGCACGTGCACGTGTGTGTGCATGCTAATATGACACTGTGCAGAATGAATTGGACATAGACTCTGGAGGATAAGACACCAGGTAGGCAGCAAGTATAGTGGTTCAGAAATGAAGATGTAAAGGTTTATACCAAATGAGAATAAAATGAGAAGATTATGGATAAAACATTGTAATGAAAATTAGAGAGTTCTGGCATACTGCTTTCTAAATTACACTACTTTTAGCCTGAGAAGGATTGGTCTGTTAAATAGGAATAATTATAGTGCCTACCATATAAAATTGCTGTGAAGAATAAATAAGAAAATGAATGTAAAGCAAGCACCCAGTGTTTAATGGGTACTCAATAAATGATGGTGGTTGGGTTCCTCACACACGCTCTCTGCTCCAAAGCATTTGTTGGGGAGGAATGTACTTCTCTCCTTTGGAAGGAATTTTGAGGGGATAGAAGTTGATAAACCTGATGGCATCTTTCTAGAAAGGGTGGGAAAATATAGGAGAAGGAGTGGTCTCTACCATCCTCCAGAGACTGAGTTACCACAGTGATCTGTGAGTCGCCCAGTAGCTATGAGGGTAGATGGAGCAGTGTATGTTCTTCCAGTCTGAGATATTTCCTGCTTGAGTTCAGTTTCCAGCTCTAGGCTTCATTCCCTGCCCCAGTGTCCTGCCTTCCCTGTTTCTTTTGAACCCAGATGGGATTCCTTCTCTCTGCTCAAATGTCAGATATGAAGAGTTACATTACTTAGGGACTTCTCTGCAACCCAGCACCAACTCCCCAGTCTGGGTGAGGATGAAATCATCTCAGGTAGGACTCAAGTAGCATCTTAGGATGATGCCTAATGCTGGCATTAGCATTATTGCAACTATATCAAATTAAAGCATGAAGAGAGATATTTGCTTTGACCACGTAAAAGTAATGCTGGTTTCAGGCGCTTGCATTTTCTTATCATTTAGGTCTAGTTACTTTGTAATATCATGAGTATGGCTATCATTAACTGACTCTGAGAGTCAAAGGAACATGAACTGTGATCATCTGTTCATGTGTGTTTATTATGCTTTAATTATAGTAACCTCATAATATAATAAAAATAGGTAGTGATATTGTATGTCACTCAAAATAGCTAATATTGGGCTTTGCCATATTATGGAGGTAACATAATCCTTCCCTGAAAGTTTCTTTTTTATATATATAAATTTGTTTATTTATTTATTATTTTTTAATTTTTGGCTGCGCTGGGTCTTTTTTGCTATGCACGGACTTTCTCTAGTTGGGGTGAGTGAGGGCTACTCTTCGTTGCGGTGCACTGGCACCGCACTGCAGTGGCTTCTCTTGTTGCGGAGCATGGGCTCTAGGCGTGCAGGCTTCAGTAGTTGCAGCACATGGTCTCAGTAGTTGCGGTGCACGGGCTCTAGGGCACACGGGCTTCAGTAGTTGTGGCACATGGGTTCAGTAGTTGTGGCTAGCGGGCTCTAGAGCACAGGCTCAGTAGTTGTGGCGCACGGCCTTAGCTGCTCTGTGGCATGTGGGATCTTCCTGGACCAGGGATCAAACCCATGTCCCCTGCATTGGCAGGCGGATTCTTAACCACTGTGCCACCAGGGAAGTCCCTAATCCTTTTTATATATTGTTGGATTTGATTTGCTAATATTTAGATGAATTTTTTTCCATCTGTGTTTACCAGAGATATTGGCCTGTAATTTTCTTTTTTTTGTAGTGTCTTTGTCTGGTTTTGGTATCAGGGTAATGGTAGCCTCATAGAATGAATCTGAGCATATTCCATCCTCTTCAATTTTTTTGGTATAGTTTGGAAAAGATAGATATTAGCTCTTATTTATGTGTTTGGTAGAATTTCCCTGTGGTGCTATATGGTCCTGGACTTTTGTTTGCTGGGAGGTTTTTGATTACTAACTCAGTTTCACTACTAGTGATTGTTCCGTTCAGATTGCCTGTTTCTTCCTGATTCAGTCTTGGAAGATTGTATGTTTCTAGAAATTTATCCATTTCTTCTAGGTTGTCTAGCTTGTTGGTATATAACTGATGGTAGTATTCTCTTATGATTTTTTTTTTTAATCTCTGTGATGTTAGTTATAATTTCACCTCTTTCTTATTTTGGTCCTCTCTCTTTTGAGACTACATATTTTTAATGTTTCTCTGAGGTGGTGTTTCTTGCCCTTTTCTATGTGTGTTATTGACTCATTCAGTTAAGGATCTGATGAATCCTAACCATGTTTTCCCCAGAAAAATGCACACAATTGTAAATTTTACACATAGTTCAGGGTGTTCCCAGAACCTCTGGTTCCCTTAAAATCTAGGTTAAGAACTTCAGTTCTGGAAGATTTGTTTTTGTTGTTGTTTGTTTGTTTTTGCTTTTTGTTTTTTTCATATGCTTGTGGACACTATTCTTTTGTACAACTGAATAATAATGGTAAATGATTATTCAGTGCTCATTATGATCCAGGCACTGTTATAATGATAAACAACTAAGATGGCTTAAAGCTTGGGGGGGGTGGGTGGGGAGGAGGCATTTTCCTTCAACTTCCTAGCTGTTTCTTGTGGCCCAGCAAAATAAAGTGAAGGTGTGGTAGTTAGGACTGTAAAGTGTGCAGCATGCAGGCATGCAAAGAATATTTGAAACTCAGAGTGCCTGTTATTTTTCAGAGACAAAAACAATATAAAGGTGCAAAGGGAAAAACTAGTTGAGTTTGTTTGGAATTGTTTTATAGCATTGAAACAGTTCAAACTTGCTTTCTTTGGTGGTGATGCAACTGAGTTCCTAAAAGGAACTTGACAATTCATGGAAAATACCTCAGGAAGGGTGATATGAACTCTTGAGTCATCAATCTACTCCTGAATCAGCAACCTAAGGCTATGAGAAGAATGAAGTTTATAGTGTAATAAACACAACTGACAACTAGTTCTTAAACTCTTTACTCAGCACTGTATTTGAAACCCAGTTTCAACTTTCCTTGGCCATTTGACCTGAAATGCACCATTTACTACTCCCTGTTGTTGGAGTGAAAGCCCTCCTTAGAGAAGCCATGCATTTGCAATATCATCTCAGGCTCCTATTCACAAATACTGCACAGAAGTTTATCTAAATAAATCTCTGCCATTTCTTTCTCATATTTAGATGAGATTTTTCTTTTCTTCTACAAATATTTATGAAGGACTCATCAGGTAGTAGATGCTATTCACGACAATCATTTTAAAGAACAGAAGATCCTTTGATGGCTAGCTAATGCCTCCAAATTATGTACAACTATTAACTCCTCATTTTTTCATGCCCCTGTTTTCCAGATGAGTTGAAAACTGGCAGTTCAAAAGGACACTGAAGCTTTAGACACAAGCATGGCTGGGAAGAGAAACAAGGCTGAGAGAACACAGAGGTATTGCTAACGTTACTTATAAAACTTTGGAATTTAAAGAAGAAGGATCTAAGTGATGATCTTTCCTTTAAGGGGGTGGTAAAGAAATGAAAAATAAAAATAAAATGTTTGATAATAATAGTTTTAATAAAATAACCACTAACGAAGTTGGCAGAGGTTTTAAATACATTTTTATTTAAAATAACTAAATGGCAGCTCAGGAGGAGAGTGTATTCACAGCACACATTCCCAGGATTGATGAGGTTCCCTCAGCCAGTTTCCTGCAGCTGGAGAGCTCAAGCAGATGACGACAACATGAGTGTTAATCATTTCCCGACCAGGCAATCTTAGTCACAAGTTCACTAGAAGTGAAATCAGCCCCTTGGGTTTAAAAGCAGCTAAAAAACTTTTTTCTCAGTTCACTTTGCAGTTTCTCCCTTTCAGGTTAAGCACATGGAAATTCGTTTGGCAATTCTTTTTATATCACAATTTCCATTAGTTGCTCCCACAAATTGGGGTTTATCTGATTGTGTGGTAGATGGGAACCTCAGGATAAAATTCAATGGCTGAAGGCTGAGTGAAGTTTACCCTGGCTGTGGTTATGAAGAGGGTAAGTGACTGGACCTCTTTGGGTTTATTTTCTCTTATGCTAGATTTTATACACCATAAAATGCAAAAGGCATAATCTTGCATTTATAGTTAACCATTTAGATGTGTTTGGAGGTTGTTTTTAAGTGATCACAGGCCAAAACCAAGAATTTAAAACATACATTAGGCATACATGCCAAACAAAATTGTTTCATTTTCCTCCTAAAAAAATCATTTCTATTAATTATACAGTTTATTTAGTTAATTGAACTGTTATTGAAATGTCTTTCTGCATTAATGGAATGTTGGACTGTTCAGTAAATAGACTGGAAACAATTTTTTGTGAACAAAAAGACATAAATAATTTTGATTATTGGAAATAGCCAAGGTGGAACTGGATGGAACATCTGGCGGCAGACTTCAAAGGTCAAATAATTCTAATAGAAATATATTAGCTGTCTGTTTTTATTTAGCAAGATGTTTTTTTTCTTGTTTCTTGAAATCTATTTGAAGTAGTCATAACAATTTTATAAATTAAACCTATAATGATATTTCAATTATTGTCTTTCTGGAAAAGGAAAATGATATTTGGGTATAATAGAAGTGCTTTCATTAGAAGACTCTGTTCTTGCCCATTTCAATTGTGGTGACCTTTTATTTCAAGAAAAATACAGAATTTCTCTTTTTTGAGGCCTAGAATAGTCCTGGGCACATAGAAGACTTTGTGGAATTAGCTATTGATTATTTATTTTTAAGTCTGCACTTACATTAATGGATTTTAGAAGATATCTTCTAGTCACTTGTGTAAAACTTTATTCAGTACTCAATATGTCAATGATGAATTAAAAAGGAAATAGAAAATGGTCTTTATCTGAAAGGAATTTAATTCACCTCTTTCCCAGTATGAACCAAACCTTTCCATTTTGGAGAACTGTAATTAATACTTTTCTTCTGAGTGTTTGAAAAATTATGGAAAATGCCACCTGTTTTTTACAACAACATTGCTCATCATTGTGAAAACCTGGAAAGAACTAAATGTTAATGAACAGAACAGTGGTTAAAGACAATGGCATACTACATAACCTGTAAAAAAGAATGAGGCGAATCTATATTTATTAACATGAAGGCAGTCCAAATAATATTTCTAAGTTATTTTTTTTAAAAAGCAAGTTTCAAAAAAAATAGTGAGTTAGTAGGTATAGTGTACAGTATTCTCATTTTTTGGTAAAAACAAATAAACCAGTATCTACATTTACAATGTCTGTATGTGTATTTACCGAATCATTTAGAGTCGCCGTTTGTGGGGATTGAATGAGAAAGTCTATTTTCTACCTTGAAGATATTAGAATGTAACTGGTAGGGACTTTTTAAATTTAATTCTAAAACCTCAGTGTATATAATAGTGTCTGGCACGTAACAGGCACATGACAGTGTCGAATAAATGAATGAAGAGATTTACGTAATATTTAAATTTTAAAAAAATTAGCATGGTTGATTTTCAAGCAGATAAAATCCACAAAATGACTTATTGTTTTAATTAAAAAAATATTTAGAACAACTTTCAAAGCCTCTACTCTCTCTTCCCTTCATGTTACCTCTTCTTCTTTTCTACTTTTTGTAACAATTTCCTTCCCTTTTCTAGCTAATTTGGGTTCAAAGGGAAATGAAAATGTCATGGTTCCTGTGCTTATTTAAGATTTTCTGCCGAGGCATCTTACTTTGCATTTGACATCCATCTTCCGGAATCCGTGCATCTAACATCCCAGATTGCTGCTTAGCTTTTTATGTGCATGCCATCTTTCCAATTTGATGGCAAACCCTGGAGAATACAGACCCTGTCTTACGATCCTTTCTGTCCTCAATACCTAGCACAGGGCCTCACACACAGTAGGATGGCATTGTTGCTGAGTATTCTTTCCACAAAATTTTGTGCAGTTCTTAATGATGGCATTCTACTATAATCCCTCCTCCTAGGCTGAGCATCGTATACAATAGGCACTCAGTACATGTATTGAACGAATGGTTGGTGATTGACTCTGGCACGTAATCTCTGTGTGTATGGCTGGTAAATTGGGTTCTGAGGGAGATGAGAGGAGGCTGTATCAATTTGGGATTCTTTTGGTTCCAGTGATAGAATACCTGACTAAAATTGGCAGAAGCGGAAGCGGAAGCAAAGGCGATTTATTGGCTCATATAGCAGTTTGATGGTGCACCTGGCTTGAGAAATAGCTAGACACTGTGGCACAAAGTGATATCTCTCTCTTTGTCTGTCTTGTCTCTCTTTCTCTTATTCTGTTCTCAGACAGGCTTTCTCTTTGAGGTTATAAAATAGCTGCCAGAATCTCCAAGAGCCATATTCTTTCAGATTCCAATCCAGCAGAAAAAAAGCGAGTGTCTTTCAGCAATCCTAGAAAACTAAACCGTGACAGTTGCTCAGAGTGGACCAACAGTAACTGAAACCGGGATGTTAGTGTACTGGTTTCATGAGCTTCTAGGGGCCAGGAATAAAGCCTCAAGCAGGCCAAGCGAACTGAGAGTGGGGAGAGGAGGATCCCCAGATAAAAATCAAGGTTGTTGCCACAAGAAAGGGGAATGGATGCCTGATAATTAAACAACAAATGTCAAATGCAAGGTAAGAGAATTACTTGATTCTCTTTTTTCCTCTTTCCTTAACATAAATATATCCAAATATGAGTAAGTAATCGCTGGGAGAACTCAATCAATTCTAACTGTATAAGGGTGTGCATACAGGTACTAACTGTTAAAGAGAAGGCAGTTGGAAAGATGGAAGAAGAGAGCTTCTGAATTGATTGAACCCAGAGTCCTATCTGGAGCAGTGACTCTCAAATTTGCTCTATACTGAAATTATCTGTGGGTAATTCTGATGCTCAGGCCACTCTTTCTAACACTTGTATCAGAATACCTAGTGTTGGGACTCAACCATCGGTACTTTTAGGCTCCCAGGTCTATTGTGTTATATGCAATTTGGAGACCCAGTGGTCAAGAGAGATATCAGGGAGGATTTAGAATAGTTTTAAAGGCACCTGAAACTGTAGATCCTCCATAAATATCTGATGACTTGATTTAAAAGAGGAAAAGAACATAACTGGGCAAAGATGTGGGGGGGGCATATTTGTGAACTGTCTACTCTATGTAAGCATTGTGTTCAGTTCTCAATATACATTTCGCACTTGATCTTCATAATCAGGATTAAAAAATAAAAACAAACTCCATTTACCGTGAGGAAATAAAGGTTCAATAATGCTAAAGTAACTTGGCAAAAGGTCAATCAATAAATAAAGCAGGTCTTTTGAGCTCCAAATTATATACTCTTTCACAGTACCACACTTACAGGTGTCAGACATGAGTTTAAGGGGGAACTCAGCTGTTGGGTGTAGCAAGTAAATTTACCTGACTAAAGAACAGAGTATGGACTAAGCATGAAGGCGGTCCTGAAAAATTGACAGAAGTGGCATCCTCTACAGCAGCAGTCCCCAGCCTTTTTGACACCAGGGACCGGATTCATGGAAGACAATTCTTCCACAGGTGGGGGATGGTTCAGGCGGCAATGCGAGCGACGGGGAGCGACGGGAGCGGCAGATGAAGCTTCACTTGCTTGCTCGCCAGCTGCTCACCTCCTGCTGTGCGGCCCCGCTCCTAACAGGCCGTGGTCCCGTACCAGTGCACAGCTCCGGGGTTGGGGACCCCTGATCTACAGCACAGGGTGGCAAACAAGGGACTGTGTGCCAAATCCAGACCACCACCTGTTTTTATAAATAATATTTTATTGGAACCAGCCACATTCATTTGTTTACATATTGCCTATGGCTGCTTTTGCACAACCATAGCAGAGCTGAGTAGTTGTGACAGACACTATATGGCTTATAAAGCCTAAAATGTTTACTAGCTAGCACTTTACAGAAAAAGTTTGCCGACCTTTGACCTAGAGTTTACGTTTTTATGTGATAAGCAGTTCTGAGAAGGGATGAGATTGCCATTATCAATCCAAGACTGATGGTAATGCTTGTGGCCGTATGAGTAGGATTCTCCAAGCATCTTCACATTCATTCATTCAGTAAACATTTATTGAGCATCTACAAAGTTCGGGACACTCTGAGCTCAGTTGAAATGCAGTGCAATACATTCTACGGTGAAAAATAGGATTCCAAAATATGATAGCTTCTCTCTCTGCTTCTAGGCTACATGAGGGCAGGGTTTGGTTCTGTTTTTGCTCATTACTGTGGGTTCAGCCTAGAAGGCAGTAGGGGGTCACTAAATATTTGATGAATAAAATAATGATCAATTAACGTGGTAGAGGCAAGCATAGGATGCCGGGGAAACACACCTAACCCAAACTCTGATGGAATGAGGTCAAGTTATGAAGTTGAAGAAGTGGAAGAAGTGAAGGAAAAAAGGCAGCAAGTCGGGGAGGGAGGGGAGCAATGAAGGGGTTGTAGTAGTTCACTGGACCGATCTTGGACAAGGTCTGTCTTTGTGGGACTGGACAGAAAGAGAGCTATGATCCTGAGCAGTATTTGGTGAAAGATTTCATGTGATAATATAACACAGAAAAATCCATTCAGTTCCCAAATCAAAAAACCTCCAGAAGCTTCCTGCTACCTACAGTACAAAATCAAGATTACTAGGTTAGACCTTCAAGTCCTCTGTAATTTGTTCTCTACTGGCTTAACCTTTTTTTTTCTTTTTTATAAATTTATTTATTTATTTTTGGCTATGTTAGGTCTTCGGTGCTGTGTGCAGGCTTTCTCTAGTTGCGGTGAGCTGGGGCTACTCTTTGTTGTGGTGCGTGGGCTTCTCATTGTCGTGGCTTCTCGTTGCAGAGCACAGGCTCTAGGCGTGCAGGCTTCAGTAGTTGTGGCACGTGGGCTCAGTAGTTGTGGCTTGCAGGCTCAGTAGTTGTGGCGCACGGGCTTAGTTGCTCCACGGCATGTGGGATCTTCCCGGGCCAGGGCTCGAACCCGTGTCCCTTGCATTGGCAGGCAGATTCTTAACCACTGAGTCATCAGGGAAGCCCCTGGTTTAATCTTACTGCCCTTAATTCCTTACCTCAGTTCCTACTCTCTAGTTTTATGCTTTCTGATTATGCTTTATTCAGTCTTAATTTTGTGACTTGTAAAAAGACATATCCCTGCTTGGAATGCTCTTCTCTCTCTCTCTCTCTCTCTCTCTCCCTCTCTCTCTCTCTCTCTCTCTCTCTCTCTCTCTCTCTCTCTCTCTCTCTCTCTCTCTCCTACTCATTATATAAGACCCAGTGCACAGGACTTCCTCGGTGGTGCAGTGGTTAAGAACCTGCCTGCCAATGCAGGGGAAATGGGTTCAAGCCCTGGTCCGGGAAGGTCCCACATGCCGCGGAAAAACTAAGCCCATGTACCACAACTATTGAGCCTGTGCTCCACAGCCTGCGAGCCACAACTGAGCCCGTGTGCCACAACTACTGAAGCCTAGGTGCCTAGAGCCTGTGCTCCGCAACAAGAGAAGCCACCGCAAGGAGAAGCCTGCGCACTGCAATGGAGAACTCGAGAAAGTCCGCACTCAGCAACGAAGACCCAACGCAGCCAAAAAAAAAAAAAAGATCCAATGCACCTAGACTCTTTCTCTTTTTTGCTGCACCTCGCACAGCATGCAGGATCTTAGTTCCCTGACCAGGGATCGAATCCATGCCCCTTGCAGTGGAAACTTGGAGTCTTAACCACTGGAGTGCCAGGGAAGTCCTGCACCTTGATGCTTTCGACAGATTTTTCCCATCTACCCCAATCCTCACTGATCTCTTCTCTGGATCCCATCACATGTTAACATTCACCTCTCATTTTTAGACACTAAATCAGTACTGCCTTGGACTGTTTTGAGCTGTTTCATGGGTTAATGCTTTACACCCATCATTAGAATAAACGTTCCGGAAAAAGGGATCATAAGACATTTCCCGAATATCCTCTTAGTGCCCAACAATACTTTATGTACACTTGATATTTGAGTAGACACTTAAATACTTATTGAGTAAATAAATGAATGAGTCAGATGAATAAAAAGTTATGAGGTTAGAAATGCTTCTAAAAAAGGAAGTCAAAGAATGGAAAATAATTAGAGGAGATGCTAATAGGACAAGGAAAATAAATAGTCCTTTGTGGTTTGAGGTATTCTCAAGAAGTACAGGTTTTGAGAGAGACAATATTTAAGTTTACTTTAAAACATTATGGAAATTCAGATGTGGAGAAATGAGTTGATATACTTGTCAGTTTAAGGAAATTTATCATCATTGATAAGATCTTGCTCTTTTTAAAAAAAAAACTATTTATTTATTGTGTTCCTCTTTATCTCCTTTCCTATTTTCATTAC
This sequence comes from Orcinus orca, assembly GCF_937001465.1. Classification (NCBI taxonomy): domain Eukaryota; kingdom Metazoa; phylum Chordata; class Mammalia; order Artiodactyla; family Delphinidae; genus Orcinus; species Orcinus orca. Next base: position 75,948,473 of record NC_064564.1, on the reverse strand, counting down.
TGTCACAGCAGCCATTCTAATTTGGTTAATGTATGTTCTCTTTTTGTATCAGTTTTTGTAAAATGTGTATTTTTTTTGTTTTTTAGCATGTGTTTAAAACATTTATATATGCTGTAATGCGTTATGGATCTCAATTTGGGTTCTTACCTTTTTCACTAAGCGTTCAGGTTTTAAAGATCTATGCATATTGCTATAGATCTGTTGTTTCTAATTGCTACGTAAGACGTCATGATGTGAATTCACCACGTTTCACCTATTTACATCTCCAGTGATGGAAACCAATAGCACAATCTCATATTGTTTCTTCATACATCTAGCCTGAGAGTTTACTTGGGATGTATCTCCTGGAATGGCATTGCTGGATCACAGGATATGCATCTATTTAATTTGACTAAGTACCAGATTTCACTGCAAAATGGTGGCATTAGTTTATGCACACATTCCCTCTCCCCCACCCACCCCCCCATAAAGTCTCTTTCACTTAAAAAAAAAAGTCTGCCTGTAAGAACCTTTCCAGGGGACTTCCCAGGTGGCGCAGTGGTTAAGAATCCACCTGCCAATGCAAGGGACACGGGTTCGAGCCCTGGTCAGGGAACTAAGATCCCACATGCTGGGGAGCAACTAAGCCCATGAGCCACAACTACTGAGCCCACATGCCACAAGTACTGAAGCCCACGTGCCTAAAGCCCGTGGTCTGCAACAAGAGAAGCCACTGCAATAAGAAGCCCGCACACTGCAACAAAGAGTAGCCCCTGCTTGCTGCAGCTAGAGAAAGCCCGTGCACAGCAACAAAGACCCAACACAGCCAAAAATAAATAAATAAAATAAAAAAACAAAACAAAACCTTTCCAGGCTCTGTGTCAGGGTTTCTATAAACTACAACCCTATCAGCACTTAGTATTACCCCGTTTTCTAATTTTTGCTAGACTACCAAGGGTTAAAATTGATATTTCATTGTTGTTCTAATAGGTGTTCGATTGTTTACTAATGAGTTTCAAAATCTTCATGTTTATTTCACTTTCTTCTATAAATTGCCTGATTGTAAATATATTTTCTGCTTTTTACTAAGGGAATTCTTGTCTTTTGCTTGTTAATTTATTTTTTTAAACTTTTTCAGAATTTTTAAAATATAGTAGTTTTTTATTAAATTTATTTTTATTTTATTTTTGGCTGCGTCGGGTCTTAGTTGTGGCACGAGGGCTCTTTGTTGCGGGGCGCAGGCTTCTCCCTAGTTGTGGTACGAGCTCCAGAGAGCGTGGGCGCTGTAGTTTGTGGCGTGCGGGCTCTCTAGTTGAGGCACACAAGCTCAGTAGTGTGGCACGTGGGCTTAGTTGCCCCATGGCATGTGGGATCTTAGTTCCCCGACCAGGGATTGAACCCGCGTCACCTTCATTGGAAGGCGGATTCTTTACCACTGGACCACCAGGGAAGTCCCTGCTTGTTAATTTATAATTAAATGTTTATTAAATCATTTTTAAACCAAGAAACTTAGCTGAAGTTGTAACATTGAATTACTTTGTGCCAAATGCCTCTTACTTTATTATTATTAAACATTATTTCTGATTTTGAGAGGATAGCAGTGTCTGTATATTTTTTGACCCTCCTAAACCCCCACATATAAAGTATATGGCAAAACAAAAAACCCATGAACAAAATTTACAACAGAACTAAATAGACTTCAGTTTCTAGTCCGGCATGTAAGGAGATTAGAATTTTTCTCTCCCAATGCCACAACAAGAAAAAAGCTGAACAAACTGAAACCCAACAACTCTTCTTTGAAGAAATGTTGATAGAAACTTCTAAAACTGAAATGCAAAGAGAAAAAGAGAATGAAAAAGACAGAACAGATATTCAATTCTGTGGGACAATTAGAAAATGTGTAACATACGTGCAATGGGAATACCAGAAGGAGAAGAAAGGGAGGAGCACAGAAATATTTGAAGAAAAAATGACTAGGAATTTCCCAAAATTAATGATAAACACCAAACCACAGATCCAGAACCTCAGAGAACACCAGAAGAATAAATACAAAACTAAATGACAACTCTAGGAACCCCCAAGTACAACCAGGTAGAGAGAAATCATCAACAACCAGATTGTGTATGTTATTATCATCTATGTGGGAGATAGCAGACAGAAGCAATGGAGTGGCAGATGGACTGAGAACAGGAGAAACTCAAAGGAACCAATAGGTAATCACTGAAAAGTTCAGTGGGCACTTTGAGAACATCAGCTGACGCTACTCAGTGTCACTACTCGGACACTACTACCAGTGAGTGAGGGCAGGTGGCCTTGTGATAAAGCATAAAGGACTAGTGAGTCCACCCCTATCAACTCTTGAAATGGACTGACCCTCTAGGTTTTCTTCCCAGAAGAGCTCAAACAGGGGAAAACCTGCTGGGAGTGAAAACAAAATTGAGCAAGAGGGGAAAACAGAGGAAGAGGAAAGAGAAGGTCCAGATACAAGTGGGAGATGGAGTAGAGCCAGGAAACCTCAGAAAGTGAGACACCATATTTCTGCACACTACATGAAAACCTATAAAAGAGGGAGCTCTGTGAAGACAAAAACAAAAACAAAAAAACCCCCAACTATTGAAGATAGGCAAAGATGTTTCAACATGTGGGTCATAGGAGTCCCTGAAGAAGAAAACCTAAGAGAACAGAGCAAATAGTAAAAGGTATAATTTTTATAAGATTTCCCGAAATAAAAATATTTGAAATAAGTATTGAAAGAGTACATTGAATATCTGAGAACACTGACTTAGAATAACTATGACCAAGTCATATTCTGGTAAAATTGCTGAAGTTTAAAGAACAAGGGCTTCCCTGGTGGCACAGTGGTTAAGAATCCACCTGCCAATGCAGGGGACATGGGTTCAAGCCCTGGTCCAGGAAGATCCCACATGCTATGGAGCAACTAAGCCCATGCACCACAACTACTGACCCCGCACTCTAGAGCCCACATGCCACAACTACTGAAGCCCGTGTGCCTAGAACCCGTGCTCTGCAACAAGAGAAGCCACCACAATGAGAAGCCCATGCACCACAAGGAAGAGTAGCCCCCGATCGCCGCGACTAGAGAAAGCCTGCGAGGAGCAATGAAGACCCAATGCAGCCAGAGATAAATAAATATTTTTTAAAAATTAAAAAAATAAAGAAAAAATTTTTTCATCTAGGAAAAGAAATAGCATGTGATGTATAAGAGAAAGAAAATCATATTATCATCAGACGTTTTGACCACAGTAATCTATTCTGAAGGAACTTAATTAACACATTTTAGATATTCAGTGAAAGAAAATGTGAACTGAGGCTTTTATATCCAACAAAATTGACCATCAAGTATGAAGGGCATAAACTGTTAGCAACATGCAAGGATTTAGAGAATATTGTTTTCCTGAGCTTTCCCTGAGTAATCTACTAAAGAACAACTTACCAACCAAAATGATATGAAAGACCCTATCATATCATTGTACTGGTGGTAGGCATCAAATATACTGTATGGTTAGTTCTAGAACTAACATGTGAATATTAAAAAAGTTTAATCATTAAAAATGATTACCTGATCATAGAATGTAGACATGGTACAAGTATTTAAAAAGGAGAAAAGTATGGTAGCATATGCAAAAGTTTTTCAAATGGTTTTCAGAAATCATAATGATTGGTTATAGTATTGGAGTTGTTTTCTGAGACTGTTGTGTGTTTATGTGGAATAAAGCAAATGACTAATTAATGGATATTTAATTTTGTTGTCTCTGTCTTTGAGGACTAAGATTCTTCATGTAGTTGAAAAGAATCAGATTTAATATAAAAGAACTTAAATAAAAATCTTTAATCCTGAATATGAATTGGAAATTTAAATATGAACTCACTAGATAAATATTTTATCTATTTATGGAAAAGAGGTAGAAAAAATGACCAACCATGCACCCATGGCACCCAGACTGTGGTCTTTTTCAAGACCATTCTGAATAAAATAAACCAGGACTTCTTGGAGAAATAGCTTTTTTTTTTTTTTTTTTCCAGTACGTGGGCCTCTCACTGTTGTGGCCTCTCCCGCCACGGAGCACAGGCTCCGGACACGCAGGCTCAGCGGCCACGGACTCTAGATTTCTTTTGATTTCCATTTGCATGGAATATGTTTTTCCATCCCCTCACTTTCAGTCTGTATGTGTCCCTGGGTCTGTAGTGGGTCTCTTGTAGACAGCATCTATACGAGTCTTGTTTTTGTATCCATTCAGCTAGTCTATGTCTTTTGGTTGGAGCATTTAATCCATTTACATTTAAGGTAGTTATCGCTATGTATGTTCCTATTACCATATTCTTAATTGTTTTGGGTTTGTCATTGTAGGTCTTTTCTTTCTCTTGTGTTTCGTGCCTAGAGAAGTTCCTTTAGCATTTGTTGTAAAGCTGGTTTGGTGGTGCTGAATTCTGTTAGCTCTTGCTTATCTGTAAATGTTTTAATTTCGCAGTCAAATCTGAATGAGATCCTTGCTGGGTAGAGTAATCTTGGTTGTAGGTTTTTCCCTTTCATCACTTTAAATATGTCCTGCCACTCCCTTCTGGCTTGCAGAGTTTCTGCTGAAAGATCAGCTGTTAACCTTATGAGGATTCTTTTGTATGTTATTTGTTGTTTTTCCCTTGTTGCTTTTAATATTTTTTCTTTGTATTTAATTTTTGATAGTTTGATTAATATGTGTCTTGGCATATTTCTCCTTGGATTTATCCTCTATGGGACTCTGCACTTCCTGGACTTGATTAACTATTTCCTTTCCCATATTAGGGAAGTTTCAACTATAATCTCTTCAAATATTTTCTCAGTCCCTTTCTTTTTCTCTTCCTCTTCTGGGACTCCTATAATTTGAATGTTGGTGCATTTAATGTTGTCCCTGAGATCTCTGAGAGTGTCCTCAGTTCTTTTCATTATTTTTTTCTTTATTCTGCTCTGTGGTAGTTATTTCCACTATTTTATCTTCCAGGTCACTTATCCGTTCTTCTGCCTCAGTTATTCTGCTATTGACTCCTTCTAGAGAATTTTTAATTTCATTTATTGTGTTGTTCATCATTGTTTGCTGTCTAGGTCCTTGTTAAACGTTTCTTGTATTTTCTCCATTTTATTTCCAAGATTTTGGATCCTCTTTATCATCATTCCTCTGAATTCTTTTTCAGGTAGACTGCCTGTTTCCTCTTCATTTCTTTGGTTTGGTGGGTTGTTACCTTGCTCCTTCACCTGCTGTGTTTTTCTCTGTCTTCTCATTTTGCTTAACTTACTGTGTTTGGGGTCACCTTTTTGCAGGCTGTAGGTTCGTAGTTCCCATTGTTTTTGGTGTCTGCCCGCCCCCCCCCCCGCCAGTGGGTAAGGTTGGGTCAGTTGGTTGTGTAGGCTTCCTGGTGGAGGGGACTGGTGCCCGTGTTCTGGTGGATCAGGCTGGATCTTGTCTTTCTGGTGGGCAGGACCACGTCCAGTGGTGTGTTTTGGGGTGTCTGTGATCTTATTATGCTTTTAGGCAGCGTCTCTGCTAATGGGTGGGGTTGTGTTCCTGTCTTACTAGTTGTTTGGCATAGGGTATCCAGCACTATAGCTTGCCGGTCATTGAGTGGAGCTGGGGCTTAGTGTTGAGATGGACATCTCTGGGAGAGCTTTCACCGTTTGATATTACATGGAGCTGGGAGGTCTCTGGGAGACCAGTGTCCTGAACTCGGCTCTCCGACGTCAGAGGCACAGGCCTGACACCCACCTGGAGCACCAAGACCCTGTCAGCCACATGGCTCAGAAGAAAAGGGAGAAAAAAAGAAGGAAAGAAAAAAATAAGATAAAGTTATTAAAATAAAAAAATACAAATAAATTATTAAAAATTAAAATGTAATAAGAAAAAAAAAAGAAAGAAAGAAAGAAGAGAGCAACCAAACCAAAAAACAAATCCACCAATGATAGCAAGTGCTAAAAAGTATACTAAAAGAAAAAAAAAATGGACAGAACCCTCGGACAAATGGTAAAAACAAAGCTATACAGACAAAATCACACAAAGAAGCATACACATACACACTCACAGAAAGAGAAAAAGGAAAAGAAAAATATGTCTATATATATATATATAAAGAAGGAAGAGAGCAACCAAATCAATAAATCTACTAATGATTATAAAGTCCAAATACTAAACTAAGATAAACATAAAACCGGAAACAAATTAGATGCAGAAAGCTAACCCGAAGTCTGCAGTTGCTCCCAATGTCCACCGCCTCAGTTTTGGGATGATTCGTTGTCTATTCAGGTATTCCACAGATGCAGGGTACATCAGGTTGATTGTGGAGATTTAATCCGCTGCTCCTGCAGCTGCTGGGAGAGATTTCCCTTTCTCTTCTTTGTTTGCACAGCTCCTGGTATTCAGCTTTGTATCTGGCCCCGCCTCTGCGTGTAGGTCGCCTTAGGGCGTCTGTTCTTTGCCCAGAGAGGACGGGGTTAAAGGAGCAGCTGATTAGGGGGCTCTGGCTCACTCAGGCCGAGGGAAGGGAGGGGTATGGAATGTGGGATGAGCCTGCGGTGGTAGAGTCCAGTGTGACGTTGCACCAGCCTGAGGCATGCTATGTGTTCTCCCGGGGAAGTTGTCCCTGGATCATGGGGCCCTGGCAGTGGCGGGCTGCACAGGCTCCCAGGAGGGGGATGTGGATAGTGACCTGTGCTTGCACACAGGCTTCTTGGTGGCTGCAGCAGCAGCCTTAGCGTCTCATACCCGTCTCTGGTGTCTGTGCTGATAGCCATGGCTCGTGCTCGTCTCTGGAGCTCCTTTAGGCTGTGCTCTGACCCCCTTCTCGTTGTGCACCCCGAAACAATGGTGTTTTGCCTCTTAGGCAGGTCCAGAGTTTTCCCTGGACTCCCTCCCGGCTAGCTGTGGCTCACTAGCCCCCCTCAGGCTGTGTTCACCCAGCCAACCCCAGTCTTCTCCCTGGGGTCTGACCTCCGAAGCCCGAGCCTCAGCTCCCAGCCCCTACTCGCCCCAGCGGGTGAGCAGACAAGCTGGTGAGTGCTGGTCAGCACTGATCCTTTGTGCGGGAGTCTCTCTGCTTTGCCCTCTGCACCCCTGTTGTTGCGCTCTCCTCTTTGGCTCCGAAGCTTCCCCCCTCCGCCACCCCCTGTCTCCATCAGTTAAGGGGCTCCCTAGTGTGTGGAAACTTCACAGCTCCCTCCCAGAGGTGCAGGTCCTGTCCCTATTCTTTTGTCTCTGTTTGTGCTTTTTTCTTTTGCCCTACCCACCTGGGGAATTTCTTAACTTTTGGGAAGTCTGAGGTCTTCTGCCAGCGTTCAGTAGGTGCTCTGTAGGAGTTGTTCCACATGTAGATGTATTTCTGATGTATTTGTGGGGAGGAAGGTGATCTCCACTTCTTACTCTTTCACCATCTTGAAGGTCTCCTCTCACTGGCCTATTTTAAAAATTTTTAACATATGGCTACCAAGAGGGTAAGGGGAGGTGGGATGAATTGGGAGATTGGGATTGACATATTTACACTTTTGATACTATGTATAAAATAGATAACTAATGAGAATCTCCTGTATAGCACAGGGAACTCTACTCATTGCTCTCTCTCACTTTAAATCAAAAGCCAGAAATGATTAAGCTTAGTGAAGAAGGTACGTCAAAAGCCATAGGCAGAAAGCTAGGCCTCTTGCGCTAAACAGTTAACCAAGTTGTGAATGCAAAGGAAAAGTTCTTAAAGGAAATTAAAAGTGCCACTCCAGTGAACACACAAATGATAAGAAAGTGAAACAGCCTTATTACTGATATGGAGAAAGTTTGAGTGATCAGGATAGAAGAGCAAACCAGCCACAAAATTCCCTTAATTCAAAGCAAGGCCCTAACTGTCTTGAATTCTAGGAAGGCTGAGAGAGATGAGGAAGCTGCAGAAGAAAAGTCTGAAGCTAGCAGAGGCTGGTTCATGAGGTTTAAGGAAAGAAGCCACCTCCATAACATAAAAGTAGAAGATGAAGCAGCAAGGTGATGTAGAAGCTGCAGCAAGTTATCCAGAAGATTTAATTAAGATAATTCATGAAGGTAGCTACACTAAACAGGAGATTTTCAGTGTAGACAAAACAGACTTATATTGGAAGAAGATGCCATCTAGGACTTTTAAAACTAGAGAAATCAATGCCTGGCTTCAAGTCTTCAAAGGACAGGGTGACTCTTGTTTGGGGCTTATGTAGCTGGTGACTTTAAGTTGAATATTTTAAAGCCGCTGTGGAGACCTATTGCTCAGAAAGGAAAGATTCCTTTCAAAATGTTACTGCCCGTTGACAATGTACCTGGTCACCGAAGAGCTCTGATGGAGATGTACAATGAGATTAATGTTGTTTTCATGCCTGTTAACACAACATTCATACTGCAGCCCATGGATCAAGGAGTCATTTTGACTTTCAAGTCTTATTATTGAAGAAACATACTTCATGAGGCTATAGCTCCCATAGATAGTGATTCCTCTGATGGAGGGCAAAGTAAATTGAAAACCTCTGGAAAGGATTCACCATTCTAGATGCCATTAAGAACATTTGTGATTCATGGGAAGAGGTCAAAATATCAACATTAACAGGAATTTGAAAGAAGTGATTCTGACCCTCATGGATGATTTTGAGAGGTTCAGGACTTCAGTGGAGGAAGTAACTGTAGGTGTGGTGGAAATAGCAAGAGACCTAGAATTAGAAGTGGAGCCTGAAGATGTGACTGAATTGCTGCAATCTCATGATAAAACTTTAAAGAATGAGTTGCATCTTATGGATGAACAAAGAAATTGGTTTCTTGAGATGGAATCTACTCCTGGTGAAGGTGCTGTGAAGATTGTTGAAATGACAACAAAGGATTTAGAATATTACATAAACTTAGTTGATAAAGCAGCAGCAGGGTTTGAGAGGACTGACTTCAATTTTGAAAGAAGTTCTACTATGGTAAAATGCTACCAAAGATCAATGCATGCTAGAGAGAAATTGTTCATGAAAGGAAGTGTCAATCAACACAGCAATGTTCATTGTTGTCTTATTTTAAGAAATGGGTTGGGTTGACCAAAGCTACCCCAATCTTCAGCAACCAACACCCTGATTAGTCAGCAGTCATCAACATCGAGGCAAGACCCTCCACCAGCAAAAGATTAGGGCTCGCTAAAGCCTTAGATAATGGTTAGAAATTTTTAGCAATAAAGTATTTTAAAATTAAGATATGTACATTTTTTTAGACAATGCCATTGCACACTTAATAGACTGCAGTATAGTGTAAATATAACTTGTAGGTACTGGGAAACCAAAAAGCTCCTTTTGGAGCTTTATTGCAATATTCTCATTGCAGTATTCTCATTATTGTCGTGGTCTGGAACCCGACCTGCAATATCTCTGAGGTATGCCTGTAATTTATTGGTTACACAGACCAACCCTTGTCCAGTGTGGGAGGGGACCATATAAAGGTGTGACTACCAGAAGGCAGGGATCACTGGGGGCCATCCTGGACTCTGGCTCCCACAATCTGAAACCCATTAGATATGCGTAAGTCCATGAGTTCACAGTAGAAAAAATTTAGAAAACTACACCTTACAAGAGACATAAAAGACCAATTTAGAAATAAAAAATGGGCAAGACTAACTATAGCAGCTAGGGATGCACACTTGATTGATAAAATTATAAAGAAGTGCAAGGGAAGTTATCAAAGCAGGATAGTGGAAGTAAATGATTACTCTAAAAGCCAAGATAGTAGTTACTTTTGGAAAGGGTGGGGACAGTCTGTGATTGAGATGGGGCACATGGAGAGGCTTCTGGGTGGCTGGCAAAGTTTTATTTTTTGACCTGGTGTCAAGGTAAATGAAAGTGTTTACCTTTTAATAATTTACTGTGGTTTCATGTGGTTTTTCTCTACCTGTGTTTTATTTTACAATAAAAAGATAAAACAACATCTCTAAAGATAATACATCCATATGGTAAAATACTCAAAACAGTGGGAAATTTTTTATAGTGAAAAAATCAATCTTCCCAACTCATCTACTAGTAATTTTCTTCCCTAGAAGTAGCCGTTGTCACCTGCTTCTTGTGTATCTATCCAGAGAGATCTCATGCATATAAAATCACACACATACACGTATGTATGTGTATATGTATATATAAATATAAATGTGTATAAAATTTCCTCTCATTTAAAAGTATAAGTGGTAGAATTAGAATACCATGCACAACAGGGAATTATATTCAATATCCTACCTACAGTGGAATATAATCTGAAAAAAAAAAATAACTGAATCACTTTGCTGTACACCTGAAACTAACACAATGTTGTAAATCAATTATACTTCAATTAAAAACGATCTTTTCTCTTTACATTGCCATATTTTCTAAATATTCAAAATTGTGTGGCTTTTACTTTGATTATTATAAAAAGTTATTAAAATACAAAATAAACTTAAGAAAAAGAATACCATACACATATTCTGATCTTTGTTTATTTCACTAAATATTTTATTTTTGTGGATAATATATCTACTATCACATAGTGCCCTTAAACAACATGGGGGTTAGGTGTGCTGATTCCCCCTCACAGTAGAAAATCACATATAACTTTTTTTTTTTTTTTAACATCTTTATTGGGGTATAATTGCTTTACAATGGTGTGTTAGTTTCTGCTTTATAACAAAGTGAATCAGTTATACATATACATATGTTCCCATATCTCTTCCCTCTTGCATCTCCCTCCCTCCCACCCTCCCTATCCCACCCCTCCAGGCTGTCACAAAGCACCGAGCCAATATCCCTGTGCCATGCGGCTGCTTCCCACTAGCTATCTACCTTACTACGTTTGTTAGTGTGTATATGTCCATGACTCTCTCTCGCCCCGTCACAGCTCACCCTTCCCCCTCCCCATAACCTCAAGTCCGTTCTCTAGTAGGTCTGCGTCTTTATTCCTGCCTTACCCCTAGGTTCTTCATGACCACATATAACTTTTGACTCCTCAAAAACCTAACTGGAAGCCTTACCAGTAACATTAACACTCGGTTAAGACATATTTTGTATAAGTATTATATACTGTTTTCTTACAATAAAGTAAGCTAGATTAAAAAATGTTATTAAGAAAATCATAGGAGAAAATACATTTACAGTACTATACTTAAGTTTATGTCCTCTGTTTACAAGGTGAGTTACTTGTCAGTACCTACATTAATATTGTATGTAATACAAAACACTGTAGATGTTATACATGTTACTAATACTAGACATCAAAAATGAAAAGATAATGTGAAAAAGAAATTCATATTTTTTAACAGATAAAACGATTCATGCTTTGATAACAAAGAAGCAGCAATGTGTTTGCTTTAATGGTAGCTTTGTGTAATCAATAAGATTGCTTCATGGTAGAGTAGCCTATATACTAATGAATAAATCATTATAAAATTTTTGTGGCATGTAGTATTACAGTCTTATTTATAACACAGTATTGGAAACATTATTACATTTTTTAAAAACCACTTACCTATGATAACAGGCTGATAAGCAGTTTCTCCAAGTACAGGAGAGACAGGCATCCTGTATAGTAATGTAATTCTTTGAAAGCTTATAAAACAGTAAGAAAACTAACACATTATTAATTTTATATTAAATGTCACTCACCTTATGCCTATGTAGGAATAGACTAGTATCTACATATTTTTTACTCATTCATGACATGCCTTTTTCTTAATTTTTTCAATATTTTAGGCCACGCATTTCCTCTGCACATTTTTCCAAATTGTCAAAAATATTTTTAAAAATTCTATTGTATTTATTGAAAAATATCTGCGTATAAGTGAACCCACACTGTTCAAACCCATATTGTTCAATGGTCAACTGTATAGTCAGTTCCTATTTCTAGGCGACAACCCGTATATTTTAGCCTGTAAATAGCAGTTTAAATCAGAAGGTAACTTTTCTAAGAATATTCTCTATTAAGTCAGCAGATATGTTTCTAATTTCTCAATGTGGAGATACATTCATATTGATTTTGAAGGTACACATTTTTCATAAAGTTTAAAATTTACCTGTTTGGTTTTTTCACCCAACTTTTCAGCTTAAACAAACCTGTTCACCCTTTGATTCAGACAAGATTACCTAGGGAAGGGTGGATTCTGGAGTTAGCAAAGTGCTTCTTCAGCATTTCCTTCAATGAGCTCACAGATTTTATGGCGAGTGTTAAAACAACGCACCTGTGACTAACCTTTGTGCTTCTCAGCTGATAACTGCCTGTTTACGGTGATAACCAAGATTAAAGGAGACAGAGGTACAGGCTTTTACAGACTTTAAACGCTAATCTTGGACTAGCAAATGTTTCCTGGGCACCAAACTATATTGTTTAAAAAAGAAAAACTTCGTCAAGTGTTTTAACTATTTTTTTTCCTTTAATATTTCTTACTTTTTCAGTTGTTTAAGTAGTATTTGTTGAGTACCTACCATGCAATTAGCAGTGGGGTGCCGTGGGGGTATCAAGGAAGGAAGTACAAAGAAGGAGCTTACAGTCTTGTGGAGATTCACAGTATATATACATATGAACCAGCTAGTGAACAAGATGTATTATATATATTATATCTTGTGTGTTTATGTCAATGTATGTAAACATATATAAACATATGCAGTACAACGTAAATATACACGTATGCTAAGTGATGTGGCACAGATAATTAGAAAGTGGGCAAGATGCAGTATGAAAATTACGCGAAGGGACAATAAGCCAAAGCAGTTGGAAGGTGATGTGAATCCAACTGTCAGGCAAGATTGTGTGCTGAGCAAGCTCTGGAGCTAAGTTTTCCTTTTGAAATAATTATAGACGCACAGGAAGTAGCAAAAATAGTACAAAGAGGTCCCAGGTACCACCCCCCCCCCCAGGTTCTCCCAATAGTAACGTCTTATATAACTTGAGTACAATACCCAAACCGGCATACCGACATTGAGACAACCTACAGCTCTTTTCCACATTTCACCAGTTTTACATGCACACACTTCCATGGAGCTGAGTTTTGATAAATGAGTTCAGTAGACAAGAGGAATGAGAAAAACAAAACTAGAGATAAACAAAGCCTCACAGGGCAGTTACTTTGAAGAACTGTCCTCTTTCTTGTTCTTCCAACTCTTAGGCATCTCCTATGCAAATTAACCACACTGCTTTCCTCACTGGAGGTTGGCTTGTTACCTTCTCTTCACAAATGTTACCCAAGCACTTACTCCTGTTCTCTCTCTCTTTTTTTTTTTTTTTTTGTGGTACGCGGGCCTCTCACTGTTGTGTCCTCTCCCGTTGCGGAGCTCAGGCTCCGGACGCGCAGGCTCAGCGGCCGTGGCTCACGCACCCAGCCTCTCCGCGGCATGTGGGATCTTCCCGGACTGGGGCACGAACCCGCGTCCCCTGCATCGGCAGGCGGACTCTCAACCACTGCGCCACCAGGGAAGCCTTCCCTCTCTTTTTTTTAACTGAAGTATAGTTGATTTACAATGTTGTGTTAATTACTGCTGAACAACAAAATGATTCAGTTATACATATATATATATATACATGCTCTTTTTAAAAAATATTCTTTTCCATTATGGTTTATCATAGGATATTGAATATTCTTCTCTGTGCTATACAGTAGGACCATGTTGTTTATCCATTCTATATATAAAAGCTTAAGTCTGCTACCCACAACCTCCCACTCCATCCCTCCACCAACCCTCTCCCCCCGGCAGCCAGCAGTCTGTTCTTTATGCCTGTGATTCTGTTTCTGTTTCATAGATAGGTTCATTTGTGTTATATTTTAGAGTCTACATATAAGTGATATCATATGGTTTGTCTTTCTCTTTCTGACTTACTTCACTTAGTATGATAATCTCTGGTTGCATCCATGTTGCTGCAAATGGCATTATTTCGCTCTTTTTATGGCTGAGTAGTATTCCATTGTGTATATTTACCACATCTTCTTTATCCATTCATCTGTCACTCCTGTTCTCTTATTCCAGTGATCCAAACATAGGCAGTCTCCCTCCTAGAAACCATTTGTTTTCTGTGAACTAGTTTGTAAATAAGTAGTTGGAACCCAGAACAGATTTTCTCATGGAAACAGAGGTACATAGATTATGGGTTCCCTGGCCTATCTCTGCGCCACATAACTCAAAATATAACTAATCTCTTTACAGAACAATACTGATCATTGCTGTACATCGTGGTAGTGGTTGGGTTTCTGAGAGTTAGGGAGGAGGATTCTCTGCTATGTCAGATGGGCTTCTATCTTAATAGGAGTCCTCTTGCTACAAACTCCCACTGCATACAATGGGTAATATTAAAGGAAAAGCCCCTTTTTTGTACTTTTAATCACACAAAATAAAATCTTTCCTAATTCAAGTATTCACCCACTTAACTATCAGTTCTGTAAGAGGTGACAGAGGAAGTGCAGACAAAGGAGCTGTTAGGAGAGCTAGGCAGAGAAATACTGAAAAGAGAGCTCCTTAAAGGAAATACACCAGAATAATACAGTGATTGTCTCTGAGAGGTGGAATTACCAGTGATTCATTCTTCATATTTTCTCTCTTTCTCTCTCTCCCTCTCCCTCATCCTCACTCTCTCTGTTTCTTTTGTATCTTTCTGAATTTTCCAAATTCTCTACAACTGGGATACATTGCTTTTATAACCACAAAAATTAGAGTGCTCTGGAATGAAAGAGGTGCATGCAGGTTTTTCAAGCAGTTCCCAATATGGTTGGCAGGAGAGGAGGTAGAATATGGAGCAATGTGCTCCACAAGGTAGAAGCAAGGTGGTTTCCAAGTACAGTAACAGGTACCCGGAAAGGTAGGAACCTTCTGAGTGGGCACAGGCATGTACACAATTCAGACCTTTACAGAGGAGAGGTTTACTCTGGGAATGTACAGATGCTATCCTTTCCTTGGTTCCTGCAATGAAATACAAAGCTACCATTGACACCTTTGGGCAGGGTCCTGCCAGAGTCAAGAAAGGAGCCTGATGGCTACTGAGCCATAAGTCCTTTAAGCCCTGGGTTTACATCACCATTCTGGAATAAGTTATACTGAAAACCATGCATGTTAAGGCGTGTTCACAGATCATTTTCCATTTCTGCCCAGAGCGTCAAACAGCAGTGTTTAGGCTTCTTAGGTCCTCTCTATGCTGTCCTAGATGGGACTTTAAGTCTATAGATACTTATAAATACTTATGCCATGCCCTTTAAATACGGTCTACAAACCCACATGAAATATTTGTCTTCTACTCTCTCCTTATCTCAGTGATGATTGCATTACTTGCAGTAATCATCTTCTTTTGTAGTTTTTGATTTCCATTATGCTATTACAACTTTGTAGAATATTTATGGGAACATGATACTAATACATGTGCAATATATTTGATTTCTCCCTGTAGATACAATCATGCTGGCCTAAGCATACTAATGCCATAAAAGCTAAAATGCTTCAACTTGCTTATTCTTAATGCTTTAAAAAAAATGAGAATTCCTCAGTCCCATAAAATAGAGATAATTAGCAATTTGCATCTATTTCTTGATAACTTTGAGAGGTTAATTTGGAACAAATATGATATTTTAGTAAAGGTAAAGTTCCTACTTCAATTTAATTTTGTTGTATTAAACATTTCTTGCATGCTGGACCATGTCAATGCTAAGTGAAGCAAAAGTGAGAAAGAAGCAGTTCCTATCTTTACAGGGTGTAAAATCAAGTCAAAACAAAACAAAAATTGATGAAAGCTTTTAAATGAATATCCCTTTTGTCATTGTACCAAAAAAGGTCTGTAATAATCAGAGATACTAAAGTGATTGGAAAGAACCGCCTGGCTGAATGGAAGTGGGGTGTAGGAAGGATTGTGGGTGGCATGAGAGGTAGGATGACTATATAAACCTGGGCACTTTTGAGAATAAAAGAGGTGCTACTAATATTTATGTTTATGCAAGAGGCACAATCTTAATCTATCTCAGGCCAACAGGGAGTCATGATGCCCTTCGTTAAAAAAATGGATTTAGGGGCTTCCCTGGTGGCGCAGTGGTTGAGAGTCCGCCTGCCGATGCAGGGGACACGGGTTTGTGCCCCGGTCCGGGAGGACCCCACATGCAGCGGAGTGGCTGGGCCCGTGAGCCACGGCCACTGAGCCTGCGCGTCCCGAGCCTGTGCTCCGCAACGGGAGAGGCCACAACGATGAGAGGCCCGCGTACAGCAAAAAAAAAAAAAAAAAAAAAAGGATTTAGGAGAACTTCCATGAATATAAATGGTAGGGAAGTGTATTAGTTTGCGAGGGCTGCCACAAAAGGATGGCTTAAACAATGGAAATTTTATTGTCTTGCAGTTTTGGAAGTTAGAAGTCCAAAATCAAGGTGTCAGCAGGGTCAGTTCTTTCTGAAGACTGTGAGGGAAAGATCTGTTCCAGACTTCTCTCCGAGGCTGAAGAAGTTTGTCTTTTTCCTGTATCTTCACATCATCTCTCCTCTCTGCATGTCTCTATGTCCAAATTTCCCCTTTTTATAAGGACACTAGTCGTATTGGCTTAGAGTCCATCCTAATGACCTCATTTATCTTGATTGCCTCCGTAAAGACCATATCTCCAGATAAGGTCACATTCTGAAGTACTGGGGATTAGTACACTAATATATCTTTGTTTGGTGGGGGGCATGATTTAACTAATAACAGGAAGGATGGTAGAAACTTGACAATAGCACCACAATAGAAGGGATGTTACATCTGGATGGCTAGTGGGCACTGTCTTCTTAGTATACATCATGATCAGGAGGCAATTCTGTTATAGGCTTTAATAAGGTAAGATGGGTGGGGAGAATAAACAGAATGGAGGATGATTAGAGAAATAGAAACTTTTATTTTGGGGAATTATTAGTGTTCCACAATTCCTCTTTCCATTGGGCAATAAAGACTGGACACTGGTGGCAGAGGATGTTCAAGTGGCAGTTGACTAGAGCATGTGGAGCTATGGGATGCCATGTCTGGGAGGTGCCACAAATAGACTGGTCAATTTTTACATTAGTTGATAATTCTCTACTATGAGATCTGCCTTTACTTATGAAATTAAAGCTATTTTTTCCTTTCCCCATCTCCACAGGGATTTTGCGATTCACAGAATAATAAATGTGATGAATTCTGAGCTCTGTGGAGGAATGATCTTGAGTTAGTTCAAAGTGGTTATAGTGACAAAGGATTTTGGCCTTTGGGCATGTTCGTGAAATTGCATATAAAACTGATCACTTATACTTTCAAAATATTGAATACCAGGCAGACAAAAAGTTAGGGAGAGAAATATACATTTTTTTTGGCTTACATGTTAGTGGCTTAGATATAGGAACATTAGGCCTTTACACGCTTGCAAAATGCAATCTGTGTTCTTGTGTCATTACCGTGAAAGGTCAATGAGAAACTTCATACATTATGATGACACATAGATTCCATGCTGAAATTCACATAGGATTGTTCTTATTCTTATGTTACGCTTTCTTCATTTATCTTGATCTTCATAAGTATAGATAAAATAGTGGTACACACATTTTCTTGGCAAAGAAGAAATTGGCATATCACTGTTGTGTGTTCAGTTAAACAGCTGTAGCTAAAACAAGATTATCGTAGACTATGTGGTTAGGAAGCACCAGGCTTTAAAAAAAAACAAAAAAGAAGCACCAGGTTAGTCAGTGTAATACACAAATCATAAAACATTAAAAGAAAATAAAAATAGCCTTGGTCCTTAACTTGTGGGCTCAAAGGGCCTGGGAAGTGAGTGAAATGCATGTTTTATTAAGTCAGGAAGAATAAATGATCAGTAAAAGTGTAATATTGGAATTTCAGACACACTAATCCTGTAAGTCATTCCAAGATATGTAGGATTTTAATTTTAAATTAATTTAAAAATTATTTTCAATATAAGGTCTCATTACAGAATACTTGGAAAAATGAAAAGGAGTCATTTCTTCCTGATTTCTTTCTATATGGTCTTTGACATAGTTGTACTCATACAGTACATACAATGTTCTAGCTCCCTTTTTGGCTTTGCATACTCTTCATTGTTGGCATTTTTTAAGTTATACAATTGCCCATCTGATAACTTACTTAATTACTTCTCAAATAATAGACTTTAACAAATCCCTAATGTATTATGTTATATAATTTTGATATAAATATCTTATTATGTAAATTTTCATCATATTAGGGTTTTTTGGGCAGGAGATGTGATCTTTCTGGGTCATAGGGTTATGAGGCCTTTTATGACAGCACTTTGTTCTTAGGTCAGTAAGATAGTCTCCATTTTATCAGAGCCTAAAATGACTAAATAAATTTCGTGGTTGGATCACAGCAATTCTGAATTTAATATCTAAGCATAATGACCTTGCCTTTTTTTTTAAAGATTTTAAAAAATATATATTTATTTATATTTATTTATTTACTTTATCTTTGGTTGCATTGGGTCTTCATTGCTGCACGCGGGTTTTCTCTAGTTGCAGCGAGCGGGGGCTACTCTTCGTTGTGGTATGCGGGCTCTTGTTGCGGTGGCTTCACTTGTTGCAGAGCACGGGCTCTAGGTGTGCGGGCTTCAGTAGTTGCGGCACGTGGACTCAGTAGTTGTGGCTCTAGAGCTCAGGCTCGGTAGTTGTGGCACGTGGGCTTAGTTGCTCTGCAGCGTGTGGGATCTTCCTGGCCCAGGGCTCGAACCCGTGTCCCCTGCATTGGCAGGAGGATTCTTAACCACTGTGCCACCAGGGAAGTCCGATAATGACCTTGTCTTAAAGAAGTTTGAATTATTATACCTTCAAGGATGTTACAGAAATGCTTGGGCATCTTTTTTTTTTAATTAAAATATTTTTTCTTTTAAAAAAAATTTGTTTTGTCTGAGCATCTTTATCATCAAGTAAATTACATGCAGACATGTTTAGAGAAACATGTAATAGAAAGATCTCATCAGTAATGGAAGTGTGCAGATTGTTTTGCTATGCAGACATGCTACTGCACTGAGAGTTGGAAAAAAATAAGACTTTGCCCAGGGTTTATAAATACTTTTACCAAAGTAACATTTAAAAAAAATTAAATAATCACAAAATAAAACCTCACTAGTAAATGAAAGTTGAAATTATTTTGGATAGGAACTCTGACAGGATGGAAACACCATGGGCCCTGGAGTCAGACAAACTGTCTTTGGAATTGCAGCTCTGCCACTCATTCAACCTCTGACTCTGGACAAGTTTTGGCTTTTCAGAAACTCAGATTGTATGAAATGGTGGTTAATAATGTATTAAGTAAAAATAAGGCATATATCAAATTGCCTAGTGTACAGTGAGTGCCCAATTATTACTAACTAGTAATATTTCTTCCTTCCTTTATTCATGGCTCACACTGAAAATGTAAGGAATATTTCAGGAGGAAATATATAATTTAAAATACTTAAAAAGGGACTTCCCTGGTGGCGCAGTGGTTAAGAACCTGCCTGCCAATGCAGGGGACACGGGTTCGAGCCCTGGTGCGGGAAGATCCCACATTCCGCGGAGCAACAAAGCCCGTGCACCACAACTACTGAAAGCCTGCGTGCCTAGAACCCGTGCTCCGCAACAAGAGAAGCCACCGCAATGAGAAGCCCGCGCACCGCAATGAAGAGTAGCCCTCACTCACTGCAACTAGAGAAAACCCGTGTGCAGCAACAAAGACCCCAACACAGCCAAAAAATAAATAAAGTTAAATAAATAAATTAATTAAATAAACTACTTAAAAAGACTCTCATTTTAGTTCAAGGGACTCTAT
Organism: Orcinus orca; assembly: GCF_937001465.1. Lineage (NCBI taxonomy): Eukaryota > Metazoa > Chordata > Mammalia > Artiodactyla > Delphinidae > Orcinus > Orcinus orca. Next base: position 75,928,717 of record NC_064564.1, on the reverse strand, counting down.
AAATGAGTTTTGCAACTTTCTGTGAGGCTGTACTATATTCATTTAAAAATAAAAAGTTGGACTTCCCCGGTTGTCCAGTGGTTAAGGCTCCATGCTTCCACTGCAGGGTTATGGGTTCGATCCCTGGTGGGGGAAGTTCCGCATGCCACTCTGTGTGGCCAGAATAATAATAAATTTTTAAAAAATAAAAAGTTAAGAAAAATAAAAAAGACAGTATTAGATAAATGAGTCAGGCATGGAGGGTTCAATTAGTTGGTTCCTTCTAGTTAAGTCATTTATTTTTTCTGTCTCTCAGTTTCTCACCTGAAATGGAGAAACACAATTCCTAAGCTACTAGAGTACTTATTCCAAGGATGAACAATTGTGGTTCACATTTTAGAGAGAACATAATAGGTTGAATACTGTTTCCTTTCAAGTAATTTAATCAAGAGAAAAGGACTAAGAGTTGAAAATTTCTTACTATTAGACATGTCTTGTTGAATAAATATATTCTTTTTTTTGTTTGCTTGCTCTGGGTCTTAGTTTCGGCAGGCGGGCTCCTTTAGTTGCGGCACACAGGCTCCTTGGTTGTGGCATGTGAACTCTTAGTTGTGGCATGCATGTGGGATCTAGTTCCTTCACCAGAGATCGAACCCGGGCCCCCTGCATTGGGAGCACAGAGTCTCAACCACTGCACCACCAGGGAAGTCCCAATAAATATATTCTTAATTCTGATATATACAAGTAGTAAAAATCAAGTTCTGGGACTTTCCTGGTGGTCCAGTGGTTAAGACTCCAGGTCCCTATGCCTGGGTTTGGTCCCTTGTCAGGGAACTAGATCCTGCATGACGCAACTAAGAGTTCACATGCTGCGACTAAAAGAGCTGGCATGAGGCAACAAAGATCCAGTGTGCCACAACTAAGACCCGACACAGCCAAATAAATAATTAAGAAAACGAAAACAAAAAAGTTCTGATTCAGACAGTCATCCAACTAAATTTTTAATGAATGCTCATTATGTTCAAGGTGTGAGTACAGAAAACAATGGACTTTTACAGCCACACACATCTGTTTTCAAATTTTTGTTGGCTTCACACCTAATTAGCTGTGAGACTGGTGATATATATATATTCTTAACATCTTTATTTGAGTATAATTGCTTTACAATGGTGTGTTAGTTTCTGCTTTATAACAAAGTGAATCAGCTATACATATACATATATCCCCATATCTCCTCCCTCTTGCATCTCCCTCCCACCCTCCCTATTCCCACTCCTCTAGGTGGTCACAAAGCACCGAGCTGATCTCCCTGTGCTGTGCGGCTGCTTCCCACTAGCTATCTGTTTTACATTTGATAGCGTATATATGTCCATGCCACTCTCTCACTTCATCTCAGCTTACCCTTCCCCCTCCCCGTGTCTTCAAGTCCATTCTCTACGTCTGCGTCTTTGTTCCTGTCCTGCCCCTAGGTTCTTCAGAACCATTTTTTTTTGGGGGGGTGGGGTTCCATATATACGTGTTAGCATACAGTATTTGTTTTTTTCTTTCTGACTTACTTCACTCTGTATGACAGACTCTAGGTCCATCCACCTCACTACAAATAATTCAATTTTGTTTCTTTTTATGGGTGAGTAATATTCCATTGTATGTATGTGCCACATCTTCTTTATCCATTCATCTGTTGATGGACACTTAGGTTGCTTCCATGTCCTGGCTATTGTAAAAAGACCTGCTATGAACATTGTGTTACATGACTCTTTTTGAATTATGGTTTTCTCAGGGTATGTGTCCAGTAGTGGGATTGCTGGGTCATATGGTAGTTCTGTTTTTAGTTTTTTAAGGAAACTCCATACTGTTCTCCATAGTGGCTGTATCAATTGACATTCCCACCAACAGTGCAAGAGGGTTCCCTTTTCTCCACACCCTCTCCGGAATTTGTTGTTTGCAGATTTTTTGATGATGGCCATTCTGACTGGTGTGAGGTGATACCTCATTGTAGTTCTGATTTGCATTTCTCTAATGATTAGTGATGTTGAGCATCCATTCATGTGCTTGTTGGCAATCTGTATATCTTCTCTGGAGAAATGTCTATTTAGGTCTTCTGCCCATTTTTGGTTTGAGTTGTTTGTTTTTTTGATCTTGAGCTGCATGAGCTCCCTGTAAATTTTGGAGATTAATCCTTTGTCAGTTGCTTCATTTGCAAAAATGTTCTCCCATTCTGAGGGTTGTTTTTTCGTCTTGTTTATGTTTTCCTTTGCTGTGCAAAAGCTTTTAAGTTTCATTAGGTCCCATTTGTTTATTTTTGTTTTTATTTCCATTTCTCTAGGAGGTGGGTCAAAAAGGATCTTGCTGTGATGTATGTCATAGAGTGTTCTGCCTGTGTTTTCCTCTAAGAGTTTTATAGGGTCTGGCCTTACATTTAGGTCTTTAATCCATTTTGAGTTTATATTTGTGTATGGTGTTAGGGAGTGTTCTAATTTCATTCTTTTACATGTAGCTGTGAGACTGGTGATATTCACGATGAAGATTTCTGACCTTCAGTGAAACCTCACAGAGATTTCGTGCAGAAAAAAATGAGGAAAACAATGAGGAAAGAAACTGAGTTATCTATTGCGGCACAACACGTAACCACCAAATTTAGTGGCTTAAAATACCATCAGTTCATTATTTCTCATGATTCTGAGGGTTGGCTGGTCTCTCCAAGTGGTCTTTCTTCCAGGATGGTGTTCTCAGGGCAGCATTACAACAGGGTGAAGGCTGAAGCTGCAGGGCCACTAGAGTCCTATGCTCAGGAACTTGAACCTTGTTCACTTTGGCCACATTTTACTGGCCAGAAGTCCAGCTCAGATTAATGGTGTGAAGAAGAGACTGGGCCTCTACATGGGAGGTTATTGCAAAATCGCCTTGCAAAGAGATATGCTGCTGGGATGAGAGGGTCAGTAAACCAGTTATAGTATCTGCTGTGCTTGTTTTCAGAAAGCTTCAAATGATGCCATCTATCAGCGTGCCTGGCATTTTTGTTACAGTCAGTCTTCATCTTCCTCCTTTCCTCTCTTTAATAATCATTCAAAATTGCATGTGAAGACACAGTTCTAAAGGAGGCTAGGATCGGTGTCAATGTTCGTAATACACACTTTCAAACAGCACCCATAGCTACCTGAAGCCATCAGCGTAGGCTTGTGTAACAATCTTGTGTGATAAAACTCCCAGTTAAATTTGAATTTCAGATAAGCAACAAATAGTTTTTTAGTGTAAGTATGTCTTCTCTTGTTAACAGTTTGGCATATATTCTTCTAGTACTTTCCTGTGAATAATCCAACTTACACATATAAATTTAAAAAAATAGAATCATACTTTTACTAGTTGCTATTTTCCTTTTCCATATCTGTACATTTAGATCTAACTCATTCTTTTAAAAGCTGCATGGTGTTTTATGGTATGCACACACCACAGTTTATTTATTTAAGCACCTGCTAATTAATGGCTGTTTGGATTATTGGCAATCTTTCTTTATTACAAAGGGTGCTACTATGTATATCCTTATATATATATATATCTTAGTGTATCTCTGAAGTATGAAGTTCTAGGACTGGAATTGTGATGGGAAAGGTTATGCCTTGAATCCAGATGGCTAAAATGCCTTCAAAAAGGATATCATTTTAAACTCTTACCAAAAGTATTTGAGGGTTCCTATTTCTCCCCTTGCCAACCCATGAGTATTTTAATCTTTGCTTATGTGACAGGATAAATGATCCATTTTCATAGCAAATTGGGAGCATACTCCCATAGAAGCACTGAATTAGAAAAACATTTATTCAGTAGGCATAAGGAAATATATTGCTACCTTTCAAAACGAAATTTGATTTGTAGCAGTTTAGGAGAATGAATGGATGGAATTCAAACTCAATACCTTGGGTTTGAATGGGAAGGTCTGAAAACAGAAATAGTCACACAGGAATGGATCGGAGGGCTGGATTTCATCCCTCCTTACTGGCAGTATACCTTTATCTTAAATTAATAACCCATAACTTTAAACTTCCCCCACTTGTGGAATGCCCTCTAGGTTTATCATCCTTTCCATTACCTACTTTAGAATGCCACTGCATTTATTTTGTTTCCTTTATGCTTCTGAAAGTGGTGGTGGCCACCCACAGTGAAAACCATGAACACGAGATAATAATATACCATGATGCATTGGGCAAGAGTTTCCCATGGTACTCTTTCTTCTTGGTGCAAAGAAATAGAGTTGTTTTTTCTGTTTTTTTTTTATGCAGTTAGTAATTTCTTTTTTTTAATTTTATTTATTTTTGGCTGCATTGGGTTTTCGTTGCTGCGAGTGGGCTTTCTCTAGTTGTGGCGAGTGCGGCGAGTGGGGGCTACTCTTTGTTGTGGTACGTGGGATTCTCATTGCAATGGCTTCTCTTGTTGTGGAGCACGGGCTCTAGGTGCGGGGGCTTCAGTAGCTGTAGCACGCAGGCTCTAGAGCGCAGGCTCAGTAGTTGTGGCACACAGGCTTAGTTGCTCTGCGGCATATGGGATCTTTCCGGACCAGGGCTCGAACCCACGTCCTCTGCATTAGCAGGCGGATTCTTAACCACTGCACCACCAGGGAAGTCCCAGAAATAGAGTTATTTATTGCTCCGTTTTCTCCCCCTGGGCTGTCCAGAGAGGCTGGGAAGTATTACTGTGCAACTCCCCCAACAACCCTCAGCCCTATCCAAATAAATGAAAATGAACCAAAACCAAATCCAAGCTTCTAACAATTTTCTTTAGGAGAAGAGTGCATATATTAGAAACTATTCCTTAGTAGTCTCCAATAACTGGGACTCATCAAGATGTTCACATATAGGGAATTACCTGCTGGTACAGTGGTTAAGACTATGTGCTTTCACTGTGAGGGCATGGGTTCAATCCCTGGTCGGGGAACTAAGACCCTGCAAGCCATGCGACACAGCAAAAACCAAAAGCAAACAAAAAATATCTTCACATATAAAAAAAATGTTCTCATACCCATTTTTCTCTGCTGAAAAATCAGCTGTTTCCCTCCATTTTGAAATCATTAGGTTGACTTTAAAATAACTTTAGAGTAGTGTCTTAAAACCACGTTAGATCAGGAATAAAACATTTACAATGTTCAGGGTAAAAAATGAAGATCTGATAAAGAAGAAAACATAGGAGAAAAGAATGGGAAGAGGGAGAAAGGGATCAGGGAGGGCAAACAAGTGAGAATTTCTGTTTCTGTTGATGAGTGTTACCAATGGTGCCCCAGGTACGGTTTCACTTTTGATTGTCCCTCCTCCCTCTATAAACTCGAACTCCTTGCAGACTGGACAATGCTGTATTCATCTTTGTTTTCCCAGCACCCAGCAGGATGCCTGACAAACAGTCTGTGTTCAGGAAATATTTGTTGACTTGAATTAAACCACACTAGACTACTAATGAACACCCTAAAATTTAAATTTCATTGCTAGCCGCTTGGCAAAGGTATATTTGTGGCCAGGAGATTTTTTTACGCAAGCTTTCAAGTTGTGTGAGACGCCTGTGAAAGATACAGATTCCTGGGCCCCACCCCAGACATTCTGATACAGATGGTCTAGGTGGGGTGGGGGCGGCTAGGAAATCTGCACTTTTAACAAATGCCTCAGGTGTTTCTGATACAGCCTGGGAACCAAAGGCAGCTTGCAAACTAGCACACCAGAATACCTTAAGCCCTGGAATTGTCCTGATATTTTAGACTCTCTGCCTTGAAGCTTGATCTGAAAAGAATATATGACCATCCTAACATGTAAATTTACCAAAGAGTTTAAACTGGAAGATGGTAATTACAGTGCACCAACACTCCTAAGAATCTTGAGTTCCAAACGTCTAGTCTTCTTGGTGGGTCTGCAGATTTCTGAGAGTTCCCAGTCTCTAGTGCTGTGACAGACCTAACAAGGGAGATGTATGGAGAAACACCAATCAAGAGGTGCTTACTTGCCTTTGGGGGGCTTCTGAATCTGTTAACTGCTCACAGATCATTAACATTTTGAGGGAGCTGGGTCAAGGAGAATGAGATTCAATGGATTAATAGAAAAACAAACAACAACAAAATGTTAATACATATATGAGATGTTCAAGTTTTCTAACAAAGAAAAATGAAAACCACATAAAGAAATCAGGCTGAAAAAAGTGTCAGCAAATGTGAGCTCACTGGGCAGAAGTCCAGAATGGACTAAAAGGATAGGTGGTCCTAATTTGAAATCAGGGACGAATGGCTAGCATTGTTAATTACAACACTTGTAATAAGTGAGCATCACCTCTGCCAGCATACTGGGATTCACCTGTAGTAACTGACCACAGCCTTAATCAAGACCGACTAGCCAGAGCAGCCCACCGAAAATAACAGAAATCACAAAGCTTTTGATTGTATTTTATGGATTTCAGTATAGCCTCTGAGGAAAGGGGATTTATTTGCTATCCCTCCCGCTGTGTAGATAAACCCAGGCCCAGAGAGGTCACCTAACACCCAGTAACTCCCAGTTAGTAAACTGCTGGTTGTTAGGTTAAACCTCCTGTGTCCTCCCCGCACCACACTGACTCAACAATAACAGTACAATTAAATACGTGTGTGATGATGATGATGAAAATCGCATTTGACCCTTCCTCTACTCTTTGATCCAGGTAAGGTCGGAATCACCTCCTTTCTACACGGGAGGTAACTGAGGCCAAAAGACAAATCTGTAGGGCTGTAAAAGGCAGCGTGCGGAGGTGGAGCCCCAATCTGACTCCATAAGTCAGAAGCTCAGACAAGGCTTTGGCGGCGGGCCTGCAAGTCCAGGATGACAGCTCGCTCTGCGGAGGAGCGCTTACAGGTATGGGGGGCTACCAGCCGGCGGGGCAAAGCGTCTTAGGCGGTTTACCAGATCTGAGCCCAGGGCTCTGGGTGCTTTAGGTGGGGCCAGCCACAAGATATCTAACTAGGATCTGGCATAGCTGGGATTTACGAAATACCTGCGCTCAAGTCCTGTGGTCTCCACGCGGGTCTGATTAACATATCTGAGGGTTCGGCTACCGTAGGACACTTACTTAAGGGCACGCCCCACAGCCCGGTTGCCGGAGCTGGAATGGGGCCAGCGCGGAGGTGGTATCCGAGCGGAAACCTAACGGGGCGGGGGATTCTGCTTAGGGCGGTGGGGACACGTCCCGGGAGAGGAGGCAGCTCTGTGGTTCCGCTCTGGGTCGGTGGCGGAAGAGACCGGACGTGGCGTGAGTCGGCTGCGGGTAGGAGAGAAGGCTCGGTCCGGAGCAGAGGGCCACATCTGGGCGGCGGAGACCTAGGGGACGGGACGTCGTCGCGGCTCTCGGTGGCGGCGGCAGAAGTGCCAGGCCGCTATTTGCGCCTCTGCGCGTCCCCGCGCGCAGCGCCCCGGACTCCCGGAGCGATGAGAGTGCAGGTCAAGGTAAACGCCGGCGTCCCAACCACCTTCCCCCACTACCCCCGGCCTCCCCCGCCTCCGCTCCACCCTCTACTTCCAGCTACCAGGACTCGCAGCCTCGAAGCCCTGAGTCCCAAGCGCGATGGGAAGTTCTGGGGAGCTTGGGGAGTTAGGGAGAGGAGTGGAGCCCCTGGTCATGCCTTGGTCTCTTGCAAGGCTGCCAAGCCTCAAACTGCCTGTCACTTAACCTATTGTTTGGACTGGCACACGTGGTGTGTGAATAAGTACCATTGATGGTGCACATTTTATTTCTTGCATTTCGGCATAGTCCGGTTGTTGGTACTTTCTTTGGAGCCAGTTCACCTGAATTAGCCTCTTTGCTCCACCACTAGCTACGATCTTGAGCAAGTTACTGAACCTCTGTGCTTTGTCTTCCTCATCTGGAAAATGGGGTAATAGTTATAATTTGAACATTAAATGAGATGCTGTATATGCAATGTGCTTAGAATAATGCGTAATATATTTAGTGGATTGCAAAAGTTTGGTTGTTACTATTTCATCCAGGCAATAATTCTATGAGATCTAAGTATTACCACCCACCCACTCCCACCCCACCGGTTAACAGGAAAATGAAGCTGAGGGAGAAGAACGGAGTTAGGATTGGAACCCAGGCAAGTGCTTTAAAACACTAAGGATATGGATATCACACACAGGATTTTGAGCATTTGTTCCTAGGGAGAGGGTGGTTCATTATTAACTACCAATGTGGGAATTGAGTTCTTCAATTTCTTTCTCCCTATGTACAAATTTTGGTGTTTCATTTGGTTTGGATTCTTCCATAACTGATAAAGCATTAGATACTCTGGCCTGACACCTGGGTTTGGTGAGAATCTGACTGTTTCTTAGGTATCCCTCACCACCACCACCATGGGGTTGGGGAGTTGAAAATCATTTGAGATGGAACCCAGCGGGAACCTACTTTTTGGGGCCAAAATTGGGGATTAGTACCCTCAGAAAGTATTAGACTTGCTTTAATAGACAAGGGTGTGAATAACATGTTGAGTTGATTGTACCCCAGAGGAGAGGGAAAGACCCAGGCAGAATATTGATGATTTGCCACAAATTTTGGTCTTATCTTGCCCACTTACAATTCTCTATCATAGCTAAGTTTTTTTGGCAGGACTTCTATGCCAAAACTCAAGCATTTGGTAAATATTGGACCTGAAATATGTCTTGCCTCTTTTTCTTGCGCCCTGGGTTTTTTATCATGGGTTTCCCGTATAGGCTGGAAAGCCCAACCATTTTCAGAATGATTCTCTTCACACTTCCGGTAGAATCTTCCAGTATTGGAACTGAAAGTGGCCATCCTACCTGTAACTGTTATTTCTTTGTGTCACATCAGAAATCTACACAGCAACTATTTTCCTGTTTAAAAAAAAAAAAAACATGGTTAGGTGATGTGGGTCTCAGTTGTGATGTGGGTCTCAGTTGTGATTTTTCTCTTTTTTACTTCTTAGTTTGACTGAAGTTGTATATACACATAGTTCAGAGACAAATAATTCCATAAGGTTCATTACTAAAAACAGCAGAACCTCTACCATTTTCTTCTTTTCAGAAAGAGCAGTCATGTTCATCTCTTCTGGCTGGTTGGTACTTCTTTGGGTCTCTAAATAATGCTTATATTGCTCCCTCTTGATTTTTCAGGTTTAGTCATCAGGTACTGTCTTTCCAGCGTGGAATATGAGTATTTAGCTTTCTTTTGAGTTCCTTCACCTACCACTCACCTGCATCCTTCCTGTTCTTTCCATCTATCTTCAGAATATAGCTAACTCATAATTTTTATTTAGGTCAATATTTAGTTCAGTCAACATTACTATGCCTTCCTATCCACTATTAAGAACCGGATTATGTACTACATGATTACTTTCCCTTCCTTACTATTGTTTCCCCCTAGAGCTGTCTTTCTGTGTGTGTTTGCAGAATTTTCTATGGAGTTTTCACTAATTTAACCACAGGTTTTTTGCCAGTTGTCTAAATCTTCTCTCAAGATCTTCCAGTGCAACAGCTATTTCAGTCAATTTTATCTTGTTGAATACTGCTCTTTGACCTGCTTTGCCTGTCCAGAATGGTAGCCCTTGATGTTGGATACACAGCTGTTACCTCTCTTTTTACCATCATTTTGGAGATTCCCTTTGCCTCTCTCTTATGCTGGATCCTGTTTCTTATATCCCATGTCTTCTTCTTTCTTGATTATTTCCCATTGTTTTGGTGGAGCACATTCTCCAGTAGGTCTCTGAGAAAGGGTACATGTAAGGTAAACTGAATCAACGTATTCTTTAAAAAAATTTTTTAAAATTTTATATTGGAGTATAGCTGATTAACAATGTTGTGATAGTTTCAGGTGCACAGCAAAGCGACTCAGCCATACATATACATGTATCCATTCTCCCCCAAACTCCACTTGCATCCGGGCTGCCACATAACATTGAGCAGAGTTACCTGTGCTATATGTCATGAGAATGAATCAATGTATTCTTATGACATATTATCCTTCCAGATTTTTTTTTCCTTAAAAAAGTTCCACTAACAATACAAAGATAAGTTCTTTTGGTAAAAAATTAAAACACTACAAACAGAAATTCAAACAGAAAATTCCCTTTCTATCCTTTGTCCTCGTTGCCCTTCAATCCAGAGGTAATCAAACCATTGGGTTTGTAGCATATTATTTAGGTATATTATTATATACGTATGTATTTATTCTGATTTGTGCATTTGCTTTTGCATATGCACAAACATATGCATATGCATATGTTTATTGATATGCAACCTGATTCCTTTAAAAATAGTTCTTGGACATCTTTCCATGTCAATACATATTGATCCTTTCTTGGCTCATATGTTCAGATGAGCTGGATCAATCAAGATCAAGCATATAGCATTTTCTGAGCAATCACTCTTCTAGATTCACTCAGCCAACAAATATTTACTGAGTGTCAACTGTATGCTAAGTCCTGTTCCCAGGACCTGGGAATATACAGTTAACAAAACTTTTATTTTGGGGGTAAAGAGGGATAGTGAGATGGTTCTAGATGATGGAATTGAGCTCAGCTGCAGCTTTAGTTAGCTTGTTTTTCCTCTCCTGGAGTACAAACATCATTCAATCAAGTCTGTCTATCTGTCTGTCTCTTTCTCTGTATAAAATCGTGACCATTACAAATTGAACTCTATAACTTGTGTACCACCAGAGCAACAGAATCATATCCCTGAGATACAGAAATAGATTTTATGAAAAAACAAATGTGATATATACATACAATGGAATATTATTCAGCCTTAAAAAGGAAGGAAATCCTGTTACATGCAACATCATGGATAACCCTTGAGGACATTATGCAAAATGAAATGGCTGGTCATGAAAAGACAAATCTTGAATTGTTCTATTTATATGAGGTGTCTAAAGTAGTTCAATGCACAGAAAGAAGTAGAATGATGGTTGCTAGAGCTTGAGCAGACATGGAAATGAGAAGTTGTTTAATGGGTGTAAAGCTGCATTTTTGCAAGATGAAAAAGTTCTGGAGATTGCACAAAAATAAAAATATAGTTAGTAATACTAAAATGCACACTATAAAATGGCTAAGATAGTAAATTGTACATGATGTGTATTTTACCACAATTTAAAAAAAATAAGAAAAATTTGACACAAATTCCACAGTGGGATATGTCCTATACTTTGAATTCATGATTGAACCTGCTTTCAGCTGGGTTCAGCTTTTGCCTGAAATCATGGTTTTTCCAGGGCTTGGGGAGTGGGCAACAATGCACTGCCCTGGAAACTCTTCTGATGGACTTGGCACCAGAACCTTTAGCATGTCCCCTTGTCGGGGGCAGCCCAATGCTGCTTTTCCTTTTTCCACGAGTGTTGGCATTTCCATATCTCTGGGGAAAAGGTTCCTAAGTTGTTTATAGCACAGATAAACTTTGAGACTATTTCAGAGTTACACAATTGGGAGCAGTGAGAAGTGGTCATTTTGTTTGCCTTAGAGGTTTCATTCTTTCTCAGGCTTTGTAAGCACGTGCCTTTGCAAGAAACTTTTGGTCTGTTTTGATTGGAAAAGATGACTTTTACTCCATGGCACAGACAGGTACCTTCCCTAGCCCTGGTTTTCCTGCATTTTCCCAGCTGGCATTTGCTTTCCAGCCCTGGCCCTGATGTGCAATGATCCTCTGCCATTTGCTGGCTCTGGATCTTGAAGCACTCCAAGATCGGGTAAGGGTCAGATATCCCGGGATTGCAAATGTGCTGAGTTTTGATTGGAGAGATCAGCCTGGTGAATTGGGTTGTTCTTTATTCTTCCACCTCTCCCAGCCATATGTGGGCATCATATGGAATTTCTTTCCAGGCAGACTCAAAGCCCAGTGGGGTGAATGACTATGAACAACCAAAGTTCTCTCCTCACTTAGCCTATTGTGCACTCGGAGCTTCTTGTAAATAGTCATTTTTGACATGAGCAAACCACCTGGCCCAGGGGAAGAACCATTCCTGTTTATTAGGAACTTGCACTTTCTGTAGCAGGGCTACTGGTAACATTGGAGAATATACACTCTTGGGAGTCTTTCCCTGTCCTGAGAGTTTAACATTCTCTTTATCTTCCTTGGGCTATGGGCCAGGAGGACGGCTCAGGTTGCCCACACAAACCAGAGACATTTAAGTCCAGGCAAAATTTGTTTGTGATTAGAAGATCAAGAGCCTGAAAATCATATGCCATATTGGAATGCCTAGCAAGTTCTTTCCTTTCTCACTAATTTCCCTCAGTTGCTGCCGAAAAAGGAACAGGATATGGTAATTGTAGAGTCTTTAGAAATATCAGCAGGGAGGCCAGAAGACTAATGAAAGAAACCAAGAGTCAGAAAAAGTAGTTTTACTGCTGATTGCGGCACTCTTCTGGCCTCGGGCAAGTTAGGTCGGTTTCCTTATCTATAAAGCAAATGGCCACTATTTGCCTGCCACTTCTTTCTAAGGTCTCTGAATGTGCTTTGAGTTAGAGATTCCTTTGACAATCTGATAAAAGCAATAGATAATCGACTCAAAAACTCAAAGTAGAGTGGAAACCTGACCTGCTGGGCACTCAGGCTTACTGGCCAGCGTAAGCTCTGTCTAGAAATGGCTGCCCACCCTTGGCCTTAGCAGATTGTTGCAAAGTTGGAATGCAAGCCTAGTATTGCCAGATTCTGGTTATTTATTTATTTTTAAATTAAATTTTATTTTTTTAACTTTCCTTGTTGAGGAAAATGCAGATGTATAGATTCTTTCTGGAATGTGAACCCCCTGGGTTTTTACATTTTACTAGTTGCTTCAAAGATTTTTGAAAACACCTTTATGGACTGAACAAAACACATTTGTGGCCTGCTTTCTGCCTGTGGGCAGAAGTATATCTGTATTTCGTTTTCTACTATGGTTAAACCCAAATTATTTATAGGTTTATTTTGGGGCTTTTCTCTCTTTCTGTCTGTGCCACTCCCTCCTTAAAAATTTTTTAGCGGATTTATTGAGATATATTCACATATCATATAATTTACACACTTAAAGTATACAATTTAATGACTTTATTATCTTCACAGAGTTGTGCATTCTTCACCACAGTCAATTTTAGAACATACTTATCATCCCTCACACTCCTTAGCTGTTAATCCCTAATCCCTCCATCTCCACTAGCCCTAGGCAACCACTGAGGTACTTTCTGCCTCTGTAGATTTGCCTATTCTGGGCATTTTATATAAATAGACTCATACAATACGTATGCCTTTGTGACTGATTTCTTTCACTTAGCATAACATTTTCAAGTACTGGTATGTGTCATAGCATGTATCAGTACTTCATTCCTTTGTATTGCTGAATAATATTCCATTGTGTGGGTGCCTCACATGTTATTTGTCCATTCATCAGTTGATGGATATTTTTGTTGTTTTTGCTTCTTTGTCTATACTGCTATGAACATTTGTGTACAGGTTTTTGTGTGGACATATGTTTTCATTTCTCTTGGGTAGACACCTAGAAATGGACTTGCTGGATCATATGGTAATTCCATGTTTAGCCTTTTGAGGGACCTCCAGACTGTTTTCCACAGCAGCTGCACCATTTAAATTCCCACCAGCAATCTATGAGAGTTCCAGTTTCTCCCCATCCTAGCCAATACTTTGTATTGTCTGAACTTTTGATTATAGCCATCCTAGTAGGTGTGAAGAGGTATCTCATTGTGGCTTAGATTCGCATCTAAATGATTAATGACTAGTGATGTTGAGAATCTTTTCCTGTGTTCACTGGTCATTTGTATACCTTCTTTGGAGAAGAGTGTATTCAGACCCTTAGTGTGGCACTTGTTTTTGATCCAGCTCTTGAGATTTTCTTATGAGAAATGCCCATCTTCATATCCACACAAAAGTTGTTATACAGTTTCTAGGGATTCCTGACCCTCTTGATATCTCTCTATGGGTCTAAGGATACCCACAGAGGATGTGGTATAAAGTGGAGATTTTTCTGGGCACTTCATATACTTGATTTCACTCATTATTATCTATTAAGGACCTCATGGGATTTGTATGAGGATCAGATGTTCAGGAATGTGATTTGTAAACCCTAAAACACTATTCAGCTTCAAGGATTAATACAGGTGCAAATTCTGGGGGTAAATGATGGTGAAATGAAGTTGTTAAGGGCATGAACTTGAATCTGACTGCCTATGTTTGAATCCTAGTGTTATTTTTATGAGCTGTTGTGTTCTTGGGAAAATTACCCAACCTCTCTGACTCCGTGTCCTCATTTGTAAAACGGAGATAATAACTGCACCTACTTCCCACATGCTCTTGGGCAGAGTTAATATAAACAATGTGCTTTGCGTTGGGCAGGTGGGTACATAGAAAGTGCTAAATGAATTCTTAAGTTGCTACTGTAGACTAAATGTTTGTGCCCCCCAAAAGTTCATATGTTGAAGTTCCAATCTACAATGTGATGTTATTTGGAGGTGAAACCTTTGGAAGGTAATTAGGTCTTGAGAGAGGAGCCCTCATGAATGGGATTAGTGTCCTTATAAGAAGAAACACAAGAGAGATGAGTGCTCTCTGCTATGTGGAGATACAGTAAGAAGGTGGCCTTTGTAAACCAGGAAGAGGGTTCTCACCAGAACTCAACCATGAGGGCACCCTGATCTTGGACTTCCAGCCTCTAAAACGTTGAGAAATAAATGTTTGTGGTATAAGCCACCCAGCCAATGGTATTCTGTTACAGTAACCCACCTGACTAAGCTACCCACTAGTTATATTATCTTATAGAACAGAACAGGTTATTAGCTTATAGTGGAGCAGGTTGGTCTTTGCATATGAAAACAGCTTTCATCTTTCTGGAAAAAACAGTTTTCCTCTACTGATCTTTGAAAGAGCCAAGAGTTTTTTTTGTAAAATGAATCTGTAATCTTAGGAAAGAGAATTTTCCTTCCAGAAGGATTTAAGTCCAGAGGGTACTTTAGAGATCCTTAGCCTGGATCAGTTAATCCTGTCTAACCTTTGTCACCACTGTTAGTGTCTGCTTTAAAGTGATTTAAAACAAACAAAAAACAAACCCCCCAATCTTTGTCCTTATCTGGCCTAGAGAAACTCAGGTTCCAAGTAGGCAGTTTTGCTCTGTGATCAGGTCAAGTGAGTAGATATTGTTGGATTAAAACAAAGAGGGTTCAAAGTCTTAAGATTTAAACGCTTTATAGTATTAGCTAGAGTCTTTAGGGCAGTCTTTTTTTTTTTTTGGCCATGCCGCTCGGCTTGCAGGATCTTAGTTCCCCGACCAGGGATTGAACCCAGGTCCTCTCGGGGCAGTGAGAGTGTGGAGTCTTAACCACTGGACTGCCAGGGAATTCCCTAAGACAGTCTTAAGAAAGACAAACTAGGAGGGAGTCAGTGAATTGACATAAGTCTTTGCGGATTGGATCTTTGTTCTTGGATGAAATAAAGGCAAGCCTTTCCGGCTCATGTTTTGGTTTCTTGAGCTGCTTACAGACGCTACCTTTTTTTTTTTTTTTTTTTTGGCCACACCGCATGGCCTGTGGGATCTTAGTTCCCTCTCCAGGGATCGAACCTACGTCTCCTGCATTGGAAGTATGGAGTCTTAACCACTGGACCGCTAGGGAAGTCCCTTACAGCCACTACCTTTGAAAGAGAAACCACATTTTGAGAAACAACTCTTTTAGTGGAGACATTTCAGATGGAAAGTGCATCTTGCTGGCTGGTGTTTGGGTTCAGCAAATACTGAGTGTGAAAAGCAGGGTGATAGATGAAGGAAAAGGAGCCATTTACCCAGAGCAGGACCTCTGAGGCCCTTCTCTGTGGGGTCTCCTTGATGTCAGAGTCTTTCATTTCAGTTTAAATGAAGAGAAGAGCTCTGTAAGGTTCAGGCCAGGAGAGAGTTTCTGAGAATTATTGGAATCCCAATATTTTGTCAGTTTTATTCTGACTCACAGATAATGATTCGTGTGTGTGTGTGTGTGTGTGTGTGTGTGTGTGTGTGTCGTGTGGATTTTGTTAAAGAAAATTTTTTCATGACATTGTTAAAGATAGCAAGGAAGACCAGTCAAGAAAAAATGACTGCAATGTGGGTTTTGCAGGAGGGAAGAGAGATCAGGCTCAACTCCAAATACGAGGAAAGTGGAGATTTATTGTCAAGGAGCAAGATGGGGTCAGTGGATGGAGAAGGGTCAAGAGGAAACATCAAGGCTAGGGGGATTCTTGCTAAACCAGCTCAACAGGATTCTTGCTGAAGGTGGGCCAGAGTAGAGTGATCAGATAGCAAGCGTGGGAGATTTTTGCTGAATTAACTCAGCAGAATTCTTGATAAAAATGGACTAAGTGGGCCAAGGACAGAGCCCAAGTTTGGGGCCTAGTTAGAAAGAGGACTCAAGTCAGAAAGAGCCTGACTCACGTTTGGTTAAGGGAGAGAGTCTTCCTCAGTTTGCAGCTGGAGGTGACTAAGGTAGAACATTCTTCTTTATAATACAATCAATCACAAAATAGGTGAGCATTTGAGCAACACATTCTTTAAAGAAAAAAGCTGCTTTTCTTTTGTTTAAGCACTCTCTTAGAATTGCCTTTTTAGGTCATTTCAAGGTCTCTTCCTTATGGATAGAGTATATTTCTTCTCATCTTAAAATAGCAGAAGAAATTAAATGCAGAAGAAATGTCTTAATAATCAAAACCCAGTGAAAATGAAAACCTGTTGTGTAGTTTGGCTTCTCAATGACTTAGAGAAAGGCATTGTGCAGTAGCTATGTTCCCTTTTCCTTCCTGAATTGCATCAAAAGTACAGTCAGTTTCTAAACAACAACACTGGCACTTTGAAAATCAAGTATAACAGCCAGAAACAGAAGTTGGGAAATCTTTTCCTAGCAAATGAGATTTCATATCTGCCAACAACTGTTACAGAATTCTTGGTACCCCACTGACAGACTTCTGATTCTCAACTTACTGGACTACCCTCATTCCATTAAAACATCTTTTTCCTCCTTGAATTTTAGGGGAATTTTTTGTTCTGGATGTGATTTTTTTTTTTTTTTTTGAGACAAAGAAAAAAACCAACCTGATTAGTACCCTACCCTAAATCTCTCAGCTTAAATTAAGATAAAAATCTTTATGATTTCTATCTTTTAAATTAAGTTAAACATCTCAAAGATATTTTTTTAAAAATTAAGTTAAAAAATCCTAAAGATGAAGGCAAAAATCTTATATTAAGATATAAGATTTAGGGGAGGGAATATTCTTAGTTGATAACTGGTAGAAAACTCTTGGAAAGGAATTTATCAAAACTGCATCCTGTGGAAACAGGTGTGTGATATCCTCAAAGATGATCCTTGATTTAATATATTTAGGGAAACAATGGATAGTTTATCTGTTCTATAGAGTCATAATACTTCCATGTGCCTGTATGAGCAGAAAACATTTTCTTCTTTCTTATCTGTTGTACTGGTGGCTTTTATACTTTGCAAAATTCCCTGTTAAGAAAAAGTTAATGGGGCCTGGCTTACATGTTCCATGAATGATAGAGTACAGGCTTAGAGTAAAAGAACTAAGAGCGGCATTTTAACAATTATAACATTATAGCAAATATGTTTTGTTTGTTTTTTGCTATGTAGCAATTAGGCACACAGTTGTAAAATGTTTACCTAAAGTAATTATAATTAATTTTTTTAATGGAAGTACATTTAGCTACCTAAATGCAGCTAAAGGAATGCTCATGAAAATTTACATCCGCACAACTGGACGGCTGGAAATTATTTTAACAACCCCTGGGGTGAATTACCCAGGAAGAACAGTATTTCTCCAGTTTGCTGATAGAGATTTCTTACAGACTAGAGAAGAAAACACACTCACCTTGCTTTTGCTCCCCACTTCCTTTCCTTTCATTATACCTTGCCCTGACTGCCCATTAATCTCCAATTACATTTACTCTTATTTATTTTTATTTTTTTTTTGCGGTACGCGGGCCTCTCACTGTTGTGGCGTCTCCCGTTGTGGAGCACAGGCTCTGGACGCGCAGGCTCAGCGGCCATGGCTCACGAGCCCAGCCGCTCCGCGGCATGTGGGATCTTCCCGCACCGGGGCACGAACCCGTGTCCCCTGCATCGGCAGGCGGACTCTCAACCACTGCGCCACCAGGGAAGCCCTACTCTTATTTTTTATTCTAAATTCCTATTGCCTCAGTTTAGTTGTCTGCAGACCCCCATAACCTGGGGCACACATTTTTGGTTAGTATATGAGGGACATTCCTGGAATATTGTGTGGCAGTTTCTCCATAGGGTGATCAGTGGGATACTATTGGTGTTCCCCGTCTATCTTTTAAGTTGGGTGGATCCTCTACTGAGAGAGCATTTCATATGCTTTGTGGTTCACAGAATACATACTGTACTGTACTGATGTTGTACTGTAGAGAGCTGGTAATAGAAAGGGGCACTGTGACTGCACGTGTATCTCCTGCCTTCCTTTCTCTCTGGTTAAGATGAGCAAAGGAGAATGCTGAGATTTGCAGCCGTCTGAGCTAAATGGTCTATGACTTTCTATAGAACATTGATTATAGGGTCTGGGGCAAAATTACCAAGAAGGGAAAGTTTGCCACTCCACTCCTTGCGTCTGTCAGAAGAGGAAGCATTTTCTTCAAGGCTGAGCCTTCCTCCTTGGTTATTCATACCATTTTTTTCCCCTGCTCCCCGCCCCCCACCGCCACCGCCAAAGTCTCAAGTCATTTTTATTCTCTCTTGCATCTTCACTCTCTTTTATCTACATACAAGGTTCAAACTTTCTTAACATAAGATAAACCTTCTTTCAACGTTGCCTATTAAACATAGTGTAAAAGAATGCTGGTGCTGGTATTTGATAGAAACTGCTCCTCCTCTGTAGAGGTGATAATCACTGTATTTATCTCACAGTTGTGAATATTACTTTAGCTAGCCCATAAAGCATTTAGCCCAGCCCTTGGCATATATGAAAGTCTGCGTTAACGTTGGCTTTTGCTTTACTTTGTTGGTCTAGTGGCTGTTTTTATTTCTTTCTCCCAAGGATATCTTACACTAGCTTTCTTCTCTGTTTTACAACCTATTTCCTGACTCTCTCTCAATCTATTTGTTTGTCATGGACAAAAAATTGTCCTCCTTACTTTGTTTTCAATATTAAACACTTCTCAGTTTTTCTTTGAAACTACCTATTTTTGAAATAATGCAAACATTTTTATTAAAGAGAAAAACTTTCTCCCTTCTTAACTTCAGGTATCATGTTACCATCCTGATTCGTAACTCTGTTTTCATTCCCTGAACCCTTCTACACGCTATGCTTAGATGCTCCCAGAGGTTCCTGGCTCTTTTATCTTCTCTGTTCTCTGCTCCCCAGTGACTCTGTGGCTTTTGCCATACCTTAACATTGTTGTCCTCTGGATTCTCCCCCAGGCCTAAATCTCTGCATTTCTAACCACCACCGAAGTTCATCAACCACCTTTCAAAACCTTTGTCATCTTTCAAGGACTTTCCTGAGTTTTGTGTCCTCCATGAAGACTCCCCAGATACTGGCAGACAGAAGGGATTTCTACTTCCAAGGAGTCCCACAGCTTGCTCTTGTGCCATACTTGGTATCTATTAGTAAACATAGTTTCTTCTCTTTTGGTGTTGGTCTTTGGGACACAATTTTATTTATTTTTATTACAACCATGTGATATGCCCATCAAAGTATTTTGAAGGAATGAATGAATGAAGCTATTATTCTTAGCGATATCAATATTTTAAAGGAAGAGTGGGTAAACTGATATAATATATGCTGCCTATGGGTTCTGGAGGGCTGATAACCACACTCATCATGCTTCAATGACATCTTTGGGAGGAGGGATGTGGTAGGTACTAAAGTCAGCTGTTAAGTTAAAAATGAATGCAGTCAAAATTATCCTCCAAAAGTCCCTTATATTGCTTAGAAAGAGAAGTACGTGAAGATTTGGTCTCTAGTTGCTTTTTCTGTATGTTGGAATTTTCTTCAGTTGAGCACCAGATTAAATAAGGGATGTTGAAATACTACAGTGCAATCATTGTGATGAGATGGGCAGACTTAAGGCATGCATGTGGGACCTGAGACCAACCAGGAAACAGTAGGTCCTGTCTCTCACTCACACTCAACCCTAGTGCCTATGAAGTCACTTTGGGGCAGTGGTCTTTCATGTGTGGTATCCCTGGGGACTCCTTGGGATCTTTGAGACCCTTTCAAAGGTCCTCAAAATCATTACTTTTTAAAAAATATTTATTTATTTATTTATTTATTTATGGCTGTGCCGGGTCTTAGTTGTGGCAGGCAGGATCTACATTGCAGCATGCAGACTTCTTAGTAGTGTCACGCAGACTCAGTTGCAGCACGTGGACTCTTAGTTGCGGCATGTATGCGGGATCTAGTTCCCCAACCAGGGATCAAACCCAGGCCCCCTGCGTTGGGAGTGTGGAGACTTAC
Source organism: Orcinus orca (assembly GCF_937001465.1). Lineage (NCBI taxonomy): Eukaryota > Metazoa > Chordata > Mammalia > Artiodactyla > Delphinidae > Orcinus > Orcinus orca. The sequence goes on along the minus strand of NC_064564.1, from coordinate 75,908,312 downwards.
CCACTGGACCACCAGGGAAGTCCCCAAATTATTATTATTGGGTTTTTTTTGGCTGCATTGGGTCTTCGTTGCTGTGCATGGGCTTTCTCTAGTTGGGGCGAGCGGGGGCTACTCTTCGTTGCCGTGCGAGGGCTTCTCATTGCGGTGGCTTCTCTTGTTGAGGAGCACAGACTCTAGGAATGCGGGCTCAGTAGTTATGGCGTGCGGGCTATAGAGTGCAGGCTCATAGCTGTGGCGCCGGGCTTAGTTGCTCCGCGGCATGTGGGATTTTCCGGGACCAGGAATCGAACCTGTGTCCCCTGCACTGGCAGGCGGATTCTTAACAACTGTGCCACCAGGAAAGTCCCCCCAAATTATTTTTATAACAGTACATTATTTCCCTGTTTTACTCATTCTATCATGAGCATACAGTGGAGTTTTCCTGATGTTACATGACAAATCCATAATATCTAAAAAGGCTATTAAAATACTATTTTCTTTTTCCAACTCCACGTCTGTGTGAGGCCAATTCTTTTTATATACTTCAACCAAAAACACTTTGTAACAGATTGAATGCAGAAGCAGATATGAGAATCCAGCTGTCTTAAGCCAGACAAAAATACAATGCTCTTCTCATAAACCTTTTAAAAATATTTTTCGTGAAAAATATTTTATTTATTTTAACATGTAATAGGTTTACCATAATTATTTTTAAATTAACTAATGGGTAAATACTTTAAAAAGTCCCAGTTCTAATTTTGAATACATAAATATTGGTAGCTATACTCTATAAGTGAAAGCTTTCTGGAGGTCCTTGGTAAATTTAATGACTGTGAAGGAGTCCTAAACCCCAAAAGTTTGAGAACTGCTGCTCTTGGGCATAGTATACTCCTGAATGTGGAATGGCATTGATATTGTCCATACTTCAACATTTTTTATCTTCTTCTCGCCTTTTTTCTTCTAGTCCTCTTTCATTCTTTTTTATTTTCCGCTTTTTAAAAATTGAAGTATAGTTGGTTTACAATGCTGTATTAGTTTCAAGTGTACAGCAAAGTGATTCAGCTATACACACACACACACACACACACATACACACACACACACGCATGTATTCTTTTTCAGATTCTTTTCCATTATAGATTATTACAAGATATTGAGTACAGTTCCCTGTGCTATATAGTAGGTCCTTGTTATTTACCTATTTTATATATAGTAGTGTGTGTCTGTTAATCCCAAACTCCTAATTTATCCCTCCCCTCCTCCCCCCAACCCCCGCTATCCCCTTTGGTAACCATAAGTTTGTTTTCTATGTCTGTTAGTCTATTTATATTTTGTAAAAAAATTCATTTGTATCTTTTTTAGATTCTCCATATAAGTGATATCATATAATATTTGTCTTTGTCTAACTGACATCACTCAATATGATAAGCCCTCTCTCAGTCTTTTAGCAAAGATTTTGAATTTGTCCAAGTTAAATATGTGGTATGTGTCTGCATGGAATTTCAAGAAGCATTGTTCTTTCTGCCGTGTTACACTTAGAAAATGAAACAAGTAATCTTCATTGTACAAATAAAGCTTACTATGGATGACATAAATGAAATTGCCTTTAACCTGCAATTCCTAATAAAGGCTTTATTGTCTCAGAGGATGGTGGGTTTTCTAACAGTCAGTTATTTGAGTATAGCTCCACTAATAGTGAAGCTTCACTCCAAGAAGTTGTTTTTTAGACTATGTAGTTCACTTGGATGTAGTCCTAGTAAAGTTTTGGATAATTTAACAAGATATTTGTAGCATAAATGAAGACCATCTGTGTACTTGGATAACATATTTGTGGATATTTTGCTGGGTGGAGATTGGAAATTGAGTATATCTAACTTGGAAACCTTAATAGATTAGAGTGGTTATACAACAAATAGGCCCAGCATTCAGTTAAACTCTGTATTTCACTTTCCACGGGCAGTTGTAAAGAACACCCAAAAGGGAAACCTCCCATTTCCTTTTCCCTTCTTATCAAAATGATTTCACATGATCTGAAATTATAAACATCTTGTTTGCAAGTTTAATTCCCGAGGATACTGAATAAGGCTGAAAAGCATGTGTGACAGAGGAAAGGATGTCTTCTCATTGCCATTTGAAATTGTGATTTTGGACTAACATAAAGAGGGCTTTCACCAATCTGGGGAGTGGAGGGATGGGGTATGGTATTTTAGTTTGAACTTTTATGATATGCTCTACTAAGTAGGTCACTGTTGAGTTCTTCTAATTCCCCATTAGACTCTGTGGAGAATTCATAAATGTTTTACTCATGTACTTTTTAAAGTTTATATAATCTAAACAGTCATTCTGAAGTTCTAAATGCTTTTGCTCAACAAGGCAGTATACGAAAATTTCATATAAATTTCTCACCTAAACAGGAGAAGTGGCATTTTAGGGAATTGTGAGTTATTTAGTTAACATTCTATTAAAGATGTTACAAAAGAAAAGAAAAAAGAAAAAAGAAATCATTACCAGCAAATAGTGCCCTCTAACTACCCAAAGAGAAGAAAACACGTAAGGTTATTTTGTGTTCTTTATGAAGTACTCCTAAATGCTGCCTTCTGGAAAGATTATTTACCGGAAAACCACTGAGGTCAACTTGTGGCTGTGTTGGCGAGCCAGATCCTTGGGTTTGGATTATTTTAGGTTTGGATGCCCTTTGCCTGAGACTCTTAATCTTGGATCAAGTGAGTCCCCCAAGGTATCCCTCAGATTGTGGACAAAACCCTGTAGGAGACCCTGAGCTGAGTCTTCAAAGTATACAGGCTGGCTTTGCACTGATGAGTTTCCCCAGCCAACAGATCGTGCACTGTGGAAATCCATCTGCCTGGCACTCAGTTTGAAGAGGTCCTTGCTCCAAGGGAGGGACTGTGTAGAGAAGATAAAAAATGTCAGTCTGGAGTCTGAAAATATTTTCTCTATTTGATCCATTCTGGTGCTTCCCTGCATGCTATAGATTCCATGATAAATAAACTAATGCTTATCTTGAAGTAGATTACAATAATGTTAAGGAAAAAACAACTGAATAGGTGCAGTTAAGCATTGTGAGTGCTGTGATGTATATTAGAGTGGGGGCTATAAAAAGGAAGTAGTTTCACCTGGAAAGGTATTTTTTAAATGTTAGATTTTTTTAAGTATGGAAAAGTTTTTAAAAAGAAAATAAATTACTTGTTAGCTGTGTGCCCTTCAACCCCCAATCACACAGTCCCCTGGATGTTAAAAAAAAAAATCCATGCACATTTAGAAAGATTTTTTTTTAAATCAAGGAATGCCTGTAAGACTATTCCTTCTCAGAGATTCCCCTGAGAAAGAATCTGTTATCTGGAAACCCTAAAAAGCCCCAGTGTAGAAATACTTTCAGTGACATCAGGAATTAATTCATGTATAGCTACCATTAGAGGATTAGTCTTTGGACATTTCTTTGCTATTCCCCAGCCCTGGGCTTGTATGTAAAATCTGATTATATTTTAGGGTAAGGCAAACTATTTGTGCCAACACAGCCTGAGACCAACACTATTTCCCTTCTTTATCCTCTGCCTTTCCCTTCCCCAAATAACAACCACAGTTAAAACACAACTCTCCTGCCCCAGTATATAAAAAACACCCAGTCTCTAAAGACTGTCATGATAGTTGCAGAAATGACATATTCTCTGCCGTCAATGACAATGTGCTGCTCCAAGTGGCAAACACATGTTGAGTATTTGGCCTCAATAGATTTGGGCTATTGAATCAGAACTAACAAACATATGGTTCCTAATAGTTCTCTGTTGAACTGAACATGGGGGGACCTCTTCCATATGTGCTGAAGAGTATATTGCAAAGGCTACCATTATGAGGTAGGGGGAAAAAGTAAAGTTCTAAATTGAAGAATTGTTTGAAACACTTGCAAATTAAGCCTGCTTTTCTTTTCCTGTAGTTTTGAGATAAGATATGGGAGTTGCAGGAGGAATGTTTCCATGTTCTTGTTATGGCACAGGTTTCCTGTTTACACCCTTTGAGAGAAAATTGTATACATGGATTCTTGAAGTTCTATTTTAAGTGTGTTCATTTTGTTGCTCATTCAACAATCATTGGGTTGGGCCCTGGGGCAACAGAAATGACTGGCATGGGGCCTGTAGGAGCTGGAGTCTAGTGGGGGAAAATGGACCCATAAAAGTCATTCATTTGAAATATGAGAGGTCATAGGAGGGAGATTTGGAGGTCAGGAAGTATTTTTCTATGAAAAAAATACATCAAAGTTAAGTTCCCATGCTACCAACCAAAAAGCTAATTTTTACCTTTGATATTACCAATAATAATAACTAAGCTTTACTGACTCTGAGTAAGTCCCAGGGAGAAATCTAAGCCTTAATTCCTTTCAGTAGCCCAACAGTAGGTATTACTGTTATTATCTCCTTTTTAATAGATGGGAAAACAGGCCTGAAGAAAGTAATTTGCCCACATCATTCTACTAGATTCAGCTGTCTAGCCTTTTAAAAGAAGGGAGTGGTTGAGCATAGCTTGCTTAATTTGTATACATAGGCTGCTAAATTAGGGACCCTTTTTGGAGATGGTTTTTTAAAATTAATTAATTAATTATGGCTGCACCGGGTCTTAATTGCGGCATGTGGACTCAGTTGTGGCATGCGGACTCTTAGTTGCAGCACACATGCAGGATCTGGTTCCCTAACCAGGGATTGAACCTGGGCGCCCTGCATTGCGAGTGTGGAGTCTTACCCAATGGACCACCATGGAAGTCCCTGGAACCTTTTTTTTTTTTTTTTTTGCGGTACGCGGGCCTCTCACTGTTGTGGCCTCTCCCGTTGCGGAGCACAGGCTCCGGACGCGCAGGCTCAGCGGCCATGGCTCACGGGCCCAGCGGCTCCGCGGCATGTGGGACCTTCCCGGACCGGGGAACGAACCTGTGTCCCCTGCATCGGCAGGTGGACTCTTAACCACTGCGCCACCAGGGAAGCCCCCTGGAGCCATTTTTAATAGGTAAATGTTACACATGAAGTTTAATGATATCAATTTGTTATCCGTTTCCTTCTTTTTATTCTAAGTTCCTTCAGAGTAAGAACTTTGTCTTATTTGCCATAGAATTCCCAGCATGCCATATGGAGGCCTATTTCAAAATATTTGTTGAATGAATTCAGATATTTTGAAATTCAGCCAATGGTAAGCCATGCTTATACAATGTGTATCAAATTGTCAACCTAAATAAAGAGGTAAACTGAGGCAAGCCTGAATGATCAGAAATTGAGTTTATTCAGGAATAGCAGAGGAATTGAATTTGGGAAATGCATGCTGTAGCAAGCTACAGGCGAGTCTGTTGAGGGTTTGGGGCAGGGAGTGCAAAGAGGGAGACGTCCGGCCAGTGTCTAAGCAGTAAATTCATTGTCTTGAGGATAGGGAGAGATTCTTGGCATATGGTTATCGGTCAGGAAATAAGTCTCGTCTTCTGTGAATCAGGCATTTATGGGAAATCAGTTTCTCAGTTAAGTTCCCTTCTGAGGGCACACGTGTGATATTCTCCATTACATATCCTCCAGATTTGTTTTAGATTGAACTCTTTTACAGAATCTTGCTGAGGTTACATCTCTCCTCTGACACTCTTTCCAGCTTCCTGTCAAATCTTAGCCAAAGTGGGACTTTATAAGTGAGAATTCTGAAGTTTGAGAGCTTAATATTCACTCTGTAGGGTTATGGTACAAGATTTAAAAGTGACTTTTGGCAGAATTAAGAGAATGCTTCCGCTATATCTTTACTTCCTTGGTAGAGTTTTGTGCATTTAGGGATCTTTCACTTAAAATGAGATTGTGGACCAATTAACTTTGTGAATATTTTTGTGTTCACATTGGCTTATTTGTGTCTATGTTGTCTGTAATAGAACCTAATAAATGCTTAGAGGTTTGGGGCTGGTCTTGGCATTTTAATTAGGGTCTATTATATTTAAGTATATCTTGCCTACCTGGACTACTGTGGTTATACTGTGTTTTCATTTAATGAGACTATGAAAATAATGACATTTTTCTATTCAGTCCCAGAAATCCTGGATTGAAGGAGTGTTCGACAAGAGAGAATGTAACAAAATCATACCCAGCTCAAAGGACCCTCACAGGTACAATTTTTAATTACATTTTTCTTTTTAAAGCAACAGTACTTGGAGGACTGTTTACTGAAATTTAGAGATATGACTTGTTTGCCCTGTGGAGCCACTGTTAATATTGTGGTAGATTTCACTCTGCTGCTTTATCTTTGATGTTCCTGTTCCTCTTCCTGGGAGGATAGATACCAGGGAAATATCTAGTGCTACATCCATTCCACCAGGTTTGGATAAAAAATTTACAACTTTTGAGTATTGAATATTCAAAATAGTGTGACTTCCTTATCCCCAAGTGTCTGTGAATGTAGTAACTGGGATATTTCAGGACTCCATGCTCAGATTATGCAAACAGTTAATTTTTTCCTCCTGCAGGCTTTTTGCTTAAGCAGATAATGGGCAGCAGAATGGAATGATTTGCATTTGATTATTCTGAGTTCTTGACAACCCTTTGGAAGTTCTACTTGTAGAACAAAGTTCAAAACAGCAGCCAGTGAAAGATAGAGGAAGAGAGGTCTATGGAAAATTCCCCAGGGTAATCGGGTCCATGAAATTAAGATTGGGTAGCATTGCCCTGGGGGAAAAGAATTAAAAGGAAAGGAAAATAGGAGAGCAGTATTTTAATTAGGGGGACCACTCTATTTTTAGATTCTGCTGAGCGGTTTGGGCTTACATTCATTTGAAGTTTAGAAATCACAGCTGTATGCTCATGAAAGGTAGCAGGTGAGGCCACTGAAATTCTAGTTCTTTGGGGATGATGACTAAAATAGTGTTCTTTGCCTTTGTTAAATATTTACTAGTCCCACCCTCTTTGAGTTACCTGTGGCTTGTAAGCCGCGTGATTGGAAATCCTCATTTTACCTGCTTATAAAATGTTTACAGAATAAAAAGGCAGGGTAACCTTGTTTTTTCCCTTCATCTTTTATGAGATTTTGTAATATGATAGTGGCTGCAGTAGAAGGCACATTGAGCTCAGGTGGCTTCCACTGCTCTGTAAATGGAAAATCATCTTCACAGTCACCTTGAACCTCATGAAAAGTGGTAAACTATAGGTCATTAGCCCACAGACTCAAGAAGAGTATCAGTGATCATAATTCCATGAATGGTCGAAGATATACTACTTTTTATGGGAAAAAAGCAGTCTCTCTTATTTTGTGATTGTAAAAAATGGATGGATGACTATGGCTATTCCTTCCATGCCAGCCTTTTTCTTAGATCCTAGTAAGATTCTCAAAACTGTGGCTTTCATGCAGTTTTCTTCCTTATGGAACACAGCAAAAGAGTGGTAGTTCACTATTTTAAATTTAGATGAAGGTTTGTCTTTTACTGATTCTTTTTGTAGCCCCTAATAAGAAACAAATCTGATGGACTTGATTACAACGTCTTTTTCTTTCACATTTGGAACTTGTTGAAGTGAAGCTTCTGAGAAAAAAGATTTCTAAAAGGCTGGGGACAGGAAGAAGTGAAAGACCTGAATATTCATCTCTGAATAATTTAGAATGATTGATTCTATGAACACTACCTTTTCTTCCATTATTTTACCTAGATTTCTTTTCTAGTTAAAACTTCTTCACACTTAAAATATGATCATTGATGATCATAATGCTAACTCCCAAATCCAGAAGGCTTTTTTGAATCATAAGAAAGAGATTAATAAATATAATTATTATAATCATACCAACTGTTCCTCAGTTTGATAGTGTTTTAGGGTTTTAAAATTGTATATGTATGTTTTCTTACTTAATTCTCAGGAATTCTGTGTTATCTTCATAGTATAATAACAATAGCCACCATTTTTATACATCCTGCAATGTACCAGATACTGTAAGACACTTTACATATATTATCACTCTTAATCATTTTAATAACTGTATGGTTCAGATATTATTTTCAGATGTGAAAACTGGGGCTTAGAGGAATTGTTAAATCATTGAGATTTAAATCCAGGTATTTTGGTTCCAAACTCAGTATTCTGTTAATTAGATCATAGTTGCTGCAATGTAATTCTATATGGTAAATGACATCTGGGAATATTTGGGAGATGATGTATGAGTACTCAGTAAACCCTGATTTCCAGATTATGGAAGATTAACAGATATTTACTGAATAAGCATTAAATATGTTTTCAAATATATTAATAAACTAACAGTGGTTTTATTTCTTTAATTAAGATGTACTACAGGATGCCAGGTTTGTCAGAATTTAATCAGGTAAGACAAATAAACAGTTCTATGTTTATATATTTCTCTGAAGTTGCATCTATTTTTTTGCATTAATTAACAGTCCTTCCTTTTGATGTGCATCTTACATTTCACATGAGGATTTTTCTTAATCTTCTTAAGTATTAAGATTTTTTTAAATTTAATTTTATCTATTTCTTATACAGCAGGTTCTTATTAGTTATCTCTTTTATACATATTAGTGAATACATGTCAATCCCAATCTCCCAATTCATCCCACCACCACCACACACCCCCACACTTTCCCCCCTTGGTGTCCATACATTTGTTCTCCTCATCTGTGTCTCTATTTCTGCCCTGCAAACCAGTTCATCTGCACCATTTTTGTAGGTTTCACATATATGCGTTAATATACGATATTTGTTTTCCTCTTTCTGACTTATTTCACTCTGTATGACAGACTCTAGATCCATCCACGTCTCTACAAATGACCCAATTTCATTCCTTTTTATGGCTGAGTAATATTCTATTGTATATATGTACCACATCTTCTTTATCTATTCATCTGTCGATTGGCATTTAGGTTGCTTCCATGACCGGGCTATTGTAAAAAGAGCTGCAATGAACATTGGGGTGCATGTGTCTTTTTGAATTATGGTTTTCTCTGGGTATATGCCCAGTAGTGGGATTGCTGGGTCATATGGTAATTCTATTTTTAGTTTTTTAAGGAACCTCCATGCTGTTCTCCATAGTGGCTGTATCAATTTACATTCCCACCAACAGTGCAAGAGGGTTCCCTTCTCTCCACATCCTCTCCAGCATTTGTTATTTGTACATTTTTTGATGATGCCCATTCTAACTGGTGTGAGGTGATACCTCATTGTAGTTTAGATGTGCATTTCTCTAATAATTAGTGATGTTGAACAGCTTTTCATGTGCTTCTTGGCCATCTGTATGTCTTCTTTGGAAGAACGTCTGTTTAGGTCTTCTGCCCATTTTTTGATTGGGTTGTTTGTTTTTTTTAATATTGAGCTGTTTATATATTTTGGAGGTTAATCCTTTGTCCATTGATTCATTTGCAAATAATTTTCTCCCACTCTGAGGGTTGTCTTTTCGTCTTGTTTGTAGTTTCCTTTGCTGTGCAAAAGCTTTTAAGTTTCTTTAGGTCCCATTTGTTTATTTTTGTTTCAATTAATCTGGGAGGTGGATCAAAAAAAAATCTTGCTGTGATTTATGTCAAAGAGTGTTCTTCCTATGTTTTCCTCTAAGAGTTTTATAGTGTCCAGTCTTACATTTCAATCTCTAATCCATTTTGAATTTGTTTTTGTATATGGTGTTAGGGAGTGTTCTAATTTCATTCTTTTACATGTAGCTGTCCAGTTTTCTGAGCATCACTTATTGAAGAGACTGTCTTTTCTCCATTGTATATCCTTGCCTCCTTTCTCATAAATTAGTTGACCATAGGTGCATGGGTTTATCTCTGGGCTTTCTATGCTATTCCATTGATCTATATTTTTGTTTTTGTGCTAGTACCATATTGTCTTGATTACTATAGCTTTGCAGTATAGTCTGAAGTCATGGAGTCTGATTCCTCCAGCTCTGTTTTTTTCCCTCCAGACTGCATTGGCTATTTGGGGTCTTTTGTGTCTCCATACAAATTTTAAGATTTTTTGTTCTAGTTCTGTAAAAAATGCCATTGGTAATTTGATAAGGATTGCACTGAATCTGTAGATTGCTTTGGGTAGTATAGTCATTTTCACAGTATTGATTCTTCCAATTCAAGAACATGGTGTGTCTTTCCATCTGTTTGTATCATCTTTAATTTCTTTCATCAGTGTCTGATAGTTTTCTGCATAAAGGTATTTTGTCTCCTTAGGGAGGTTTATTCCTACGCATTTTATTCTTTTTGTTGCAGTGGTAAATGGGAGTATGTCCTTAATTTCTCTTTCAGATTTTTCATTAGTGTATAGGAATGCAAGAGATTCCTGTGCATTAATTTTGTATCCTGCAACTTTACCAAATTCATTGATTAGCTCTAGTAGTTTTCTCGTGGCATCTTTAGGATTCTCTATGTATAGTATCATGTCCTCTGGAAACAGTGACAGTTTTTCTTCTTCTTTTCCAATTTGTATTCCTTTTATTTCTTTTTCTTCTCTGCTTGCCGTGGCTAGGGCTTCCAAAACTATGTTGAATAAGAGTGATGAGAGTGGACATCCTTGTCTTGTTCCTGATCTTAGAGGAAATGGTTTCAGTTTTCCACCACTGAGGGTGATGTTTGCTGTGGGTTCATCATATATGGCCTTTATTATGTTGAGGGAGGTTCCCTCTATGTCCACTTTCTGGAGAGCTTTTATCATAAATGGGTGTTGAATTTTGTCAAAAGGTTTTTCTGCATCTATTGAGATGATCATATGGTTTTTATTCTTCAATTTGTTAATAGTGTATCACGTTGATTAATTTGAGTATATTGAAGAATCCATGCGTCCCTGGGATAAATCCCACTTGATCATGGTGTATCATCCTTTTAATGTGTTGTTGGATTCTGTTTGCTGGTATTTTGTTGAGGATTTTTGCATCTATATTCATCAGTGATATTGGTCTATAATTTTCTTTTTTTGTAGTATCTTTTTCTGGATTTGGTATCAGGGTGATGGTGGCCTCATAGAATGAGTTTGGGAGTGTTCCTTGCTCTGCAGTTTTTTGGAAGAATTTGAGAAGGATGGGTGTTAGCTCTTCTCTAAATGTTTGATAGAATTCACCTGTGAAGCCATCTGGTCCTGGACTTTTGTTTGTTGGAAGATTTTAATCACAGTTTCAATTTCAGTGCTTGTGATTGTTCTGTTCATATTTCCTATTTCTTTCTGGTTCAGTCTTGGAAAGTTGTGCTTTTTTAAGAATTTGTCCATTTCTTCCAGGTTGTCCATTTTATTGGCATAGAGTTGCTTGTGGTATTCTCTTAGGATGCTTGTATTACTGCGGTGTCTGTCGTAACTTTTCCTTTTTCATTTCTAATTTTATTGATTTGAGTCCTCTCCCTCTTTTTCTTGATGAGTTTGGCTAATGTTTTATCAATTTGGTTTATCTTCTCAAAGAACCAGCTTTTAGTTTTATTGATCATTGCTACTGTTTTCTTTGTTTCTATTTCATTTATTTCTGCTCTGATCTTTATCATTTCTTTCCTTCTACTAACTTTGGGTTTTGTTTGTTCCTCTTTCTCTAGGTTTTTTCAGTGTAAGGTTAGATTGTTTATTTGAGATTTTTCTTGTTTCTTGAGGTAGGCTTGTATAGCTCTAAACTTCCCTCTTAGAACTGCTTTTGCTGCATCCCATAGGTTTTGGATCGCCGTATTTTCGTTGTAATTTGTCTCTAGGTATTTTTTGATTTCTTCAGTGATCTCTCGGTTATTTAGTAACATTTAGCCTCCATGTGCTAGTGTTTTTTACGTTTTTTTCCCTGGAATTGATTTCTAATCTCATAGCATTGTGGTCAAAAAAGATGCTTAATATGAATTCACTTTTCTTAAATTTACTGAAGCTTGATTTTTGACCCAAGATGTGATCTATCCTGGAGAATGTTCCATGTGCACTTGAAAAGAAAGTGTAATCTGCTGTTTTTGGATGGAATGTCCTATAAATATCAATTAAATCTATCTGGTCTATTGTGTGATTTCAAGCTTGTGTTTCCTTATTCATTTTCTATTTGGATGATCTTTCCATTGGTGTAAGTGAGGCGTTAAAGTCCCCCACTATTATTATGTTGCTGTCAATTTCCTCTTTTAGCGCTGTTAGCCGTTGTCTTATGTATTGAGGTGCTCCTATGTTGGGTACATAGATATTTATAATTGTTATATCTTCTTCCTGGATTAATCTCTTGATCATTATGCAGTGTCCTTCCTTGTCTCTTGTAACATTCTTTATTTTAAAGTCTATTTTATATGATATGAGTACTGCTACTCCAGCTTTCTTTTGATTTCCGTTTGCATGGAATGCCTTATTCCATTCCCTCACTTTCAGTCTGTATGTGTCCCTAGGTCTGAAGTGGGTCTCTTGTAGACAGCATACACATGGGTTTTGTTTTTGTATCCATTCACTGAGCCTGTATCTTTTGGTTGGAGCTTTTAATCCATTCATATTTAAGGTACTTATCGATATGTATGTTCGTATTCCCATTTTCTTAATTGTTATGTTTTTTTTTTTTTTTTTTTTTTTTTTGCTGTACACGGGCCTCTCACTGTTGTGGCTTCTCCCGTTGCGGAGCACAGGCTCCAGACGCGCAGGCTCAGTGGCCATGGCTCATGAGCCTAGCCGCTCCACGGCATGTGGTATCTTCCCGGACCAGGGCACGAACTCGTGTCCCCTGCATCGGCAGGCGGACTCTCAACCACTGCGCCACCAGGGAAGCCCATGGGTTTGTTCTTGTAGGTCTTTTTCTTCTCTTGTGTTTCCAACTTAGAGAAGTTCCTTTAGCATTTGTTGTAAAGCTGGTTTGGTGGTGCTGAGTTCTCTTAGCATTTGCTTGTGTGTAAAGCTTTTGATTTCTCCGTCGAATCTGAATGAGATCCTTGCTGGGTAGAGTAATCTTGGTTGTAGGTTCTTCCCTTTCATCACTTTGAATATATCATGCCACTTCCTTCGGGCTTGTAGAGTTTCTGCTTAGAAATCAGCTGTTACCCTTGTGGGAGTTCCCTTGTATGTTATTTGTTGTTTTTACCTTGTTGCTTTCAGTAATTTTTCTTTGTCTTTAATTTTTGTCAATTTGATTACTATGTGTCTTGGTGTGTTTTTCCTTGGGTTTATCCTGTATGGGACTCTCTGCGCTTCCTGTACTTGGGTGGCTATTTCCTTTCCCATGTTAGGGAAGTTTTCGACTATAATCTTTTCAAATCTCTTTTCTCAGGTCCTTTCTGTCTCTCTTCACCTTCTGGGACCCCTAATGTGAGTGTTGTTGCATTTAATGTTGTCCCAGAGGTCTCTTAGGCTGTCTTCATTTCTTTTCATTCTTTTTTCTTTATTCTGTTCCACGGCAGTGAATTCCACCATTCTGTCTTCCAGGTCACTTATCTGTTCTTCTGCCTCAGTTATTCTGCTATTGGTTCCTTCTAGTGTATTTTTCATTTCAGTTATTTATTGTTCATCTCTGTTTGTTTGTTCTTTAATTCTTCTAGGTCTTTGTAAAACATTTCTTGTTTCTTCTTGATCTTTGCCTCCATTCTTTTTCCGAGGTCCTGGATCATGTTCACTATCATTATCCTGAATTCTTTTTCTGGAAGGTTGCATCTCTCCACTTCATTTAGTTGTTTTTCTGGGGTTTTGTCTTGTTTCTTCATCTGGTACATAGCCTTCTGCCTTTTCATCTTGTCTGTCTCTATATGAATGTGGTTTTTGTTCCATAGGTTGCAGGATTGTAGTTCCTCTTGCTTCTGCTGTCTGCCCTCTGGTGGATGAGGCTATCTAAGAGGCTTGTGCAAGTTTCCTGATGGGAGGGACTGGTGGTGGGTAGAGCTGGCTGTTGCTCTGGTGGGCAGAGTTCAGTAAAACTTTAATCCACTTGTCTGATCATGGGTGGGGCTGGGTTCCCTCCCTGTTGGTAAGCAATCAAACAGGCCTGAGGTGACCCAACACTGGAGCCTACCCGGCTCTTTGTGGGGGCTAATGGCAGATTCTGGGAGGGCTCACGCCAAGGAGTACTTCCCAGAACTTCTGCTCGCAGTGTCCTTGTCCTCATGGTAAGCCACAGCCACCCCCTGCCTCTGCAGGAGACCCTCCAACAGTAGCAGGTAGGTCTGTTTCAGTCTCCTATGGGGTCACTGCTCCTTCCCCTAGGTCCTGATGCGCACACTACTTTGTGTTTGCCCTCCAAGAGTGGAGTCTCTGTTTCCCCCAGTCCTGTTGAAGTCCTGCAGTCAAATACCGCTACCCTTCAAAGTCTGATTCTCTAGGAATTCCTTCTTACGTTGCCAGACCCCAAGTTTGGGAAGCCTGACGTGGGGCTCAGAACCTTCACTCCAGTGGGTGGACTTCTGTGGTATAAGTGTTCTCCAGTTTGTGAGTCACCCACCCAGCAGTTATGGGATTTGATTTGATTGTGACTGCGCCCCTCCTACCATCTCATTGTGGCTTCTCCTTTGTCTTTGGATGTGTGGTATCTTTTTTGGTGAGTTCCAGTGTCTTCCTGTCAATGATTGTTCACAATATTATTTTTTAAAAATAGTTTTTGAGCTATAATTGACATAGACTGCACATATTTAAAATATACAATTTGATGTTTGTTTTTGCTTTCTTTACTATTTTAATCATTTTTAAGAGTACAGTTCATTAGTGTTAAGTATATTCCCATTGTTGTGTTATGGAGCTACAGAACTTTTTATCTTGCAAAATGGAATGTGTATACTACATTTTGTTCATCCATCCATCTATTGATGAATACATGGGTTGCTGCTACCACTTGGCTGTTGTGAATAACGCTGCTATGAACATGGGTGTGTAAGAGATTTGTAGTGTTTTCTTAAAACATCCCCAAAATGATTCTAATGTGTAGCCAAGGGAGAGAAGCAGTGAGAATGTTTCTAAACTTAGAAAACAACCCAGTGTTGGAAATCAAATATAAATCTCAGTGTGCAGTTTTAAAACTTGTTAATACATGTCATCTATATATTACCCTAGGAACATGTAGAAACATTATATCTATTTTCTATTCTGAAATTGTGTGTTTTCTATTTTGAAATTGGTATTTATCCCAAATTTAAGGTGTTACTGTGGGCGATTGATTAGAGACCATTATGGGATAGATGAAGCCTGGACCATCTCAGCTGCCAACGATAGTGAAAATGAACAATGGTCTGTTGAAAAGCACACAATGAAAAGCTCTACAGATACCTTTGGCACGATTAACTTCCAAGATGGAGAGCACACCCACCACTCAAAGGTTTGCTAATAACCTACATTATTTTGCTGATTTTTTAAAATATCTTTATTGGAGTATAATTGCTTTACAATGGTGTGTTAGTTTCTGCTTTATAACAAAATACATCAACTATACATATACATATATCCTCATATCTCCACCCTTTTACGTCTCCCTCCCACCCTCCCTATCCCACCCCTCTAGATGGTCACAAAGTACCGAGCTGATCCCCCTGTGCTATGCAGCTGCTTCCCACTAGCTATCTATTTTACATTTGGTAGTGTATATATGTCCATGCCACTCTCTCATTTTGTCTCAGCTTACCCTTTCCCCATCCCGTGTCCTCAAGTCCATTCTCTATGTCCATGTCTTTATTCCTGTCCTGCCCACAGGTTCTTCAGAACTTTTTTTTTTTTTAGATTCCATATATATGTGTTAGCATTTGTTTTTCTCTTTCTGACTTACTTCACTCTGTATGACAGACTCTAGGTCCATCCACCTCACTACAAATAATTCAGTTTTGCTTCTTTTTATGGCAGAGTAATATTCCACTGTATATATGTGTCACATCTTCTTTATCCATTCATCTGTAAGTGGACACTTAGGTTGCTTCCCTGTCCTGGCTATTGTAAATAGAGCTGCAATGAACGTTGTGGTACATGACTCTTTATGAATTATGGTTTTCTCAGGGTATATGCCCAGTAGTGGGATTGCTGGGTCATATGGTAGTTCTATTTTTAGTTTTTTAAGGAACCTCCATACTGTTCTCCATAGTGGCTGTATCAATTTACATTCCCATCAACAGTGCAAGAGGGTTTGCTTTTCTCCACACCCTCTCCAGGATTTATTGTTTGTAGATTTTTTGATGATGGCCATTCTAACTGGTGTGAGGTGATACCTCATTTTAGTTTTGACTTGCATTTCTCTAACGATTAGTGATGTTGAGCATCCTTTCATATGTTTGTTGGCAATCTGTATATCTTCTTTGGAGAAATATCTGTTTAGGTGTTCTACCTATTTTGGGATTGGGTTGTTTTTTTTTTTTTTTGATATTGAGCTGCATGAGCTGCTTGTAAATTTTGGAGATTAATCCTTTGTCAGTTGCTTCATTTGCAAATATTTTCTCCCATCTCAGGGTTGTCTTTTCGTCTTGTTTATGGTTTCCTTTACTGTGCAAAAGCTTTTAAGTTTCATTAGGTGCCATGTGTTTATTTTTGTTTTTATTTGGATTTCTCTAGGAGGTGGTTCAGAAGGATCTTGCTGTGATTTATGTCTAAGTGTTCTGCCGATGTTTTCCTCTAAGAGTGTTATAGTGTCTGATGTTACATTTAGGTGTTTAATCCATTTTGAGTTTATTTTTGGGTATGGTGTTAGGGAGTGTTCTAATTTCATTCTTTTACATGTAGCTGTCCAGTTTTCCCAGCACCACTTATTGAAGAGGCTGTCTTTTCTCCATTGTATATTCTTGCCTCCTTTATCAAAAATAAGGTGACCATAGGTGTGTGGGTTTATCTCTGGGCTTTGTATCCTATTCCATTGATCTATAGTTCTGTTTTTGTGGCAGTACAATACTGTCTTGATTACTGTAGCTTTGTAGTATAGTCTGAGGTCTGGGAGTCTGATTCCTCTAGCTCCGTTTTTCTTTCTCAAGATTGCTTTGGATGTTCGGGGTTTTTGTGTTTCCACACAAATTGTGAAATTTTTTGTTCTAGTTCTGTGAAAAATACCATTGGTAGTTTGATAGGGATTGCAATGAATCTGTAGATTGCTTTGGGTAGTATAGCAATTTTCACAATGTTGATTCTTCCAATCCAAGAACATGGGATATCTCTCCACCTGTTTGTATCATCTTTAATTTCTTTCATCAGTGTCTTATAGTTTTCTGCATACAGGTCTTTTGTCTCCTTAGGTAGGTTTATTCCTAGGTATTTTATTCTTTTTATTGCAATGGTAAATGGGAGTGTTTGCTTAATTTCTCTTCCAGATTTTTCATCATTAGTGTATAGGAATGCAAGAGATTTCTTTGTATCCTTCTACTTTACCAAATTCATTGATTAGCTCTAGTGGTTTTCTGGTAGATTCTTTAGGATTCTCTATATATAGTATCATGTCATCTGCGAACAATGACAGCTTTTCCTCTTTTCCGATTTGGATTCCTTTTCTTTCTATTTCTTCTCTGATTGCAATGGCTAAAACTTCCAACAGTATGTTGAATAATAGTGAGAGTGGACAACCTTGTCTTGTTCCTGATGTTAGAGGAAATGGTTTCAGTTTTTAACCACTGAGAACAATGTTGGCTATGGGTTTGTCATATATGGCCTCTGTTATGTTGAGGTAAGTTCCCTCTGTGCCTACTTTCTGGAGGGTTTTTATTTTAAATGTGTGTTGAATTTTGTTGAAAGCTTTTTCTGCATCTATTGAGATGATCATATGTTTTTTCTCCTTCAATTTGTTAATGTGGTGTATCACATTGATTGATTTGCATATATTGAAGAATCCTTGCCTTCCTGGGATAAACCCCACTTGATCATGGTGTATGATCCTTTTAATGTGCTGTTGGATTCTGTTTGCTAGTATTTTGTTGAGGATTTTTGCACCTTTGTTCATCAGTAATATTGGCCAGTAGTTTTCTGTCCTTGTGACATCGTTGTCCAGTTTTGGTATCAGGGTGATGGTGGTCTTGTAGAATGAGTTTGGGAGTGTTCCTCCCTCTGGTATATTTTGGAAGAGTTTGAGAAGGATAGGTGTTAGCTCTTCTCTAAATGTTTCATAGAATTCACCTGTGAAGCCATCTGGTCCTGGTCTTTTGTTTGTTGGAAGATTTTTATTCACAGTCTCAACTTCAGTCCTTGTGATTGGTCTGTTTATATTTTCTATTTCTGCCTGGTTCAGTCTTGGAAAGTTGTGCTTTTTTAAGAATTTGTCCATTTCTGCCAGGCTGTCCATTTTATTGGCATATATTTGCTTGTAGTAATCTCTCATGATCCTTTGTATTTCTGCAGTGTCAGTTGTTAGTTCTCCTTTTTCATTTCTAATTCTGTCGATTTGAGCCTTCTCCCTTTTTTTTCTTGGTGAGTCTGGGTAATGGTTTATCAATTTTGTTTATCTTCTCAAAGAACCAGCTTTTAGTTTTATTGATATTTGCTATTGTTTCCTTCATTTCTTTTTCCTTCATTTCTGATCTGATCTTTATGATTCCTTTCCTTCTACTAACTTTGGGTTTTTTATTTTTCTTCTTTCTCTAATTGCTTTAGCTTTAAGATTAGGTTGTTTATTTGAGATGTTTCTTGTTTCTTGAGGTAGGATTGTATTGCTATAAACTTCCCTCTTAGAACTGCTTTTGCTGCATAGCATAGGTTTTGGGTCCTCATGTTTTCATTGTCATTTGTTTCTAGGTATTTTTTGATTTCCTCTTTGATTTCTTCAGTGATTCCTTAGTTATTTACTAGTGTATTGTTTAGCCTCCATGTGTTTGTATTTTTTACAGATTTTTTCCTGTAATTGATATCTAGTCTCATAGCGTTGTGGTCGGAAAAGATACTTTATATGATTTTAATTTTCTTAAATTTACCAAGGCTTGATTTGTGACCCAAGATATGATCTATCCTGGAGAATGTTCCATGAGCACTTGAGCAGAAAGTGTATTCTGTTGTTTTGGGATGGAATTCCCTATAAATATCAATTAAGTCCACGTTGTTTAATGTATCTTTTAAAGCTTGTGTTTCCTTATTTATTTTCATTTTGGATGATCTGTCCACTGGTGAAAGTGGGTTGTTAAAGTCCCCTATTATGATTGTGTTACTGTTGATTTCCCCTTTTATGGCTGTTAGCATTCGCCTACGTATTGAGGTGCTTCTATGTTTGGTTCATAAATATTTACAATTGTTATATCTTCTTCTTGGATTGATCCCTTGATCATTATGTAGTGTCTTTCTTTGTCTCTTGTAATAGTCTTTATTTTAAAGTCTATTTTGTCTGATGAGAGAATTTGCTACTCCAGCTTTCTTTTGATTTCCATTTGCATGGAATATCTTTTTCCATCCCCTCACTTTCAGTCTGTATGTGTCCCTAGGTCTGAAGTGGGTCTCTTGTAGACAGCATATAGATCAGCCTTGTTTTTGTATCCATTCAGCGAGCCTGTGTCTTTTGGTTGGAGCATTTAATCCATTTACATTTAAGGTAGTTATCGCTATGTATGTTCCTGTTACCCTTTTCTAAATTGTTTTGAGTTTGTTATTGTAGGTCTTTTCCTTCTCTTGTGTTTCCTGCCTAGAGAAATTCCTTTAGCATTTGTCGTAAAGCTAGTTTGGTGGTGCTGAATTGTCTTAGCTCTTGCTTATCTGTAAATGTTTTAATTTCTCCATCGAATCTGAATGAGATCCTTGCTGGGTAGAGTAATCTTGGTTGTAGGTTTGCTTTTCCTTTTCATCACTTTAAATATGTCCTGCCACTCCCTTCTGGCTTGCAGAGTTTCTCCTGAAAGATCAGCTGTTAACCTTATGGGGATTCCCTTCTATGTTATTTGTTGTTTTTCCCTTGCTGCTTTTAATGTTTTTGTTTGTATTTAATTTTTGATAGTTTGATTAATATGTGTCTTGGCGTGTTTCCCCTTGGGTTTATCCTGTATGGGACTCTCTGTGCTTCCTGGACTTGACTGACTCTTTCTTTTCCTGTATTAGGGCAGTTTTCAACACTAATCTCTTCAAATATTTTCTCAGTCCCTTTCTTTTTCTCTTCTTCTTCTGGGACCCCTATAATCTGAATATTGGTGAGTTTAATGTTGTCCCAGAGGTCTCTGAGACTGTGCTCAATTCTTTTCATTCTTTTTTGTTTATTCTGCTCTGTGGTAGTTATTTCCACTATTTTATCTTCCAGGTCACTTATCCGTTCTTATGCCTCAGTTATTTTGCTATTGATTCCTTCTAGAGAATTTTTAATTTCATTTATTGTGTTGTTAGTCATTTGTTGTTTGCTCTCTAGTTCTTCTAGATCCTTGTTAAACGTTTCTTGTATTTTCTCCATTCTATTTCCAAGATTTTGGATCATCTTTACTATCATTATTCTGAATTATTTTTCAGGTATACTGCCTATTTCCTCTTCATTTGTTTGATCTGGTGGGTTTTTAACTTGCTCCTTTGTCTGATGTGTGTTTCTCTGTCTTCTCATTTTGCTTACCTTACTGTGTTTGGGGTCACCTTTTTACAGGCTGTAGGTTCATAGTTCCTATTGTTTTTGGTGTCTGCCCCCAGTGGCTAAGGTTGGGTCAGTGGGTTGTGTAGGCTTCCTGGTGGAGGGGACTAGTAACTGTGTTGTGGTGGATGAGGCTGGGTCTTTTCTTTCTGGTGGGCAAGACCGCATCCATTGGTGTCTTTTGGGGTGTCTGCGACTTTAATATCATTTTAGGCAGCATCTCTGCTAATGGGTGGGGTTGTGTTCCTGTCTTGTTAGTTTTTTCGCATAGGGTGTCCAACACTGTAGCTTGCTGGTTGTTGAGTGGAGCTGGGTCTTTGTGTTGAGATGGAGATCTCTGGGATAGTTTTTGCCTTTTGATATTACATGGAGCTTGGAGGTCTCTGGTGGGCCAATGTCCTGAACTCAGCTCTCCCACGTCAGAGGCCCAGGCCTGACACCCGGCCCGCGCCCAAAGTCCCTGTCAGCCACACCACTCAGAAGTAAAGGGAGAAAGAAAGAAATAAAGAAAAAAAATAGAATAAAGTTATTAAAATAAAAGAAATGTATTTAAAATAAAAAAAGTTAAATGTAATAAAAAAATAAAGAATGAAAGAAAGAAGACAGCAACCATACCAAAAAACAAATCCACCAGTGGTAACCAGCACTAAAAACTATACTAAAGGGCTTCCCTGGTGGCGCCATGGTTAAGAATCCACCTGCCAATGCAAGGGACACGGGTTCGAACCCTGGTCCAGGAAGATCCCACATGCCACGGAGCAACTAAGCCCGTGTACCACAACTATTGAGCCTGCGCTCTAGAGCCCGTGAGCCACAACTACTGAGCCCGCATGCCACAACTACTGCAGCCCGTGCGCCTAGAGCCCATGCTCCACAACAAGAGAAGCCACCGCAATGAGAAGTCCACGCACTGTGACAAAGAGTAGCCCCCATTTGCCGCAACTAGAGAAAGCCTGCGTGCAACAACGAACACCCAAGGCAGCCAAAAATAAATAAAAAAAGAAAAAAAAAACTGTACTAAAAAAAAAGCAATGGAAAGACAGAACCCTAGGACAAATGGTAAAAGCAAAGCTATACAGACAAAATGACACAAAGAAGCATACACATACACACTCACAGAAAGAGAAAAAGTAAAAAAAAAATCTATATATATATATGAAAAAGGAAGCAAGCAGCCAAATCAACAAACAAATCTACCATCGATAATAAACTCTAAATACTAAACTAAGGCAAACATGAAAACAAATTAGATGCAGAAAGCAAATCCCAAGTCTATAGTTGCTCCCAAAGTCCACCGCCTCAATTTTGGGATGATTTGCTGTCTATTCAGGTATTCCACAGATGCAGGTACATCAAGTTGATTGAGAAGATTTAATCCGCTGCTCCTGAGGCTGCTGGGAGAGATTTCCCTTTCTCTTCTTTGTTCTCACAGCTCCTGGGGCTCAGCTTTGGATTTGGCCCCGCCTCTGCGTGTAGATCGCCGGAGGGCGTCTGTTCTTCGCTCAGACGGTACGGGGTTAAAGGAGCAGCTGCTTCGGGGGCTATGGCTCACTCAGGCCGGGGTTGGGGAGGGAGGGGTACGGAATGCGACGCGAGCCTGCGGCGGCAGAGGTCAGCGTGACTTTGCACCAGCCTGAGGCGCGCCGTGCGTTCTCCCAGGGAAGTTGTCCCTGGATCTCGGGACCCTGGCCGTGGCGGGCTGCACAGGCTCCCCGGAAGGGGGGTGTTGATAGTGACCTGTGCTTGCTCACAGGCTTCTTGGTGTCGGCAGCAGCAGCCTCAGCGTTTCATGCCCATCTCTGGGGTCCGCTCTGATAGCCGTGGCTCGCACCCGTCTCTGGAGCTTCTTTAGGTGGTGCTCTGAATCCCTCTCCTCGCGCACCCCGAAATAATGGTCTCTTGCCTCTTAGGCAGGTCCAGACTTTTCCCCAGACTCCCTCCCGGCTAGCCGTGGCGCAGTAGCCCCCTTCAGGCTGTGTTCACGCCGCCAACCCCAGTCCTCTCCCTGCGCTCCGACCGAAGCTGGAGCCTCAGCTCCCAGCCCCTCCCGCCCCGGTGGGTGAGCAGACAAGCCTCTAGGGCTGGTGAGTGCTGGTCGGCACCGATCCTCTGTGCGGTAATCTCTCCGCTTTGCCCTCCGCACCCCTGTTGTGCTCTCCTCCGTGGCTCGGAAGCTTCCCCACCGCCACCCTCCGTCTCCGCCAGTGAAGTTCAGCTCCCTCCCAGAGGTGCAGGTCCCGTCCTAATTCTTTCGTCTCTGTTTTTTCTTTTGCCCTACCCAGGTATGTGGGGAGTTTCTTACCTTTTGGGAAGTCTGAGGCCTTCTGCCAGCGTTCAGTAGGTGTTCCGTAGGAGTTGTTCCACATGTAGATGTGTTTTTGATGTATTTGTGGGGAGGAAGGTGATCGCCACCATCTTGGAGGTCTCCTATTTTGCTGATTTTTAACAGAGGCTATAACCTCCAAATGTATCTCCAAATTGTATTTCTAAGTGTAGATGATCAGATGACCAGGTTTTATTGCAAAGGCGATCCGTGTTACTTACCTGTTGACAAAAATGACCTGACTCTTCTTTTTCTTTTATGTCTGAGGGGCATGATACCTTACCCAGGTGTGGTGTGGCCAGCTCTTTGATTGACTTCTTTCAGCCAGGTTATGCCCTCTGCAGAAGAGAATGGCTTATTGCTCATGAGGCAGTTGCCAAACGGCTTCCCTTTTCTTAAGGAATGTACAAAGGTTACTACCGAAGAACAGACTTCACCTGACCACGGCTATAGCAATTCCCAGTAACTTACTTAACCTGTGGCTGTTGGTGCCTGCTATGCCCTTGTGAGAGCCTTTTCTCAGGAAGAAAATGGGGAAATTTCTGTACCCCCTGAATGATAGTGCTGGGCTCTACAGGCCAGTTTTTCTCCTGTCCCTAATATAGTAATTTTACATGTGATTCACATAGTATTGACAGGTCAGCTGTCTCTCAGCTGTTTTCTATTGACCTTGTTAACTGTACACTGCCTTATTAGAGGCAGCTTTCCTTGGGGAAAATACAGGGGGAGCCTACCTCAGGAAAGCTCAGAATCAGTTGTGTCCTGCAGTGCATCATCAGTTAAAAGGATTTGAAGAACTGTTCTTAATAGTGCAATCATAATAAGGTTTCATAATATAATTGTACATTAATCGACATTTCTGATTACTAATCCACTTGCATCTAACTGTGCCTTGATTTTTGTTTGTTTTAGTTGGCAAGAAAACTGTCCTCCAATCCTTTTTGGAAGCTGACTCTCATAGAACTCTTTATGTAATTTTTCCCTTAATTGTTCATCTTCTTCCTTTTGCTTTTATGTTTGTTTATAATCATCTTCATTTACTCATTTTTTTAATCCATTCAACAGATCTTTATCAGTTGCCCATACTTTGCTATGCCCCAAAGAGAATATGTTCTGTGTACTAACATTTCTTACAGTCTAGTGAGGGAAACAGGAAATAAATATACAATTACCCCAGACGGTGGGGATGCTGGGAAAGGGGAATATAGGGTTCTTTGAGAGAATGAAAAGGGAACTCCTCCTGTTTTTCTGGGGTGGTGTGCATGTGTCAAGGAAGCCATCTGAGAGTAGGGATGGCTAAGCTGAGATGGGAAAGATGAGTGAGGTGTTTGGTGTCTGGTGAGACAGAAGGGTAAGACCACTGTAGGTGTGAGGAATAGCTTGTGGGAAGGCCAAGGGGGAATATGGTACATTTAGGAAAACTGAAAACATGTTTAGACAGATCTGATCACTAATACGTTTTATGCTTAGCATTAGGCTCCTGTTACATCCTCTGTGCCTGAATGCATTTTATTTGATCTCTCAGAAGAGGCTACCCTTCTATTTCAGCCTGGAATTGCACTTCAGGTTTAGCATGCACAGCAGGAGAGCTTGGGAGAGCTGGTTACTCATCCCCTCTGCTGCATTTCCCTTTCTAGTTGTTATCCCTCCCACCTCCTTCCACAGAGGTTTGGAGGTGAGTTATGATAAAGGAGGAGGAGGGGAAGGAGAGAGTCATAAAACCTTAGCACCGTCTTCAGCTGGCCTTTGGAAGAAAAGAGTCTAGTGCTGATAATTTAGTTGATCAAGGTGTTATCCTGAAATCTCAAGAAGTATCTTCTAGGACTAAAAGGACTTATAACTGAAAGGGAGGACTACCTGGGAGAAAGAACTGAGAGAGAGAGAAGGAGAACTAAACCAGAGCTGCCTCCTCTGCCCTTATTCATCATTCGGGGCAACATGAACCCTTTCACAAAGGTCAACTTGCATTTTTCCTACTCTTTGAATATGTGATAAAGCCGTGGCAACTCAGTTTTCTCACTTGTAAGCTGAATCCTAGTTACCCTTAGATTCTTTCTACTACATCCTGTGATGGCTGCACCATCCTCATGTCAGAAATTCTAATATTTTAATTATGAAATAAAGGGATTATGTTTTAAGAATTTCAAAGATGAACACAGTTGTTTTAAATCACTATCACGTTCTGGAGGACAATGTGATAATTCCTATTTGCATATCTATGGCGATCTCTACCTGTGGTTGTTTTTGCTATAGTTTTATAAACTCATGGTTTCCTATGGTCCTTATCCTATAAATCTGACTTATTCTTGCTGTTGGTTGGCTCACACTCATCTCAATATGATTTTACCAGTCTGTATGTGGCTGCATTGGCTGGGAAAAGAAAGCCAGCCATACACTATAATCTTGGGCAAAATGCAAAATGATTCTGGAGCTGCCTGATTTCCGTCTTTTCTTTTGGTTACATTGACTCTCTTATGAAAAGTATTTATTTTGGAAAAGAAGTTTTTAGAGAGATGCTATATATAGGAAATGGTTAGAATGTAAAATTTAAAATAAATGAACATGCTTCTGGATCTTAATTTAAATTATGCAAATATGTGAAATGGTCCAGTAAATTAAAAGCCATAGCATTTATGAGAAAGCCTCATTTCACTTATTTCTAAAACTTTTTTAAAATGGGTTTTCTGGTGTAGTGATTTTTGCCAGTTTGAAGTATTTCTGCCTTACCTCAGACCTTCCAGAGAACATTGGTAGACTAACCCTGAAAACCAGAGGAAGCCTTCCTATGGTGACTTGTAATTCTCAGAAGGAACTTAAAGGGGGTGTGGGATCTTTTCGAAGTAAATATTTCCATTATATGAAGATGGACTTTTAAAGAGATCCTAGACATTTTCTTTCAAGTTTTGGCATTTCAGTTGCCCTGCTGTGTGCTTACTGTGACGTGGCAGGTATTTTCCACTATTTTATGTATATGTGTATATGCATATCTTCCAGTATATTAGAACTTCTTATGACACAAAGTTGGATCATCTATTACATTTAATGTTGAAAGAGTGGAAGATGGAACTGCCAAAGCTGGTGATCTCTGTCCACGGGGGCATCCAGAACTTCAAGATGCCCTCCAAACTCAAAGAGATCTTCAGCCAAGGTTTGGTCAAAGCTGCAGAGACAACGGGAGCATGGATAATAACTGAAGGCATTAATACCGGTAAGGCACATTCCCTGTTTCAGTCTGTTTTTGTTTTTAATTCCTTCTTTTTAACTGTGAATCAGGCAGTATAGCACCTAACCTCTGCTCTGCAGTGCTCCCAGGAGATGTGGTAGCGTGAGAAAGACTGGAAGTGTAGTGACTGGAAAAGAAACGCAGAAGAATCCTAGACCTTTCCTGGAATGTATTTTTACCATTGTTAAAATATGTTATTTTAATGTAACTTTGGGTAAACGTCTGGCAAAGAAAATAGGTTTTCATGAGCTTTGGACTGTGGTGAGGTAGTGTGTGGGCATAGACGTGAGCTAAACTCACCATGGTCAGGTTCTCAGGAATTGGAAATCAGTGACATGTGCAACAACTGCATTGAGTGTATGGGGCATGAGGAGATGATTAACTACATAACTGGCACTTGTTTCTGTCACTGACTCTTTCATACTTCTTGAAATCTGACATTCAAGGACTTCATTTAGTAGCCCCTGAACCTCTAACCCTACTCTTTTGCATCAGTGTTTATGAACTGTATGCATGTTAGAGAATCATCTGGGGGCTTTGCAAAAATACAGATGCACAAGTTCTACCCCAGATTAATTAGAGTTTTTCAGGGTGAAGCTGCTGAAGGGTATCTAATGTGCAGCCAGGGTTGAGGATTACTGACTTCACAAACTCCTCTCTTACTAATCTGTTACTAATATGTTACAGTTCTGACACCAGTTCTCATGTGTGGGTTCTTTCCCAACACACCACAGTTCTCCTGCACCAGCTGAGTGTCTTACAGTTCAGCTCAATTCTGAATTACTGTCTACCAGGAGATAGCGACGGATTCCACAGGTTAAGAGCTCAGTCCCACAAGACTGTCCCCACTTCAGATGTCAGTCTCAAGTCCAGGGTGTTACCCGTGCTTCTGACTGGCTGGCTATAAATCAGAGGTTCCCACCATCCCCTCCTTGGGTTTGATGAATTTGCTAGAGCAGCTCACAGAATGCAGGAAACCAGTTTACTCACTAAATTACCAGTTTATTATAAAAGGATGTAACTCAGGAACAGGTAGATTGAAGAGATGCATGGGGCAAGGCATGTGGGAAGGGGCACGGAACTTTCATGCCCTCCTCCCATTTCCATGTGTTTACCCACTTGGAAGCTCTCTGAACCCTGTTTCTTTCTTTCTTTTTTTTTTTTTTATGGAG
The DNA here is from genome assembly GCF_937001465.1 of Orcinus orca. Lineage (NCBI taxonomy): Eukaryota > Metazoa > Chordata > Mammalia > Artiodactyla > Delphinidae > Orcinus > Orcinus orca. The sequence goes on along the minus strand of NC_064564.1, from coordinate 75,881,224 downwards.
GCCTCATTACATGGGCACGATTGATTAAGTCATTGGCTATTGATAGTTGAACTCAATCTCCAGTTCCTCTCCCCTCCCCAATGGTTGAGGGTGAGACTGAAATTTCCTACCCTCTAGTCACGTGGTTGGTTGGTTCCCTTGGCAACCAGCCCCCATCAGTATGTCCAAAAGTTGCCTCATTAACGTAACAGAAGGCACCTCTGTCACTCTCACCACTTAGGAAATTCCAAGGTTTTAAGGAGCTCTGTGTCACTAACAGACCAAATATATATTATTATAAGTCACAGTATCACACCTGTGGCTTTCCATCTTCCCTTTACTTCTTCCTCTTTTGATTTGGGATATCCTAGCCAATGTTTCCTATTAAGTTCTGCTTGACCTTTAGGATCTACATTAGATGCCAACATACCCAGGAAGCATTCTCTATCTCAACTCGCTCTTGTTTCTTAATTTCTATAGCGTTTATTGCCTGTAGCACTTGTAGCACGTTTATATTTTGCCTTACAGGTTAGGTTAGGATGAGTCTACCTGATTGTGAGGTAGAGGCTAGGGCCTATACATATGTCTAAGAACTGAGCAACGGGTACTAATGTAATGAATAATTTCTTTTGATTAAAAAGGAATGAAGGAAGCAAGTGATTGAAAAAACAAAATAAAAATAAAACCAAGGAATTCGTCTTGTCACTAATGGGTAACCTGGTAGTTTCTCTGGTACATTTCATTGAGATAATTACTGTTTCACATTCTTAGAAAAAAGCAAAGGTTGCAGAGTTCTAAGTCCAATGTGTAGTACTTACTTTATTTCCAGTAAAAAAAAGAGGGTGGATGGGGAAGTTTTGTAGAGTTAAGAAAAAGGTGAACTTGGGCATGGTTTTTTTCTTTGAATAACTAATTGTGTTACATGCTTTATTTTACTTATTGCTTTTTTAAGAAAAAAATATTTTAGATTAGGGCCAGTTAAAGAACACAAATATAATGGTGTGAAGACTATTGAAATAGTTCATATGAACAAAAAAATTGAGAAATGAGGTATACTTGGAGCTTCCTTAAACAATAATCAGGGTCTGACCTGATTCAGCCTCAGCTCCTTAGGTCCTGACTACTCAAGAAGTGGTCCCTGGACCAGCAACATCAGCATCACCTAGGAGCTTGTTGGGAAGGCAGATATCGGGCTCCTCAGACTGGTGGGATCAGAATCTGCATTTTGATGACCTCCCCAGGTGATTCTTATACACATTTAAATTTGAGAAGCTTTGCTTACCAGCTTCAACCTATGCTTGAGATGCTTCTCAGCTGTAGTTGAACATTATTTGGCATGAATTTTTTACATTTATTTAAATTGAATGCCAGAAGCCTTTAAGAATCTATTGTGTATAAAGCATTTGGATAGATGCTGTGGATGAAAGGTGAGTAAGATATGGACCCCAGGTTTAGTGATGAAGTGGGTGACTGTAACAAACAGAGAGTAAGCAACTAACCCAAAATCGATGCTGAATGGGTCATAGTTGAGATACAAAGGAAGTGTTTGGAAGTAAAAGGAAGAGGAAGAGGAAAACAAATTCCAGTTCCAACTGAGGGAACCTGAGAAGAAAGCTTGGTGAAGGATGTAGCACTTAATGTTGGCCTTGAGAGAAGGGTAGGAAAAAGCATTCTAGGCAGAGGTGGCAGTTCAGGGCAAGGTACACAGCTGGAGACTAAGGCATGTGTAGAAAGAGGTGATAAGGCTGCTAGCTGGATGTGCCGTGTGGCAGAGGACAGGGGCAGCAAGGGAGACTGGAGCCAGATTGGGTGCCATGTTATTTGGGCTGAGGTTTTATTCTCTATGTAGCAGAGAGCCCTCAAAGGATTTTGAACAGAAGAATGAATAGGGAATGATATTGTCAGATCTGGTTTTACAGAGAGTCTTAGCAGATAATATGTATTAAGATCACATGTGGGCTGCTGACAAACGATCACCACCACATGCTGGTAACGCGTGCCAAACCTATGGATCTGAATCTCTATTGGTATTGATGTGTGTTCTGTGGTCCAGAACCCCAATTTTAGAAAATGACTGGGAAAAGGGCAAAAGATGTCTGGAGGGGAGGATTCCAGAGAGAAGGAAGTGATTTAGGTGCTACGCATTAGATGCATGCAACATGCAGGGCTTTGTTGTTTTTTTTTTTTCCTGTGCTAATGACACATACAGAGTCAGACTGTACATATAAAGAGTAAGTGGCGTAATGTAGTGTTTGTGATTAAAAGGCAAATTTTTTTAAAATTAATTTTTATTGGAGTAGAGTCACTTTACAATGTTGTGTTGGTTTCTTGCTGTACAGCAAAGTGAATCAGTCATACGTATATTTATATATCCACTCTATTTTAGCTTTCCTTCCCATCTGGGTTGCCACAGAGCATTGAGAAGAGTTCCCTGTGCTATACAGTAGGTTCTCATCAGTTATCTATTTAATACATAGTACTGTATGTATGTCAGTCCCAATCTCCCAATTCATCCTACCCACCACCTCCCCACTTGGTAACCATAAGTTTGTTCTCTATGTCTGTGACTCTATTTCTGCTAAAAGGCAGATTAAGCCAATCTCAAAAGGCTACATATTGCATAATTCCAACTATATGACATACTGTAAAAGGCAAAATTATAGAGATAATAAAAAGATCAGTGGTTATCAAGGATTGGGGGAATGAGGGATGAATAGACAGAGTACAGAGGACTTTTAGGACAGGGAAACTCTTCTGTATGATGCTTTAATGGTGCATACATGTTATTATACATTTGTCCAAACTCATAGAATGTACACCACCAAGAGTGAACTCTAATGTAATGTAAACTGTGGACTTTGGATGATTATGATGTGTCAGTGTAGGTTCATCAGTTGTACAAATGTTCCACTTTGGTAGGGGATGTTGACAGTGGGGAGGTTGTAAGTGTGTAGGGAAGAGGGTATATGGGAAATCTCTGTACCTTTGGCTCAATTTTGCTGTGAATCTAAAACTGCTCTAAAAAAGTAAAGTCTATTTTCGTTCCTTTTTATGGCTGAGTAATATTCCATTGTATATATGTGCCACGTCTTCTTTATCCATTCAAAATTGGGCCATTTGTAGAGATGTGGATGGATCTAGAGACTGTCATACAAAGTGAAGTAAGTCAGAAAGAGAAAAACAAATATCATATATTAACGCATACACGTGGAACCTAGAAAAATGGTACAGATGAACCAGTTTGCAGGGCAGGAATAGAGACACGGATGTAGAGAACAAACTTATGGACACCAAGGGGGGAAAGCGGCGGGGGTGGTGGTGGTGGTGGTGGGATGAACTGGGTGATTGGGATTGACATGTATACACTGATGTGTATAAAATAGATAACTAATAAGAACCTGCTGTATAAAAAATAATAAAATTAAATTTTTTAAAAAAGTAAAGTCTGTTGAAAAAAGAAAAGTCAGATCCTGGATTGGAATCCAAACTGTACAAACTACCAGCTCTATAACCTTGGGCAAATTATTTAACTTCCTTGTGCCTCAATTTTTGCCTATAAAATAGACTTAAAAAATTCCTACTTGAAGTGTAAATGCGTGTAAAACTTAAAAAAGCACCTGGTGTGTAGTTAAGAGTTCAGTAAGTGTTGGCTATTATTGTTATTATTATTAGTCCCAGAAAGGCAAACACTAATATATTAGTTCTGGAATATTTATGAATATAAAGCTGTTAAATTAATTTGCCTCAATGAAGCAAGGACCTTCAGGATGTTTTACTGGGACAGTCAAGAAGGTTAAAGAAAAAAATACTTAGAACATTCATGATGTCAGGGGTGGGTTTACAGGATGTTCTGGTCAGGCAAGAATAGGGGCAGAACTGAGGTTGTAAGCAGAAATTTCTCAAAGGGAGAGGAGAATTGTTCAGGTAGAAAGGTCAGTGATAGGAGAAGGAGGTGTCAAGAGGGAGTAGAGCAAGTCAAAGTATCAGAAATTAATTCCACTGTGCCAGCAACTTTCCCTGATAACGGTCTTTTGCTGCATATGCTTGTCTACTTGTCTCTTTCCGGCAGTCGCAGTGTTTTGCATGATTTGTGAGTTAAAGTTTGACCTCTAAACTGATTGTTCATAGGTGTGTCCAAACATGTTGGGGATGCCCTGAAAGCCCATTCCTCCCAGTCCTTGAGAAAAATCTGGACAGTTGGAATCCCTCCTTGGGGTGTCATTGAGAACCGGACAGATCTTATTGGAAGAGATGTAAGTAGACAATCCTTTCACAACAGAAGGAGATAAACATGTATCCAGTTGACAGCTTAGCACTATATCCGGATATCTAGTAGGCATCTTGAATGTAATACACCCCAAATAAACTCCTGACTTCCTGCTGCCTCCCTTACCCTATCTTAGAAAGTGACAATCTTGTCCTGCAGTTCTCAAGCCAAAACCCTGAACTTATCCTGGAATGATCTCCGTCTCGTGCCTCAAACCCGATCCACCAGTAAATTATCTTAGCTTCACTTTAAAAATATATCTGGGAGCTTCGCTGGTGGCGCAGTGGTTAAGAATATGCCTGCCAATGCAGGGGACACGGGTTCGAGCCCTAGGCTGGGAGGATCACACATGCCGTGGAGCAACTAAGCCCGTGCGCCACAACTACTGAGCCTGCGCTCTAGAGCCCATGAGCCACAACTACTGAGCCTGTGTGCCACAATTACTGAAGCCCATGCGCCTAGAGCCCATGCTCCGCAACAAGAAAAGCCACCACAATGAGAAGCCCGCACACCGCAACGAAGAGTAGCCCTGCTCGCTGCAACTAGAGAAAGCCCACACGCAGCAACGAAGGCCTAACACAGCCAAAAATAAACATAAATAAAATAAATAAATTTATTTTAAAAAATATATCTATCTATCTGGAATCTGACCTCTTCTTATTACCTCCACTGTTACTGAGCAGGTTTAAGCCACTATTTTCTGTCACCTGGATGATTGTAATAGCCTTCCCTACTCTCATCCATGTCTCTTATTAAGGTCTGATCCCAACACAGTAGCCAGAATGATTCTAAAGGGACGGACTTGTCTAAGTTTGTTTATAAGACTAATGTATACTTTTGGTAGGTATCTCAAGTATTACAAAAGGTATGAAGAAGAAAGATAACCACTGTTAATATTTTGGTGTGTATCATTCCAGAATTTTTTTCTATGTGTGCGTATGTATGTATAGTAAAAAAAAGTTTTTGTGTTAAAAAAGTAACAACAGAAACGTATTGTTGTGAATCTGTTTTTCAGCTTAACTATTTAACATAATTAATTCTCTATGTCAGTTAATATAGACATGCTTATGGTTTGTTTTAACTTTCATTTTGGAATATTTCGAACACATTAAAGAGTAGAGAGATTAGAATAATCATCTCCTTCGTACCCTTCTCCCGGTTTCAACAGTTATGAACCCATAGCCAATTTTGTTTAGTTTAGTCCCTCATCCATTCTCCATCTCCTCCCTCCATTATTTTGAAGCAAATTCCAGACATCAAATAATTTCATTGGTAAATATTTTAGTAGTTATTTCTAAAGTATATGGCCAATTAAAAAATATAACCACATTGCCATATTCGTACCTAAAAAATTAACAATAATTTCTGAATATCATCAAATATCCAGTCTGTGTTCAAGCTTCTGATTGTCTCAATTTTTCAGTTGTTTGATTTCATTATCCAAAAAATTCCCCTACATTGTGATGGGTTGATTTGTCTCTTCATTCACTTAGTTTTTTTCCTTGAGTCACTTTTGATCTCTGGATTTTCCCACCATCTCCTTTTTTGTTTTCTGTTTGTTTGTTTCAATGTATTTGTTGAAGAAACTGGGTCATTCCTAAAGAGTTTCCCACAGTTTGGATTTTGCAGATTTAAGCTCTTGTAGCAGCATTTAGCCTATTTCTCTGTCTTTTGTCTTTCTTGTAAATTGGTAGTTTGATCCAAAGGTATGATCAGATTCAGGTTTTTTTGTACAGGTTTATGCCCTAGGAGGAGATGTGTCCTTCCCTTGTGACATAACATCCTCTCTCTTTTTATGATGTCATTGCCTAGATTTATTATTTCAACAGGGTTGCAAAAATGCTAATATTTAATTATAGTGTTCTTTCTTCATTTATTAGCTTAAATACTCTATAAAGAGAAACATTTTCTCCTCAATTGCTTGGTTTACCTTGTGGTACAGTTGTATGGGAAAGGGTAGAATAAATATTTGATTCTCTTTCTTTATTTGCCAGTTTTCAAAGCATTGAGTTGGTTATCTACCATCCCCCAAGGTGAACAGTGAGTTGTTGTTGTTTTTTTTTTTCTGATTCATGAAGTTAAACATATTTGGTATGTTTTAATCCATGATTCTAATATAGTTATTATTCTTTATCATGCTCATATTGTCCCATTGTGGCCAGTGGAGCCTTTCAAGTTGTCTCCTGAGTCCTTTTAACACAATTCTAGTCATTTATCATTGCTTCCTTGTGTTTTAGTATGAAAAAAATGTTCTTGGCTCATTGTATATAATTTTTGCTCCTAGAGAAATGGCTGGTTGTTTTTAGTGGGAAATAGTATTAAGAGACCACATTCTGAGAGCCAAGGGTGCAGTTTTATTTTTCATGCCTGATAAAGTTCTATTGTACTAAAGTACCATAATTTATTTAACCATCCCTCTGTATTGTCCATTTATGTTTTCTATTTTTAACTTTTACAAAAAATGATATTAATGTTGTGATAAGACACATATATTTTTGAAACTAGCTGAAAACACTTATTTCCTTAGAAGTTATTCTCAAAGTAGAATGTTTGGACCAGTTGGTATGTAACTTTTAAAATGTGACTAATTGTCTTCCACAAAGGTGGTAACAATTTACATTCCTACCAACAGGGTAAGAGGGTGCCCATTTCCCTGTACCATTTCCAGCTTCAGGTATTCTGGCTTTTTTTAAACTTTGCCATTCTGATAGGTATAAAATAACACCTAATTTTTCTTATGTACGTTTCTCTGATTACTAGTGAGGTTCAACATCTTTCCATGTGGTTTTTATGCATTTTAAGCATAGTTTTTATATTTTGAAAGACCTTTTGTATTATAATTCATTCTGTTAACATTTTTGTTTGCCATGTGTGCTGCATTTCCCAGATTTTAATTTGTATCATTTATGAACATCTTTCCATGTGTAAAAAATATGTGTTAAATCTATCAATCATTTTCTTTTTGGTTTCTGGCCTCAGTGTCATGCTTAGGGATTATAAAGGTAACTTTTAAATACTAATGTTTGTAACGTTTGTAGTGCTTTTTACATCCATTATTTCTTCTTTTTTTTAATTTCTTTCTTTTTTTTTTTTTTTTTTTTTTTTGGCTGTGTTGGGCCTTCGTTGCTGCACGCGGACTTTCTCTAGTTGTGGCGAGTGGGGCTACTCTTTGTTGCCGTGCATGGGCTTCTCATTGCAGTGGCTTTAGAGCCACCCGTGCAGAGCACGGGCTCTAGGTGTGCAGGCTTCAGTAGTTGTGGCTCACGGGCTCTAGAGCGCAGGCTCAGTAGTTGTGGCGCACGGGCTTAGTTGCTCCACGGCATGTGGGATCTTCCCAGAGCAGAACTTAAACCCGTGTCCCCTGCATTGGCAGGCAGATTCTTAACCACTGCACCACCAGGGAAGCCCCCATTATTTCTTTAAAGCCTCACAGCAACCCTCTGCTATAGGAATTATTATCATCACTTATACATGAGGAAAATAAGCCTGAGAAAGGAAGCAGGTGTTACCCAGAGTTAAAGTTAGAAGGTAGAAGAGCCTAGCCTTAAACTTGGGCCCTTTGACTCCAAACACAGTTGGCCTTCCCTATTTGTGGATTCCGCATCTGAGGAATCAACTGACAGTGGATCCTAAGGATTCAGCCGACCGCGGATCCAGCGGATACTGAGGGCCGACTATACTGTGCCATTTTATATAAGGGACTAGAGCATCGTGGATTGTGGTATCCGCGAGTGGTCCTGGAACGAATCCCCCACAGGTACCAATGACTGTACTGTTCTCTCCTCTCTAAAAACAAATGAGAATTGGAGTAGCTTATAGAAGAATCAGCAAATATTAATAAAGATCTGGATATTTTATATTGAATGAATGCATCTCCATTTACTTTTCACTTCATTTGGAATACGAGAAAAAATAATCAGTGTCCAAATATTATTCTGGAATAGATCTATTAAAAGGCATAGTTTCTGGATAGTGATGCAGTCTGTGTACCAGTGCAGATCCTTGAACTGTTTTTTAATGATCTGAGACAAGGTAAGTACAGAAATTGAAAATAAATATATGGAACCGTTTTTAGCCATGTGACGGTGCTGTGACATCCAAGCATACGGTAAGCGTGCTTATCTTGCTGTGTGTGCGAGTGTTGTTGAACTTGTGAGTCTCGTGTCGTACAAGCCGCATACTAGTCATGCGTTAGGGGACTACCTATCTGTCCATAAAAAAATAAGAAATAAGAAAACTGAAATTGATTCTTCACCGCAGATGGCTTGAGAAGCACTGCTCTTGGTAGCAAGTACTACTTTTTGACCTGGACAGGAACTCTGTAGTACATAGACAGGCCTTTGGAGCAGTCGGCCTGGGAAGGATCTCAAGCTCTGACCGTCTCTTGTCCTCGCTGTCTCGCAGGTGGTGTGCCTGTACCAGACTCTGGGCAACCCCCTCAGCAAACTCACCACACTCAACTGCATGCACTCCCACTTCATCCTGTCCGATGATGGCACTGTGGGCAAGTATGGCAATGAGATGAAGCTCAGGAGGAACCTGGAAAAGTACCTCTCTCTGCAGAAAATACACAGCCGTGAGTACCACAGGGGCTCAACCAACAGGTCCTGGCTGGGGGCCTTGCTGTGGAGCAAAGTGCTCCATTGCCATCTGTACAGGGTAGAGAGGTCCAAGCCGGCCCATGCCTTAAGTTAACACCTGTGAACCCTCAGTGAGAAGAAAGCAGGATACGAAATTGTGGGTGACAGAAGAGAGGAAGGGATCTTGCGGGACAGCAGAGGGGAGGTGTCAGAGTGGAGAATTTAGCAGAGTCTCTGGGAGTCCTTAGGCTTGGATGGATAGAGGGGAAAAAGTAGAGAAAGAATTGATTTGGGAATGTGGGTGGCTGAAAAGCCGAGAAGAGACTAGCCTGAGAAGAGCGGGCTGTGAGCCTTGATAGTCAGGGAAGATGACATTTCTAGGAGGGTGTGGCGGCTTCAGTCAGGGAAGGGGTTGAAATCAGGACTTTTAGAAATAGGGACCTTTGAAGGTTTGCTGTGACATGCTGGCAGTGGTGCTTTGGTAGTGCCTAAGGAGGAGGAGTGGGGGGCAAAATCAGTGAGTGTCCTTGGGTGGAGAGGTGGGAATCCTTAAAGGGAGGAAGAGGGCTGGACGCTGCCTGGAGAAATGGAGACTCTGCCTCCAGGGCAGTGGAAGGTGGCCCCTGCCTCTTTTGGTGAGTTAAATCTTCCGCAGACTACTCCTCCCCTTTAAGCGGAGATGCCAGGGAATAGGAAGATTCTCAGGAGGCTCGGTCTTCTTCAAACCTTTGACTTTGGGCTGGAAAATGCTGAACATCCTTTGAGTTTTTGGCCCAGATTCCCTGAAGCAGCAGATGTAGTGAGGTCAGATGGATCAAAGCCCTATTTACTGCCTGTGACCTTGGGCGATGAAATTAACATCTGTCAAATTGTTCTCTTAATACAAGACAGAAGAAACTGTCTACCTGTACCTTTTGTTGTGAGAATTAGAGGAGATAAAATATGTTAGGTGTGCTCAGAATAGTATTGGGTACATAACATGTCCTCAACAAATGTGTTTCTTTCTTTCCTTTTATTCTCCTTTGGTACAGGGGGTTGTCTGCTGGTTGGGGTGGGGGTAGAGAGAGGGACTCTGGGAATTGTTGCCAGTCATTTAGAGCTTAGTGTGAATGAAGTTTGGAGGCTTATTTAGGTCAGGAAGGGGGAGAGAGGAGCAGGTATGTGGTCCTCTACAGGGTGGGGGTGGCTAGTGGGGAGGGACACCCACAGAGGAGCGGAGAAGGAGGGCAGGTCAGAGATTGCCCTGAAGGAGAATCCCTGAAGCGAGGGCCCTGCAGGGCTCTGAAATGCCAGTTACCTGAAATGTCCTGTTGCCTTTGATGACCTGGGCTCACCACCTGTGCTCAGGGATTCTGTGCAGCGCTATGATGTGTGTCCCAGGAGAGCAAAGTCTTTCTTAGTCTTTCTTATTTCCTGCTGATTCTCCATTTGTGAAAACAGCCCTGATGAATGAAAAGAGCCCTGAGCTTGCATATCGCCATATGCCATTCTACATTTCTACTTTCAAAGTCCTTAAAATTTAGGATTTATTGGGAGGGTTTTGCTGTCCATGGAGAGAGAATGTGGAGTCAATTTCAGTGGATTGGTAATATTTATTATTCTCTGGAGAACTGACAGGAAAACAGCAAAAACAATAAACCACTTACACACACGCACACACATACACACACGCATGCATGCACACACACAAGAAAGAAAGAAAGAAGGAAGGGAGGAAGGAAGGAAAGAAGAAAGGAAGAATAAAAGAGAGAAAGGAAAGACAAATGAAAACAGACCCCAACAAGCCCAAAATTCGTAGGTATCAAAGCTGATCTTCATACCTCCTGTGCTCACTAGGGAGGCTTTCTGCCATATTTGTGTTTGTCTTTGATGTGGTTATAAATGGATTTACTTGGATGGAATGACAATAATTAAATATTTTCTTGATTTCTTTCATTTCTTTTCAACCGGGCTTCTTGGAGTCCCTGGCAAATCCTTGATGTTCGCAGAAAGCACTTACCAAAAATAAGAAAAAAAAAAGGATGACTTCATAAAGTTGCTGTAGAAATCCCTTTGAAATGTGGCCAGTGTCAGTTCCTGTTCTGTAAGCCTCTGAGGATGGAAAGAATAGGATCAGCTCTGTATGTCTTCGTAATGCAAGTCTTGGTGGAGAAGAGAGCCCTTTCCTGGGATGCCTATTCTAAGAGCCTTTCATTGGAGCTGTAATGTTGTATTCCTGCCTAAACTGGGAGCCAGGAGTAGAGGCAGCTCCCTCATGAGATTTGTCAGCAAAGAACTTCACGATTTTTTTTAAACAAATTTAATTAGTAGCATCAGTAAGATCCTTTTTGTAGAAAACAATCATAAATATATTTATTTTTGTGAAGATTAGTTATTGCTTTAAAAAAGATGTATCTAACAGAAATTGAATTATTTTCCCCTCTCCTGCAGAATACCCTTACTGATTTCTTTTTCTGATGATAAAAGTGTTACATACTCTCATATTCAGATAAAGAAAGAAAACATAGAAGGAAGAGATAGCTTTCTGTAATCTTACTATAAAAAATAACCATTGTTAACTTTTTCACCTGTATGCTTTCAGAAATTTTCTACGTACACACAGAGCAACATTTAAAAATGAACACTGGGATCATATAATATCTTTTGTAGCCTTCCCTCCTCTTCCACTAAACATGGATATATTTCCATATCAGTAAGCATATCTGAGCACATATTTAATGACTGCATAGTATATCATTATATAGGATATGAGATTCTCTTTAAAAATTGTTTTTTCCATCCGTTTCAATAATTCTATAATTAATGGCATTTTCATCTAAATTTTCTTCTATTACTTTTATGCCTTAATAAACCATCGTCACCATTTCATTTAGCTTTTACAGGACAATGTTGTTAAAAGAACCCTATGACTATCAGTTGGTGTATCTTACGTCTGATTTTTAGTGATAGGGAGAAAATAATAAGGAAGTGGAGATATGTGGAAAAGGAAAGAAGTATAATGTCAAAGCCATTAAATAGACTGAATGAGATATTTGAGTGCCTGCTAAGAGGCCCACCCTTAACATTTGTGGAGTCAGGACAAAGGTTACACATGGAAACCCACATACTATTTGTTTAAATATTTAAAAGCTTTAAATCAAGCTAACCAGCAAAAATAACAAGAGAATAATGTTCAATCCTTTTACTTTTGTACATGTAGCAGGAAGGCCAGGTTTGAGGTCAGAGTCCTGGATTTTTGGGAGTACTGAGCCAGAACGTGGAGATGAAACAGAACTAGCACCTTGGCCCCTGGCCTACAGGTCACTTTCTGCTTCTCTTCCCACCTTTGGCTCAATCTCACGATGTCCAGGCTTCACACACGTCAACTGGACACCCTAGCCTATATGTCCAAGCTCTATCCACTTCTCTCCTACTCCCCAAAGCTGCCTCTGACTTTGACAAGTATATTCCTGGGGCAGAGGTTCAAGCAGCCCCTGGAAGCAAGAATTTTGGGGTCCTGGGCAATCTAGTAAGTAGGAGAGGGAGCACAGGCTTTCCTTGGACCTTGACCCTATAGACTCCTCACTGTGAGGGGAAGGACATGGCCAGAGGAAGGCGCTGTAGAACATGGGGCCCAGAGTAAAGTCCAGTGTCGCTCAGGTGTGAGCATGGTGTTTCCTGCCAATTTTCCTTCTCTTGGAAAAACAAAAAAATTGATTTAAATATATCAATACGCATGTCGTGTAAAAATTAAATCAAGTAATAAATCTATAGAATAAACAGTCAACATTTCCCCAAATCTTCCCCTCTCTTCTTTACTATTAATAATTTGATATATATCCTTCCAGAGTTTTCTGGTTATTTATGTAACATGTTATAGATATGTGCATATGTATATATAAAATATATACCCATATATATGGTTTTAACATTTTAAATAGGATTTTAAATAGGATCATACTGGGCATATCATTCTGTAACTTTTGTTCACTTAGTATCTTTTTAAAAAGAGTGCAATGACTCCATGGTCTTTCCTTTTTTATTGTCTTCCTCACTTTAATAAAGTAATATGTAGTCTTATAAGAAAGCCAAATAGTGAAAAATGGAATAAATTGAAATATAAAAGCCTTTGAGGTTTACCCATCCCATCTTGTTCTTAGAAATAACCACTATTCAAAGTTGATTGAACTGGCAAAAGTTTGATCATTTTTGGAGATGAGTGATGGATACATTGGGAACCATTATATCATTCTGTTTTCTTTTAGATGTGTTTGAAAATTTCCAAGATAAAAAGTTAGTTTCTTGAAGACTACTACTTATTATTATTTTTTAATGACCAAAAGCCTTTAGGTAACTTTTTAACTGGGAGAAGATGCTCTCACCATATTTATGTTACTTTTATTTAAAGTCCAAGCTTCTGGCTTGGCCTTGAACTAAGCAAGCCTGAGTCAAAGAAGAGAGAATGACTAGTGCAAGTAACAAATGTATGTGGTAATTGAAAGACTTGTGTCTGGTAATCAGAATTGCTGATGGGGTTCCTTTGTAACAATTTGATATTGTTTGTCATCTGAAATAGGCTCAAGACAAGGAGTGCCTGTGGTGGGGCTGGTGGTGGAAGGTGGTCCCAATGTCATCCTCTCAGTGTGGGAGACTGTGAAAGACAAAGATCCAGTGGTGGTGTGTGAAGGCACAGGCAGGGCTGCCGACCTCCTGGCCTTCACCCACAAACACTTTGCAGATGAAGGGTGAGTTGTTGAGTCTTCATTTCTGAAAGTATGCTCTTTATTCTTCCATTTTAGTTCTTTAATTTCTGCTTTCATGTAGGCCGGATATCCTTAGAGGACAGAGACTGGAATTCTCTGGATATCTTAGAGGACAGAGGTTGAGACTGGAATTCATTTTTCAGTGGTTTTTGTATTTATTAAGCAACACCAAAATGCCCTCTAGTGATGCAAGTTGCTATTAGCTTAGCTGAAGAATGGCCGGCCTCTAACAAGGACCTTGAGCCCTGTCTGAGCTTAGGGAAAAAGGATTTCCAGGGGGAGTGAGGGAGGAGACCACTGTGGCCCCAGATCACCTTTAAATTCAATTGCTGTTAGTAAACATAGCAGAAATTGGGGAAATCAACATCCTGACATTTTTGTCGCATATATTGTACTTAGTTGAAGTTTTAACTCTTTTTCCTTTTTAAATAAGGAGTTTCAAACAAGTTTCAAACAAGTTGAAATTCTATCTTTATGAGACCTTAGAGATTATTTAGTGGTTTCTCTGTCCATCCCTATACACATTGTGATTCTTCCAATTTCAAAAGCGTGATATTTCTGCCAGGTGAGTAAATACAGTGCGTACAAACTGAAATGTGGACCCCACTCATTTACTTAATAAATATTCATTCACTGCTTATAATTTCTCTCTGACAACTCTTCTCTTAAGTTTCTCTCCCCTTTCAGCCCTGCTTCCACCCCGTACCCGCTTCCTCTTCTATTACACCTCTCTCTTTCGTTTTACAGTGTCAGATTCTTTAAGTATATTATGCCCGTAATTTCTGGAGATTCACAACCCCTTGGAAATCTGTCAGCTCGAGAACCCTGCCCCAAGTGCATTCTTCCCAGGAGCATGGCAGATCAGTCCATTCTCTCTTTCAATTCAGCCTTCTCCTGGTGCTGCTGCTTCGCTTTCCTTCCCATTCATTTATCTCTTGGCAGTACTGTCCATAGAAACCTTCTCCATCACATGGGACAGGCGCAGGGATGTTGTACTTGTGCTGATGTTTCTGCCTTGTTCCCTTCTCTGCACTGTGTCAAGTCACGACCATTTCTCTCTCTCAGGACCCTGCGTCCTCAGGTGAAGGAGGAGATCATCTGCATGATTCAGAACACTTTCAACTTTAGTCTTAAACAGTCCAAGCACCTTTTTCAAATTCTGATGGAGTGTATGGTGCACAGGGATTCTGTGAGTATGATGAGTTGATGACTCAACTGACTTAAAAAACGCTAATGTTCAACAATTGTGATATTTATTTTCACAATTTTATTTTTCATTTCTTACTTGATTTTATATAGCTCTACAGAACTTGACCTTTAAGTTGAGTAAACGTGACTTCTTGTTTCCTCCCGCCCTCCAACCATATGTCATATTCCTGACCGTACCTGGGAAAAAGCACTTAGATAATATAACAGTATTACAGAAAAGTGATTGAATTTAGTGAAAATTACATGTAAATATTTTCAGAGGGTAAAGGAACAGCTCCATGTCTTAAATAAACTCAAGTCTGCTGGCTTAGATGACTCCATCACAGTATCCTCAGTATGTCCTATAGGAGATCATTGGGGATGCACTGGACAATGGAAATATGTGAATAAACTCTCAGGTGAGAAATAGAGGCCACAAACTTTGGGCTATGAACATAATACAGATTAAGGAAAAGATTTTAGTGTTTTAGGGTACTTCGATCAAAATTTTTATCAGTGATTTGGATAGTATGTTGCTGACAGTTACATTAAATATGCAAATATGTCATAACATAGTGATCTTTCCAGAATTTGAAGGCTGGACCAAATCATACAAGATTTTGGTAATATTAAAGCACCTTCCCTCAAAAAACCAATTGAACAAGTTCAGTCTAGACTAAGCATGGCTAAACAGATGTGAAAAACCCTTTGGGATTTTGGTTGACCTAGTAACAACGAAAATAACAACCATGTCTGCAATTAACGGTGTGCTTTCCAGTATATTTTTTCATGTGAAGTAGCCCCATGAGTGAGTTCAATATGGCAGTGATTGTTTATTTCAGTTTCAGAGATAGCGAAGCTGAAGCCTAGAGAATTTAAGTGATTTGCCCAGAGACATGCAGTTATGAAATAGTAGAACTAAAACTGGAGCTCAGAGTTGAAATCTTGTGCATGGTCTATTACATTTTATATTCCCCACAATAGTCAGTAGGTTAAGAAAAGGATATATTAAAGGGATCACCCTTATATTTGTCTCCTCCTGTCATCAAGGAGAGTAACCAAGGAGCGGTGTAATAGTCAAGAGGGAACTAGAGAAGGCAGCTAAGGGTTTGCATGTTACAGAAAGGTTCTCAACTCCTGCACAGTTGAGGGTTGATTTTATTCATGCACATGGGGGTTGCTGTTAGGTAGAGGGGCTATTAGCATGAATTGTAGAAGAATTCTATCTTTATGAGACCTTAGAGATTATTTAGTGGGTTCGTCTCATCTTGTGGGTGAGGAACCTGAGATGCAGTGGTTTTAAGATATTTACCCAAGACTGACTGACTTAGTGGCATATCTGGGGCTAGAACTTGGCAATCTTGGCTCTTTTTTGTTGAACAGGTCCCTTTACTATATATTTTCATCTGCAAAGATTGAGATACATTCATTAACAGGAGAAGACCTTTTATAATCATAAATAATGTCCTTATTTGTCTTAAAAAAAAATCAGTCACGTGCCAAGATGCACCGGAGGCTTTGACGTTGTGAAGGCTTTCTTCACTGTCCATTGTACTTGCTCACTGGGTGCATTGTAATTGCCTCACTTGTTTTATGACAAATCCTTGAGGATTCATTTCTCGTTAAAAAGCAAACGTCTTAGTTTCTAAAGCTAGGTGAACAGAAGGATCTCATTTCGTATTCTTTCAAAATGAGGAATGGTTTTCTTTACATGAGGAATTGACACTGAGTTTCTTTCTATTATAGCATGTGAATAGTAAATTAATGCAGTAATGTTCTTTCATGCATGTTTCCTCTAAGATACTTGGAATTTTTCAGTTTTTTTTTAATCCCCTGAATGTGTACAATTCGCCATTACCCTACTTAAAAGTTTTCTCTCTTATTAGTAAAAAAAAAAAAGAATTTTTTTTAACTCTGTGATTTTTGATGTTAATGATGAATGTTTCACTTAATTCATTAGCTGAAGAGCAAATCTTGTGGGTACTTTTGAAAGCATTTCTTTGCTAGTCCCCAAAATGTATGGCTTTCTGTTTTTCAACTGTTACAGATTACCATTTTTGATGCTGATTCTGAAGAGTCACAGGACCTTGATTTAGCAATCCTAACAGCTCTGCTAAAGGGTGAGTGTCTAAATAAGGTTACAATTGTTCCTCCTTCCCTCTTTTCACATTTTGAGGCACTGTGTGCTTTTTATGTTGATATTATAAACAGAATATGTGATTCCTTTCTTTTACCCTAGGCACAAATTTATCAGCATCAGAACAATTAAATCTGGCAATGGCTTGGGACAGGATGGACATTGCCAAGAAACATATCCTAATTTATGGACAACATTGGAAGGTATAATGAAGATGAAGTTATTTGGAAGACCTGTGTCGTGTGTTGGTTTGTTAGGGAGGGACAAAAGAGAGAATTGGAGGAGAGATAGGTTGCTTTGGGGACGGGTGTGGGGGTAGGGTAGCATCTCTGATGCTGGGTACACACCATCGCTAAGACATTTCTCTCATCTACTTTGCCTCCCTGAAAACATTTTTTCCTCTTGCTCTGCAGCCTAATTGAAGCTGACAAAGGAAGTCGGGGGAAAGACAGATGGGAGGATTTTTAATTTACTTTTTGAATGGGCAGATTTTTATATTGTTATTCAAAACTTAAAGTTTATCTTATTTTTTTGCATTAAAGTGTAATGCATGCTCACAATAGGAATGAGTGAAAACAGAGAAAAGCAGGAAGAAGAAATATTACTCATAGTGCTAATGCTAATCACCGTTAACATTTCATTTTAAAACAATTACAGTTGTGACCAGACCATAGGTCTATTAGTTTGGGGTTGAACTAATTTGTGCACATTGTTTAAAACATCAAATGGTACTAAAAAGCTACCAAAAAGACAGTAGTTCCCTGCCGTGCTAATCACTAGAGCCAAGCACTTTTGACATTTTTGGACTGTTCTGACATTTATAAATCTCCATATTTCTAAATAATAAGTCATATTGCTGTTTTCTGATTAATTTTAGAGAGCTCTTAACATTTCTGTCTGTGCTCTCCCTGCTGCAATCTGGACTGGTTGCCTGCTATTCCTGGTGCTGAGCTGTCATCCTTCATCATCTTGGAGATTTCCTCCTTTGTTAGAACGCCTGTTTTCTGTATCCCCTGTTTTCCTCTTTCTTGGTTTACTCCTTTATTTGATGATGTGTATCTTGCAGTAACTTCCTGAGAAAGAGAGTATGGGAGATAAAAATTTTGAGGCCTTATATGTTTGGATATATTTTAATTCAAGGTGGAACTAATTTTCCTAGAGAATTTTGAATGCTTAGCTTGGAGCACCCAGCAGTACTGTTGAGAAGTAAAAATCGTTCTCTTTTCTGATCCTTTGTTTATGACCATTTCTTTCTTCTCTGGGAGTTTAAAAAAATCTTCTCTTGTTCCAGTGTTCTGAGATTTCACAATGATGTGCGTCGTTATGAGTCTTTATATCCATTACACTGGGCACTTGCTTTCAACTTGGCAATCATGTGTTTCCTTTCTGGGGAGTTTCCTCCCCTGTTTTCTCTGCTCTCATTCAGGAATTTTATCATTTAAATGTTAGACCTGTGGACTGCTCCTCTAATCTTATCTTTTCCTCTTATCTTCTATATCTTTTCTTTGGTAGATTTCCTCAAGTTTAATTTTTCACGCCTTGTATGTAGCTTTTTGTTTCTGGTAGCATATTATTAATTCCTGAGGGCAAATTTGTTGTCTTTTTATTTTTTTAATTTTTATTTATTTATTTTCTTTTTGTGGACATATGTTTTTATTTCTCTACAAGTGAATTGCTGGGTCATAGGGAAGGTGTACATGTACTTTTTTTGTTTTTAATAGATCTTTATTGGAGTATAATTGCTTCTCAATACTGGTTAGTTTCTGTTGCACAACAAAGCGAACCAGCCATAGGCATATACATGCCCCCATATCCCCTCCCTCTTGAGCCTCCCTCCCACCCTCCCTATCCCACCCCTGTAGGTTATTGCAGAGCACCGAGCCTATCTCCCTGTGCTACGCTGCTGCTTCCCACCAGCCAACTATTTTACATTCGGTAGTGTATATATGTCGATGCTACTCTCACTTCACCCCCGCTTCGCCCTCCCACCCCGTGTCCTCAAGTCCATTTTCTATGTCTACCTCTTTATTCCTGCTCTGCAACTAGGTTCATCAGTACCATCGTTTGTTTTTAAATTCCATATATATGCGTTAGCATAAGGTATTTGTTTTTCTCTTTCTGACTTACTTCACTCTGTATGACAGACCCTAGGTCTTAGCATCCTGAATATAATATCTTCTTTTGTTTTTTTTTGAAGCTATTAATGATAGTTCTTTTGAAGTTTTCTTCTTCCTGTATTGTCTGATTCCTCCTGGTTGACGTTTTTTGGTCTGTTTGTCCTGGACTCTTTGTTTAAATGTGGAGGAAAGAAAGCTCATTAGAAATTCTGAGGCTGTAGATTTGGGCTCCACAGTAGGGTGATCTGGCTGCCCCCATTTGTTGGGGAACCTGAAGTGTTAGCATATTCATATATTTTCTCTTGTATTCATCACAATATCAGAAAGACATCCTCCAATCTCCTGCTTACAAGGTAAAGCCTTGTTCCTATTGTTACGGAAATCAATAGGGGAAGATGAGTGGGAAGGTCCCAGTGTTAGCAATTTATGCTGCCAGAATTCTGTGGCATAGATTTTGTTTGGTTCTTGACTTTTTTTCCAATTTCTAGGGACTTCCATTTTTTGGCTTTCTGGGAACTGCTAAGTCAATTACCATTTGACCATCTGCTTTTCAACTTCTAAAATGTTTCACTCTTGACCTCCTTGTTCTTGTGGATTCATTTCTTTAAAAAAAAACACAAAAAGACAAAAAACCCCTTTACTATAATTTTAGTGGGGTTTTAGGTAGGAGTAAAAGTAAATGAGTGTGTTTAATTTGCCATTATACCCAGAAGTCGGATGTAGTTTAAATGGGAACATGCCAAGTTACCAAAAAACAAAAAAGAAAAAGGTAAAGAAGCAGAAGGAAAAGAAGGAAAGGAAAAAAACCTTGGATTTTTATTAGAATTGCATTAAATTCAAACATTAATTTGGGAAGCATTGAGATCTTTACCACAGTCAATTTTCTCATCCAAGAAAACATTTATTCAAGAGGTCTTTTATGCCTTCAGTTTACCTTTTGTTATTTCTTCACTTAGGTCCTGAACGTTTCTTAGTAAGAATGTATTTTATGATTATTTTGTCTGTATAGTTTTGAGTTCAAATACATGTAATTCTTTAGTTATTTCTACTTTCTTAATTTCTCTGTATCTCTTATTTATTTCTGCCCTCTGAAGCCTGGCTCGCTAGAACAAGCAATGTTAGATGCTTTGGTGATGGATCGAGTGGATTTCGTGAAGCTCTTAATAGAATACGGCATGAACCTCCATCGCTTTCTTACCATCTCCCGACTGGAAGAGCTCTATAATACAGTAAGTACTGGAACATTTCATTAGTCACCTCCTTAAGATTTATTTATTAATTAGCTTAACACTTAGCTTAAACTATATCTTGAATGTTCAAGTCTCCTTCAATGTTCATGTACAAAGATAGCTTATAGAGAGACAGACTTTTCAAGCAAAGAAGAAACTTTCTTACCAAATCCATTGTATCCTATAGTCATTTCTGTGTTTCCCATTTTAATTAATTATACAGAATAGAAGCATAAACTAATTTAAGAAAATAGGATAGTAAGACCATAATTAAAGCCAAAGATGTGAATAAGAACAAATTGCTTTTATTGAGTAATGAGAAGCATTTCAACCTAAGGACACTTAAAATTTTGTTCCTGCAATTTTCCTATGTAAACCTTTTATTGAAATGAGACTGGCTTACTCCTTGTAAAGACACCAGTTGCTTAAGCCAAGCACCTTCTTGCGATGTCCTTCCTTGCCTTTGAATCTTACCCTTTCTTTAAAGCCCTGTTCAAGTCCTATCTTCTTGATTATTCCAATTCACATATTATAGTGCCCTTATAATACAGATTATTTACCACTCTTTTGAACATACCTATCTTCATATTGTTGGTTATTTTTAGTGTAAGTCCCACTCTCTTCTATTAGATTGTAAAAATTCTATGAAGAAAGTAATTTTATTCTTCATTGAATCCCTCAGTAGCTTGAATGAACGTAGTAAGTGTTCAATAAATATTTGTTGGTAGAATATAATTGTGTGATGAAATTTGTAATTGTGTGATTTATATATAATAAAGGATAGTTACAGATTAGTTAAAATTTATTTCTGCCTCTTGCCACACAAAGTTAATTAAGGCCTTACTTCCTAGATACATACATCTTGCATTGAAAAATATTTTAATCTAATCACATCTTCTCTTGGGAAATACCTTCCTTAGAATTAATTTGGCTTAAGCTTCATTACTAAAGATGTTGAAGAAAGTTTTCAGTATTCTGGATAATTTATGAATTCTGAAATAAAGGTTTTTTATTTCTCCCTAGCACATGGTAATTAAAAGGTAATTAAAATTCTTCCTTTTGTTCTTTATTACAGAAACAAGGACCAACCAATATGCTCTTGCATCATCTTGTCCAAGATGTAAAACAGGTAACCTAATTATGAAGGTGTACAAATTTCTTCTGGTATTGTCTTAGCTTTGTGGTGAAGTGTTACCAGATTTTGCTTTGTAAAATGTAGACTTGGATTTTCTAGCGAATCACCTACCTTCTTTACCTGTGACTCTGAACAATTTCATAACCAAACCACACTCATATTTTTTCTTGTAATTTGTGTTTTAAAAGATTTGACCCACCAAGTAAGTGGCATTAGCTAATAATTATTTTCCCTTATAAAACATGAATTGGAGACATAGAAACTTCCAAGCAGAATTTCAGCTTAACATGATACAACAATATTGCCAATGATGATAATAATACCTGCTGAAAATAGAGAAACTTCCTGGTTCTGTTATCTTTATTGAAGGACTGGTATGTGATTCCCTTGTTTTTGTTCTTGTTTTGTCTCTTAGTGATAACTCTGGGGCTCTCACTTCCTTGGTGAGTCTAAGCATTGTTCTAGGGAACCAGGATGGATCCCACTGGTCTATACCTTTGCTAATATTTTGCTCATGGTATTCTCATTGAACTTTGAGTTAAGTCAGACTTAAAATCATCTCTGATCCCCCATTAATTACCAGAACTTTCCAGCTTTAACAGACTTTTTTTTTGCCTTAATTCTGAAGTCTAATATCTTGATGGAGAGAGTGTGGGCTTTCTGATTATGTTGACTTGGTGGGAGTAAAAGGTGGAGGAAGACATTTAGTTGGCAGATTAACAGTAAGCAAAAGTGTCCATGGCGACGTAAATTTACTTTGCATTGATTTATGTTGGGTCAAAATGATGTTCCTTAGATTATCTCCTTAAACTCTGATTCTGTCATGGTAAACTGAAGAAAAGGGAGAGAAATAGTTAGATATGTGTTTAACTAGCAGCAAAATGAGAGCATGATTTGTGTTCCTTGGAAAAAGTGAATTATGAATGTGAAAGAGAGAAATTAAATTATTTGCATTTATTTATATCTGTAACCGTATTTGTTGTTCAAAGCTTTGGGAACATTGTTCACAATCTGTTCATTTCAAATCTGTTCATTTCAAAGATCTTGTTCAGCACTCTGTGCCTTTAAAAGTGTGCTATGAATGACAGTTCAGAAGTAACACTTATGAAGAGGCACTGTGGTGGCCTTTAAGGGGTCAGAGCAGTTTTCATTTGGCCCAAGGCCCATGTGCTTGGAAACCTGCTACTCAGGCCCCTAGCAGCCATGACGCTGGTCTTGGCACAGCCTCGTGTTTTGAAATCTCATTTTGCTCTGCCGCTTGATGTTCCTTATTTCTATTTGTTCTACTTCCTTTCCTATTCTTGTTTTGTGTATGATTTGGTCAACACGGTGCAAAGTGTTACAGCCATTTCAATAGAGAAGCTTAAGATTTAACTTAGTGTTACTTTTGGACCCTGCAGCATATCCTCCAGTGATTATACTTTTGTTGTAGTGGTTCTGTCATTTCCAGCTAAAAACAATCTTTTGTACTCTCTTTAAATGTATTTTATTCTAAAGTGTGTATATGCATGTGAGAGAAAAAGAGAGGAAATGAGCTCTTAAAAGCAGACATTCCATGTCTATGAAACTAAAAACATCTTAAGGCTAAGTATTTTTTCCCATTTGAACAACCAGGTTGTATCAGTAGCTGCCATATTAAGTGATCAGTTGTTTTTGTTCTTGTTTTAGTTATTAGTGATAACTCAGGGGCTCTTCCTTCATTTGTGAGTCTTAAGCATTGTTCTAGGGCTGAAGAGTGTGAGTCTCCCTCTTTGCAGTTTATTTGGTTATGTTCTAGTGACGTGGCAAAAGGGATAGAAAAAGAGAACTGACAGTTACGTGTTACATGTTTTTGTTTCAGCATGCCGTTCTCTCAGGCTACAGAATAACGCTGATTGACATTGGACTGGTGATAGAATACCTTATTGGTAGAGCATATCGCAGCAGCTATACCAGAAAAAATTTCAGAGCCCTCTACAGCAACCTCTACAGAAAACATAAGGTAGCATAATTGAAAAATATCCTAGTAAAATTAAGGATTCCTAGGAGTTATACTTTTAGAAAAATGGCTCGGGAAGTTTAGATGGGAAGAGCTTCCAAAATGGACATGCTGTTTATCAACATTTATTGAATGTCTGCTGCATGTAAATTACTGTGCTAAGTGCTGGCATGCTGGCCTGGGATGGACATAAAGATCAGGAGTTTAGAAACCTTTAAAGGAAACAGATTTATGAATAGCCACAATACAAAACAGGATATAATATGTGCCGTATTGACACAGAAGTATGTGGTGAGAAGTATTAGAGGGAGAGATGACCGGTTCTTTCCTTATCTTTCTTTATCTTTTGAAAATACAGAAGTGGAAAGCTCAATAGGATTATATCTATAACTCATAATAGTACATAGCCTGGAGATGACAAACTTGGAACAAGTCTCTAGGGGTTATATTGGAAGATGCATGCAGAATGTACCATGTGAAAATACGTATTATATGTATTTTATTTTCTATCATATTTTTGAAAGTCTAGGAATGTAAAATTAGAGTTGCTGGTTAGTTGATTAGCAGAGAAAACATTGCTTGTTTCTTAAAATTGCCAGTACAGATCAGTAAACTGAAGAGCCTAGTTCTTATTAGGGGATAATGAAAGTGTTAGAAAAGGTAGTTTGGGGCATTTTTGGCTGAGAGAAGAGCGGGAACAGTTAAAGGGCACAGTGCTGTGAACACCAGGGCATGGTTTTGCAGTGACAAGGAGACCTTTGTCACTGGACAAGTGCCAGAAGGTTGTGAGGGATGACACTGGAAAGATACTTTGGGATAAGATCACATGAAGAGTCTAGAATATCAAGCTACTTTTGACCTTTATTTTTAAAGAATGATGTGAAGTGAAAACACAGCTTGGCTTTAAGGGATGAGAAAACAAAACAGAAAGAAACGCAACTCTCAAAGAGAAAATGTTCTTTATTGGCGTTTCACAGGCATAGGGATACACTTGAGGTATCAATGCCTTCAAGTAAGCAAAATACGCCTTGCTCTGAGGTTACCAGTGGCAGGTATAGGACTGACTGTGACCTTGGTGCAGCCCAGTGGGGAGCATGCTAGGCAGGTTCCTCTAATGCCCTTTCTGGAAATGGGTAGGAAATTGCCCATTTCTCTAATTATTTTCTAGTGAAGGAGTACAGAGTTTATTGTGTTTCCTAGTAAATTAGATCGTAGCAGTTAACGAATACATGGTTTGGAGTCGGAGAGATCTGGGACTGAATCTTAGTTTTGTTCATTAGTAGCTGTGTAATCTTGAGTGAGAAACTTAACCTCTCTGTGTCAGTTTCCTTATCTTTAAAATGGGAATAATAATATAATACCCCTTTCATAAATTTATCAAAAGGATTAAATAAAATAATACCTAGAATAGCCAGGAAAACCCATATTCCTGGTACATAGAGGGTATAGAGTAACTTAATACTAATAGTCATTATGATTATTACTAGTGATACTATTAATTCTATATCACAGTAATAATAATGATAATAATTTGAGTAGTTTCTTTAAAAAGTTGGACCCCGTTACTTCTATATCTAATTTATATCTGTAAAACACAAACTAAAAATAAATAAAATAAAGTACAAATAAAATAAATAAATAAATATTAATAAATAAGTAAAATAAAGTTCAAAGTTCCTGATACGGTTTGTGTTGGGAATTTTATGTCAGTCCCTTTAAGAATGCTCTCGTTTGTTTTTGTTTTTCATTGATGAAAGCTTCATGCTGACAAGCAATTAATTATGTTGTTATTGGGCCTAGCCACTGGAATTCCAGTAGTGATATAACACCTGGAGAAATTCTGTAACTTTCTAACTGAAGCTTAACCTTGGAGCTGTTTGTGAATGGGAACTTTTTCTTATCAGAACTGTGAATCTTTATTGCCTATTCTGAACTTGTTTCAGGTATAGAACATCGATTGATTCTAATGGAATTTCCACATAGAAAAGGAATGCAGATATATGACAGGGAGCAAAAGAACATGTTCTCTAAGATGTTAGGAAATAAGAGTGTGCTTAGTAAGAAGGGGATCATGAGAGGCTCTTGTTGGAGGAGTAATTAACTACTAATCTTGGATGAGAGACAGAACCATTGGATATTTGATAGGACACAGTATTATATTTGTTTTTATTGTTGTCTAGAAATCAAATGTTAATTGTTACCACTATAATCATCTTTTTCCCTTTTTGTTTTATTTTAAAAATAAAATAACATATTCCAGCAAGTGACCACTTTTGCTCAAAGCCTTCCTCAGCCCCCTCTTCACCGAAGATGCCGCTCAGGAAATAGAAATGAATCTGCAGAAAGCACACTGCACTACCAGTTCATTAGAACTGCCCAACCTTACAAAGTCAAGGTACCAGTTACTTATTTTAGATTTGAAAAGAAAATTGTCCTTAAAGACTGAGATCTTTTCTTCATTTAAAGTTTGAGAATGGGGCATACAAATAGAGGGATCATTTACAAGCACTATAAACAGATGGTGCAAGTCAGAAGCATAATACAGGTGTTCTCTAACAATGATGAGCAAACGCCCAGGACAAGCAACTAAATGATTTGCCGGGGCTGGCACCTCAGGCTGCCTTCCTTGTTCCTACCTCTACCATGTCCAGATGTTGACTCAGGAAGGCAGTCCATGGGATGGTACTAAAAAATAGAATTACTAGCCCAACAGTGCACCCTCCTCCTCCTTTCCCCAAGGCTAATTGGAGGTGACTGTTTCCTTCTCCTTTCTGTTCTCTGACACTGCCCTCTTGCATCTTCTTTTTTCCCTTTTGAAGCTTTCTGAAATATAATTTTGACCTAATGTTACAGTATGACAATGATAATGTATTTATGACTGTGTGTGTGCATGTGAGTGTGTGTGAGCAGTATTATGCCCCCCTCCCTTTACTACCTCAATCCCACTTTCCTCTGGGGGTGAATGCTTTTGTTAAGAGTTTCCATATAAATGGTTCCTATGTTGGCTGAAAGAGGTTTGCTTTTTATAGCTCTTAGAATGAAAAGATATTTCATAAAATTACCGTTGGTCATAAAACATGAACATAAATTCCCTTCATTTATAGAAATAGAGGAAGCTTGTTACTATTTTTGCTGTGATCTCCTTTAATTAAAAAGAATAAGCTGAGACAAAGTGAGAGAGTGGCATGGACTCATATATACTACCAAATGTAAAATAGATAGCTAGTGGGAAGCAGCCGCATAGCACAGGGAGATCAGCTCGATGCTTTGTGACCACCTAGAGGGGTGGGATAGGGAGGGTGGGAGGGAGACACAAGACGGAGGAGATATGGGGATGTATGTATATGTATAGCTGGTTCACTTTGTTATAAAGCAGAAACTAACACACCATTGTAAAGCAATTATACTCCAATAAAGATGTTAAAAAAAAAAAAAGAATGATTATTGAATCTTGTTATTTGCCAGGCATTAGTTTGGGCACTTGGTTGAATTTGAGATGCAGGTGTGTTGGAGAAGATATAATTATGACTGAGAAATGGTCCCACCCTCCCTCCCAAAGTAATAACCACAGCGCAGTACGATGAGCATCGAGAGAGAGATACATACAAAGTGATATAGAAGACTATGGGGGTTAGAGAATGGTTTTTGAGATGATCTATAAAAGGTGGTTTTACCAGGTAGAGAATAGTATTTCATTATTACCTATTACCATCACTAGGGGAATATAGTCAGAATAAAGGAAAGCAAAATTAAAATCAATCTATTTGTATGAATGTTGGCAACACTAGTTGCCATTTTTCTAAGAGGAAGATAATGAATCTATTTGTAAGGTAAGGTTAGAGTTCTTTTTTTTAATAGTTATCGTTTATCTCATATGTTATTTCAGCCCATTTCCTTGAGAAATTGAAAATTGTTGTATAGTTAGTGGCTCTATTCCAAAGGTATAGTGTTTTAAGTTGTGTTAAGTGAACTTAAGGTATCTCTGCCTAGGGACCCTGGAATTATTAGAAGCAACAAGAAATGGATTAAAAAAGGCCAAAATTTTGGTTTCTGATTTATAAAGTTCTATTATTATTTCCATCTCTTTTCGGTGATTTAAAAATATTTTTAGGATACCCGATGTGTTTTGTCAGGTAGAACATCACGCATTTGAGTATTTGGACACCCACTCCTATTTTGTATTCTAACAGGAAAAGTCTGTAGCCCTTCATAAATCAAGGAAGAAGTCAAAAGAAGAACAAAATATATCAGATGACCCTGACTCTACTGGCTTTATTTATCCTTATAATGACCTGCTGGTTTGGGCTGTGCTAATGAAAAGGCAGAAGATGGCCATGTTCTTCTGGCAGCACGGAGAGGAGGCCACAGTCAAGGCAGTAATTGCTTGTATACTGTACCGAGCAATGGCCCGGGAAGCCAAGGAGAGCAACATGGTTGATGATGCCTCAGAAGAGCTGAAAAATTACTCAAAGTAGGAGTTCTCCCTTTACCTGATATTAACATCGACAGTTCTTAGAATGGTTAGACACGCTTATCTCCCTCAGCTTAGAACTTGTAAGATGAGTGGACTTGTAAGATGTGAACTTGTATGAAGTGAACTTGTAAGATGAGTGTGGTTCATGGACTCTCCCATAAATAAGGGTCTTGAGGTATTTTAAGGACTAAAAGGAAGAGAGGTGGCCTTCAAGTCAGGAGACTTGGGTTCTAGACCTATTCCAGCTCTTTACTAATTGTCAAATCACTTGACCAGATTTCGGGACTTTAGTTTCTTAACTATAAAATGTTCAATGAATGATTTTGGAAGTCCTCCTAACTCTCAAACTCTTTGATACTAAGTTATATTAAAATTTGTTCTTGAAGTGCCACTCAGACAGGAAAACAAATAAATATATTATGTATTAAATTACCAGAGAGTGATGGTAGAAGATAGAAAAGTTAGAAATGTTTTGATTTTTTGATTTACTAAAGCATTGTAGTAGTAGGGAAAGAAAGAAAGCTAGAGTTAATAGAAACTAATTTATCATTTTGATTAAAAAAATTCCAGAGAATGACAGTGTCTACTTTTTAGAGAAAACGACCTCCAAGAAGATCATCTGGGGGTGTCTCCTGGTCTAGTTTCTTACTTAAGTCATCTGTGTATTTTGTAAAATCTTTAAATTTATTTATTTATATATTTATTGGCTGTGTTGGGTGTTTGTTGCTGCGTGCGGGCTTTCTCTAGTTGCCAGTGAGCGGGGGCTACTCTTCGTTGTGGTGTGTGGGCTCTAGGTGCACAGGCTTCAGTAGTTGTCATGCAGGCTCAGTAGTTGTGGTGCACGGGCTTAGTTGCTCTGCGGCACGTGGGATCTTCCTGATCCAGGGTTCACACCTGTTTGAGCCTGCATTGGCAGGCAGATTCTTAACCAATGCGCCACCAGGGAAGTCCCTAAAATCTTTAAAAAAAAAAAAAAAAAGGAGTGGCGAGGGGAGTTTCTACAGTTTTTCCTTAAATGCTAGTTCAGTTTTTGAACAATCTTTTCTGTCAAAAAATTCTTTATTAGGTACTATCAGGGAGCCCCACATCAAGCCATACACAGCTTGCTTTGTGGTGTGGATTCGCTTCTCCCCATGGATAGCTCAGGCACTCCTGGTGGAAACCCTCTAGTTCTGTTCTTTTAAGAAAGGCAGAACAATCCATTTCCTGAGCGGCAATCCCTTTTAAACAGCTTCTGCATTTTACTGTTCCCTCTTTTGTCTTGGTCTTTTCTGAGTCTCATATCTAATCTTTTTTAATGTTTCTGGGGCTCTCACCTGCATTTATTTTTGCCACTCACCACTGTGTCATTGCAGACAGTTTGGCCGGCTTGCCCTAGATGTGTTGGAGAAGGCATTCAAACAGAATGAAAGAATGGCCATGAAACTGTTGACCTATGAACTCAAGAACTGGAGCAATTCTACCTGTTTAAAACTGGCTGTTTCTGGAGGGTTGAGGCCCTTTGTTTCACATACTTGTACCCAAATGCTACTGACAGATATGTGGATGGGGCGTCTGAAAATGAGGAAAAACTCTTGGTTAAAGGTATATTTACTTGCTTTATAGAGTTTAACGTTAGTTTAGTCTATACTGTTGAGGTCTATACTCTTGAGTTCATTTTTCCCTTGCTCCAGAAGATTACCTTCAGGAAAACCAGTTAATGTCTTTGATTCTCACAGATGAGCTGAGATCTTCACAGTGGAACCTCTGACAATTACTTTATCTCCCACTACCACAGTTTCTTTTAAAAAATGGGCACAATTGTGCCAGCTCCGTCCATCACAAAGGCATACTCATGAGAGGCTGGTTAGAAGAAGTTAAAAGAATGTACAAACATAAACAAGATTTCATTATTAGTAAACACCATTGCCTCTGATAATTATAACAGAAGTAAATGAGACTTCTTAGTGAAAATTTTCTCAGCTTAAAAATACTAACTCATGATAAACTAAATAAAATTAGCAATTTCTGTTGTTGTGTTCACCTAATGTGATGTTTCAGGAAATAAATGGCTATTTTATAAAGCTGCCCTCAAACACATTTGTTCACACCACTAACTATCTCCAAATTTTTCTATTCCATTATGGTTTAGCCTCATCTTTCATCTTGAATTATCAAGAGTAATTTAGTTAATTATTAAAGGCATTTAATTTTTGACATCAAACCTAAGCCTAAAAAGTTCTAGGTTATGGTCATGCTTAAGAAGTACATAGCTTATGAAACAGAAAAAATGGGGATGAAGCATGATCATTAAGAGCTACACAAGGTTATAATTTATATTTTAATTTTATTCTCCTTAGAGCTCTTAAAGATATGATGTGTCCCAAATAGAATGACTGTTTTTAAAAACATTTTTTTGGTCGGCAAACTATAGAAAACACAAACAACTAAAAGATATGACATAAAATGTATAAAAGAGCTTGTACATTTTAATTCCACTAATGATATTGTGGAAACGAGGAATGTCAACCAGAAATTATTTCACATAGATTCCTCTTTAACAAAATATTGGAGAAACAACAATTGTTTCTAGAAGAAGTTCTCCTTTGATCTGTTTCGATTTCAGCCTTGGAAATGATGAAGCAGAGATGTAAATGGGTCCACCTCTAGCTGCACAAGTGCTGGCAATAACTCTTTTTAAATGTTCAGAGAGTGAGATGGGGGTATAGATAGCTGGGATTTTGAGAAATAATTTTCTCCATGGCTCTGTCCTGTACATACTTTAGTTGAATAGAAATTCTTGTTACTGAGAACTTAATAACTTTGTGCTCCTTGTATACTTTATTTTTATATCATCCGTGCCTGGATCCTAATTCCTCAGTGCTTGGCTTGTGAGTTTTGGGAACACTTTTGCAAATGTAAAATGTCCTAGTCAGACTAATTCCATGTGGATGAAGACTGGAGGAAGACCTTGTAGAGTTTTATGTGGAAGGGAAAACTCATTTAAGTGCTTCTGTAGAATAGACTCTGACCTATTCGTTGGAAATGGAATATTGATTTTATTGAATACTGTTTCACAAGCCAATTGTTCTGCAACGGTCAAGGGCAAAAGAATGTGGAGCCTTTTCAGGAAGTGGGTTAGGAATTAATTAGTGTAATATTGTCATTGTGCCTGCTAACTATGGTGTTTCCAGACCTGGAAGATTGCATGTATTTTGGGTTCTACATCCGAAAAGAAAACAAGCACACCAACAAACCAATCCTATCAGACTGGGAAAAGTCCAGAGAACCTTCACAGGAAATCAAGCTTTAAAACAAAACAACAAATAGACATTTCTCCAAAGAAGATATACAGATTGCCAACAAACACATGAAAGAATGCTCAACATCATTAATCATTAGAGAAATGCAAATCAAAACTGCAATGAAATATCATCTCACATGGGTCAGAATGGCCATCATCAAAAAATCTAGAAACAATAAATGCTGGAGAGGGTGTGGAGAAAAGGTAACACTCTTGCATTGCTGGTGGGAATGTAAATTGATACAGCCACTATGGAGAACAGTATGGAGGTTCCTTAAAAAACTACAAATAGAACTACCATATGACCCAGCAATCCCACTACTGGGCATATACCCTGAGAAAACCATAATTCAAAAAGAGTCATGTACCAAAATGTTCATTGCAGCTCTATTTACAATAGCCCGGAGATGGAAGCAACCTAAGTGTCCATCATTGGATGATTGGATAAAGAAGATGTGGCACATATATACAATGGAATATTACTCAGCCATAAAAAGAAACTAAATTGAGTTATTTGTAGTGAGGTGGATGGACCTAGAGTCTGTCATACAGAGTGAAGTTAAGTCAGAAAGAGAAAAACAAATACTGTGTGCTAACACATATATATGGATTCTAAGAAAAAAAACAGTCATGAAGAACCTAGGGGTAAGACGGGAATAAAGACACAGACCTACTAGAGAATGGACTTGAGGATATGGGGAGGGGGAAGGGTAAGCTGTGACAAAGTGAGAGAGTGGCATTGACATGTATACACTACCAAATGTAAAATAGATAGCTAGTGGGAAGCAGCCGCATAGCACAGGGAGATCAGCTCGGTGCTTTGTGACCACCTAGAGGGGGTGGGATAGGGAGGTTGGGAGGGAGGGAGACGCAAGAGGGAAGAGATATGGGAACATATGTATATGTATAACTGATTCACTTTGTTATAAAGCAGAAACTAACACACCATTGTAAAGCAATTATACTCCAATAAAGATGTTATAAAAAAAACCAAAAAAAAACAACAAAAGGTCATTTCAGCATAAAAAAAAATGAAGTCGACAAGGACATGACTTTAGTTTCTTTAATCATGAGTGGTATATAGTCTGGGTTAATCTTACCTTTATTCACTGAATCCCAGAATACTAGGCCTAATTTTAGCTCGAAAGAGATAATGTTCACCAGGATGATTGTCACAATATTTAGTAAATCTTCTAAACTCTTTACCCTGAAAGGCCAATACAGGTTGAAGATAAAAATTCTTTTGAATAGACTATAAATAAATTCATGAATGTTAGCAATAGAATGAAAAAATCGTGGATGTCTTGATTTCTATCTTTGTTGGGTTTTACTGGCAGAGAAAATATATGTGTGATGGGAGATGCATCTAACAGAAGGTGACTTGATATGTTTTTATATTGTTGATTTTATAATATGAATAAATTTTCATGTGTTTTATATGATAGTAACTACTTAGTGGCTTTAAAGAATTATTCAAGCAATATGCTCATTGAAAAAGAAGACTTCTCACTGCCGTGCCTCTGGGTATTATAACATATAACAGTGTGGTAGATGTATTTTAAACTTTCAAATGCATATATGTATATGCATCGTATTTTTTAATTTTTTAAAATGGGATTGCACGGTGCATATTATTTTATAACTTGCTCTTTTTAGACTTAACAATATAACTTTCATTATATTCAGAATTGCTTTTATCTTTTCAATGATTGCACAGTACAGTTGTCTCTCAATATCCACAAGGGATTGGTTCCAGGACCCCTCAGGATACCAAAATCCGTGGATGCTCAAATCCCTTATATAAAACGGTGTAGTGTTTACATATAACTTTTGCGTCTAGATTACTTATACTATCTCATACAATATAAATGCTATGTAAATAGGTGCCAATGTATGGGAAATTCAAGTTTGCTTTTTGGAACTTTCTGGAATTTTTTTTTTTTTTTGATCCACACTTGGTTGCATCTGTGGATGCGAAACCCACGGATATGAAGGGCTGACTGTATTCCACTGTTAAGTTGTCCCACATCAGCTCTCCCTCTATAGATGGACATTCAGGTTGACACTAATTTTTTGCTATTACAAATAGCCATGCAAAGAACATCCCTATCTACACATGCTTGGATTCATGAGTATTTCTGAGGGAGACACTTTTAGAATTGGAATTCTCGAGTCGGAAAGTATGTATACAATCAGGATATCCACTGAATTGGGGATGGAGCTGACATTTTATATACACCCAAATCTTAACTTTATTTGGATCATACTTGTGCCTTGTATAACCCCCACTACTTACTTTGTTTTCTTTTCTTTTAAAGATCATCATCAGTATTCTTTTCCCACCCACCATTTTGACATTGGAATTTAAAAGCAAAGCAGAGATGTCACATGTTCCCCAGTCCCAGGACTCCCAGTTTACGTGGTATAATGGTGACCAGAATGCCAGCGCTCCCAAAGAAAGTGCTTGTCTGGTTAGTGCAATATCATAATGAACTAGGTTTTCATAGCATTGACGGCACACAAACATACACGGACACAAAGCTTATTTATTTAACAAATTATTTAACAGTCTTAATCATATTATAGTAAGGTCAGGTATAGCGTGTATGATAGTTCTAATTAACCCCCATATGTTATTAAGCAAAATATCCTATTTCTGCCAAAATCAAAGACTTTATTATGTCTTGAAAGCTGCTTAACTTCTCATTTTCCTTTGTGACTAGTGGAATAAATAGACTTACTGTTTCTCTAAAGCTACAATAAGGGATGCCTCATATCCTTAAAAATCTTTATTTAAAAAGATGCTGGTTTAAAATGTGCATTGATCTTCACTCTTTCACGCCATAGTTTTTTCATTTGTTATATCCAATGAGTTTGAATAGTTTTACTTGAGTTCCCAGATGTATACTCTTTCATGGGCAACTTGAGCTGCTTCTATTGCAGCTTCACTGGAGAGTCTCCAATATGCTGTCTGGGCATATATTTTTTGAATTTTATGATTCAGCTTGGATCACTGCTGATACAGTTGTCATTTACTGTGAGATGTAGTAAACATCTTTTCTGGTACTTAATTCTTCAGTGATGCATCTTTAGCTAGCGTCTTGTCTGATGTGCTTTTGTACTTATGAGGTATTTGTCATAATATTAAAAACATATTTGATAAATGTTAAATGAAAAATAATTATAATTAGTTTGTATGGCTGGCATCTGCTGTGATTGGTTGAGCCTTTATTCTGATTGGTTAATGCCAGAACAGTTAACCGGATCAGTAGTTAAATATTTTTTACTATCATGCCTGTTTGGGTATATATGTGTTCCTCTCCTCTTCCTTCCCTCCCTTCCCTTCCCTTCCCTTTCCTTCCCTTTCCTTCTTACTTTTCTAAGCCTGATAGTTCCATTTGGGGTTCTCAGAGTCCAAGATGGCAAGTACATTCTAAACTCAATAGAGTGTGTGAGTTCTTCTTTGCAAAGCTGGGTTAGTCAAGTTGTCATAATTGTGATTGTACTGGTTAGATTATGTGGTTACTAAGTTTAGACCATTTCAATTTTTTTTTTTTTTAGGGAAAGAAGAAATGTAGTGCTTGCCTAACCCCATTAGAAATAGAAGGCAATCTTTATATGTGAGACATTCACATACATATGTTTGCCTTTATACTACTTCAGTGTTCATATTAAGTTTAATTAGCTTGTTGAAGTAAACAATGAAGGAAACTTTATCATCTATCTACAAACAAATATGTAAATATGTTGGCAACTTGGTTGCAAGTAGTGCTTTGGAAGTGGATGTAACTTCACTTTTGGCTCTTAGCGGTTTCATAGAAAGATAAGCTTTCACTGAAACTGAAGGCATTGCAGATAGTTGGAGCATTCCACTAAGCAGTTCTTCTTAAAGTGGAGACTCTTAGGGAAAGAACTCCTTCCTTGGGTGCCAATTAAATGTGCTCTTAACATTCAAAAAAGATAGTAAGCCCTCACAATTCCCTGAAAAATTAAATTTTGTCTGTAATATAGTGGTTCTCTTACAGCAGTTGCTCACCTGGTGGTTTGGACATGGCCACATCAATTAATAATTCAACGAATATCTAATAGCTACCTTCCACGAGCCAGACAAGCTCTGGGGGCGTTTCATTAACTAAGGCAGATGCGGCCCCTGCTACTATGGAGCCTATAATCAGACAGACTATCCATGATACCTCACCATTATTCAAGTTAAAGCATTTATTGAAAAAGTGTTTCAAATCTGATCTGTTACGAATGGATTATAATCATAGTAACAATGTTCTTTTATCTTTGAATTTAACTAAAGCAACAGTTTTGGATTATCTGCTTTGTGTTTAAAATTTTGTTAATCAGAGAATAAGGGGTAGAGGTAGCATTTGGTGGGACATACAAGTTTTCATAATGCTAATTAAGTATAATGTACTTGATTAGTTGAGGAACACAATTGGCATTATGTATTTTGGGGGAAAGCCAAAGACAGGAGGGACATAGATGCTCTTTTAGAGTGTCTTTGTTGTCATGGTACTAGTGTGATAATAAGTATGATGAAAGCACTGGTAATAGGAGAATGAAAGCCATTATTCTTTTTTAAAAATTATTTTTTATTTATTTAAAATTTTTATTCTATGATTATTTTATGTTCAGAAAGGTGGAATAGCAGAAGAAAAAAAATGGAGGACAAAGACTTTGGAGTTTTCTTGTATGTATGCAGAGCTGATTATAATATGAGTAGGATTTTATTACAGTTTTTCTTGATGAAGGGCTTCAATAAATGCATCAAGTTTTCCTTGAGTTTCTCTAACTTTCTTGAGGTCCTCAGCCATTTGAACTTGTTTAGCAGTAAGCGATTTAACTTTCTTCTCGCTATCTTCAGCAAAATCTTCTAATACCTCTTTGACATTTTTCTCTAATTACCTGACTTCAGAGTTTCTAAGTTGCTGCACTAAAGTATTTGTGGTGACAGCAAGCATGCATTGTATTTGACAAAATAGGACAACATCATTGCATTCCTACTCAGAATCTACAAAATGCCATTGTTAGGAATGAAAGCCTCTTCAACAAAGGTTACAGTGATTTAGAGCTGTTTTTAAGTAATGTCTTCTCTAAACGTGGTGCCAAGTATCGTTAATCAAGCTCGTATCTACTTCTGCTCCTTGGGATTCAAGGTTCTTTTGGACTGTAGTTATCTCATCACTTGCAAGATAAGCTGGGTGTTCCTCATTGCATTTCAGTTCATGCTTGGTTTCATTGTGAACACACTGTTCTTGGGTCTGATTCTTCCAATGTAACCACCTCTTTTCCCAATCTGGACTTTCCATATTTCAGTTGCATTTTCAGTATCCTTAAGATGAGCCTGAAGAACCTCTTCCATAAAATAAATAGCTGCACCTCACTGCTGTTTATCAGACATGGACTGGTCTTCTAAAGCATTGTGTTGAGTAACCCTCAAGCTGTCCTCCACAAAATCATTCCACTTCTGGTGTTTAAGTTTCTTCCTTAACAGCCTCTTTAAATTTATCAAATATGTTATCATGCTCTTTTCCTTTTGGTTCTGTCATGAAGTGGGAAAATTCTTCCTGTAGGGTCTCCCAAGCAACCTCGATCGCTTTATTAAGAAGCTGTTTATCAATTCACTGTTTAAGCTTGATATCCACTGTAGTATTAAAAGTCCCTGAATTCATGGTCTGTGTAGCTGGAAGATGGATGTTTTCAATCACATGAGTTGATACTCTTTCCCACAAAGATTGCTGAACAATTTCCTCCCAATGTTTTGGTGTAATGTGGCTCAGACTGATAACTTCATTGAGGATTTCATTTTTAGTTTTTTCAAACAGTTTTTTCCGGTCAAGTTCTCGCAGGCGAGGGTAGTTATTCTTCTACTCAGTTTCAAGGTTAAAACGTGTTGCTTTGAAACTATCAGCCTGTTGTTCAATTGACTCCCATACCATTTTCCAAAAGTCCAACACAACAAAGCTTCAATTTCTTGTAGTCATCTGGTGTGCCTTTAGCATGCTTGTCTTTAGGAGTTTTGAATTCCAAAAACAATTCTTTTTTTTTTTTAAACTTTTTCTTTCTTTCTTTCTTTCTTTATGGCTGCATTGGGTCCTCGTTGCTGCGCGCAGGCTTTCTCTAGTTGCAGTGAGCAAGGGCTACTCTTCGTTGCAGTGTGTGGGCTTCTCATTGTGGTGGCTCCTCTTGTTGTGGAGCACGGGCTCTAGGCGCACAGGCTTCAGATGTTCGGGCGCACCAACTCAGTAGTTGTGGCTCGTGGGCTGCAGAGCACAGGCTCAGTAGCTGTGCCGCACGGGCTTAGTTGCTCCGCGGCATGTGGGATCTTCCCAGACCAGGGCTGGAACCCATGTCCCCTGCATTTGCAGGCGGATTCTTAACCACTGTGCCACCAGGGAAGCCCACATTTCCTGTTAAAAGATTAAAACCACATAGAAATCTATGAAGTAGGGTGATATCTCTTTTTCTTCTCTTTCATAATCCCTAAGTTCCCTCTTCTCGAAAGCAACCAGGGTGCAAGTGCTTTTTTTTTTTTTCCTTTCTTTTCCATTCTTTTTTCTCTCTTACAGCTCTTCTATGTAGACACCTCTGTAGTCACATTTATGCAACCACTTCCTTGTCACACAGATACTCATTTCTCACCACCTACAACTGTTAACCCCTTTAGGCTGGCCCATAACTTTTGAGAAACTGATGGAAGATGCTTTCCCTAGAAAAATGCATGCACAACACAAATACTTGCATATAATTGCAGGAGGTTCAAGGAACTCCAGAAGTTCAGAGAGTCCATGAGCTTCAGGTAGAACCTCTGTTATAAATGAGTGGAGAAGCTGTCAAAGACAGAATCCTCAAACTAACACTGTGCCTGACTTCCCTATAATTTGGGAAAGATGTTTCAGCATTATGTGTCCATTTTGTCCTCCTGAATTATGGAAATAATTCTATTCTCTGTTATTGATTGCACAAGGATTTTATTAATATCCTTAGGTTCCAAAATTACTGATAAAGGAGATTAAAAAGAACAGGAAGAGGGACCATTTTTAAATACTTGGAACTACTCAGTTTGACAGGTTTTCCTATGGGAGACTCAGCTTGCTTTTCAGAAATACGCTGTTCTCCTTACCCTGTCAAAGATTGATACAATACATGTAGTTTTCCTTCCGTTCAAGACTAAGATTGTAATTTGTCAGGTGGGTGCCCAGTTAATTTCTAATACTTTTACTATATTTATGTATTTATGAAATACATAATATTTTAGATACTTGTAAATGTCAGTATTTTAGTTACGCCTCTGACAATAAATGATCGTTTGCTCATTTTACAGAAAGACTATGATTTGGAAAGTGGCCCTGATGAGAAACCAGATGAAAATCAGCACTTTGATTTGAAGAGTGGGCCCCAAAGCCTCCCATGGACCAGGAAAGTCTATGAGTTCTACAGTGCTCCAATTGTCAAGTTTTGGTTTTATACGGTTGGTCTCATTTCAAAAATTACATATAGTATTCAGGATGGTTAATTGCTAATGATAATGTTGATAATGATATTGCCTGATTTACCAACTTGTAATAAAAATGTAAAAAGTGCACTTAAAAAAAAAGGGAGGGGGCTTCCCTGGTGGCGCAGTGGTTGAGAGTCGGCCTGCTGATGCAGGGGACACGGGTTCGTGCCCTGGTCCGGGAGGATCCCACATGCCGTGGAGCTGCTGGGCCCGTGAGCCATGGCCACTGAGCCTGCGCGTCCGGAGCCTGTGCTCTGCAACGGGAGAGGCCACAACAGTGAGAGGCCCGCGTACCGCAAAAAAAAAAAAAAAAAAAAAGGGAGGAAATGACAAAGGAGGTAGGGAAGAAGATTGGAGGGAGGTGAGAAAAAGTGAGAGCAGATCTCCTACTTTGGGAGTGAAGGCTCAAGCATTCTTCATTTTCTGAGTGCTTCCATTTAACACAGCTGGGACTCAGAATCTGAAACTGTGTGGAAAAATAGAATGAGCAATATGGTTGTAGAATTAAGTGATGGGAGTGGATTCTTTTCCCATCTTGGGCAAAAAATCAGCAGTTGAATTGATTTTTTTCTTTGTAGGAATAATGTATAATATAGACCAAAAAATTCAAGTGTTTCTTTTTGTCTTAGTTGCAAATGCTTCTAAATATGTAGAGGACAAGAAAAATTTTAGAAGTTGAATTGTGTAAACAAATACTAAATCTATCATGGATGGGAGAGATACAGAGAAAACAACTGTACACTAAATGTATTGAGTGCTTTTCACATTTATTTAACAGTATTTATTTTTCTAATGCTAACCTATAGTTAGTTAAATTGCTCAAGATTTTATATTTCTAAAACATTTTGAAGTGATTATAAAAGGATATTTGTCTAAATGTGTTATATTTAAAAATATTTACTTGCCCAACCACACACTTATTTCATATACTTATTCAATAAGTACATAGCTCTGAATAAATTTTATCTGTTTTCAAAAATAAAATCTTCATTCAGATGATGAGATTTCACCGTTTTTGTGAATATGGAAATACTGTATTTTCTGTATTTTGTGAATACAGAAAATCCTAGAGACTCTGATAGTAGCTTCGAGAGAGTTTAACCATAGTCACATCATTGGGTAAAGAGTATTCAACTATTTCTTTCCTTAGACATTTCTAGCTTATGAACTCTTAGAGACAGTAGTACAGCTAAGCAAGTGGAACAACAACAACTACAAAAATAGCTAAGGATGGTATTAGCAGTGAGCACGGGCATTTTTAGTCATGGCTGTTACATTGCTAGGTTAGGGTGCGTGTGCTTTATTGAAGCAGTGTCTTGTTATAAATGCTATGATGAAAAAGAAATGTAAACATTTTTGGATATCTTTTTAAGAATTGGAAGGAAAAAAAAAGAGTCAGAAGCAATACCACCAATATCTACAGTGATCTAGTGCCTGGCCACCATGAAAACAATGTAAAACATGACTGCTTAATCGTATAAATTTATTTAAATTATGTTCCTAAGAGGTCATCAAATATATTAACCCTTGAAACATAGACCTAGAGAAGTATAGAATTAATAGAATTTACTTTAACTTTTTTATATGCTTCTCTACTAAGCTTCTTAACTCATAGGCAATGCTAATACCCATTATGCCTGCCTGAAATATCACCTATTGTATATAATATCAAATGGTATAGTCAGAAGTGATTTCAGCCATTCTCTGTGTAGAACTAAGCTTAGAAGAAGACTTATTAAACTTAGGTAGAGCTCAAAAAGATATGAGAAATAGGGATCCAGGTTAAAATAATATGATTCTTGTGAGAAGGAACACACACATAGGTACTTTTCTCTCTGTTGATCTGGGATTTTTTTTTTTTTTCTTTTTTTTTTGCGGTACGCGGGCCTCTCACTGTTGTGGCCTCTCCTGTTGCGGAGCACAGGCTCCGGACGCACAGGCTCAGCGGCCAGGGCTCACGGGCCTAGCTGCTCCGTGGCATGTGGGATCTTCCCGGACAGGGGCACAAACCCGTGTCCTCTGCATCGGCAGGCGGACTCTCAACCACTGCGCCACCAGGGAAGCCCTGATCTGGGATTTTTAATACGTGTTTATTAGCTAGCACTGTGCATTGTCTCTGAAGCTATTGAAAAGACTGCACCGTCTCATGAATTGTTGGTGATTGTGGAAACTGATAAAGCCTTTCTGGCAGGCAACTTAGTAATATGTGTCACAGTTTTAAATGTGTGTGTAGTTAGTCTACTTCTGGGAATTGTAAGAAGATAAGAATGTTAGATCACAAAGCTATTAATCACTGTGTATCTGTGTGTACGTGTTTACTGTGTCTTAATTCTTTGAATAGACTGGAAATCTAGGTTTAATATACACAGTAATTAAACATACATTTCTTGAATGTCTATCATGTGTCAGGCTGAGTGCTTAAGTGCTGTAGATAAAAATGTCAAACTGTCACCTGTTACTCAGTTTGAGTAAATTAATTAATTAAAATTAATTAAAATTAATTAAAATTAATTAAAAAATGTCAACAGTCTTTAACTACAGAGACTCACAATTGGACAATACGTTTCCAATAACCAGAAATTTTTTTTTAGGAAAAAAACAATCAAATTTTATTCTTTTTCTAGCACCCAGAGATAGCAATTCTTAACATCTGCTTTCAACTTTTTTCTATCCAAATATTTTCAGATTTTTTCACGAGTGAGATCATAGTGTGCACAGCAGTGTTAAACCATTTTAACTTAACAGTTTATCACAGATGCTTAAAATTCACTAGAAGGATTATGCTTAATGTTTATAAATGCGTTTCTATCTTTTACATATCTGCATCTCATGGATGTGCAGTTTATGTAAAAATTCCCTTTTGTATCTTGTCTTCTTTCTCCTTCTATTATACTAATGTATACTTTTCTGGCTCTTTAACCTCCAGCCTCTAAGCTTATTTTATTTCTGTTCTGCCACTTCCAAATGGAAAACTGTTTCCTCCTTTATCTGCTTATCTGGAAATGGTGTTCATCCTACAAGACTCAACTGATATACCTCTTTCTCCAAGTCTCAAATCCAGCTTCATCCTCTGCATTCCTGTCATGCCTTTAGCAGACTTGCATTATGGAAGTTATACTCTGTACGCAGTGGCATCGGCCTGCGTCAGAGATCACACTCCACCAGCCTGGCAAGTGTCATTAGTGAAGCATTTTCCTGCAGGTCTAGGTTGAATACTCTGGGCAGAGCAGCCTCTAGGTGGCATAGACTGTTTTGAGAACTCCTCACTTATGGAAAGCTCAGGACCGTGAAACAGCTGCCTGGCTAAGTTCTGTAATCTGCGTAGGCCCAGTGAGTCATGTGTTAGAAGATGTGAACCCAGACCATAAGTGGTAACCAGAATATTTTAATCAGCATAAAATAAAACTTCCAGCAATAGTAAATATCACAATTTATTATATTTGAAAATAGGCACCTACTAACACTGCTCCTTTGGCATTCTTGGGACACACGTTTTCTTTTTAAATGGAGGGGAAGGTGTGTGATTCTCTCTTGGCTTGCTGTTGGCCTGACTGTG
This sequence comes from Orcinus orca, assembly GCF_937001465.1. Taxonomy (NCBI): domain Eukaryota; kingdom Metazoa; phylum Chordata; class Mammalia; order Artiodactyla; family Delphinidae; genus Orcinus; species Orcinus orca. The sequence goes on along the minus strand of NC_064564.1, from coordinate 75,839,052 downwards.
TCCATGCCGGAATGTGCAGGGTTCTGAAAATTGTGGTCAGGAGTCAACAAGATGTGACCATGCCCATTTCCATGCATTTGAGAACAGTGATCTTTCCTTCCACAAATTCCTAAAGTAGAAAACTGTGGATTCCTATGCCTTCTTTGATAATTATGTCATCAGTAATCAGAGGGTGGTCCCAGTTATATTTTCATGCTATCATGGTGAAGTTCATGTGTGTGTTTCTATTCATTTGGGTCCATGTCTGCTTGGCATCCTCCATTATGACTCTCACTCATGGCCAGGGAATCCATGTCCCCCTCACAGATGGTGTATTTGGCATTCCTCATGCTGTTCACTTACACCGTGTTGGTGGAGATGCAACCCCAGCCCACCGTGCAAGAGTGGCTCGTTATCATTTACATCTTCACCAATGCCATTGAGAAAGTCAGGGAGGTGAGTTATCCCTTCTGCCTTTGTCTTCTACATACCTCTGCTAGACGTGTTCTGCGCTTGGGTGATGAAAACGGAGAGGCCAAGCATGAGGGTGAGTCAGGCAATGATTCTGATTTGTATGCTACAGGAAAGGTAATTAGGGGGAAAATTTCTGATCTCAACCTTTTATTGTTGCCAAATACTTTCTGTTGGTTGCTGCTCTTTGAAAGCAGTTATTTTAGGGGACATCTTAGTGCGTTTATCAGTTCTAGAGTGATGGTACCTAGTTGTTTATAGACCCTCCAACTATTTGATTCCCCAAAAGTGTTTTTTTTAATAAAACTGATGTTTCTTTTATAGCCTAACATTACTTGCATATTATTGTGTTCATGTCACAGAGTGGCACATAAATGGCTAAAGTTGTGCAATGTGTAAAGAATTCATTTATAGTTTTTGAAAGTTCTTACTAAACATTTTTGAACATTTAAGATAAAAATCCCTCTGGGGCAAGTAGTCCAAGAAACAAAACAAAGCAAACTTTTCATTTTTAGTTTGCAATGAGTCACTTAAAACAAAAGAAAAGGAATGAATATTCCTATCCAGTTATAACTGCAATCACATACCGTATGACTTAGGCTGTTTTAGATATCATTGTATATGTATGTCTCTCTCTACCTCTGTGCATTTACATACAATGATTTTGTCCTAGAGCTAATATGACCAACCTTGTATATTATGCAGAAAACAATTCAGCAGAAAAACATTATCCGAATTCTACCGTTTTTATTATGCTTCAGGGAAAATAGCTTTCTACTGTTTTACATTTAAGTTTGTCTGATATTCTGTTGCAGGGGTAATTTCTTATAATAGTGAATTCTAATATCACATTCTGAGTAATTTGCTAACTACTCACTAAATTGCAGTAGTGGGGCCAGATTACAGGATTCTTTGGTTTTTTTGCACTAGGCTATACATCATGAAATGGAATTGCAGCTATATTCCATTGCAATATTGAGTTTTAAATGTCTTGGTGTTTCCCTGTGTTGGTTTAGGATTAATGAAAGCTAGAAAAACTTTTCTTTTTTAAAAAAAATTCTGGTTCGTTTTTAAATAGCTGGCCAGTACTAACAGTGAGATTAAACTACATTTATAGAATTGTTTAAATAATTCATTCCCCAAGGATAACTTACGTCTCCAAAATCCCCTTATGATCTAAGGTTTGGCATGATTCCAAATACTCCTTAAAAGAACAGTTGACGTATTAAAGATCATATTGATCTTGGATTATAACCCATTCTTTAAGTTTCCCTCTTTCTTTCATCTTTTAGGTCTATATTTCAGAACCTGGGAAGTTTACTCAAAAGGTGAAGGTATGGATTAGCGAGTACTGGAATCTGATGGAAACTGTGGCTACTGGCCTGTTTTTGGTGGGTTTTGGCCTTCGGTGGGGTGACCCCCCTTTTTACACGGCGGGAAGACTCATATACTGCATCGACATCATATTCTGGTTCTCACGGCTCCTGGACTTCTTTGCTGTGAATCAACATGCTGGTCCCTATGTGACCATGATTGCAAAAATGGTGAGTCTGCTGTATAATCTGGTGTTCTTTTAATAGTTCTACTTAATTTCATGGTTCACATACATTGGTTTAACTTTTGAAATTATTTAAAGAAGCACACACGTCATCCCCACTTTCCTTATAACCATAAATTCATATTTAACAAATGTCCTTGGATAGCATATTGGGTAATTGATTACAATACTCAGCTTACCCTTTTCGTTAGGGCCAGATGATGGGGGGTTGAATCATATTTGTCTCTGAGCACAGTAATTCCTGAGGGCCAGATTTATGTGAGGCTACCACCAATCATATTTTCTGCTGAAATATTGATTTGTCTTTTTATCTCTCCACCCCCAGCCAACTCTTAAATAGTGATTACTGTGGGCCACAGATTGTTCTAAGTACTTTGTATGTATTAACTCATTTAATCTTCAAAACAACTTTACGACATGGGTACTATTAATATCCACATTTTATGTTCAAGGAAATGGAGTTCAGGTAAATTTCCCAAAGGCGTAAGTCGGGGAGCCAGGATTCAAATCTGGGCCACCTGGCTCTGTCTGCCATCTGAGCTCACTGTGCACTTGTATTAGCCCTGTCCAACTGGCTTTGCACAGGACCTAAGAAGGACAGTACCTCAAGATCATCTTTGCTTTTTCTTCTGGAATACTCACTGGCAGGGAAGGGGCAAGTTCTTGAGAAGGAAAGGTAGTGTTGAAACAAAGGAAGAAGACAGAAAAGGGAGAACCTCCAGGATTTCAAAGATAGATTTTTTTTATTTTATACTTTTCTCTTAGACCAGCAATATTTTCTCTGGTCTTGGTGACATTGGTATTAATTCAGTAGGTTATGCTGAGGTAATCACTGTATCTCAGTGACTTAGCACAAGTTTATTTCTCCCTGATACAAAGATTGATGTATGCTCATGGAGGCCACCCTCTACCCAGTGACTCAGGGATCCCAAATCATTCCATCTTGGGACATAGCTGTGTCAACATGTGGCTTCTGAGGTTTCCTATGACAGGGAATAAGAGGGATGGAGAACATCTAACAGCTTTTAACTGCTCTGGATGGGAAGTGACTCAAATCACTGTTACTCCACAGCCCAGTGGCCAGGAATAGGTCAGGTGGCTCCTGCCTCATGGAAGGGAAGCTCATGGAATATTCACGGAGTATGTCTCTGCCACAGGGAACAAGTGGGTTGAACTGATGTACATTTAGTAATTGAAATGAATTATTTAAAAGAGCCTTTAGAAAATTACAGTACATGTGCTATATATACATGTGTGTATAGTACATGTGTGTACTGTATGTGCTCCATTGTGCATTATAACAATCAGGCTTACTTTGAATACAAAGACTACGTGTTTGCGAGTTAATGAACCACTGGATTTAACAAACATCATTTTATAGTTGTTTTTGCATCTTTAAAAAAAAAATTCTTCACTTCATTAGGATGTTCAGTACCTTGGAGCAGATCCTTGGTCTGATCAATTTCTCAGACTCTAACTCCTGAAGATAATCCTGGGAATAAGGAGCCATTTTACTAATTTGAATATCCCTATTTTTTTTTTCTTTTTCTAACCTCTGATGAAAAGTTAGATATTAGTTAATCAAACGCTATTCATATTTCATCACATCTTAAAAAAAGAAGCACAGATCCTCTACAGTTAGCACACTTAAATTACTCCATAGACTACATTGACATGAAACATATACTGTGCAGAGAAAACAAAATGTGTTAGCCAAAGGAAATCCAGCTATTCATGGACTAGGCATTTTGGTCAATGACTAGACAGTCTTATTATTGGCAGGTATAATTATGATGGCTGCAGGTGTTTGATTTGTTTTAAATTTCAAATCTGTGGTAAACTTCTGGCTGTGCTGTGCTTTTTTGCAGACGGCAAACATGTTCTACATCGTGATCATCATGGCCATCGTCCTGCTGAGCTTTGGAGTGGCGCGCAAGGCCATACTTTCACCAAAGGAGCCCCCATCCTGGAGCCTTGCTCGAGATATCGTGTTTGAGCCATACTGGATGATCTATGGAGAAGTCTATGCTTCAGAGATAGATGGTACGTAGAGGATTCCGCCACCATGCAGCAATTGAACCTTTGTAGATACTCAGAGTAATAAAGAACCCTGGAAAACAACCATCTGAATCTTAAAAATGTCAAGAGTTTGTGGTATTCTGCTAAGTCAATATGCTAAATATTTGTCTAGAGTCATAGGACCGTGATTCACCTTATCTCTCATTCTTTTAAATTCTTTATTTGTAGTTTGTTCAAGCCAGCCGTCCTGCCCTCCTGGTTCTTTTCTTACTCCGTTCCTGCAAGCTGTCTACCTCTTCGTGCAATATATCATCATGGTGAACCTGTTGATTGCTTTCTTCAAGTAGGTTATTTTAATCAAATACAGTTATTTTGTATGAATCAAAAATGCATGCAGGTATTTTGAAAGATTCACATGTAACCTTTGTTTTTTGTGTGTTTCATGTCTAATTACTATGGTTTTAAAATATGGGCATGGAACTACTGGCAGGAAGGCAGCAGAATATGAGAAGAGAAAAAACAATAAATAGAGAGTGTAATAACAGCGGACTGAAAGGAGATCATACACTGTAATTAAGCAATAATTTGGAATCGTGGAGAGTAACAGTTGACGAGGCTGAAAGTTGGTTAAAGGGTCCTTGATAACTTCCCTTCATTGGCTCTCAGTATATCTCATTCTCTGTTTTCTTCTATATCACTTTTCACTTCTTCTCAGTCTTCTTTTCTGGAGCATCATATTCTCTTCAACCTTTTAACATTGGAATGTCCCTGGGCCCAGACGTTTGTTTTGTTTACACTTTGGTGATCTTGTTCAGTTTCCTGTATATGTATACTGACAAATCCCAACTGATATCTTCAGCCTAGATCTCTTTCTTGAACTTCAGTCCTGTAGATCCAGCTCTCCTATTCCATTACCAGTCAGATATATAATATTGGGTTGGCCAAAAAGTTCGTTTGGGTTTTTCCATAACCTCTTATGGACAAACCCGAATGAACGTTTTGGCCAACCCAATAGATTTCTGAACTTTCAAATGTCCAAATTCTTGATCTCCCCTCTTTCCCAACATACACTTATTCTGCTTGTAGTCTTTCCCAAATCTATAAGGAAGACCACATGTTTCTGTCAAAGCTTCATCTTTCCCATTGTTCGGACCAAAAACCTTGGCATTCTTAATGCGTCTCATATTTCTAGCTCTAGACTGTCAGGAATACCTGTTGACTCCATCTTCAAATAGATCATCAGTCCAACCGCCTCTCACCACCCCACTGCTACTACCACAAAGCTTCCTAGTTTATTTCTCTGCTTCTGTCTTTGGCCCCTATATTCTGTTCTCAACACAGTAGCCCTAATGACACTTAAATTTTTTAAATTAATTAATCACTCTATTCCCTAATGACCTTTAAAACATATGTCAGATGATGTCACTCATCTGCTCCAAACCATTCAAGGTTCCCCATTTCCTTCTGGGTAAAAGTCAAAGTTTCTACAATGACCTAGCTTCTCTGCTACTTCTCCAGTCACCCATCACACTACTATTCCCCGAATCCATGCCTCTCCAGCCACACTGGCCCCTCACAGTTTTTCAAACAACACAGGGGTGTTTGCAGTTGCTGTTCCCTCTGCCTGGAATGCTCTTACCCCAGATATCAGTGTGGTCCATTCCCTCACCTCCTTCAAGCCTTTGCTCAAATGTCCCCTCTTTAATTAGCCCTAACCTAAGGATATTATTTAAAAGTGCAGCCCCCTTTCCTTCAACCATCTCCTTGGCATGCCTGGTCCCCCTTACTCTTCTTTCTTTATACTACCGACTTATATATACAAATATATTTTATAATTTATCTCTATATTGTGTTTTCCCCCCGTTTATCTCTTATACTGGAATATAAGCTCCACAAGAACAAGTTTGTTTTTTTGGTTTTGGGGGGTTTTTTTTGGCCATTTTTTGCCCATGAATTTATCCCAGGCCCTGAAAAGAGTGCCTGGCACATATTTGTTTAATGGATGAAAGAAATCAAGTGAAGTGATGGGAAGAAACTAGTATTTTCTGAATGCCTCTTTTATGCCAGACACTGTACTAGGTATTTTATTCATTAATTATCTCACTGAAGAAAGATAGATAAGAAAAGGGAAATCAATGCATAGAAGTTAAGTAAAGAAAGTAGAGGAGATAAAGGCTGAAGGCAAGCAAAATAAATCAGAACACACACAAAGAGGACTGTTGTTGCGTATATATGGGGAAAACATACTTTTTTGCTTGTTACAAGATTATGTGATAGCTATCATCTCCCTTTAGCCTCACCATTTTATGCACTTGTAACATTTGCTCGTGTTTAATTACTGTAGCTATTTTTTTGACATTTCAAATAAGATTAGGAGTGGGTATGAGATTTTTGTTTCTCAAAAACGGCAGGTGTCAAAAGGGAGGCTGACAAATCCTCCCACAGGCTAGTCTTCTCACTGAGATGAATACACTGAGGACCATACAAGCTGAGCAACCCCAGATCGGACTACTTGTCCAGAGGCCCCTTTCCAGATTCTGTAATTACAAAGAACCTGAAATACACTGTGAAGATCGCCACCTGCTGGTGGGCAGGCTGTGATCACACTTGCAGTGGGAGTAACATGTAATTTTGGTGGCCCTCAAACTTGATTGTGCAGAATTATCTGGAGGACTCACTGAGACACAGATCGCTAATTGGGTCGTTCTGGATAGGGCCCAAGAATTTGCATTCCTGACCTGTTCTCAGGCGATGCAGTGCTGGTGGCTCAGTGACTGCACTTTGAGAACTACCGTTAAACTGAGTCAGTCGTCAATGTTTCCTTCATCTACTTTATGAACTGTGAAACTTCCCTCCTCCTCTCATCCTAAGTTGGCTTTCTCCAGGATAGTTCGGGTTCCTTCTCTTTATCATTACTGCAGTTTAGGGTTACCTGCATTTTTATTTGCTAAATGTGGCTGCCCTTCTCAAGTACTTCTCTGCCATCTTTCTCTAAAGAAAATAAATTACATATTAGCCTAAGCAAAATATTAAGATGGATATTCCATTGTGTCCTCCCCACCCATATCATGTTATAGACTTAAAGTTAAATAGTTAAGGGTGAATTTGTTCCACTCACCACAACTTCTATTACAAGTTCTATAATATCAACATATTTACTGCACTATCTGCATATTATAATTGATATAATTAAAGGGAGAAAAATCCCAAGGTGGCCTACCAATAAGGAGTCACTTTTATTGTAAGGTTAATATAAATAATTGATCTAGCTGCTGAATCGAAGCTCTTCTTATTGACTTATTTTAGGATGAATTGATTTTTCTTCCATCTCTTCTTCTTCATTAATATTCTTTCGTTTGAATGTTTTAAGGAGGATTATTCTAGCACTTGTCACGTTTGACATTAGGAGAATCTCTTCCTAAGGTTGATGATATAGAGGGACATTAAAGCTATTTACCATGAATGATGAGTTATGGACTGAAAAGACCCTCTTATGTGAGAAGAGATGGTGAATCAAGAATAATGTTACTTCCAGAGGACAGTTTCTGTTCATTGAATTTAAACTGTTGGCATTTTCTTCTCTCTGATTGTAATTTCTACCTTTTGCTTATTCTGATTAGCATATTTTAATGTAGAAGGTGATTAATGTATGTTGTTTGGTGGAAGAAGAATCGTAAATGCAATGGCTATTATTTTTATTGGCTAACTACCGTCCATGTTAGGCGAACCAATCATAAAAGTTGGAAAATAAAGCAATAATCTAACTGTTATGTTTCAGGATTCCATATTAAAACACTGTTCTTCTCTTACTACAACTTACAGTAACGTTTACATAGATCTGAAATCCATTTCAAATAACCTGTGGAAATACAATCGCTATCGCTACATCATGACCTACCACGAGAAGCCTTGGCTGCCCCCGCCTTTTATCCTGCTGAGTCACATTGGTCTCCTCCTTCGCCGTCTTTGCCATCACCAAGCTCCAAATGACCAAGAAGAGGGTGATGTTGGATTAAGTAAGTTTTCATTGGTGGGGCAGGAGGAAGAGAGTGCGAGAGTGGAGATCCAAGGTGAAGACACCTGGAATGTTGTCGATTAAATTCAGGGCACAGGATGGAAGGCTCTGGGAGTTAACCGACCAAAGAGTATCAGCTGAGCACCTGGGTCTAAGTAAATGCATGGATCTCGTTACGTGGTTGTAGTACCTTTCGCTAAAAGTAGCTGATACTTTGAAAGAAAGGAATAGGTAGGAACAGAATCTCTGCTTGGATGTGTAAAGGCTTTTTGTCACCTGGAAAACCCCGTGTTTTTACTCTGCTTAGCTGGGAAGACGTCAGAATAACTCCTAGAGAGTAGTCAGAGTGACCCATACTTATTTCCCTGTTGTTGAAGATGGAATCCAAATTGAAAGGATACAGAAGGTCTTGTGGACTAAGGGAAATAGATAAACCAGACTTTGCTTAGTTTATTCACCAGAATCATGGCTCTCTGGTTCTCTACTCTACTGAATATGGAGATGATTCTTTATAGATATTTCATATTTTCAAGAACTTCAACTCAGGATGCAGAAATGTGGATTCTCTTTTTTTTTTTTGGCAAAGCTTAACTCAACATATTTTGAGATTTTCCTAGTTCACTTTGCTTATCCATATATAGCATAATATGACTGTCATACTAATTGTCATAAGAGAACATTCCTTCTTGTGGTTCAGAGATCTTTCGTAGTTCCTCTAGGCCCGCTGGTACTAGGCCCATTTCTAGATAATTCCTAGATATGGAGGAAATGGATAGCATAAATTCACAATCTTTTATCTCAATCCCTAAATTCGAAATACATTTGAACATGGAAAGTCTTTTTCTTCGTAAGTTGGAGAAAGACTCATTTGGACAGAAGAGGCTAACGGGACTAATGTAAGCCATTTATCCTCTTTATCCCTTGTAGTATGGATATTCATTGATTTTTGCTGCAGAAATGATGTGTTTGATTTCAGGGTATTGCCCTAGCTACAACTAGGGATTTTACTTCATTTATGGCATATGCACTATATTACCTTTCCAAAACTAGAAAACTTCTGATTTCTGAAATGGACTGGTTCCAGGAGTTTCAGATAAGGGATTGTGGACTATTTATACATTCCGGTGGGCCCTTAGGAGGACAGATGTTATCACAAGGTTGACAGGGTGACATGCTTTTGCTCCTGTAGTTGAGTAGTTGGCTCCGTGAAGTATTTTCTTCTCTTGAGTCACTTGGTGATTTATTTTTCTTTTCCATTTCTTTCCCCTAAGCGATTCAGCCTTTATATGGAAGTCAAAGCACAACTGAAGTTAATTTAAAGGCTTATAATAATATTATAATTTCCCGGCTTCTAATGGAGTGCCATCCCAGAACAACTGTAATCTAACAGGAGAGTGTGAACCACTTGAGAGATCCTGGGATTAGCTAGGATTTGGCCCCGTTTTCTAGTACCATAACAAACAACGCTTTCCTGGGCTTACCTTGATCTGAGCTTATAGGATGATTTTGGTATAAAACTCGAGGAAGTATTCTGATGGACAGAGGTACATTCACCCTGAACTCTGGGAAATTCTTGAATTTTTGTGAGATTGCCTTTGATTCTCTGTATTGAGGATCAAGACGTTTGCACATGGGGAAGCAGTGCCACCTGGTGGACAGTCACAAGAACGTGCCACATACTGCAAGCTGCACCTATCATTGGAACTGCTCTGTGGGTTGTTTGCTCTCAGGAATCCACAGAAGGCTCAAATCATACAATTCTAAAGTTCCTTACTTATACAAGATTCTTTAATGCAAACACACATTTAGAGTTGAGTGGGGGTGGGGATTTTTTTGGTTTCTGAAAGATGCTTCCAAGCCATAAAAATCAGAAAACATTGTACCTTTGAGTTGTGAACACCTTTTATGGCTGAGTATTTTCTTTTAGTCATCTTTTAGAATGAATATTTTCGTCTCTCATTTTATTGGAAAATTACAGAACATTTGCATTTCTAATAAATTCTGGAGAACTTTAATGGTTCTTTTTTTTTTTTCCTAATTTAGGTGAAATGATTGAAGGAAGAGGATATTCCAATTTTACCCTTTTTGCAACAGCATTTTTATATTTAACAAGGATTAGAAACTTGCTCAAAAGATAATGCATTTTTCTGCTAGGTCAGAGTAAGAGTCAAGGTGGTAGACCAAATGTGATTGCTGAAGTTTGATGTAGAATTGCATTAGTTTCATAACATCATGAAATGACTTGTCTTTTAATGAATTAATTGTAATTGTCAAGGAAGACGTATAGCCTTGATTGGCCATTGACTCGTCATAATGTCTCTTTCTTCAGTAGAAGAACTTAGTATATACAAACTCGGTGTATATATAAACTCAGTGCAACGAGGTAACACTTTCTTATACTTACTGGATTAATTTCAACAGACTTTGACTTCTTCTAACCTTGATTTTAACCTGTAGGTTACTTATTGTCATTTTGACTGATAAACCAGTTGATGGGGGAACTTCCATATGCATATAAATGTGGTGAATTTTTATGTGTAAAAGTATTCTAATTTAAGAAAATATTGAAGATAAAGTATCTGTTCCACGAGTCACCTTCAAATTCCCACATCTGTTTATAGGACAAAAAGGAAAGACCCAGCCTGGTGTTTCCAGTTATTTCTACATAGTGCTTCCCAATTAATATTAGGAATACAGTGTGACAAGGCAGCAAACTATTATCATGCAAGCTATGGTTTTATCCATTTTTAATACCAATGGAAGAAAAGTCAGACACTGTATCAGCTTCCTATGGAGGATGAATAATGACTCTTTTTATGCACTATACTTATTTCCATAGAGCTCTACCTGAGTAAGGAGGATCTGAAAAAACTTCACAGTTTTGAAGAACAGTGTGTGGAAAAATACTTCCATGAGAAGATGGAAGGTCTGAATTGTAGTTGTGAGGAACGAATCCGAGTGACATCAGAAAGGTAAAAGTTATATATGTATTTTCACCCTCTAAACTGCTACCTAAACCTGATTCTACTAGAATGTCTGAAAAAAGTAGAAAGGTCTACTTTTAAAACCCAGAGGTTTTGATTTTCTAAAATTTCCTCTAGTATCGTATAATATTCATGCAATCAGTGCACATTTATTGAGCATCTACTATGTTCCAGGCAGTCTTCTAAGTTAGTAAAGATAAATGGTGAATAAGAGAGCAGGGGCCCTTCCTTCATAGCATTCACATTCTAGTGCGTGCATGTGGAGGGGTGGGGATGGAGTGAAGGACAAAAAAGACATATGTAATTTAATGTCAGACAGTAAAAGAACAATGAAGGGGGAAAAAAGTAGTATAAGGGAATAGAGATGGATCGTGGTGAAGGGTCTGCTGGAGTTGGGGGTTGGGTTGGACCGCTTTGGGAGCCTGGTGCAGGAAGGTCGCTCTGAGGCAGCTGAGGAGGAGAGACTTGAGGGAGGTGGAATGGAGCAGCAAACGTGGATGCAGGTGAGTCCAGGAGCAGCAGGGTGCTGGTTGCACTGGGAATCATGGAGTCATAGTCGCGGGGTGCCTGACTAGCACTTGTGCAGTGGAGTTGAGGGCAGATTCACTGAAGCGTGTGGAGGGTGAATAGAAGTAGAGACAGTGATTAGAGGCAGATTTTCTAAGAAGTGTTTCTCTGAAGGGAGGTAAAGAGGGGTATGGGGACATGGTGCGGTTCTTTTGTTTCATGTGGAGATAATAAAAGTAATCTATTTGTTACTGGAAAAGATCTATCAGCAGGAGCCGGAGGGAGGAGGTGATTTGCTGAGTGAAGTCCTCAGGAAGGGCAGTTAACGGTGGGGGCCAGGAGAGAATATGGAGAGTGCTCCAGAGATGCAGCCAGGCTGCGGGAACGCAGTTCTCACGGCAGTCATCAGCTGAGGGTGTCTGTGGGTGTGTGTGATTTGGGGGGGCCGTTCAGAGGCTTGAAGAAAGAGGAGGCGTGTTGGAGAAAGTGGACAGATGTAGAAGCTCGTAGCTCAAAGCTGCTGTTCATGTGCCACTAATCGCAGGTACACAGCACTGGATCAAAATATGGACTGCATGTGATTGTATGCATTTAAAAAATTTAGAAATAATTGACATATTATGTTAGTTTCAAGTATACAACATAACGATTCGATATTTGTATATTGTGAAATGATCACCACAGTGAGTCTCGTTAACGACCATCACCATACAGTTTTTTTTCTTGTGATGAAGTGTTCAAGGTCTACTCTCTTAGCAACGTTCACATGTACAATACAGTATTATTAACTAAGTCCCCGTGATTATATGCATTTTTTAAAACGCAGCATTGCTTTCTTAATTGGAAGCAAATTGGCAGAAGTTAAATGTGTTCTCTTACTTTTGAATACACACGGACCTGACTATAAAATGTTATACCTAATTATGCATATATATTTTCTGATGTCCAAATAGATAGATAGTGAATCCTTAAATATGGCTTTATTTGAAATTGAATCACCTTAAGAACTTTCTAAATGGTCACCTTGGGCGTATGACTTATTTCTGAACTTTTAAAATTAATACCATATTTATGTAAATATATTTTAGGTAGCTGATTGAATTTCAGATCAAATTTTAATAGTGAGGAAAAAATCGAGTATCAAATAACAATTTGTGAACCCACAACATTCTATTTTACTTAAATAATATCTTTAGGCCAAAACTCTATGAGCTTCCTTCTTTCCCTTTCACCTCTCCACACGTTCTGCCTCCTTTGTAGCTATGCTCATTGAGGCCTGCGGGCCAGCTTGGTTCTGCTTTGTATATGTACCCAGATAGGAGTTTACAGAGCCGGCATGAAGTCCTGCTTCTAGCTATGTGTACTTGGGCAAGTTTACTCTGGGCCTTGTTTTCTTCTCTGTAAAATGGACACAAAAATAGACCTACCTTTTAGGGTCGTTGTGAGGATTCCATGGGATAATATAGATGAACCGTGTGGCAGTGTGCTAATGGATAGTAAGGGAGTAGTGAAAGTTATCTATTATTATGTAAAATTAGGCTCCAATTTTGTGAGTATAATTTCTTCTAAAATACATATTCCCTTCCAAACCTTAAGAAAAGGGATGTAAATAGATAAGATGGGTCAAGATAGGCACCTCCGCCCCCCAGTATTATGCACTGGAACAAGGTCATGGAGAGCCCTTCACTTTACACTATAAACTAAGGAAAAATTTTAGGTGGTCAAACAGATTTACCTTCTAGGTTGTTAGCATATGGATTTGAGGAGTCAGAATTGGAACAGGGGAGACCGCTCGAGAGATTGATACAACAGACAGATGACGCCCAAGGACTAGCCAAATTGGTGGTGGCATTGAAAGAAGTCCATTTGGTCTGCTGTAACAAAATACCGTAGACTGAGTGCCTCATAAGCAGCAGAAAGTTACTGCTTACAGTTCTGGAGGCTGGAAGACTGAGATTAGGGTGCAAGGATGGTCAGGTGAAGGCCCTCTTCGGGATACAAACTTCTCATTGTGTCCTTACATGGTGGAAGGGGCTAAGGAGCTCTATTGGGGTCTCTTTTATGAAAAGTAGAGCACTGATCCCATTCGTGAGGGCTCCACTGTTATGACCTAATCACCTCCCAAAGGCCCCACCTACTAATACCATCACTGTTGAGGGTTAGGATTTCAACGTGAATTTTAGGTGGGGACACAAACATTTAGGCCATAGCAAAGAGGATAAAGGCATATTTAGAGAGGACAATTCAAGAGGTGAGTTAAGGATTGGCTGTGGCAGTAAGGGAGAGGATGAAGTCCAGGATGACTCATATCTGTAGCAGGGTAATTAGGTGAAAGGTGGCACTAAAAGATAAAGAGTACAAAATGCATGGCAGGGAGGGTGGGGGAAAGCAATGAGGTTTAGATTTTGTTGAGCCTGAGATTCTGGTGGTGCGTTTATCCAGAGATGTCTGGAAGGCTTTACATACGTGAATCTGAAGCCCTAGGGCAAAATTTGAACTGGACAAGGAAATTTGGGAGTCATCTGCCTATTTTAGGAAAATAAAATTATGACAGAGGAAGCGCTCATGCTCAGGAAGCAAGTGGAGTGAGGAGACTCAGTGGGTTGAGGGTCTCACCCTGAGAGGTGTCAACACCTGTATAATGGACCGAGGAAGAGGAACTAATGGAGAAGACTAAAAAGAACTGATCAGAAGAGTATAACGAAAACCAGGAGAAGGTAGTATCACGAGTCAAGTGAATACAGAATGAAAACTGGAGAACCAGACATTAAAAAAAGTAATTTAATAATAATAATTAGTAATAATAATACTAATAGTAAACTGAACACCAGTAATCATCATATGCTATCACATTTATCTTGAATTTTTTTCTTGGGATTTGAGTAGAGAAGGATTAGATGGTAGATGGTTATGTAGCTTCTGAAAAATATTCTAGATGCTTTCAAGGGCTCTAGTATTTGATTATGAAGCCCTAATTTAACTTCAAAACACAGTCGATCAATTTTCCTTCTTGATAGAGCTATCTCACCAGCCCTCTTTTTACATGGTTGTCCTTGCTGAGGTCATTCTGGGGAGCTTGTAAATGAAGTATGGGAGAGAGGGAAGAATATTTTCCAGTGGTAACTCAGCAGTAGTTTGAAGAGGGAGCGAAAGGAAGTTAGGAAGATATTTGCATGTTTGCCTAACTCTGAAGAAGAGATTACCTATATCTTTACAGAGTTAAGTGAATTGTAAAAAAGGAAGGAGAACATATTAAGGCTGTTTCATATCTTACTTTCTCTATTTGGAACGCCAGCTACTTTTTGTCCCTAGTAACGTAAGCCAGTGTTTTTCCTCTCTATGTTCTATGGAGTAAGATGTTAACTAGGTATTTTTCCATATTAAGCATGTTTGGGTACGTCATATTTGGGAAATACTACATTTAAAAAAAGTTTAAACACTTTATCATAATGGGCATTGTGACTCAGTAGAGTTATAGTTTGAGCTCTTCCTATAATCATTTCGCCATGAAACCTTACTGAGAAACCTTTGTGAACAACTCCCAGCATGGAAAATGTGGGTGCAATTCATTTACCCCTTCACGGGACTCTAGGACCCCAGTAGAACTTTGCCTGGATCCCTGCTGAGTTGCTGAGAGGTGCTGGAGTGCAGTGGTTAATGCCATTGAATATGGAGTCACACCCTCTGGCTTTGAAGCCTCACTCTGTCATTGACCATGTGACTGGCCATATGACCTCTTTTCATGAAGGGATAGTAGGGTGGTCATGTGGATTAAATAAAATAATGTAAAATGCCTGGCACATAATGAGTGCTCAGTGAATATTATGATTATCATGATGATTATACTTGTTATAATTTCATTTTACAATATCTGGTCCAGAGACCCGCAATGAAATAATAACCGTACTGGTTTTCCCACCACCCTCAAACCTTGCACAAAGGAAACTAAAATTACGAGAATTTCTTTTACATGTCAGAATGACTAAAAGACTAGATTAAATTAATGTAGGTGGTGGCTGAGGGATATAATTAAAATATATTTCATAGGACATTGAGCTTTAGAAAAGAAGTGCCTTTGAAAGCAAGAGGACCTGATTTGAGAGTGACCCGGTTATTTGTCTAAGTCTCTATTGTAGCAATGTTACCTGTGCTGTGAATAGTTGCTGGTGTCTGTTGTATCCCTTCCATGTGACTGCTGCTAATGGAACTTAATGAGTCTCCATTACTGCTGTTTGGACTGTACAGTTTTTGAATTAGTTGAAACAGTGCACTAGATGGAGAGGCTCTAATTAAGCATATTTGGAAGGAATATGCATATATTTTGTTCTCTTTTCTTCATCATCCTTGCCAATTCTAGTTTTATAGGTTCCAGAAGGTCAAGAAGCCTTTACTAAGGCGCTACTGAGTTATAGAAGTTGAAGCAAGAAAGAGAGGGTTCCACCCACATAGGTGATAATCAAAATTATACCATCCTCTTTATTCTTTAACTCCTATCTACAAAGCTTCCAGGAAGAAGTGGAAAATTTCTCAATCCATGTGACTTGAGATATATTCTAGAGAGGGGATGTCTAACACTATTTTGGGAAGTGCTTGCTACAGCTGAGTGCTAAGCTCTTCATGGTATAATTATTGCTTTTCCCAGCCCTCAAATAAGACTGGGGGGGGGCTTCCCTGGTGGCACAGTGGTTGAGAGTCCGTCTGCCAATGCAAGGGATGCGGGTTCGTGCCCCGGTCCGGGAAGATCCCACATGCCGCGGAGCGGCTGAGCCCGTGAGCCATGGCTGCTGAGCCTGCGCGTCTGGAGCCTGTGCTCCACAACGGGAGAGGCCACAGCAGTGAGAGGCCCGCGTACCGCCAAAAAAAAAAATAAAAAAAAAATAAGACTGGGGGCAATTTGTTATTTCTGCATACGGTCATGTCAGCCATGAAACTGTTGGTTTCCTCCCTTGCAATTTTTCACTTTATTCCTGTTTATCAAAGATTTTCATTATGGGGAAATTGGAAAGTATACTCCTTCCTCCAAATAAAAGAATGAAACAGGGAGAAAAGAAAGAAAAAAGTGTCACAAGCTAGAGTCCACTGTGAAAAATTTGGTCTTTTTCCATTTAGTCTTCCAGATATTTTTAGTTAAAATTATACAGGTTTGCATTTTGTCCCCCTACCCACCTTACACATCAAAAACATTTCTCCAAGTAATTAAATATTCCTTGTAAACATATTTTAATTTTTACTGTTTCTTGACTTACAAAGTTTTTATCACAAATTTAAAAGTATATAATGCAGACCACCACAGACATCCACATCCCCACCCCTGCTGTCAGAAATAGACAAAGAAAATGACTACTAACAATGTAAGTATGATTTTTAATGGCTGCATAATATTCTATCTCATCTGTCTGCCTTAGCATAGTAAAATTCCTGCCTCTTTATTTGTCTTGGCTATTTGAACGTTCCAATGTTGCATCCCTGCCAACCTTGAGTCACTAAATCTCTTTTTAAAAATTTGCTAGATTAAAAAAATGTCACAGTGTAGACGAACTCGTTGTCTTATTTTTATTGATAATTTCTCTGCTTACCTAATGAGATTGGATATTTTACCACGTTTCATTCTCTTTTGTGAATTATCTATTCATGTCCTTTGGGGGCCTTTATATTTTTTTTCCTCAACAATTTGTAAAAACTTTTGACTACTTAGGGGATACAAACACCTCACTGTATTTGTTAGAATAATTTCCTATTTATTTTTTGTTTTCAAATTTTGTGTTTTATTTTCATGTGTATGAGTTTCATTTTATGTAACCACAAAATATGTATTTTGTAATTTATTTTATTGATTGTTAAGCTTAGATAACTGTATTAATTTCCTAGGGCTGCCATAATAAAGTAAACTGGGTGTTTACTGGGTGTCTTACAACAACAGAAAACTGGGTGTCGTACAACAACAGAAATTTGTTATCTCACGGTTCTGGAGGCTAGAAGTCCGAAATTACGATGTTGGCAGGTCCATGTTTTCTCTGATGGCTCTAGGGAAGAAATCTTTCCTCGCCTCTTCTAGCTTCTGGTGTTTGCTGACACTCCTTGGTGTTCCTTGGCTTGTAGACGCATCACTCCAGTCACAAGGTGGTCTTCTCCCTGTGTATTGTCACACTGTCTTCCCTCTATGTCCAAATTTCCCTTTTTTATAAGGATATGAGTTGTATAGGCTTATGGCACACCTTAATGATCTTATTTTAACTTGATTACTTCTGTAAAGACCCTACTTTCAAATAAAGTCACATTCTAGGAGTACTGGGGGTTAGGATTTCAACATACCTTTTGGGGCGGTGGGGAGGACACAAAACAAAACCTATCCCCATACAGAGGTATTTACAGAGATATATACAGATATATTTTCTTTGTTCTTTCTGATTCTCTAAATGAAATCAATTGTTACATTTAATTTGACTCTACTTGCAGTTTACTTTTGTACTTGTATAGCTGAAGGTGCCTTGTGTTGCTTTTACATGAATCCATGGGTAGACATCATAATTTTGGGTTAAAGTATCCAAAGTCATTTAAAAATTTGCCTCGGGCTTTCTCTGAGTGTAGGTCTCTTAAAATGGGTTTTGTTTGAAAGTTGGGATGCCTGGTTGTACTGTAGACTTGGAATATTATTCTAAAAGATCTGTAATTTTTTTTTCTAATTATGTATTTGCTTATTGATTCTGTTCCTATCATTCTAGTTTCTTCCTCAGGATTTCCTTTCTCTACCAAAATAGCACAGTGCTGGACAATAAGAGATATTAAAATGTTTGCCTTGTAAATTAATGAATATCTTAATGAATACAAATGGGCTGATTGATGAGATGATTGAAGGGATAACTAGCAGGAAGCTGGAAATGTGACTCTGAAATATTGGAGAGAAATAAGGGATAGAAGTACAATTTGTAATTTTCCTTATTAAGGTGATAGTGGGGATCACAGGAGTGGGTGAGATCACCTGGGATGAGAGTATGTGTTGGATAGAGAAGAAGGCAGGAGACAGACCTAACTTTGGGGAGCGGCTTGGGCTGAGGAGCCACCTAAGGATGGAAGCAGGACAGGAAGAGAGTAAGGCAAGTTCCCACTTACTGTGTTTATTGGCTTACTGTGCTTATTGGTTTTCTCCCTCCCTTTTTCCCTTAGGGTTACAGAAATGTGCTTCCAACTGAAAGAAATGAATGAAAAGGTGTCTTTCATAAGGGACTCCTTATTGTCTTTGGACAGCCAGGTGGGACACCTGCAGGACCTCTCTGCCCTTACAGTGGATACCTTAAAAGTCCTTTCTGCTGTTGACACCTTACAAGAGGATGAGGCCCTCCTGGCCAACAGAAAGCATTCTACTTGCAGAAAACTTCCCCACAGCTGGAGCAATGTCATCTGTGCAGAGGTTCTAGGCAGCCTGGAGATCTCTGGAAAGAAGAAATACCAGTGTTATAGCATGCCCCCTTCTTTGCTGCGGAGCCTGGCCAGAGGCTGGCATCCCCCACGAGTGCAGACAGGGCCCTTTCTTGAGATTACAGACAGAAAGTTTTCAAATGTAAGAGATGACCAGGAAGAGCAAGAAACAGAAAATAGTATAGTTGCTTCTGGGGTGTCCCTGAACAGGCAAGCACACCCAAAGTATGGCCAATTTCTCCTGGTCCCTTCTCATCTAGAGCAAGTTCCTTATTCTGCGGAAACCAACTTGCCTCTGTCCAGACCATCTTTGGAAGCAGGTACAGATGTGCTGGCAACTGAACATGTCACCCAGAGTGCGGTCCCTGTTCATCTGATGTGGCAGACCCCGGTTGTCTCAGCCCAGGGCTCAGTGGTGGAAACCAAGGAGCAGTATGAGTCACTTGCTCAGTTACTAGCCAGACAAGACAAGGAGGAGCAAGTGCTACCCACATTGATTTGCACACCTGCACCCATTAAAGTGACCTCCCTCCCTTCCCAAGTCAAGAGCATGCAAACTGGAGGTGGATATGTGAACTGGGCATTTTCAGAAGGCGATGAAACTGGTGTGTTTAGCACCGAGAAACAATGGCAAACCTGCTTGGCCTCCACTTGTAACTGTGACTCCAAACAGAGTGAACAATGTCAGAGGCAGATCCGGGACAGATCCCTATCTGATAACTCAACAAGATTGGCCCAGAGGGATTGCTCAGAGGTGGGACCATGGCTTCAGCAAAACACATCCCTTCGGATCAGTCCCCTTCGTAGAGACAGGCCCTTCATTAGGAGTCAGAGTTTGAGATTGCACAAAGAGGAGAAATTGAAGATCTGTAAGATTAAAAGTAAGAAGTAAACATATTTACAACCAGTATTAAATTCTTGCATTGCTACCATTCTCATTCTCCCCATTCTGTCAGTCCTTTCTGTGAAACAAAATGGTTCCGCCTGCCATCTTACACTTTCTCATGTAAATCATTTCCCTTACAGATCTTTCAAAATCCTCAGAGATAGGACAGTCAAAATGGATCAAAGCAAAAATGCTAACCAAGGATAGGAAATTGTCAAAGAAAAAGAAGAAAACACAAGGACTACAGGTGCCAGTAAGTGTCTTTTGTGTTTTTGGCAATTGAGGTAGTATCCTAACTTAGCTTGTTTTTTCTCTATTCTAAAGTGCCATGTACACAAAATAGCATTGTCCTGGAAGGAATGAAGATGCAAATTTAAGAGTCAGCAAAGTGGATTTGCCACAATTCATTTGTCAACTCATATGTTGAAAGACATTTGTGTTATTTTCAGTTTTTGGCTGTTCCAAACAAAGCTGTTATGAACATTTGTGTACAAGTCTTTGTGTGGACATACGTTTTAATTTCTCTTTGGTAAATATTTAGGAGTGGAATGCTAGAGTCTTATAGTAAGTATCTGTTTAATTTTAGAAGAAACATATATCCCCACCAGCTTATGAGTAGTAGTTTGAGAGTTCCAGCGGTCCACATCCTCACCAATCCTTAGTATGCTCAGTCTTTTTAATTTTAGCATATTAGTGGGTGTGTAGTGGTATCTCACAGTTGTTTCGTTTGCATTTCCGTAGTGACTAGTGCTGCTAGGTATCTTTTCATGTGCTTATATTCCATCTGTATATCTTTTTTGGTGACATATCCATTCAAATCTTTTGTTCATTTAAAAAATTGGGTTGTGGGACTTCTCTGGTGGTGCAGTGGTTAAGAATCCGCCTGGCAGTGCAGGGGACACGGGTGCGATCCCTGGTCCGGGAAGATCCTGCATGCTGCGGAGCAGCTAAGCCCGTTCACTACAACTACTGAGCTTGTGCTCTAGAGCCCACGAGCCACAACTACTGGGCCTGCGCACCACAACTACTGAAGCCTGCGAGCCCTAGAACCCATGCACTGCAACTACTGAAGGCCATGCGCTCTAGGGCCCACGTGCTGCAACTACTGAGTCCATGCACTGCAACTACTGAAGCCCACGTGCCTAGAGCCTGTGCTCTGCAACAAGAAACCACCACAGTGAGAAGCCTGTGCACTGCAACGAAGAGTAGCCCCCGCTCGCAACAGAGAAAGCCCGCACACAGCAACAAAGACCCAACACAGGCAAAAATAAATAAATAAATTAATTAATTTTAAAAATTGGGTTGTTTGTCTTGTTAGGTTGCAAGAGTTTTTTTTTTTTTTAATTTTTATTTCTTATTCTAGATATAAGCCGGTTTTTGGATATATGTTTCCCAAATATTTCCTCTCAGTTGGTGGCTTGCCTTTTATTTTTCATAAATGTCCTTGAAAACATAGGACACTTTTATTTTGATGAAGTCCAATATTTGATTTTTTTCTTTCATGTCTATGCTTTTCATATCATATTTAAGAAATTTTGCCAAACCCAGGATCACTAAGAGTTTCTCTTACGTTTTCTCCTAGGAATTTTATATTTAGGTTAAGTTCTGATTATTTGTTGGTGGTATATAGAAATATAATTTTTAAAATATTGATTTTGGGGCTTCCCTGGTGGCGCAGTGGTTGAGAGTCTGCCTGCCGAAGCAGGGTACACGGGTTCGTGCCCCAGTCCGGGAAGATCCCACATGCCACGGAGCGGCTGGGCCTGTGAGCCATGGACGTTGAGCCTGTGTGTCCAGAGCCTGTGCTCTGCAACGCGAGAGGCCACAACAGTGAGAGGCCCACATACCAAGAAAAAAAAAAAATTGATTTTGTATCCTACAACCTTGCTAAACTTACTTATTTGTTTGAGTAGGTTTTTTTTTTGTAACTTCTTTAGAATGTTCTATGTAAATGATCATGTTATCTACAAATGAAAATACTATTACTTTTTCCTTTCAAATCAGGATGTATTTTATTCCTTTTTCTTGCCCAGTTACATTGGCTAGTACCTCTAGTACAATACTGAATAGAAGTGGTGAAAGCAGGTAGCCTTTCCTTGTTTCTTCTCTTTAGGCGGAAAGTATTTAGTCTTTTAGCAGTAAGTATGATGTTAGCTGTAGGGTTTTTATTTGGATGTCCTTTATCAGGTTGAAGAATTTGCCTTCTATTCTTACTTTTCTGAGAATTTTTATTATTAATAGATATGACATTTGTCAAATGCTTTTTCTGTGTCAACCTATATGGTCAGATGGTTTTTCATTTTTATTATGTTAATATGATGAATTATATTAATTAATTTTATAATGTTAGAAGTAATGTTTAGAATATTAAATCAGCCTTGCTGGGATGAACCACAACTGGTCATGATGTATTATCTTTTTTAGATGCTGTATTCATTTTGCTAACATCTTGATACAATTTTATTGCATCTTTTTTCTTGAGAAATATTTATCTTTAGACCTCTCTTCTTGTAATATCTTTGTCTGGTTTTGGTATCAGGGTGATGCTGGGCTTATTGACTGAGTTGGGAAGTGTTTCTTCTTCTTCATTTTTCTGGGTGAGTTTGTATAGATATTATTTAAATCTTACTTATTTGGTAGAATCAACAGTGAAACCTTCTTTGTGGGAAAGTTTTAACTACAGATTCAATTTCTGTAATAGATATAGGGCTATTCAGGTTATGTGATTCTTCTTGAGTGTGCTTTGTGTCTTTTGAGGAACCTGTCCATTTAAGGTTTTAAATTTATTGGCATAAAGTTTTTTATAATATTATCTTATTATCCTTTTATTGTCTGAGAGATCTGTAGTGACCTCCCTTCTCTCTTTCCTAATATTTTATATTTGTGTTTTCTCTTTCTGTTTTATGATTAGTCTGACTACAGGTTTATCTGCTTTATTGATCTTTTCACAGAACCAGCTCTTGGTTCATTGATTTTTCTTTGAATTCTATTTCATTGATTTCTGCTCCTTATTATTTCCTTTGTTCTGTTTACTTTGGGTTTAATTAGCTCCTTTTTTGTTTTTGTTTTCTTTGCTAGTTTGTTAAGGTAGAAGCCCTGGTTGCTGATTTGAGACTTTCTTCTTTTCTAGTATAGGCATTTAGTGCTATAAAATTCCTTCTAATCATTGTTCTAGCTATATCCTACAGATTCTGATATGTTATGTTTTCATTTGCATTCAGTAAATCTTTTTGTTTATTGTTAGGAAGCCTTAGATCTGAGTTGACAATTCTGCAGGACTTCACTTTTCATGATCTTAATGCTTCATTTTTCTGTTCTACATGTATTTTTCCATATAATAACATGTGTGCATTTTTCAAAGCACCTCAACTCTTTTTAGAATGAGAAGCAGAAGCAAAAAGATAAATATTGAATCAATTATGTAACATCACCTTTTGGAGGAGAGACTTAGCTTTGATAAAGACTCTTCTTTCAGGGAAAATGCCACGAATTGCTGGGACCCCATAAAATATGAATTTAAATAGAATTATTTTGGAAATAGTTAAAATGGCCAGAGTTAAACTAGAAATTATAACTGAGCTCAAATACTATAACTTGCATTTGTTTGTTGTCCTGTAGTTTGTCAATTTATCTCATTTCTTATCTGTCCCTGGGAAGAACATAAGGCAGCCATTATTATTGGCTATCTATTATTTTAAGGATGAAGGGAATGGAGCTCATAGACATTACATGATTTTCCCAGTTCATATAGCTTCTAAGTGACAGAGCTAGAATTCTAACAAGTTCTTTTGGATCCAACCCTTAGGTTTTTGTTGTTTTGCTCTCTACCAGTAGTTCTCAAACTGTGGTCTCCCATCAGCTTTAGCACCACCTGGAAACATAGTAGACATACAAATTCTCCCTCCCCCCGAAGACCTACTGAATCACAGATCCTGAGGGTGGGACCCAGTGATCTGTGGTTTAACACAGTCCTGGGTGATTCTGATGCACACTCAAGTTTAAGAACTGCTCCCCACCCTGGTTCTCAATCATGACTGCAGATAGAAAAGTCACATGGATGCTTGGGTCCTGCCAGCATGAGTGATGGAAGTTCAAAGCTTCAGGGTGATTTTAATGTGCAGCCAATGTTAACAACCGCTCCTCTTCAACATAGTACCTCTATTAATGTGATACAAAACATATTCAGATTAATGTCACTGTGTTCCAACGAGTGTTTTTCTCTCCAGGTCATAACAGTCAACACCTGCTCTCAAAGTGACCAACTGAACCCAGAGCCAGGAGAAAATAAGATCTCAGAAGAACAGAATTGCAGCAAGAACTGGATTCCGGTGTCCAAATTTAGTCAGATAAGTATGTAACAGTCTACACTCTTGAATCCCAAAAATTCTGATAGTGTTTTCTCAGGGTATGATCTTTAGACCAGTGGCGGTCCCTGCTGTTCTTTCAAGTGGGAGATGAGAGAATGACCACACTCTCTTAGGAAAATAGCTCTTTTCTGCTTTTAGTTTTTATGAAGGGGATGCAATTTCCATTTGTTCAATGGAATAGTTTTCAGAATTTAGAAAAGAAAAATTAAAATTTAGATAGTCTCATATTCAGAGCGGTTGAATCTGGATCAGAGAGTATTCATTTAGTCTGATTTATGGGTGGGGTTGTCTAATTTTACAAATTCTTTAAAGTTCAAGTGACATTGATATGAGCCTTTACACAGAATTCAGTGGATTGAGTTGTAGTTGGTTATTTACTACTGCTTACATATAGTGTTTGTTCCATTGGCAAATATCCCTTAAGCTTAATCGTAATGATGTTTGTAGAGGATAGAAGACAGATCAATGAGCTAGGAACGAAGACTGTGAGCTAGGCATAGAATGTGAAATAAGCCTGGATATATGAGGGCAGATTATGAATTGAGAGCAATGAACTGAACATTGAACTTCTTGCATTTGATAATAAGAGAACTTTACTCATTTTTAAACAGAGGGGACTATGTGATTAAGGAGTCATAAATATTTTAAATTATTTGAAATACTAAACTTAAGGTACAAATAGATATTGTATTGAAAAATATGTTACTATGCTTCTTTAAAACTTTGTTTGCTCTATGGTCACTGGTTTTCAACCAAGGGGTGATTCCGCCTCCACAACCAACAATGTCTGAAGACGTTGTAAGACATTTTTGGTTGTCACAACTGAAGGAGGGGCAGTTGCTCTTGGCATCATTTTTACATAAATTATTTATGTTTTTTAAAAATATATAAAAGATATGGTTGATATAATATTGTATTATTTTTAGGTGTACAATGTAATGGTTTGATATATGTATGTGTTGAAAATGATTACCACAATAAGTTAACATCCATCACATAGTTACAATTATTTTTTCTTGTGATGAGAACTTTTAAGATCTATTGTCTTAGCAACTTTCAAATATACAATACAGTATTGTTAACTACAGTCACCATGCTGTACATTACCTCCCCAGGTATTTATTTATTTTATAGCTGGAGTTTGTACCTTTTGACCATCTTCACTCATCTCTCTCACCCTCCCATCCCCCAAATTATTTAAGTTCTTTCCAAAAAATTTCAAACTGAGAAAGATGGGTGTGGCAGGAGGGTTCTGGCAAAGAATCTCATTTAAATCTGATGATCAGAAAGGAAGAGAAGGTTTAGGGAGTTAGGCTGACTCCAGGTGCCTGGCTTGAACCACATTCTGGGTTGAGAATTTTAGTTTTTAAAAACTTGTCTGAGTTAAGAATTAATTAAAAAAGAATTAAAAAAAATAAAATTTTGAGGGTGGGGAGGTGCCCTGTCAGGTAGATCTTTCTAAAGACAAAAAGTAAAGTTCTGAGGAAATCAACTATGAAAAGGAAAGAATTTTTTAAAAAAAGGAAAGCATAGTTTGTTTAATTTTAATACTGTGCTATCATTGAAATCATATTTATCATAATTTTATGATGTTACGAAAAATGTACATGAAATTTTTTGATTTTTCTTTTCCAGTAGCTTTTTTGCATTTCCTGTATACTTTTTTTTTTTCAGCATAAAACAGTAGGAAAAAAAAAATAAATGGTTATTTCCTACATTTAGACCGGAACTCTTTTTTTTTCCCACATTTTTATTGGAGTATAATTGCTTTACAATGTTGTGTTAGTTTCTGCTGTACAACAAAGTGAATCAGCTATATACCTATATCCCCATATCCCCTCCCTCTTTTTTTTTTTTTTTTACGGTACGCGGGCCTCTCACTGTCGTGGCCTCTCCCGCTGCGGAGCACAGGCTCCGCAGCCATGGCTCACGGGCCCAGCTGCTCCGCGGCATGTGGGATCTTCCCGGACCGGGGCACGAACCCGTGTCCCCTGCATCGGCAGGTGGACTCCCAACCACTGCGCCACCAGGGAAGCCCTCCCCTCCCTCTTGAGCCTCTCTCTCACCCTCCCTATCTCACTCCTCTAGGTAGTCACAAAGTATCCAGTTGATCTGCCTGTGCTATTCAGCAGCTTCCCACTAGCCATCCATTTTACATTTGGTAGTGTACATATGTCAATGTTACTCTCTCACTTCATCCCAGCTTCCCCTTCCCCTGCTGTGTCCTCAAGTCTGTTCTCTACATCTGCATCTTTATTCCTGCCCTGCCACTAGGTTCATCAGTACCGTTTTTTTAGATTACATACATGTGCGTTAGGGTCAGTTTCGTTCCTTTTTATGGTGGAGTAATATTCCATTGTATATGTGTGCCACATCTTCTTTATCCATTCATCTGCTGATGGACATTTAGGTTGCTTCCATGTCCTTAGCCAGGGACTCTTAATAAGTATTATTCTCAGAATTAATCCAACCAAATATTTATTAAATTACTATTGGGCACCTGCTAAGTGCCAGTGACTCTGTAAGTACCAGATATAAAAAATAACAGTAATGATCCTTGTCAAGATTTTTTTAAGAAAAGGATTAAAAATCAAAACTATTGGCTGGCACTCTTTTCTATCTTTCTTTTGTTTTTGTTTTGTTTTCTTTTTTAAGTAGCCTATTGTAATGCCTGATGCAGTTGTTAAGGAAGAATTCCTAACAATTTGGACCTCAAATTTCATGTATTTTTAAATAAAGCATGGATGATAGGGTGCAAGGGAAGGTAAGTGTGCAAAAATTACTAAAGGTGTTTAATAGGAGGGCAGGTTATGGATAACTTAATTCTTTGATAGAGAAGTATAAATTGTTGTAAATGTAAAGGTAACTATTGAAGAATAGAAATAGGGTGTATAGCTTTCAGCCACTTGAGTAAAGCTCAAAAAGGACAAAGGAATCTTGGTACAACTTGCTAAAAAGAGAAAGAAAACCCTATATTCCAATTTAGACGAATGCACGGTGTTCAGATCTTTTATTTGGAACTGTGATTCAAGTGTAACATGTTTTCACGTATTCTCTATTTTTTGCCTTCTTTTTAACAAGGTCTAGAATCTTACATATATCAGAAAATGAAAAGTAGAGAAACTGAACGGCATTCTGTACACGTCAGTGATCATGTAAGGCAGTCTCAAGAGGTAAAAACATTTTATTTGATATTTTAAAAGCTCAGTTTCTCACCCTTTGTCCCCCCACTTTATTCTTTCCTTGTCGTTCGCCTTTATGCAGTTTATCCACCCAGTAATTTATCCTGGGTATTTTTATCATGAAATAGAAAGAATTTAGGAATTTTTGAAACTGTTTTCGCATATATAAAAGTTGCCATGTGGAAGAAAATAAGATATTTTCAATACACTTTTAAGAGGTAGAGCTAACATCAACATATAGACTCTACTGGGAGACAGATTTCAGCCTGATTTGAGAAGGAATTTTTAGCAGTTGGAGCTTTCCAAGGATGGAATGGTTTATTTCTCGAAGTAGTAAGTGCCTCATTTAGTGTGGTTAATTAAACAGGCAAAGCAAACATCTTTGCAGATGTGTTGGAGGGGATTTGGACATTGCAGGAAAGGACTTTCAGTGTTTCTCTACCACTGATTTTGCAGTCTGTTTTTCTTAACCATTTGCAAATATGTGCCTGTTTTATTGCCATCCACCATGAGGGAAGCGTGATCTAGTTAGACTAGCCCCCCAAATCTAATCTTGGTCTTGGTTTGAATATTACCTCTATGACCTTGGGAACTATATGAATGTATACTAACAACCTCAGATGTTCTTGTAGGAATGCAATCTGTGAAAGTAAAATATAAGACTACTTGAAGGTAATTGGAGGCAGGGACCTGTCTGCCCTGTCAAATCCTGGCTCTGTCACTTCCTAGGTTTCAAAGCTGTATACATCAATTAACCTGTGAGTTTCATTACCTGTATCTCTAAAATGGGGTTAATGCCATCCTTACGAGACTGATAGTGGGTAACAAAAATAACACCAATGAAAATGCCTAGAGTAATGCTTGGAGTATAGAAATAGAATGAGATATATTCAAGGTAACATTCTAAATAATCATCAACTGAAACAATAATCTGATGATAGGATATAATAATGTAATGGTCAATGTTTCCTGTCAACTTTGACCTTCTTTTCTTCTTTCATGTCATTAACTGATGTTATATGTTCACTCTCATTTTTGTAAAAACCGTTATGTATTACATTTTCTCTTTGATGTCCCCATAAAAGTAATCCTTTCTGTTAAGGTCAGTCCTCACACTGAGTTACTCATATATTGTGCTAACATTATGCATCTTTCTAGCTTGAGTCTTGCATGTTTAGTAAGAGAAATATTGAGCCTAGAGGAAAGGAAAAAAAGAACTATACCCTCCAAGGAGTGTGTTCTGCAAATGTATTACTGGAAGCTTGGGGTGGGAGAGAGTTGGGTGAACATGTAATGACCTTTCCCTTCTGCCCAGGATCTAAGCAAAAACTCTTTGTGGAATTCAAGGAGCACCAAGGTCAATAGGAACTCTCAGTGAGTATTTCTAAATGTCTGCCTTTAAGCACCTTTGGCTTTTATTTTTTTTAACTGGATTGGGAATAAAGGTTTAATTGGGTCAGAAAAGGAGAAAAAAAAAGTGTGTGTCCAATGACAGTATTTTTCTTGTGTTAGCAAGAATGAAAATTATTTATTCTCCTAGTTTTCCTGTTTCTGGCAACAAGATCTCACCTTAGTGCCTTTTAAGAATATAATGATACATGTACTACTGTAGCAAATTAACCGTTTGTCTTTTTTTTTAATTTAATTTTATTTTTGGCTGGTTTGGGTCTTCGTTGCTGCATGCGGGCTTTCTCTAGTCGCAGCGAGCAGGGGCTACTCTTCGTTGTGGTGCATGGGCTTCTCATTGCGGTGGCTTCTCTTGTTGCGGAGCACGGGCTCTAGGCGCACGGGCTTCAGTAGTTGTGGCGCACTGGCTTAGTTGCTCCGTGGCCTGTGAGATCTTTCTAGACCTGGGCTCGAACCTGTGTCCCCTGCATTGGCAGGAGGATTCTTAACCACTGGACCACCAGGGAAGTCCCTAACCATTTGTCTTTTTCGTGTCGGAAAAACACACATGAAATAATGAGTATCATATATTTTCTGATAGATAAGAGTGAAATTTGCATTAAAAAGTAGGAATAAATTTGTCTTGACTGAAAATAAAAAGACTTAGAATGAAGACTAAATTTTTTTTTAGTTTTTTTTTCAAAATTTTCCTTTTAGTTTATAAGATGGATCTTTTTGGTTTCTCCTTAACATCCAAAGTGTTTGTCAAAGCAGTAACAAGTTGAGAAGGATTGAGACAGAGAGAAAGGAAGACAGGGCTAGAGAGAGGAGATAGAGAACTCACCTTTTTATAGACTTGAGGTTCCTCCTAGACTTTTATTTATTCAGAGAAAATTTGAAAACCAACCAAGCAAAGATTATTCTGTTTGTAGTGTTTTATGGACTTTTCCAGTTACGTCATCAAATTAACCATTCTTAGAGTTATGGGAGCAGAATTCAAAAGCATCTGTACTCTACAAAGGGCCCGTTGATGCCAGGCAGGTGGAATATGGCGGTCAGTCTGCAGTCAGCTCTGTTTGAGATGGCCTTTTCTCTGGAGCTCTCAAGGTCTCTCTGTGCAAGCCTGCCTCTAGCCTTAACGTGCACATGAGTTTCTTCTCCCAAAAGTTCTGTAGTTTGTGCTCATGCAGAGTAGTGGGTTATTGCAGCATGAAATTAAACAATAACTGTAATTGTACTTGCTTCCCCAAGGACCTTAAATACTGGACATATTCTTCGAATGTATTTATTCCGACTTGCCCATGGCCACTTGTGCACTTGAGCAGGGCATGTAACAATTCAAAGAGAGCTAATCTCAGCCTGTGAACATTTAGGGGCCATGTGGGCTAATGAAACTGATTTGTTGGCTTGTCCAGAGATATTCACAGACTCTTCTGTAGGCATCTGCTTTGCATAGTTCAGGAAGCCTTTAGTTTAATTGATCCAGAACAACACAAACACAGTTAAATCTTATATATGTTGTGTGATCACATAACTAATTAAAAACAAAAACCAACAACTGCTTTTCAGTTAGCTTAGGGCCTACTCAGTAAATTAATTACATGTATATCTGGTGCTCATTCTTCTATGAAAACAATTGTAAGGTTGTAAACTGTTTCTCTAAAGGTAGGGGTCAAATGTAACTGATACTCTTCCTTCAAAGTAATATATACACATGTATATACATATATACTTATAGATTGTATTATTACTGTTTCACACACTTTTCATTTCTTTGATCATTGAAAATTTTGAAGCATTATCTAAATAACTTTAATTTTTCAAACAGGTTGAGAAGTTCAAATGGAGTTAACAGTAAGTTTTTTTTTTATTTATTTTTGGCTACGTTGGGTCTTCGTTGCTGCGCTCGGGCTTTCTCTAGTTGCGGCGAGCAGGGGCTACTATTCATGGCAGTGCATGGGCTGCTCATTGCGGTGGCTTCTCTTGTTGCGGAGCACAGGCTCTAGGCGCATGGGCTCAGGAGCTGTGGCTCACGGGCTCTAGAGAGCAGGCTCAGTAGTTGTGGCGCACGGACCTAGCTGCTCTGCGGCATGTGGGATCCTCCCGGACCAGGGCTCGAACCCATGTCCCCTGCATTGGCAGGTGGATTCTTAACCACTGTACCACCAGGAAGGCCCAACAGTAATTTTTTTGTATTTTCATTTTTTCATCTTATCAGTGGTGGGGTTTACTCTCCTGCTGTCTCAGACTTTTATAGTTCTTGAAATCCTGATTTTTGTTTACTATACAAAGTAGCAAGTTCGGTAGAAAAGTAGAAGGTTGAATGTCTTTCTCCAGGTAAATCAGGAGATCTTACCTGATCTTACCTGTTACCTGTTTTTGACTGTGATTTTCTAGTTTTCTCTGTGAGTGAATAGGGTATAGCCACTGAGCTCATGTAGACTGTTCAACAACTCTTACTGTCATCGTTTAACACATTGCTATTTAAGAACCATTCATAAGATTGTATGTGGATCTCCTTTCCTATATGTCTTCAGTGGAACTCCATGCCCCAAGTGGCTAAGTGGGACCAAGCCTACTTTGGTGAGACACTTCCCTGGTGAAGCCACTCTCATTAGCTACTTTCAAATTTTATCACAAACTGTACCTTTCCATCTTCCTGACCCCTCGATACAGACTGGGCACCTTCATCACTTATGTGAAACCTTCAGTGCCTTCCCATTACCTATAGGATGGGCTGCAAATCCCTTACTCTTTCTCAATGCTCTTGAGAGTCTGGCCCCAGTCCAAATTTCCAGGCTCATGAATGAGCCCTTTTATGCAATATTTCTTCCATGAAGAATGTGACCACCTACCTATTACCCTCTCCACGTGGTGTCCAGAAGGCATTCTCAAATGTGGAACAAAATGTTCCACCTCCCGTCTCTGCCATCTCAGGAAATGACAACTTTATCCTTCCCGTTGCTGAGGCCAAAGTCTTGCAATCCTACTTGACTCCCATTTTCTCACATCCCCACAGCCAACCCATCAGTAAGTCTTTCAAAATTTATTGAGAAGCTGATCACTTTGCTACCCTCACATATCACTTTTCACCTCTTCCCTGGATTACAGGATGGCCTCCAAACTGTTGCTCTATTTCCAGAGAGCAGCTGGAATAACACTTTTAAACTCAAAGTCATATTGAGTCACTCTTCTGTTCAAATGGTGTTCCAGCTCACTCTGTAAAAGCAAAGTCCAAACACCGTCTACGAGGCCCTGTTGATCTGCTCCCCCTCCTTCAACTCTGGCCACTCTCTCCTCCTTAACACAGCAAGTATGGTCCTGCCTCAGGATGTTTGCACTTGCCATTACTTCTGCCTGGAATACTCTTCATTAATCCTTATGACTCACCCCCTCTCTTCCTTCGGGTCTTTGCTCACATTTCACCCTATCAGAGAGGTCTTTCCTAACCAACCTATATAATAGAGAAGAGTAATCTCCCTGTCTCCCACGATTCCTCTCTCAATATATATGTAATATACTATAATACTATATATTTACTTATTTATTTCCTATTTCCCTTTCCTACAATGTAGGCTTTATCTGTTTTCATTACTGCTCTTTCTGTCGAGGATAGACTAATACCTGGCACGTAGTAGGTCAGTAAATATATGCTGAATGAATGTGAACAAGATCTCACAGCTCCTTAAGTGGTGAAGCCAGGATTGAAACTCAGTTTTGTCAGACTCAGATGCCCATACTCTATTTCACATTGTTTGTCTATGAAGATTCCCTAAGCCTCTATGTACACCTCTATTATATTACTTAGCAAACTGTATTGTGATTATAGTTTACATGTATTTCATATTTGTTTTTCACTAAGGTGGGGGAGCCACATCTTATTCACATCCCTCATGCCTAGCACGACCCTTAGTGGGAGCTAAATACTTTTTTTTTTTTTAATTATTGAATCGAACTTAGAAAGGCACAGTCTTTTTTGATGATCTTACCTTTTACCCAGCACCCCCAAAGGGAGGGAGTTTCTTCCCTTCCTTATCCAGCAACAAGAAGCCAGAGACATCTGTGAAATTGGGCTCCTTATGCCGCTTCCTTTACAAGGTATAAAGTAGTTCCCACCATGAGACTAAAGTTCTCGACTTTAATTTTGATTTTATGAAATGGCAAAACTGTTGCAAAGGATTTCTCTTGCGACTTGTAATGTAGGACTTGAGCAGGTAGAAGAGAACCAGTTAAACTTGCAAGAGGTGTTCCCAACACACAGTCCGTCTGTAACCAAACAAATCCCTTGCTCTCACATTCTCTGCCTCCTCCTTTGTTTCTCTTATATTCCTCTTAATGTGTTTTCATCATCTTGTTGTCATTTTAAGTCAGTGAAGTAGTGTGCTAATAACTTGGTATTAATAATGTCTTTATGTGGGTACTGCATCTTGGTAGGGAGCTCAGGGAATTGTGCTTCTGGGATGTCGTGCAACGTGATGGGCAGCCGAGTGCCTTCTGCAGCACAGAGGTGTAATTGGTTCAAAGGAAATACATCTTTGAGGCTAATATTACCTGTCTTTCTTCAATTCCCTATATAAATATGTTTGGAGACATTGCATTGATGATTGGAAGCTGTCAGGATACCGTGCACAATAATGTGGTTAAAGAATATTAGGCAATCTCTTTCGAAAACCGAGAAGCCATTGTGATTAACCCGTTCAATAATAACTTTGCAGGCAATATATTCATAAACATGTATTTACCTCCAGCCAAGTAATTAAGATGCCAATCTTCTCTGTAATTTCAGGAATCTCAACCTCC
This sequence comes from Orcinus orca, assembly GCF_937001465.1. NCBI lineage: Eukaryota > Metazoa > Chordata > Mammalia > Artiodactyla > Delphinidae > Orcinus > Orcinus orca. Next base: position 75,805,482 of record NC_064564.1, on the reverse strand, counting down.
TTAAAAAGCCCTCAAGAGTCTCACCATCATTATTCAGGTAGGATGCCTGTGTACATAGACATGTCAGTGGAGCTAAATGTCTGTGATTCTGCATTTGGAAACAGAAACACTGGGGAATTTGTGGTGTTGATATGGCTCCAACTTGAAAAGTTGTTGTTTACTCTGATGAGAGAACATTCAGATTTCTTAACTTGGGAAAGCAAGTTTTTAGGATTTAAGAGAATTTGGATTTAAAAAAAAATGTGTGTATTGGTAAGTTCCAAATTGTAAGGAGGAAAGACGACCTTGAGATCTGAAAATTCCTTACGAGGTCAAAAGCCAGAGATCTTTGTATTTTGGGCTGGGGAGGAGACAGGCCTGAGACTAGTCCTCTGAGGAAGGGTTTTGCACCCTCACTGGGCCCTCAGTGAGGGTAACCACTGAATGAATGCCAACCCCACAGGGTAAATTCAACAAAGACACCTTAAGGGATGTTATTAAACAAGATGTCAAGGGTCTTGACTCTCTTAAGCAACATCACTTCACAGTGATTCAGTTGTCTTTCTTTCAAAGTGGGAATAATTGTACTTGCCCTTCCTGAGGAAAAATCTGCCAAAGGGCTAGTTGAGAATAAAGAGGGAAACACTTTGAAATGCAAAGCAGTATAACAACCAACTGGACTCGTGCCATTGGGTGGTCTTTTGGGCATCGTTGCTCTCAGTATTGGATTAGATAACACGTGGGCAAGGTTTTTATGTAATCTGAAGCTCGGTACAAGAGTACAAGTGTATTGGTGTGATAATTTTCGTTATTATTATATCAAGGTCATGTGCTCAGGGTCCAGTAATAGGCTACCTTATCCTGAATTCTCCTCTGTAGTGAATAGTGTTTCTGTGGATTTCAGACTCCACATTCCAGGCTCTTGTAACTGGGTCTTTCAGCTCAGCAGTAATCCGTTATTTTGACTCCAGCTGTCAGCTGAAGAAAGCATCTGGTGAGGAACACTGTAACTCACATCGACTCTGATTTGTTAAGATACAGCTCTTAACAGGAAAATGCAGATCACTTGCTTCTAATTAAAACTGGTCTTCAGCTCTCTCTGGGAAAAGAAGATGAACTCTGCAAAATCAACAGTAGATGTCCCCACAGTCCGCTGTGCGTTAGATTTGATCTGGAAAAGAAAAACCAGAAAGACCACAGATTAAAATGCTCTTTAAAAGCAAGTTCCACATCTGAATGGATTAGTATGGTATTTGATATTCAGGAGAGTGGAGGTAATAGCGCTACCTCAGAACATATTATATAATCTCATATAATCTATTCCTAAGGCTGGGATATCCTTCCTGTTTAAGGCATAGTTTATTTTAAATACTGTATTATAGATAATATATTTTTTAAAATTTATTTATTTTTGGTTGTGTTGGGTCTTCGTTTCTGTGTGAGGACTTTCTCTAGTTGTGGCGCGCGGGTCTCTCACTGTCGCGGCCTCTCCTTTTGCGGAGCACAGGCTCCAGACGTGCAGGATCAGTAGTTGTGGCTCATGGGCCTAGTTGCTCCGCGGCATGTGGGATCTTCCCAGACCAGGGCTCGAACCCATGTCCCCTGCATTGGCAAGCAGATTCTCAACCACTGCGCCACCAGGGAAGCCCCAAGATTTTTTTTTTTTTTTAATGTGGACTATTTTTAAAGTCTTTATTGAATTTGTTACAATATTGCTTCTGTTTTCTGTTTTGGTTTTTTGGCCCTGAGGCATGTGGGATCTTAGTTCCCAGACCAGGGATTGAACCTGCACCCCCTGCATTGGAAGGCGAAGTCTTAACCACTGGACTTCCAGGGAAGTCCCTGTAGAGAATATTTTTGATAAAAGAAAAAATAAAGGGTCTTTGAAATAAAATATTTTAGCATAATATGAGTATATTGATGTGGGGAAGGCTTTCTGTAAATTCAGCCCACTGATGCATACTTAAACTAGTAAATCTGCTTTTGTTTGCAGCCATTGAAAGGAACAATTTAATGAGGCTTTCTCAGACCATACCATTTACACCAATCCAACTGTTTGGTGAGTGCCATTTCTACCTTCTTGAGGTTGTGCCAGGGCAAAGGCATAACATCTGAGTGAATCATAGGTGAAACCATTTTGCATAATTTTAGCTGCAAATTTTCTTTTGCCCATGGTTGCAGTTTAGTTATATTAATTTCCTAAAATGGAAAGTCTTGTTAACTGCCCGGCTGGTATCTAGAGTCAAAATCTGATATACTATGGGGATGGGACCTATAATGAGCAGCAGTTGGGGAAAAAGCAATAATATTGCACCTGGCATTCACTGATTTAAGGCTGGAAGTAAGTAGAAAAGAAAAGAACCAACCAACCATGCGTAATAAATACAGAAGAAAGCATTAAACGTCAATACAGTAGAAGCTAATAGACATCTAAAGAGAAATGCTTTGTATATCGCTTTTTATTTGTTTGTTTTGTTTGTTTTGTTTCATGTAAACTAATTGCTCTTAACTCAGAGAGCAAATGTAATTTTTAAAAGCTGGAATAGTAAGGAAAAACAAGCTCGCAATAGCCAAGGCTACCGGCATTTGTCTGTCCTGCCAATTGACAAAGTAACAAGGGTCGCCACACTGTCCCAGATCTTGCTTCTCCTCAAACCCTTCACATGGGGACAGATGAGGTGGCTTCTGATCGTCGATGCAAATGCCTTCTCCTTCCACTTGTCTCCATAGCTGGTTTTACAACTCGGTAGCTCTGTTTCAGATCCTCTAGGTAATTAGAACTCTAAAGTGGCATTTATCTGGGCACCAGGAATACATATTTCAAAACATGTTACTAGGCATTACCTAGACATATTCTTTGGTAAGCAATTAAATGCAAGAGTGAGCGAATAGATTCTTTCCTTGGTAAACCAATACAGTGTTTATAAGAAAAGCCATTTGAAGCTGAGGTGTAAGGAGAAAATTAAATACGGGCTGGACAGAAGTTGTATAGAATATGTCACTTCTGTTAGGAAGCATTGTACAATATATTAGGTGGAGTCTAGGTTGAATAAGAATGGCTCCCTGTTCAACAGCCTAAAAGTGGAAGCTGTAGAGCAGTTAAAGAACATTTGTGTGTAAAATCTTTGAAGTGGGATTGGGTTTGTCTCCGAGGGTCTACTTCACATTAGCCAGGTTAACATATCTAATCTTTACAAAAACCCAATGAAGAGAATGTTATTTTCACTTCCATTTTACTGATGAGGAAAGTGAAGCTTTAAGTAACTTGTCCAAAGGCACAAAGGAAGGAGGGAAAGGCTCTGGGGTGTAACTTTGGTTCTAACTTTAACTGGGTTAAAACATGCGTTCTCAGTGGGGTAATATCACCCCCAAGAGAGCAAAAACATCTTTTTATTTTTATGTGTAAAGCACATACACACACACACAGAGTACATAAACATAAACAGTATATCTTTGGTATTACAATGTCAGGGAAGGGGCAATTAGGAAAAAAAGTCTAAATTTAAGCTCCTAAGGGGGATGACAGGGTTAAACTATCTCTTTAAAAGTATGCTAACACATATATATGGAATCTAAACAAAAAAAAAAAAAAAAAAAAAAGAAAATGGTCAGAAGAACCTAGGGGCAAGACAGGAATAAAGATGCAGACCTACAAGAGAATGGACTTGAGGATACGGGGAGGGGGAAGGGTAAGCTGGGATGAAGTGAGAGAGTGGCATGGACATATATACACTACCAAATGTAAAATAGATAGCTAGTGGGAAGCAGACGCATAGCACAGGGAGATCAGCTTGGTGCTTTGTGACCACCTAGGGGGGTGGGATAGGGAGGTTGGGAGGGAGGGAGACGCAAGAGGGAAGAGATATGGGGATATATGTATATGTATAACTGATTCACTTTGTTATAAAGCAGAAACTGACACCATTGTAAAGCAATTATACTCTAATAAAGATGTTTAAAAAAAAGTACTTTCCTTTAACAAAAGAAGCATAGCCTTGCTACTCTGATTTTATTTTTGTCTAGTTATAATTTATAATAAGAACAACTTAATATTTATGTGACATCTGATGCTTTGTTCATTCTCCCCCTCCCTCTTTACTGGACTATAACATGGCCAGATGTCTGTACTTGCCTCTGAACAGGTGAAATTCCCATTCCCCACTGATCCTTTGAGAAACTGAACTGATTCTGAGTTGATATTTAGGACGCCGTTCAAGTCACAGACATGGATCTCATTGAACCCCTCCCCTGCACTTCTGTTTGCCACAGGAGAAGAAGTAACTGTCTACAGGCTGGAGGAGAGTTCCCCTTTGAATCTGGATAAAAGCATGTCTTCTTGGTCCCAGCGAGGGAGATCTGCAATGATCCAGGTGTTGTCCCAAGAGGAGATGGATGGTGGCCTCCGCAAAGCCATGAAAGTCATTAGTACCTGGTCTGAGGATGACGTCCTCAAGCCGGGGCACGTTTTCATTGTGAAGTCCTTTCTTCCTGAGGTTGTGCAGGCATGGCGCAAAATCTTCCAGGAGAGTACTGTGCTTCATCTTTGCCTCAGGGTAAGTCAGAGACCCAGAGCCCAGATGGACAGGTGGTCGAAGAAAGGAGATCTGGCTCTATCCTGGTCAAAGGCCATTATCTTTTTTTTTTTTTTTTGGTGAATACTTCCTTTATGTATAATATTCATATATCACAGATCATTGATTAGGAAATGTCAAATACCATTGATATGATTAGGGTAGATATACACACATATTGATGTATATACACACATATATATGTATATGTTTATATACATATGTATGTATATATTCACACACATTCATCTATAAAGCCAACGTTTTACCTAATGTGAAAACAGAGGCACACCCATCAAGGTCAGAACAAAGCGAGAATGCCCACCATCTCCACCACTATTCAACACATTACTGGAGGTATTAACCAACTCAATTAGACAAGAGAAAACAAAAGTATAAAAACTGGAACAGAAAAAGAATGAAAACTAACTGTTTGCAGATGATATGATAGTAATGCTAGAAAACCTGAAGAACTAGTGATAAAAACAACTCAAGCAATAAAAGAAATCAGGAAGGTGGCAAGGTTAATAAAATTAACACACCAAAATTAATAACTTTCATATAAGCAAATAATAACTAGTAGAAGATATTTTGGAAAAGAAAACCCTGTTTACAATAGCAAGAAATTGAAAATGCTTAGAAATAAGTGGAATGTGAAATATTTAAAATCTATATGAGGAAAAATCACTCCTGAAAGATATAAAACTAAATTTGTACAAAGAGAAAGACAATCCTTAATCTTGATTAGGATGTTCCAACATCATCAAAATATAAGTTCTCTTAAAGTTAATTTATAAATTTAATATTATCTCAATAAAGATTAGGAGATACAAACTACTATAAAGAAAATAGATAAACAAAGTCCTACTGTATAGCACAGGGAATTATATTCAATATCCTATAATAAGCCATAAAGGAAAAGAATATTAAAAAGAATATATGTGTATAATTGAATCTCTTTGCTATACACCTGAAACTAACACAATGTTGTAAATCAACTATACTTCAATTTTTAAAAATCCCAATAAACTCTTTTTTTTTTTTCTGGAGCTAGACACCTACTTAGAAAGAAAGGGAAAAAATAAAACATACGTACATGTATCTACTTACTCGCAAAAGGAAACATAGGAAGGTTAAACCAGAAAGCAGTGAAATAGATTGCCTAAAGGGGTGTGGAGGTGGAAGGCAGGAGGGAAGAGGAGATTAAGACGGAAAAAATAGGGGAAAGAGGACAATTCTCTGAGTATGCCTTTTTAATTTTTTTTAATATCTTTATTGGAGTATAATTGCTTTACAATGTTGTGTTAGTTTCTGCTGTACAACGAAGTGAATCAGCTGTACATATACATATATCCCCCTATCTCCTCCCTCTTGAGCCTCCCTCCAACCCTCCCTATCCCACCCCTCTAGGTCATCACAAAACATCGAGCTGATCTCCCTGTGCTATGTGGCTGCTTCCCACTAGCTATCTATTTTATATTTGGTAGTGTCTATATGTCCATGCCACTCTCTCACTTCGTCCCAGCTTCCCCTTCCCCCACTTTGTCCGTAGGTCCGTTCTCTACATCTGCCTCTTTATTCCTGCCCTGCCACTAGGTTCATCAGTACTGTTGTTTTAGATGAAGGCCATTATCTTCAACCCAAAGGATAGCCTATTCCTTTTTGGAAGTGGTGGTATATTGTTATTTTTGGCTTTAGCTTTTGGAGTGGGTAGTGGTGGAAGCTGAATAAGGCTGAAAATCACACTTGGGAGGCCTCTAGTAATTCTGTGATCATTAATTAGTAGGCATCTGATAGCAAACCAATATTTTTATCAATGTTCCCTATTTTGCAGGAAATTCAACAACAAAGAGCTGCTCAAAAACTGATCTATACCTTCAACCAAGTGAAACCACAAACCATTCCCTACACTCCAAGGTGAGGAAATATTGGCACCCTGGCCCTTCATCTTATGTAGGAATTTCTGTCAATTTCTTCTCACCCGTTAGTCACGAGAAATACCAGACCCACGGGGAAGTTCCCCATGACCTTAACTTTGGTTTCTTCCTTACATAGTTCTCGGAGACAGTAAAAAGAGAATTAGACATCCTAGGTATGTTTTGGCTTAAATTGCTGAATTTATGTGAGTAGAAAAGAGAAGATGAAGCAGAGGCCGTGACTAACCTCTCAGTTACGAAAGCAGGCAGATCCCGGGTGTAGTTACTAATGTCCAGAAACATTATGGTAGAAAAACACTTCTATTTTAAGCATAGTTTCTTCTGTTATCTTACAGAAATTAGGAACCTTAAAGGAGTGAACTCTTGTTACTTTCACTTGAGTGTTTCCATACACTTGTATTCATTTAGCGAGACAGATCATAGTTTGGTGCTGAGGACTTACAGTAAAGTTTTACTGTCTCATTTACAAGGAACTTCTTAGAGCAAGACAAGAAAATTTGAATCCAGTACTCTTTATAAAAGAGTTCCTCAGAAAGAAGGGAGGTGGGTACACGTGGGGAAAACTCCCAATCTTTGCATTCCATTCTTTCAGTGGAAAGGCAAAGGCGTGTGCATTGAGGCTGCTGGGACTAGAGTTAGGTCATCTCCCCTGGTGCTCTCTGTTCAGTAATATAAGTCCCACCTTTGCTGCCTTTCGGGGAATCAATGGCCTCTTCCCACCCTCCCTCGCCATAGGTTCCTGGAAGTGTTCTTAATCTACTGCCATTCAGCCAAGCAGTGGTTGACCATTGAGAAGTACATGACTGGGGAGTTCCGGAAGTACAACAACAACAACGGTGATGAAATTGCCCCCAGCAACACCTTGGAGGAGCTGATGTTGGCTTTCTCTCACTGGACCTATGAGTATACTCGGGGAGAGCTGCTGGTTTTAGATCTGCAAGGTGATTGATAGCTGAGGATTTGATACAACAAGCATGAGGCAAAGTTCAGGAAACAGTGACCAGGGATTGCTTTCTCAATGTCATTGTCACCTACATTTTTTTTTTTTTTTTTTTTTTTTTTTGCGGTACGCGGGCCTCTCACTGTTGTGGCCCCTCCCGTTGCGGAGCGTAGGCTCCGGACGCGCAGGCTCAGCGGCCATGGCTCACGGGCCCAGCCGCTCCGCGGCATGTGGGATCTTCCCGGACCGGGGCACGAACCCGCGTCCCCTGCATCGGCAGACGGACTCTCAACCAGTGCGCCACCAGGGAAGCCCCTGTCACCTACATTTGACCCCAGCTCTTTCTTTACTCAAAGCCATAGTTAAGGCCTTTCAGTGGAGACATTCCTTGGCAGTATGTACCTTTTTTTTTTCTTCTTTTAAACAGGAGATGGTATGTGTTTTCTGAATTTATTTATTGTTTGTGGAACTGTTCTAAGTGGGAGGAACCAGAGAGGTGTCCCGAGAGATCATGCAAGAACCAGGATGGGTAATGTATGGAGTTGCTCCATCTAGCTTTGAAGGGAGGTGGCACCATTTATTTCAGAGACGTTGTACAGTGATGATCATGGGCACCTACTATGCTGTTTCTCACCTATAGATCAAGAGAAAAATGTAGGCAGATGATTAGCTGCCCAGAATTTAAAGTCATCTAAAATGTTAAACGGGCAATGAGTTTTATACCCAATTTTCCAGTTTTATGGCCTTTCTTTGAACTTATGTTCACAATAACACTTAGGCATGCATTTATACACACAGGAAAGTTTAAATTCTGGTCATTTCTCATGATTTTGAGCTCAGTATTTTAGCAGTTTATAGTTTAGCTTGTTCTCTTTGCTGTGTACCTTGATATAAGAGTTCACAAAAGTATAAACTCAGTCTGTGAAAGGCAACTTAGTGCGCTCTTATTTAATGGAAGCCTTTGATCAATGCATCTTTCTACTCTCAACACCTCACATGTGACTTATAATCCTGCAGCAGGAAACAGAGTATCTCTAGCAGGTTTTCCTTGCAGGGACAGAACGAAATATGTATTAAGGTCAAAGTTTAGTCCCTGGGCTCACTGACTGGGGCTTTGGTTTTAAATAAGGGATTTAGCCCAGGCACTTTCATAGAAGTTATCTCATTTAATCCCAGAAGCAGCACCTTGAGGTAGATATTATGGGGACTTTAGGCCCAGAAAGTTTAAATAACTTGCCCAAGGTTGCACAGCGGCTTAAGCGGAAGCCAAGATGCAGACTTAAGCTGGTTTGACCATCCGTGTTCTTTCCTTTTCACTGTTCTGTCTTTTATTTCTCTTTAAGTTTCATAGCCATTGGACATTACCATGTTCTGGTTCATTTAAAATGATAGGGCCTTTTCCTTGTCCTCTCTGACTTTCCCATCTCTCCACACCTGGGATTCTGTGCTGAAAGCCAGGCTTGGAGGATGGAGACAGTCGAGATGAACAGGCAATCCTGGGACATCGTGAGCAATGTACACTAAGACTGCAAACCCATTTTGACTGAAACTTCTGTCACATGCTCAGGGATGTGTGTGTGTGTGTATATATATATATATATATATATATATATATATATATACACTTTTCAAACTACACATAAGTCCTTCTGTCCTTTCAGATCTATGCTGTTCACAAGGTGTGAATTATATTTCTAACCCTCAAACACAATATTTTAGGAAGCAATATAAACAAAGTTAAAACAGTCAAGATGATTCAGCTTTTAAACCAGCAAGTACAGTATGATCCATGTAAACCCAGCACACTGATGCCCAAGGCTGCTTTTGTAGCTCATGTTGGGGAAAGGTTGATTGTTTTCATCTATACTTGAGTGTCTGTGCTTTGAGTTTTGGGTAGAGATGTTTAAAAAGTAAAAAACAAACAAAAAAACAAAGAAAAACTTCAAGGAAGTAATGATGACTCTTCAGTGTGTTTTTGTTTAATGATGCTTATATTTGGGGATTTTTATGTCTCTTAGTAAATCCAAAGTGACGTTAAACAGAACAAACACTGCATTAATAGTCTTGGGGGAAAAAAAGGAATTAACTTTATTTTTTTACTGGGCAATTATGTGACTTGCAGAAATAGACCACTCCAAATAAACGATGTGAAAACATTGACCTTCAAAGGAGGGAAGAGTGGACATCATAGAATGAACATGAAGAAATTGAGATACTTATCGGAGAGTTTTGCCGATTGGTTAGCCCTGAATTTATGGAAGAACGAGAATCCTATAATAGTAATTACAAGCAGTTATATTACTACTGCTATTAGCTAACATTTACTAAATAGTTATTTTGTGTCAGTCACTCCGTTAAAGGCTTATGTGCATTAATATGTTTAATCCAAGCCAGGTTGGAAAGGAAAAATGGGAGAATATAATGTATTCTTAAAATATCATAATAGTTTTCAGTTCAGTTATGTTTTACATTTAATTGATTAGTATTTTTAGTCTTTGGAGCGATGATGTGCGTTGTCTGGGTGGCAGGGAGTGGAGACTGAAAGACAAATTAGCTGCAGTTAGGAGAGGCCCTGTCGTCAGGGTCCTGGGGGCTGACTCCTGGCTCCACCGTGAATTAGCTGCATGACCAGGGAGCAAACACCTTGAGTCCCACTTCCCTCATTTGTAATAATAATGGTAAATAATGTTAGGCACTTAACTCAGAGGGCTGTTAAGGGGCTGAAATTAAGCAAGATCCTGACACAGTGAATGTTAGTTATTGTTGTTAGTATTAGTCTCTGTGTGGCTTGTTAAAATGGAAGTTAATCTTCAGTTGTGGGTAGTCTCCTCTTAGCTGTGTGGTCCTGGTGATACTTGAGGGAGATCCCAGCTTTGGCCTCTGTAGAGTGAAGCCCTGATCAGCTTTCTGTGCTTCCTGTTGCTTTGAGGGAAAGAAGGAATGAGAAGCACTCCGGCAGTTTGTTCTTTCAGTTTCTTCTTTTCTTCTCTTTACTTTCTTCCAAGGGAGTGCCAATCATTAACCCAGGAGCTACCACATCAGGCCACGAAGCTGAACTCTAGGGAGAGGGTTGACTAATTTCTGATCACATGTAATTATACTGTAGTCTTCCAGTCTCCTTCCATTTAAAAATCTTACACGTGAGAGCCTGAATCGTCATCATTATATGTGAAATCCAATATTTAGTTTCCAGCAATAGGAATGAAAAACAATTGTATTTCAAATTACAGTGGTCTGTGGCATGTTTTTTTTTTTTTAAGCTCACTATTTTTTTTTCAAATAACTTTTGGAGATATTAATTTTTTATTCAACAAAGCAGTTTCCAGGATAAATCAGCATTAGCATCAGCATCTGCTGCTACAAGGAAGGTGACTTCTTTCCATTGATGTAGAAGTTCACTGATGCATCCCAAGGTGATTGGAATCAGAATGTAGGTCTCTGAGTTTCTCATAAGGGTGTGCTATGTATTGCCTGTACATGGGCATTTACTCTGTTAATGCCAGTAAAGAGAGAGCACTGGAATTTTTAGATCTTAAAATGTCTTATTGTCTTTCATGTTTTCCAAATATCTATGTACGTGGGTAGGATGGGCACCTATGTTAAAGTTTGCCAATTGGGTGACTCCTGTGTAGCCCGGAGAGGCTGGGGTGGTAGTAGTTGGTGTGGTGGTGCAGCATGATTGGTTCTCTGAACCGCTTTCTTTTTTTAACTCATTGGAATGCCCCTTCTGCCATTCAAGGGTCCCAAAAGATGTTTTTAGTAGTTAAGCTTTGAGCTGTCAGATTGGGTTTAGGGATATAAAGGTTTGTAGAAACTCTTTACCCTCAGTCTTATAGGAGGTTCTATTCATTAGGAAATAGTACTTTAAGAAAGTGAGATAATCAGAACATGATTTTACCAGTGGTAAGAAAATAGAATTTTACTTCACAAGAGCTCTTGATAGAATAAAGACAATAAAAATAGCAGTTGACATGTTTCAGCTTCTTCTGGATCAGACCTTTTGCTAAGCAGTTTGTATATGCTAGTTCATGTAATCCTCTCAGTAACCGTATAGGATAAGGCCCGTGATTATCCACACTTGCAGGTGATACAGTTGAGACTCAGAGAGATTAAAGAAGGTGTCCAGATCACACAACTAGGGAGTGATGGGGCTGTGAGTGGGACCCAGATCCTTTGACTTCTGCCTATTTAACAGGCTACAAGACTGAAAGTAAATGGGAGCTGATGTGATTTTCATAGACTTTTTTTCCCCCTATAAAACCTCCTATTCCACAATTCTTTAGGTATTGTGCGTATTTCAGCTTAAATTTACAGTTTACTCAGACATCAGCCTAAAGCTTTCATCACTGCTGGGAACTGTAGGCATAAAGTGATGTCTGAGCTTAAATGTGTGGAGGATTTGTAGCTTTTAGTCTCTCTATTGGTGGTACATGGGCTGTCTGTTTGTTGTTTATTTACTACATAGTTAAACATAGTTGTTCTGTTTATTTGCTACATGTTTGCTGTATAGTTAGGGTCTTGTTAGGCTGTTCCTTTTTATATCTGTAATGAGAAAAGCATAAAGAGCCCAGCCTATTCATATGACTTTTTCTTTAAAAAGCAAAGCACATTTTGCATACTGCCCCTTGAGCCTGTGTTTCAGACTTATTTTTCCTTTCCCTATTCAAAATCAGTGTACAAAGAGATTCTAAGCCAAGTGTTCTGAAAGGGGCTCTGGGTAGAATTCAGAAGATCTGTGTACTTTGATGAAAAAACAAATTAAAATTATACCTAGGGGCTTCCCTGGTGGCTCAGTGGTTAGGAATCCGCCTGCCAATGCAGGGGACACGGGTTTGAGCCCAGGTCTGGGAAGATTCCCCCATGCCGCGGAGAAACTAAGCCCGTGAGCCACAACTACTGAGCCCACGTGCCACAACTACTGCAGCCCGTGTGCCTAGAGCCTGTGCTCTGCAACAAAGAGAAGCCACCGCAGTGAGAAGCGCGCACACCGCAACAAAGAGTAGCCCCCACTCGCCGCAACTAGAGAAAGCCTGTGCACAGCAACGAAGACCCAATGCAGCCAATAAATAAATACATTTATTTAAAAAAAATTACACCTTTATTTCATTAACCTATAGCTGAAATTCATCATTTCCTTCAGTTATAACGGAGACGACAGATCACAGTGGCATTAGCAGTACCCGTGACTGTTTGCAATAGCAATTACAGGTATTAACATAGCACATTGCAGTGTTGGCAGATATGTCAAAATACTGGTTGTATTTATTCCTTGTTGGATGTTATAGTGTTATTAGACTTGTGCTTGATCCTGTTATTTAACATACTAATAAAGAAGCACGTGTATTGCAGTACAATTTAAAAAATATTTTGATCACTGTATTTCAGTATCATTGCTTTCCTTTGTAATCTTACGTATTCAAACTATACATTTAAAAACATTATTCTGAGAAGGGGGTACCTTAGTTTCATCAGACTGCCAAAAGGGTCATGACCCAAAAAAGGTTTAAAACCCCCTACTTATTTTCCTAAGGAAGTCAGTTTCTCAGGGGAATGGTCAAAAACTATAAGGATTACCTTTTCTTGTGAAAGGTTTAACATATGGTAAAACATACAGAACATAGTAAAAATCTTTCTTTTTTAAAGTAGTGGTTAGAAAATGTGTTGGGTTTTTTTTTAACAAATAGAAATATACAATAATGTTATACATTTTATTTGATTTTTAAATAAATTTCCCACAAGGTTGGTCTCTTCCAAGGCAAGAGGACCAGTGCTGACTAGAGGACGATCTCAGACATTGTCGGCTTATGCCCACATGGTGCATTCACCTGTCTGACTGGCTCACCTGTGAAATGCTGCCTTTGGAAGTCAGCTTCACCACCATTCACATTTTATAACAGATTCACTTTGGTGTTGATCCCTGTCTTGATAAATGTTAGTTTTATATGACACGTTATCCTTTTATGCATTGGTGCCGTTTTTTAAGAAGTAAAATTTATTGAAGGATCACATACATTCAGGAAATTACACACAGCATGAGCGTACATCTTAAAGAATTTCCACAACTGAACATGTGTGTGTAACCAGCACCCAGATCAAGCATGTGGGGTGTTTGTATTCTTCTGTTTATAAACACTATATACATATATATATATGTATATGTATATATATATATATATATATATGGCGTTTGACATGTGTCTTTGATGGAGCGGAGGTGGTACCTGCAGAACCACACAGCACCTTGCACCTTTCTGAGCACTGATGGACTCCATCTAAGGAGACCACGGACTAGGGGGAAGGACACAAGCTTTGGCTTAGCTTCAATCCTGTTACGACCTCTTGTGGTCTGTGCAACCTCTGACAAGTTGCTTAATCTCTTTGAACATCAGTGTACTCATTGGTAAAATGAGGCTGTGAGGATGCTAATACTTTTCTTTCACGATTGCCAAGGATTAGAAAAAATAAAATTAGAAGAAATAAAATTAGAATGTCTAGTATGTACAAGTGGTAAATGAATGATGGATGCTATCATCAGGAAGTGTGAACACATCACAAAAACACTTTTTTGTAGCCTAGTGGTTTATTGCAGCATGATAGAGGGGGTTGCGGGCGACAGGGCATCAACTAAAGTTTTCAAACTTGCCTGGACAATTTAGTAGAGTTAATTCACATAATGTTGAGTTTACTACAGGGTGGGTGTCTAGTTAGTAGTAGAGTTAATTCACATGATGTTGAGTTTACTACAGGGTGGAAAGAAGGTAGGTATAAGAAAGAATTTTAAATTTGGTTATTATTTTCTTGAATTTCTGAGAAAATGAAATTCCCCATTTGGTAAATGAATTTTCTTTTTCTTTGGAGGTGTTGGAGAAAATTTGACAGATCCATCTGTTATAAAACCTGAAGAAAAACAGTAAGTTAATTTATCATTTAGAAAATTGCATTTAACACATTGTACATGGTTTCTTAAAAATAATTTTTAAACATTTCTATATCTTGCCTAGATCCTAGAAAGATTTTGATGTCCCTTTTATCTATATCTGTATCTATATCTATATCCAAGAATATCTACATCCAAATACAATACAATAAAATACAATAAGATTTAAAATACAATAAGATTTTAAAGAATGCATAGATTAGGAAATAGGGGCAAAAAGAAAATAAGGAAATAAAATAAGATTAAATCTGGAGTTGTTAGTACACAAAAATGGAAACTATGTATAAAGACCAATGCAGTGGGCAGAACTTTCTTGCAAATTTGCCTCTGAGTTTTCTAGTGGCCCAGACAAAAGAGAAATATGGGTAAATTCAGCCTCCTTAGGCTTTGACATGAAAACAATTAATGTCATAGGAGAAGCACAGTTTCCTTGTTGTCATCACAGTGGAGTCATTGCATCTTATCATGGGCACTGTCTTCCATTACATGCCTATAAAATGAAAGCTGAGGGCATGAAGTGTGGTATTCAGTAGCAGCAAATCTATGAGAGGACAAAACAGTGGGGCTTAAATATGGAGCCATCAGATTGTTAATTCAGGACTGAAGTGTAAATTATATAGAAGGATGAGTCATCTGCCTAGCCTTTGAATTCCCATGGGCATTTTATCCCATAAGCAGGCTTTTGGGAAGACTTGGCAGTAGAGGAGGTGGTATTCTTCTGTTAAAGGTGGAGTAAAAAGAAGAGATGGTGATGATTAAGGGAGGATCAACATGGCAGATGACAGTGGTTTTCAAACATGAGCTTTCATCATAGTCACCAGGAGAGCTTGTTAAAACACAGATTGCTGCCCCCTACCCCCAGCCTTTGATTACCCCGGTTTCTGATTCAGTGGGTTTGGGATGGGTCCAAATAATGTAACAAGTTCCCAGATGATTCTAATTCTGCTGGCCTAGTGCCCACACTCTGAGAAGTGCTAGCATACAAAATTCTAATTTCTTAGTCGTCCTAAATGTCTATACTTGGCCCCTGGGTTGTAAAACACACACACACACACACACACACACACACATATAATTATATAAGTGGGCAATTCATATATGATGAAATCTGAAACTTTTACTTCCCTCCTATTGGACTCATATTGTAAATATTCACTGCTTTAATGCGCTGTTCTTTTACTGAACAATTTAATCTAAATATGGTACCATTTGTAGGCATCTATGCAAAGAGGTACATCTAAAAGTGTATTAGCTACCCTGTGAACTAAGAGAGCTAGAGAAGATAAAGGTGAGCCATGTTGCTCCTGTGAATCCAGATCCCATGATATTTGACCATGGAGTTCATGTTGTAACCCTTAGGGTACAGATAAAGGCTTTGTTATTTTTCACTGTAGCAGAGTTGAAGTGTTTTTGGCTAAAAATACATATTATTTCTTCAGCAGCCCAGTGTGCCCAAGGGTTTTTAGTAGGAACCTGTATTACAAGTACTTCCTTTATAATTTGGCAGTAAAATTTTTTTTTGCATGTAAAATGGATCAAGTTGATGTATACTCTATCACTTATTAAATTTTGACCTTGGTATATATATGTAATATGACCTGAATATTTCCAACTTTTAGAATTCTAAGAAGATTATATTATTCCTCTTGACAGTTGAGTATTTAACTGCATTCTATAGGCCAGTGGGTCTCAATTTCTATTAGGGTCACCTAGGGAACTTAAAAAAAAAAAATGCTGCTCAGAATTAGCATCAAGTCAGAATCTCGGAGTATAGGACCCTGATGTCTGTATTTTTCAAAAATTCCCCATGTGATTCTAATGGACAGTCAGGATTGGGAGCCTCTGTCTTATGTCAAACTTTATTTTTTATGACTTGAGGATGTCATAAACTTTGGAAGCTGATAGATTGGTATCGCTGTAGCCTGTTTTGTGGGGTCACCTAATTTTGGGTGCAGTTGGTCTTCATGGTGAAGATAATAAGTATTATTTTCTCACAATGTGGTGAATTACATCAATCAGTTCAATGAGGCTCACATTTTGGGATGCCGTCTATTTGTTAAACTTTTGCTACACAAAGCACGGGCCATGAACCAATAGCATTAGCATCACCTGGGAGACTGTTAGAAACACAGACTCTCAAGACCCTCCCTAGACTTCCTGAATAGAATCTCAATTTTCATAAGATCTTCAGGTGTTTTGGTATAAATTAAAGTTTGAGAAGCAAGTGCTTTCACATGTTGTTTTATTCTTAACAACAACCTTGGAAGGAAGTGTCTTCAATCCCAGTTCACAAATGAGAAAACTGAAGCTCAGTGGAGATGGCAACTAGCCTATGAGGAGAAGGGGGTCAATGAAAGGGAATGATCCTCTACCAAAAGGAAAGATGTTTTGTGGTGCAAATTCTGATATTGTCTCTAATGCCTTTTGTCTCTTAACTTTCCCCAACCTTTTGCACATGAAGACAAAGTCATCAGACCTGCTCCCCCAAATGCTTTCTGGCCACTTAACTTGGTTCCTCAGGTCATTGACCTTCAGTGGAGGCTGCCTCAGTGTTATTGGTAGTTTGGGATTGCACCTTTTTTTTCACTTAACTGCCTTGATGGTTTTGGGCATTTGACAAGTATGAAATGATGATGATGATGATGAGATGTTCTTTAGTAAATCTCTGTGTACATGGCACTAATTAGCATTTCCTTGAAGGTGGAACCAAGCTACCTCCTGCTCTTCTGTGCTGTGAAAAATCTGGAAAACAGTTGTATATTTTTTCAAACGTTGTTATCTGAGACTGCAAGGCTGTAGGCATGGCGTATGAATGTCCCTACAATCCTCCTTCACTCTCCCCTGCACAGGGAGTGGTCGAATGCCTGATACATACATATTATAGTAATTTTGATTCTTTTGTCTTAACTTTAACAAAGCTCATAGAGGGAAACAGTTTTGCTTACAGCCTTTATCTGAGAATCAATGTTACATTTCTAAGTTGGGAACTTTCATGCTTTATTGGGGGGAAGGAAAGGCAGCGTGGAATGCAAAGGAGTGAAATATTCCAACAGGGTCATGCCAGAGAGACGATAAAAGGAATTCTTCAGTTTTAATGACTAAAATAACGCCTTCATTTTTCACTTTATCAGCATCATAGAGTTCCAGTACTAAATATTGCGTGCTTCTATTTCTTTGCCATATTTGGTTTCACCTTATAGAAGTGGTTCCTTACCAGATGGATTGAAAGAGGAATAGTTAACAGAGGCAGCTTATGCAGCCTGGTAAATACCACCAGAGCCGTATTTTGTAAGGGCGATTGAGTGACCAGGAAAGTTAATCCTGGGTGTCTGTTCACGTTGTCTTCCCGAGAGATTTCCTCCACCTACTCGCCTCAGAGCAAAGAGGCAATCTGAGATCAAACTGACATCAGCCCTCATTCTGAGCTTGGCACATCTTCAGAGCAGCTACTGTTATTCTGCCAAAAGGAAGTGGAAATTGAGATAAATGTTTCAATACTCAGATGGAAAAGTCCATTTTTACACCACATCCCTTTTGAAAAACCGCATTCCTTAGAAGCGAAATTTATTGTTTCCTTTTGTGATAGTTTGCTTTTCTTTTTTCTTAAGACGTGGTATTTAAGAGCAGTAATTGAGTTCAGATTTTAAAATGTGCTGTTTCCCACTCTGCATGTCATTAAAATAAAATATTAGCTTTCATAAAGTTTCTTTGGAAGTGTTTCTGGTGTGCTCTATTCCTTGGTGTGTAGAGTGTCAGCCGAAGAATAATGGTTGTGAATGATCAAATAATGGATGAACGTTGATCCTAAAATCTGCTAAGGATCTATTATAATTATAGAGTGTTAAAAATGTGCCTAAAATATACTGATTTACTTCCACAAAATCATCATCTCCTAGTTGTCTTATCTTTTCACAAAGAGCCCAGCTATAGCAGTTTGCAGGGTAGAAGTAGCCATCAAAAGAGCCATGAATACTGGGTTTCGGGTTTTGTCGGGCTTTTGTGTTTGAGGACATTGGTTATTTTCAGAAAAGTATGTGGGTTTGAAACAATGCATATCAATTTTTTCAGAAGGGGTGTTCCAATACCAAGTTTATTTTACTTTATACTTACCTTTCGGGTATTCTAGTAGACCAGTTGGTAATGAATGTCATTCTCTCATCTCATATGCATTAAAAAGGGTCTCACTGTATTTTGTTTTAATGTGGTACATAGAAAATTCACTTTTCTATCAGATTAGCGTGGAAATGAGTTTCACAGTAGGTCTTGGAGTTGGGTACAAAGATTGAAGTGCATTTGAATTTTAAATTTGCAAACCTAACATTGTTGCTTCCCCAAAGTGCTCTGTTCTTTGTTGGCTCCTTCAAGTTTACTGGGTTACTATGGGATACTGTTCGGTATCTCAGAGAATCCTAGTTGAGCTCCTTTTTCTGAGCTGTGATCTAATTGATATTCTGATATTTCCTCTAGATCAAGAGGAATGGTGTTTGGACCAGCCAATTTAGGGGAAGATGCAATTAGAAACTTCATTGCAAAACATCGTTGCAACTCCTGCTGCCGGAAGCTCAAACTCCCGGGTATGCCCCCAAACGATTCTATTTTTCTCTAAGTAAATCTCTCATTGAACAACATCCATTGTAACCTGGGATAGAGTAGAAAATCTTAATCACATTTTTATCTCATTCGCAGTTGAGGCCTGACTTTCTGACTGCAAATTTTTCAAGTCTCTAAAGGGATTAAAAGGACAGGGATTTACTTCAGGTTCTGCCAAAATGTGATAAAACAACATTGGGCCCAATACTTGTCACAGTCTCTCCAAGGGAAAAGTTCCTCCTACTTAATTGGGGCAAAATTGGACAGAGGCAGGTCTCTGTTCCCCGCCCCGCCCCCTCCCCTTTGGGTCTTGAGTGGTGCCCACAGAGTTTCTATTCTATTCTTATTTACTCATTGGACACTTGGGAGGGTGTGGCATGGAGGGAAACAACAGCTATCAATTAAAGTAGTGCTTTTCACTATAAAAACCTGCCACTTTCAACATACATCACAAGGTATATTTTAAAAATCTGATTAGATAATATGACACACTTTCTCTGAAACTAATAGAGTCAGCACAGAAAAATATTTCTAACATAAAAGTAAGCGGCTGGAGGTTTGTGTCCCCCAGATTGGCAGCCCCAGCTCTGCTGCATTTTTTCCTTTTATCTCAGAAGGGATGCTTTATGTCTGTCTCAGCTTGCTCACTAATTTTCTAAGGTTGCGCCACACTTGTCCTTAGAATGGAATTTCACGTCTTTTAAGCTGAGTAGCCCTTCTAGCCTTATCATAAATGATCAAACCCTGAATTGGAAATCAGTAATATCCATTGTAACCTGGGATGGAGTAGGTGTAAATTTACAACAAAGAAAGGCACTTTCTAATCTTGTTGGAGTTAGAGGTAGGAGTTGCCCTTGTGGGCACGAGGTAGCAGAAGACTAGGGGGTGGAGCAGATTCCAGTTCCTGTGGGAAATAGCTTATTAGCCAGGGGTGGTGGTGGTGGGGACATCAGACTGGAGCAGTACAGACAGGAGGGGTCTCGATGTCTTCTTGGAGCTGCCCAGGACCCCTTCTCACAAACCACCCAGAAGAACTGGGCAAAGAGATCAGTCCATAGCACATTGGCCAAGCTGCCCACTGGCCTCCTCTGGTCAGAAGGAGCCCAGGAAGGAGAGGGGGCTGGGCTTAGTGGCATCCAGGCCCCCAGGTAAGGGCCCTGTGGGAGGCAGGAGCTGACACATATCTCCATCCTGTGATTGCAGGCTGGAGTCCAGCCCATTAACTCAGCATCCTCAGGCGCTGACCTCTTCCCAGGACTGATTCATTGTTTCCTGGGCAGGGCAGCTTCTCATTCTTGATCAGGGACTGTATCTGGTCAGCCAGGAGAAAGGGGGCCTTGAGGCATAACTCACTGCTTCCATCCAGTTAGCTCTTCCATATGATTAAGATTTCCTCCCTCCCTCCCTTCCTTTCTTCCTTTCGTTCTTTCCCTACCATGGTGGCTTTTGAGTAATTCAATAATTTCTCCATTTCTGGACCTAATCCTTGCTTCCTTTCAAAACCTTAGTTAACACATTTAAATGGAGATAAAAAAATATCCTGATTTACTTGAACATTTGGTAATTTGAATTTTAAAAAGTTTAGCTCGGAAAACAGGATTGGGGTGATTTTTCTTTTTGTTTATGTTTTACTTTTTTTTTCTTTTTTTTTTTTTTTTAAGAGAGGCAGTTCAGGATAGTATAAGAGCATGGGATTCATAGGTTGAGCTCACATCCCAGAAATGCTTTTTGCTAGTTTTGTGACCTTGGCCCTCATTCTCATCTGTAAGCTGGGGATAATAGCACCTATCTCATAAATTTGGCGTGAGGGTTGAAGTGATGTAATTACTGTTGGTTATTATTAAACTATAATATGTATTAGTTTTATGTCCAGATAATCCCCATTTAACATTAAAAAATAATACAAGGAATGCATGTTTAAGGTTAACAAATTTAATCAACACAGCATACAGTGGTTTACAAACATTTAAAGGTCACTCTCCTCCATAAGTTTCTCCCCAAGGGTTACCTTTATTAATGATTTCTTTTGATGATTTCCCTGTGAAATTAAAGGAGGAGCCTTCAGGAAGCATAAGATCTGATAATTGGATGAAGTCTTTATAGGTGCAGCCAATCCTGAGGTACAGCTTTGTTGCAGAAAACTGACCATTGACGTCCCGAGTCCACCATTTTGGCTGCACTCTCTGGCTCTGCCATCATTCAACAAGTGAAAATGCCCTGTTTCCAGTTTGGCCTCACTTAACTCTGGGCAGGTCATGTCTTATAGGGCACCGTGTATTTAGTCAAGCAACCAAAGCTTGCCTCCCCTGCCCCAGTAAACACAGCCTTGGGGAGTTAGAGTCACACATGTGCATGGTGGGGTGTAATTTGGACATGGTTGAGGGTTTGAGTTTCACATATCAGTGGCCCGAGGGAGCAGAGTCCTCTCTGAGCACTTGGCCTAAAGTCCTGAAGTCCAATCTATCTGTGTGAATATTATGTTCTTAAGGATTCTCTGTAACTGTCTTAATTGTCTTCCTTGCAGATTTAAAAAGAAATGACTATTCCCCCGGAAGGATAAATTCCGCCTTTGGACTTGAAATCAAAACTGAACCAGCTGAGGAGACTCCAGCAGAGGAAGAGGGTAATAATTCTCCAGAAGACCTCACACGATTGTAAGAAAGGGAGAAGTAAGAAGATGACAGCCCTTGCCCTCCCTTCTATGAACTCTATGGTAACATAGATTGATTGATGTAACACTGGTTATGTCAGAGCCTCTGCCGGGATGGCCTTACCCTGAGGGCCTCCTGGGACATGCCTTCTGAGCCTCATGTCTCCCCTCCCCAAGGACCTCACTGGTGTATGATGAACGGCTTCTCCTACATATTGACCTGTGTGCGGGGTGCTTTGCGTGTGTTCGTCATTCTCAAGTTGCACAAGAAGACAGATGACTCAGCCAGGAATGCTGCTCTTCATACCTCATTCCTTGTGCAGAATGCTGGGCACTAAAGAACCAGGCAGATAAATTTAATTTATTTTCTTACTATGTGTGCAGACTCTAACCTCCACTACTATTCATCACCTCACCCACATATTGTATTTATGTATATATGTACATAAAAAAGTCACTTGACTCCCTCCTCTCCTTTCCAGCAGCATAGGGCTTTGAAGAGCGACACAAAGGAAAACAACGGAGTAAGGGTGTATTTGCACAGGCTGGAGCACGCTCCAGTACAAACTAACCAGTAAAATGTTAGCATCCTGGTGAAATCTAGATGGGTTTCAATATTGTCAGTGAATCATATGATAACCGGGCATTTCAGGTTTCCCTGGAAGAGAGGAAAGGGAAATCTAAAACAAACGCCCCTGCATCCTTTTTTTTTTAAGGGAACAAGGATATATAAAACTAGAAATCATTAAGAAATGTTGTCCCTTCCCTTACGCTCAGGGACACTATTGGTTAGAGAGTTGACTAAGCCAGCCTCTAAAGTATTACTCTCTTTTTCAAAGCTGGGTATATAATGTTACAAGCTAAATTACTTTATGTCAGGTCCTATGAGGAAAGATGGGGTTTTTGAATGAAAACACGTTTCACAGGTAATCGCCTGGTTGAAATACAGAGTTCTGGTGGCTTTAACGAGTGCTGGAGTGTATATTTTAAGTATGGCCTGAGCACATGTAATCGGTTTCAGTGGCCTGAAGAAAGGGTCCCTGGAAGCCACACTGTACAGCAGTGGTCCCCACCCTTTTTGGCACGAGGGACAGGTTTCGTGGAAGACAGGTTTTCTACGGACCGGTTGCGGGGGGTGGGGGATGGGGGGGATGGTTCAGGCAATAATGCCAGTGATGGCGAGCGGAAGATGAAACTTTGCTCACTCGCTGCTCACTTCTTCCTGTGCAGCCTGGTTCCTGACAGGCCGCAGACCTGGTCCGTGGTCCTGGTCCGTGGCCCCGGGGGTCAGGGACCCCTGCTGTACAGCATATTTGGGGGATCGGTCATCCCTCTTTCGCACTTATCAGGGTCACCCTACCTCAGAACAAGCACAAACTGTTCACACAAGGAGGAGTTGGAGGGCTGGAAATCTTCTCCCCACTCTTCCTGCATCTCCTTTCCTCATTATAAAGCGTTCCAATCTACCAGCAACAGACCTCCTGGATTTGAAATTTTCAACTTATCTTTCTCGTTAGCCCTTACATTAGCTGGCTTGCTTTTTAAATCAACACTCCTGCCTTCTGAGGTTATACTTTGGGGAAATGTTGCCCAGGGATAGGGGGATGGAAAGCCAACGATTTGATTTGCCAAAGATAGTGTCTGGCTCTTGTGAGATGCGCAAGGGCTGATTTACAGCCTTTTTACTTTGGTCTTTGGGGTGGTGGGAGGTGGGAAACTTGGGTGATTTCTTGATTGGCAATGAGGATAAAATGTTAATGCTTTTTTCAGAGCTTAACTGCTTTATCCTATTCTGCAAATCAATAAGGGATCTCTTTGTGCTCACTTCAGAGCCGTGTTCAACTATTGGAAGGAGGCAATTTGCCTATCCAAGCCAAACTAAAAGCATTAATTCATTGGTCAAATATTTGTTACCTGGAATGGAACTTGAAAAAACACATTTTGATTTTAATTTTCTGTGTTATGATTTTCTCACTCTCTTTTTAAGAAAAATCACCCAAATAACATTTTAAAAAGGTGAACCAGCTGCTGGGCAGAGGTCACTGTGGGATAGCTTGCATGCAGATACCAATGTGACAATCATGACTTTGATTCATGACCACAAATGAATGAATTCATCCATTTAGTTAATTTTATTCAACAGATATTTATTAAGTGCCTTCCCTGTGGTGTGTAAGTGATGAGGGTGCAATGAACATAACATTTCTTTGCCCTCAGAAAGTGTTATATCTCACGTTTCTTTCTTTTTTGGTTGTTGTTACAAGTTTGGATTTCTGGTGAGTGCTAAAAAATTTGACTTCTGGGCAAATGTTGAATCCAGAGATGTATTCCATACCCTATCTGCCAGTGGGCAGTAGGTTCAGACTGGAATAAGAGAATTAGGGCAAATAAAAGGACATAGATGGGGCTGGTTTTAGGAACCACTGAGGAAAAATGGATTGCATAATCCTTGTATGAGCCCTTAGCCAATCTCACAGATGGAAATCTGAACCTGGGGACCAGAGAAGCAGCCAGGTTCCGGGGAGTCCTTCCTGAAGGCATCCTGTGCATGGGTATTCCCCTCCATGGGGCTGTACATTCCTGGAGTGACTTTTGCCCCACGACATCTTAAAGCTTCTAACAACTCTGGGGAATGAGATCAGATATAGTTTTGGGTGTTCCTCACCCTCTTATTTTCTGTAGCTTTGCAAAACAAGTACTGGGTGACTAAAACTTCCCTACCAACCATTTAATCAAAAATTGAAAAAAAAAATTTGTTGTTACTGTTTTAGTTGAGACGGATCACTCAGTTTCTAGAAGTCATGACACAGATGCTCCTGCCATGGCTTGTTACCCTTCTCCATCAGTCACCGGCATCTAGCACGAAGTGTGGCACATAATAAGCTTTCAACATTATTTGTTGAAAGAAATAATAAAACCCTCACATGATAATGGATTTCATTCACTAGTTAATAAATCAGATTTGCATTTTTAATCTAGAAGGGAATGATTACCAATTCCTTAAGACCCAACACAATTCTTTTGATCTCTCTCTGTTTTAATTTTCCAGGAAATAGCTTTTAACAACCTACACCTTGTCTGTTGAATTCTCAACCAGTTCTTGCCCTTATCGTTGTGGCGATAATACCAGAGTACCGTCCTTCTTACTGGTGACTATTGAAATGAGATGATAACTTCCCAGAAACTGCCTAGAAATAATCATCACTTTATTACCCTTTGAAAAGAAGATTGATAGAAAAGTCATTTGAAAGATGGTTCATTACCATGCCCTAGTATGATTTCTTTACTCACATCTCTCCAAAGCATGAGAAAGGGAGGATTATTCTCTGAGGTCGGAATTTGAAGGCTGTGTGTTTGCCTCTTTGAAGTCTTGGTATTTAATTTTCTGTAGTCATTTCTTGGGCAATTTTCTAAGAAACTAGTTGAAGCTAATTTATCATAAGTTAAAGTCAAATGACAGAAAAGATTTTTTTCTCCCTTAGCAGCATTTTATTCCACAGAGGTTAGCTTCTGAAGGAAAATGAGACTTAAATAGCATTTCAGATCTCCAGCCACATGGATGGGTACACAGAATAGAAAGGGTTCTGGAAACCACACTGATTTTTTTATTTAGCATAGTTATTATTTTGTGATTTTTCTTCCTGGACCTTGATATACAGATAATGAAATGCTCTCCTAAAAATAATTAGTTAAGTTGCTTAATTTTTCAAAAAGAAACTTTCAGTCCTCAAGAGATAACAACCCTTGGTCTCTATCATTGGCCGATTTGGTTTAACTTTATATAATTCTTTTAACCTTTGTCTTAAACCCTAACTCTGCAATGAGATGAGGTAACTTGCCTTACCTTTTCAAACAAAGGCAAACAATAATGAGAGAGTATTTATAAGGTCCTTTGAGAATCTCATTTGAAAGGCTTCTCGTGAGCATGGGATCCAGTTCAATAAGTAATAAGGGGTTTTCATTTTTCATATTATGTGACCATTATTTCATGTTTACAGAGGATGCTCAGTGGACTTGTTTCAGTATAAACACAAAAGTGGTTTCTGCTGTTTCTCTCTTTCCAAGGGGAAAAAGCTCATTGCCCCCTTTTTGTTTTGAAACTTAATTAAAGTAGTTCAAAATCAGGATGTTCACCATTTTACAGTGTCTCCTACTTATTTTGTTTATTGATGGATTTAGGTTTACACAGCTAATGTCTTTTGCCACCTTCTGCCCAAAGAAAGCCTTCCAGGATAGGTAAAGTCCAAATCTGACACCATCATTGGTGATATTTTTAGGAATGAAAAAAGAGCAGGTTCAGAATCTTGATATTTGCAAAGGTTGATGTTTTACAAAAAATTTAATTAGATTTAGATTTTGTCAGTGTAGTGCTGTTTAATAGTAAGAAAATTCTGCCTATGGCTTGCCAGTGTCTTTTAGTAACTAACTTCCTTTAGAATTCTCGTCTTCCCCTAGTGGTTTTCGTTTGTTTGTTTTTTGTTTTCATTTTGAACCTTTAGAAATTCCACCTGCTATATTAGTCAGAAAGTCCTTACAATTGTTATGGTAGAAACCCTTTGGCTAATGACTGTCCAAATGTGGACATAATAATTGCCTTTCACTGGAGGGATTTGGGGGAATCATCATTGGTGTCATGTGATTGCACTTTGGCTTCTAATGAATCTTTTTCTGTTTATCATATTGGTCACCAGTAAGAAGTCACAGAACCTCAGGATGCTTTGGTAACCAAAAGAAATCCTTGGTGTGTGTTATGGGCTGAATCGTGTTGAAATCCTAACCCCCACTACCTCGGAATATGATTGTATTTAGAAATAAGGTATTTACAGAGGTAATTAAGTTTTAATCAGGTCATTAGGGTGGGCCCTGATTCAATATTCCTGATATCCTTATAAGAAGAGGAGATTAGGACACAGACACACTGAAAGTGATGATCGCGTGAAGACCGAGAGAACGCAGCCACCTCCAAGCCAAGGAGAGAGGCTCGCAAGAAACCAGACACACTGACGTCTTGGACTCCCAGCTTCCAGAACCGGAGGAAAGAAATTTCTCTTGTTTAAGTCACCCAGTCTATGCTGCTTTGTTATGGCAGTCCCAGAAAACTGTTACAGTGTGTTGCCATGGAATTCTCTACTTGCCCCTGGAATTTTGTAGAAAGGGACTTGGGGAGCAGAGATGCTGGCAACAACAATGGAGAGAAGGAGGAGGAATGACCATTGGTTGCATGTATCTGCTGTGGGAGAGGACAGAGAATATCACGGATGGTAGCAGGACTGGTGAATTATTTTATTGAGAGAGTAGAGAGTGATGTGTTCTGGAGATCACCTGAGTGTTACAGAGGAAAACAAACATGGGCCGGGCTTCATGACATGGGGTGTTTGCCTACTGCTAAAGGGCTTCTGGGGATTGGAAGAGAGGTATGGTGATGATGTACAGTGTAGTCCTTAGTTTTGTACAACTTCCATATATATCCTATTTAAGAAATACTCATTGAGCTTTACCATGTGTTATGTCCTGACCCTAAGGTTAGACCTATGAGATAAGATCCATTTCTGTCTTCAAGGCTCTCCAAAACAAATAAGGAGTTTACAGTATACTGATTTGTCATTGCCCAGCAATGACAAATATTATTATTTTTAAAATATTATTATTATTATAGGCAATGTGTGTTGAGCACTCATTATGTTCTAGGCATTGTGCTAAATGCCCATTACAAAGATTTGAAAAGGCTGCTTATACGTTAGGCAACTTAATTAAGTCAGCTACCCAAGGAGGAGCCAGGATTTAAAGATCAATCAAATCAATGACATAGATGGCTAGGCAATACTAACCAGCACACTTAGAATTACTAGAGCGTGAATCCCTATGATGGTTTGAAACACAGATTTGGAAGTCAGACCTAACTTAGGCCACTGGATGAGAAAATCCAAACTGGCATTTGTGGAATGTTACCTTGTGTCCTCTCTGTACATGTCATTGTCAAGGAAATCTTTGCTGCACAGTAAATAGCCATTCATAGAGTGTGAGTCCATGGTAGAGGCACTTCCTCTTGTCATCATCAGAAGGTAAGTGCAAGATGATGAGTGGGTTCTTTTGAGTCTGGCACTGTGTCTGCCAATGAATTTTTCTGTTTCCACTTGCATTTCTGTCCTCCTTTTATGTCTTCCTAAAAAATTAGATATTTGTTGGTCAATGCAGCAGCTAACTATTTGATAGCATCTAGTGACATTCCAGTTTATCAATTTATAGTGAGAAATAGAATCTATGCAAACGACAAAACCTTTATCAGTCTGACCATCACACTGTGTCCCTGGAGGCCTTGGAAGCTGGATTATAATCAAAGGGTTGCATGAAGTGCGTGGAATCAGAACAGAGTTAGATAAATCACATATTGAATGGTTTCAGGCTAAGACATCCTGTTTCATCCCATCTTCTCCAGAGGTATGGGCCTTCCAGTGGGAGTGGAATACCCAAAGTGTGCAATCCAGACTGATTCCAAAGAACTGAAAGTGACCAGCCTTGAGAAATATGGATGATAATGAGAATTATTTTTCTCACGTCTTCCCTCCCTCCCTCTCTTCCTTGCGTCCTTCCATGCTTCCTTTCTTCTTCTCTCTTCATTTTCCTTTCTCTGACTTCCTATTTCTGTTACATCTTTTTATACCACACTGGCTGCAAATATGAACCAAGAAACGTCATTAATTTTACCTAAGTGAGGTACCTATTTTTCCAGAAATGTAGAATTAGAAAAAAAAAAGAGAGAGAACTAAAAGGATAGATGAAA
Source organism: Orcinus orca (assembly GCF_937001465.1). NCBI lineage: Eukaryota > Metazoa > Chordata > Mammalia > Artiodactyla > Delphinidae > Orcinus > Orcinus orca. Next base: position 75,777,097 of record NC_064564.1, on the reverse strand, counting down.
ATAATGAGATTTAAAGAGATTGTGTTTCACTCAAAGTTAATATAACTATATTGTCTGAGGAGAGACTAGAACTCAGGCCTTCCAAGTCATCACCATTTTTCTTAATAATGACTGAATTTGAGTTAAGGCAAATAATGTTCTCTTGTTGTATTAAACTTCTTCTCTGTTTTCTTAAAAAATATTCAGATGTTTCTGTGTGTGAATAAGTCTTTAACTAGGAAATCTTTATAAGGCTGTCATATGGGTCAAATAAGATTTACTTGTCTATGCTTTTCAAAGAGGATAATTCATTAGGTATCTGATTTTAGAATTCTAGTTGCAAAATGATATTGCAACTTAATGACTAATGATTTTAATATTTCACTTTACTTATTTGTATGTGTGTATATAATATGTGTGTTTATATAAGCAGAAAGTAGCTATTTGAATACCAGGCTTGGGCGACTGTTGAGATTTCAGTGAAAAGACTCTGTAAGACTTGGATTTCAATGAGTCTTTCAGATATTTCATTTTATTTAGGATGATTTGTGATTATTTCCTGTTGTCATAAAAGGCCACTTAAGCCTCTGGCATGCCTTGAATTGTCCCAGAAGGGGCTTCATGGAATAGTAGAAAGTTCTCTAAACCCTGAAACCAGGTGGACTTAGGTTTGAACTGAAGCTCTGCCACTGAATAATTTGTTACCTTGGGCAACTTGATTAACCTCTCTGAACCCAGCTTATCATATGAATATGGTACGATGATCTGTTAATATACTGACTTACCTTTCTTCTTGCTATTCTCCATCCCAAGACAGTAGGTGGATGCCCTTGCCTCAGGACCGTAATGGCTTACTGCATAAGTTGCAGGTCCCAATATGACAGCCGCTCACCAAGACATCTGGAAAATTGATGGGGGCTGGAACTTGGAGCTGGTGAGGCAGAGGAAGCCTACCCTGAGAAGAGAAGAGAGACTCACTCCTGGAGTCAGGGAAGATGATGGTGTTTTGTGTAAGAGGCATAGGGCTTGTGAAGGGCCAGTTCATGGATATCAGGACTGACTAAGAGCTATGGCCTGAGAAGTCACAGGGAACAACACGTGTCCATGCTAGTCATGGAGCACGTGGAGCCACCTGCCTGTGAGTGGATCCCGTGGGCCTGTGGGCCTGATGGCCAAGGTTAGAAGCCCTTCTCTGTTTTTCAAGCACCCGGTGAACTGCTTTTGTTCTTACACGTTTTGGAATCCCGAAATATGACTGAGACTAACTCTTTTGTCCTTTTGCAGAGAGCGGACCTCTCTCTAGATTTAGGAAAATAAGGTAATGTGCCATTTCTTGTACCTAAATGTTGTAGAGCAGATTCATCTGTGTAACCTAATGTCTACCAAGCAGGAGTAGTCTGAGAATTAGAGATAATGTACATGGAACACTTAGTACAGTGTCTGGCGCACAATAGTCATGCTGGGAAGTTGTTAATCATTATTATTGAAGATATTCTTATGTTATCACCAAAACAGTTTCCCACCCAGGATTGGTGGAGCTGGAGATGCTTCTCTCTTTTTAAAAAATAGGCTTTTTTAAATGACCAATTTTAGGTTCACAGCAAAACTGAACAAAAGGTACAGAGATTGGCCTTATACTGTCTGCCCCCACACATGCATAACCTCCCCCATCTGCTTCTCTTTTCAAACAAAAGGCTAATAGTTCATGACATTGATCCTAGAATGCTAGTATTTAAATGGTTCTGTATTAGGGGAGGCTGGGCAACAACAGTAAATCGGCACAAAAATGTGATGACTTGACACAATAGACATTTATTTCTCACTTAACATTCCAGGACAGACTGTGGCGAGTGGTTGAGTTCTCTGTTCCACACAGTCTTTCGGGGACCCAGGCTGACAAGTGGTTCTATCCTCTTTAACAGACGGGCACCAAAGGGAAAATGACGTGAAAGGGAAGAGAGCACATGGGAGGTTTTATGGGTCAGCCCTAGAAGTGGCACACATCCTTTTGTTCACATCCCATCAGCTAGAACTCCATCACACAGTCCTGCCTACCTGCAAAAGAGGCTAGCAACTGCAGTGTAGCAGTGCGTCCAAGAAAAAGAGAGAAAGGGGTTTGATGGACAGCTAACAAAATGTGTCAAATTGAGGATTATTTATTCTGGTCCAATTTTTCACTTGATTGAGTGTGGCTCTGGAAGGTGGAGTGTTCTTTGGGAGGGCTTTGGAGCGTGGGGGTTTTTTCTTTCTACAGAAATGTTTAATACAAAGTTCTCCTTATTTAGGTCATGGAACACTTTTGACTAACACTCCATATCTTCTTGGACCAGGCATCTTCACAATATCATCAGGTATATTCCTTTTTGTTTTCCTATAATTTACTTATAATGGCAAAATCTACTGGACACAAAAAGTAAAGTCTACTTGGAATGAGAGTTGGCTTTATTGAGCACTGTTAGTTTAGTGACAGCTATAAAATATGTCCATTGTGACTTTCCTCTCACTGCTTGACCTCCATCCATTTCCCTTCTCACCATCCCTCTAAGCGGCATCACATGAAATCAAAAATTTCTTGCCCTCATTTCTAAATTGCATACAACCAGCTAGCAGGCATATAAGCAGTGAGGTAAGAGTAGAAATTTACATAAGGAGCCTATTAATATACTATACAAATGAGGGTCCTGTGGAGAATGTTAATTAATTTCCTACACTGAATGGCCATGATCATGGTAAATTTTCACTGTGGCAAGAGCTAAGATGGAGGTGGAAAACTTGGATATACATAAGAGATGGGAAATTAACTAAATTTTATGAAGAGAGTTAATTATCATATGCTTTTCCCACAAAGTAGAAGAACTTAAGCATTGCTCTGACTTTAAAGCTTGGATTCATAAGCTTGAAAATGATTTTTAAGAGTCATCTTGGACCATTTCTTGAACGGCAGTGGGTGGGGAATTGAAACATTTTCATGAAACATTTCACTTTATCAAATTTTAAAATTGAGGACATTTTTAGAGTACTATTGTGAAAATTTACGATCTGTTCATTTCTCAGTCCCCTAGAGCCATGGCTGACAGAGCATAGGTGGACTAGACAGAACATGTGATTTTGGGGTAAATCCCCAGTGTCTGCTCCGTTACTTTACTGGTTCAGTCATTGATTTATTGACTTAACTAAGACTCACTAAGTGCCTAGTGTTTGCCATGATTAGGAAGGTGGGTACTCACAGGTCTGTGAGAAGGCAGACATGTAAAACAACCTCACTGCACCAGAAGCTAAACTTGGGGCATTTGCAAAATGCTTTTGAATTCCAGTGAAAGAGGGACTCCCTTTCTCAAGAGGGAAGGGAAGGCTTCACAGAGAATGACACAGAGTTTACCTGGTGGAGGGAACAGCAGCTGGGAGAGATGTTTGGGGAATGGTAAATAGTTGTATAGCTAGTCTCTAGGTATTGGGATACCTAGAAACTAGGTACATATTGGGATATAGTAGGAGGTAGCATGAGATAAAGCTGAGAACAATGGGTAAATTTGATAAAAGCTTTTCATGTAATTTTAGCAAATGAGTTTTATTATGCAGGCTGGGGAAGTTAGGAAATGCTTTAAACATAATCAATTGTGGGTTAATTAATTAATTCAGCAGACATTTATTAATCATCCACTGAGTATAACCTGCTTGGCCTTAGAACACTGACTGTGATGTAAACACTGCCCACAGGAACTTAAGAGTTCAGCGAGTGATTACAGTCAGTAGAATTGGCTCTAAGGGTTTTTTGGGAAGGGCTCTAACTGTTCATACCTTCCAGATTCACTTCATATCACCAATAATATCATTATTATCTGTGATATGGCTGATGGAAGTTTTCTCAATCTGAAAGGTAAAGGTTCTAGCAGGGAAATAGCACTTCGCTGACCAGATAGAGCTTCTAAAAATGCCATGGGTTCTCGGCCCTCCTCTCATTGGGGTCATCAGGCACACACTCTCTCTAGGAGCTCGAGGCATCTCCTCATGCTTGCAGTCTAAGCTTTCTTTACCAAGGCAAGACAAGACCAAGAGTTTCCCTAAAGGAGTGAAAAGAGATGCAGTGAACTGTTCTTAATTTTAGCATCACCTTTCCTCACCATGGACATTTCAAAATGTCCTGATACCGTCTTCCAGTAGTTTTTCTTTTTCCTGCCAAAATTAACTGGTTAACTATATCAAACATTTGTGGACCATGTGCCCGATCCCTGTGTCTCTGACTCCTGCCCCTGCCAAAGCAATTCCTAAACCATGGGTAAAATTTTAAGTTGTGTATCTCTGACTGATATACCTTTGACTCCAGCAAAGAAAGTATTTCATTGGGTTTTGGTGAATTCGCCGAAAACTCTGTTGCTCTCTGGGCAAGGGACGGTTCTGTTGGTCACGGAGGATGACCCAGAGTTTACCTGGTGGAGGGAACACAGCCATTGCCTACCTGGGAAGGCTGCTGTGGTCCTCTGTTCTGTGAGGAAAAAGGCCAGATAAGGTCAGGCAATACCTACAGCCCTCGTCCAGCTCTTCTGGCACAGAAAGCGTCCATGCCTTCTCATCTTATTTGGGGCCTCACTCAGGTGCAGTAACCTCCTGTTGGTCCAGCCAGATCAAGACATTCCCCCCAGTCTCCATCCTGAGCCTCCCAGCCTCAGCTAGGCTCTGAACTCCTGGTCCCAGAGAGCAGGATGGATTAGTGCTCAAGACTCCCACGCTGACTCTATCAAAGCTTTCCTCCACACATCTCCATTATGTGAATGGCTCTGTTAACCAAACCTATTATCATTCCCCCTTGGTTTTCAAGTTGAGAAAGGGAAAGCAACTTCTTTAATGGCCCACAGATTGATGATTAACATTTTACATGTCCCTGCTGCTAAGTAAAAGAACGGCTTTGTGGACAGTGAAAATGCCTAGGAGAAGGAAGCGGGAGTCAACTTGGTTTATTAAGTTGTGCTGCTTCATTAATCACAATCTTTTTTTATGGCAGTGCTTAAAGGCCCATCCATTGTACTTCTCGGGAATGGGGTAGATCAAAAACAAGTGCTTTTAGTGCACCTTTGACATCTGGCATAGCAGCCGGCTATCTGCGATATTGCTCTCAAGCAGTGTGGGGAACTGCATTTACTGTGACTGTGCTGGCCCTTCTGATTTAAGCTACTGCAGAGGGCAATGAATTACCTTAAAGGAGCTCCAGTGCAGAACTCCAAGTTTTATGCCGGACCCCTGCCAGCTTCCCCACTTTATGAGTATGAACAATCAGACAATTGAACTGATTTGACTTTGCCGCTCCTGGAGTTTCATTGCCTCGAACCTGGGGATGTAATGATGGCAATGCCATGCTAAAGGCTGCTCTGACTAGCAGCAGTACCCCTGCCCGTTCAAGTAGGGCACCCATTCTTGTTAGCTGAAAACTGCTCTGATTTGCAGCAAGGGGGAAAATAGATCCTATGCAATCAGATTAACTCAACTCTGAATGTTATTTTCATTTAACACTGTGGAACCAGGCAGTGTCCCATTTTTTTTTAATGGTAAACTCATTAAAAGGCAGGGTTCTTTTGCAAGGAGTCTTATAGCACTGGTGAGGAAGGCACCTGCCAAGTCCTAATACAGATTGCAGACACACATATTTGTATAAGCTTACATATAAAATACACCTATACTCCTACTCCACAGACAGGCTCGAGCTCAGCTAGTATCATCAATATACAAAAGGGCATCTGGTCCCGTCAAAATGACGTGAAATTGAGTTATTCATAATGTTTAAAACTCATGTCAGTACATACTCATTTTAGCTCTTTGTGTGAAACAGAAGACAAGTGCTAAGGTGTAGTTATTGTATACTTTCTGTGTTGGAGGACATATTCACTTTCGGGATTTATTATATGTAAAATAAATTTCCTCTAACATCCTTTGAAAATCGTGTTACTGTATTTGGAAGGACAATCCAATGTTCACTGTAAAAAATTCAAAAAATGCAGTGAAGAACCCAAAATACATGCCACACACCATCTTACCACTTAGAGATCCCTATTATTAAAACTTTATCCAGACATCTCTCTTTGTAAGTGTACACTGATTGATTGCTTCATTCATTCATTTTGTATCTATAAGCAAATCTGTGTTGTTAAGACAGTATGTGAAGTGTGATCCCATTTATATGAAAGGAAAACACACACACACACACACACACACACACACACACACACACACACACATTTAAACAAAAACTCCCTGGAGTATCAGTTCCTTATGTCCACATGCTTGTTTGGCATTGACCGGTAGACTTGAAGTCTAGCAGACATCTTAGTTGATTTAATACCTGAGCACCTGATGTCCCCCCAGATCTACTTCTCCCACAATCTCTCCCATCTCAGTTAATGCAGTACAAACTTTTGGTTGCTAAGGCCCCCAGTTTTGGAGCCATCCTTGACTGTTCTTTCACCCCATATCCAATTTATTCACAAATCCTCTCAGCTCTACCTACAAAATATATTCAGAACAGGATCACATCTCACCATCTTTAGTACCATTGTTGCTCGCCTGGATCATTGCAGTAACCTTCATATTGGTCCTCCTGACTCCTGCATGCAATTTGGATGAAAATCTACATTTTAGGATTGTCATATGCTTTTATGTTTTTCAAAACTATGGTGACAGTGAGGTATTTTGGAAAGAGCAGATATTTAAATCTAGATAGTCCTTGGTTTGCATTATAGTTGTGATGGTTACTAGCTGTGTGGCCTTAGAAAATTCATTCTTTCTTTCTGAGTCTCTTGGTTTCTTCATCTGTAAAGTGGGCTGATGATATCTACATCCTGGGTCTCTCATGCAGATGAAGAGAATTCACACTAAGTAACTAGCAACAGTCTGGTACACAGTATGTGCTCTGTAACTGTTCATTTTCGTGTTTCCTCTCATTCATTCAGCTGGGATAATGTCAAACTCCTTCCTGTGGCATATAAGGCCTCTACAGTTGTGACCCATCTTCTTTAAGCTAGACACCTCTACCTCCTCACTAAGTATCCCATGCTTCAGCTACAGTAAATAGCCAGTCTTTCCCAAACCCACCCTCCTTACCTCCTCCAACAAACACATATTTAAGACACCCAGATGGCCTCCCTGGTACCTGTCTACATCTTTCACATTGATAGAAGATTGACGTCATGTATGCAAGTCTGACAATATTATTAACGTCATTCTTCCACGGGAGGGTTTCCATGGCACATATAATAATGTCCAAACTTCCAAATGTGGCGTACACGTGCCCTCTACCTCTCCAGATGTAGGTCATGGTATTCTTTGCCTTATATTTCATCTTGCCTTTTGCTGTGCTGCCACTTGTGCTTGGAGTCTTTTTACCGCACTTTCTCTTTGATGACTAAATCTTATTTAGCCTCTTAAAAATGCTAATATTCCTTTATTGATGTATAATTTATGTATAGTCAAATGCACAAATATTAATCATACAGACTGATAAATTTTGACAAATACGTATACACATACAAACATCATCTAGATCATGATAGAGAACATTTCTGTCATCCCAGAAAGTTTTCTCATGCTTCTTTCCAGTCATTCTCCAGCCATTACCAAGATATTGATTTCTATAACTGTAGATTATCTTTTGCCTGTTCTTGAATTTTTTATAAATGGAATCACCCTTTTGTGTCTGACTTGTTTTGCTTAACATGTGTTTGAGATTTATCCATGTGATTGTGTGTATAAGGATTTCATTCTTTTTATTACTAGACATGAATGGTGTATGTAGTGGTATCTCATAGTTTTAATTTGTATTTCCCTGGTGCCTAATAATGTTAGATATCTTAGGAAAAAAAGGAAAAAGAAGAAATAGGATAAATTATATTAGAAACTGTCAGAGAGATTCACACATGGTAAAGATAAGCATCGTTTTGTGAAACTTGTTTTCAGTTATTTGTATGAGCATGCGCGCGAGAGTGTGTGTGTATTGGTAGCAGTATCACCTGTGAAGAGAGTTTGAAAAGGGTTTGAAAGCAATTGATTTAAACTTCAATTAATGGAGTCACTCACTGAGCACAGTGAAGGATGGAAAACGAATTGAGGTAGTGGGTGAGCAAACAAAATAAACATCATGGCTTTCTTTGGGAAACTTTACCGGCTTCCCCAAAAAAGACTGAATTAGATGCCTCATCTCTAATTTTATTTTGCTAACGTTTTGTCGTTACTGAATATTTTGACTCATAAGGACTGCACTTCTTTTTATTTGTGTTTTCCCTAAATATCTACTTCCATTCTTCTTCTATTTTTAAGCCCATCTTTGGTGGTGGTGGGGGGGTGTTTTAAAAAACTCAGTTTGTGGTGACTCTTGATGGGGGAATTTAAACTCGTTATATTTATTGCCACAAAAAATTGTTATGTTGAATGATTTCTATAATTTTATATTTTCTTTCTATGTCATTCGATATAGCTGTCTTTTGTTCCTATTTATCTTGAGCCAGAATTTGTTAGCTAGATATTCTTGTATTTCATCTTACATCTTTTTGTTTTTTAACATCTTTATTGGAGTATAATTGCTTTACAATGTTGTGTTAGTTGCTGCTGTATAACAAAGTGAACCAGCTATACATATACATATATCCCCATATCCCCTCCCTCTTGCATCTCCCTCCCATCCTCCTTATCCCACCCCTCTACGTGGTCACAAAGCACCGAGCTGATCTCCCTGTGCTATGTGGCTGCTTCCCACTAGCTAGCTATTTTACATTTGATGGTGTATATAGGTCAGTGCAGGGGACGCGGGTTCGTGCCCCAGTCTGGGAGGATCCCACATGCCACAGAGTGGCTGGGCCCATGAGCCATGGCCACTGAGCCTGTGCATCCGGAGCCTGTGCTCCGCAATGGGAGAGGCCACAACAGTGAGAGGCCTGTGTACCACAAAAAAAAAAAAAAAAAAGTGACCATATGTATGTGGATTTTCCTCTGGGTTTTCTGTCCTGTTCCACTGATCTATATTTCTGTTTTTGTGCCACTACCATACTGTCTTGATTACTGTAGCTTTGTAGTATAGTCTGAAGTCCGGGAGCCTGATTCCTCCAGCTCCATTTTTCTTTCTCAAGATTGCTTTGGCTATTTGGGGTCTTTTGTGTTTCCATACAGATTGTGAAAATTTTTGTTCTAGTTCTGTGAAAAATGCCATTGATAGTTGGATCAGGATTGCATTGAATCTGTAGATTGCTTTGGGCAGTAGAGTCATTTTCACAATGTTGATTCTTCCAATCCAAGAACATGGTATATCTCTCCATCTGTTTGTATAATCTTTAATTTCTTGCATCAGTGTCTTATAGTTTTCTGCATACAAGTCTTTTGTCTGCTTAGGTAGCAGATGACATGATAGTATACGTAGAGAATCCTAAATACTCTACCAGAAAACTACTAGAGCTAATCAATGAATTTGGTAAAGTAGCAGGATACAAAATTAATGAACAGAAATCTCTAATGCTGCATTCCTAAACACAAATGATGAAAAATCTGAAAGAGAAATTAAGGAAACACTCCCATTTACTATTGCAACAAAAAGAATAAAATACCTAGGAATAAACATCTTACATCTTTTATCTAGCATTTTCACTTGTCTGGAAGACTCTTTTTCTCTCCTTCAATTCTGTAGGACAACTTTGCTGGCTAGAATTTTTTGGTAGGCAGTTTTTCCTTTCAGCACTTTGAATATATCATGCCACTCCCCTTCTGGCTTGCAAAATTTCTGCTGAAAAATATTCTGATAGTCTTATGAGGGGTTCCCTTGTATATAACAGGTTGCTTTTCTTTTGCTGCTTTTGAGATTCCTTGTCTTTAATTTTTAACAATGTAATTATATTGTGTCTCAGAGTGGGTCTCTTTGGATTCATATTATTTGGAACTCTGAGATTCCTGGATCTAGATATCTGTTTATTTTTCTGAATAAGTTTTCTACTCCTTTCTCTCTTTTCTTTCTGGGTTCCTATAATGTGTATATTGATCAAATTTATGGTCCCATAAATCCTTTAAGCTATCTTCACTCTTTTTTTTTTTTTTTCTCTTCTGAGTGGATGAATTTCAATGTCCTGTCTTTGAGTTTCCTGATCCTTTCTTCAGCTTGAACTGTTGTTGAACCCCTCTATTGAATTTTTCAGTTCGATTATTGTATTCTTCAACTCTGTGATTTCTGTTTGGTTCTGGGTTTTTTTCTGGCCTTGCTACGTGGCTTGTGGGAATCCTACTTCCCCGACCAGGGATCCAATCCAGGCCCTCAGCAGTTGAAAGTGCGAAGTCCTAACCACTAGATCACCAGGGAATTCCCTCTGTTTGGTACTTTAAAAATATTTTCTCTTCAATGAAATTCTCACTTTGTTCATGTATTGTTCTTCTGACCTCAGTGAGCATCTTAATGACCATTATTTTGAACTCTGTATCAGGTTAACCACTTATCTCTATTTCATTAAGATCTGTTTCTGGAATTTTATCTTGTTATTTATATTCTTCTGTTTCTTCATTTTCTTCTGTATTTGTTTCTATGCATTACGTAAAGCAGCCACCTCTCCCAGTCTTTTTGTTTGTTTTTATTTATTTATTTATTTATTTATTTTTATATAGCAGGTTCTTATTAGTTATTTATTTTGTACATGTCAATCCCAATCTCCCAATTCATCCCACCACCACCCACCCCCTGCTTCTCCCCTTGGTGTCCATACGTTTGTTCTCTACATCTCTGTCTCTGTTTCTGCCCTGCAAACTGGTTCATCTGTACATTTTTCTAGGTTCCACATATATGCGTTAATATACGATACTTGTTTTTCTCTTTCTGACTTACTTCACTCTGTATGACAGTCTCTAGGTCCATCCACATCTCTACAAATGACCCAATTTCGTTCCTTTTTATGGCTGAATAACATTCCATTGTACATATGTACCACATCTTCTTTATCCATTCGTCTGTCGCTGGGCATTTAGGTTGCTTCCATGACCTGGCTATTGTAAATAGTGTTGCAGTGAACATTGGGGTGCCTGTGTCTTTTTGAATTATGATTTTCTCTGATTATATGCCCTCTCCCAGTCTTGAAAGAATGATCTCATGTAGGAGATGAAGCTTGTCAATCAGCCTGGCCTAAGCGCTTAGCTGTCTCTCAAAGCTTTGTGAGTGTCCAAGCCACCTTCTTTGTTCTTGGTTCCTCCCAGTAGTTGAGGGTGTGCCAAGACCTGTCAGTGTCCTAAGGGGGAGGTTGGCAGTCAGCACCTACATGCAGGTTGATTGGCAGCTGGGCCCTCAGGTAGCATCTGGGAAGTATGAAGTTGAGCACATTCCAGAGAGAAACCGGGAGATGTTCAGTTTTGCCTGTGCCCTCTGTACTTGGCTTGGGTGTATAGCTGTGTGTGGGGGGTGATTCTGTATCTGTTAAGAACTGCTTCTTTGTTTTCTACCATCCTGTGGGATTCTTAAATGCAAGCCCTGTTGGCTATCAGAGGCAGAAGATCCAGGGGCCCATCTCTTGGATGGCAGCTGCAAAAACTGGAGCACAGGTGTGAGTTCAAGCTCCTTCCAGGAAGATACTGGTGATCTGTGGTGGGCTAGAGCAGAAAGTGGAGGAGGCATCTTCTGGATTCCCTGGTCTCCAGGGAGGATGATGGTCAGCCCCAGTTTTTTTTTTTTTTTTTGTGGTACGCGGGCCTCTCACCGCTGCGGCCTCTCCCGTTGCAGAGCACAGGCTCCAGACGCGCAGGCCCAGCGGCCATGGCCCACGGGCCCAGCCGCTCCACGGCATGTGGGATCCTCCCAGACTGGGGCACGAACCCGTGTCCCCTGCATCGGCAGGCGGACTCTCAACCACTGCACCACCAGGGAAGCCCTCAGCTTTTGATGTGGGTATTTTCTCATTTGCCCGATGTGTTTTGATGTGGGTATTTTCTCATTTGCCTGATGTGTAGGTGTTGCTCAGCTAGTTTATGGATTTATCTTAGAGGGAATTGCTCCACATGTACCTGTACATTTGGTATGTCCATGGGAGGAAGGGAGTTCAGTAGCCTCCTATATCACCATCTTTGACCAGAACTCCAAGTGATTTGTTTTTATGAGTCTTTTCTACTTCACTAGAGGCCAGGGAAGGGAACAGGCAGGACAGGCTGGTGTTCCAGGTGTCTTGGGCCAAGGGGCTACTTCTGCTGCCCTGAGGTTCCTGCCCTGCCAGCTATCTAACATTTTTAGATGCCTTCCATGGAAGTTTGATTTGACTCAAAGCTAAACATTCTTTTAAATATTTTATCAGTGGTTACATTAAAGCTCTTTTTAAAGAACATTCTTAAGCCTATATATCTAATCATCATATCAAAATCAAAACAATTAATTTTGATTCTGCTTTATAGGCAATGAGTTTAGTATTTTTGCTTTAAAGATGTATTCTCTGCATTTTAATCATCATTTATTATTTCTCGGGTTCTGCATTGTATTATTTGAAACAAAAACTGTTTTTTTAGTGTTAGTTTTGTAATAATAAGTGAAGTAATTATTTAAATTTATCAATTAACTTTTGTAATTATGTTTAAAGGTTTATTAAAAGCAGTATAGTTTTTTTAAGGAACCTCCATACTGTTCTCCATAATGGCTGTATCAATTTACATTCCCACCAACAGTACAAGAGTGTTCCCTTTTCCTCACACCCTCTCCAGCATTTACTGTTTCTAGATTTTTTGATGATGGCCATTCTGACCGGTGTGAGATGATATCTCATTGTAGTTTTGATTTTCATTTCTCTAATGATTAATGATGTTGAGCATTCTTTCATGTGTTTGTTGGCAATCTGTATATCTTCTTTGGAGAAATGTCTATTTAGGTCTTCTGCCCATTTTTGGACTGCAGTCCCACTACTGGGCATATACCCTGAGAAAACCATAATTCAAAAAGAGTCATGTACCAAAATTTTCATTGCAGCTCTATTTACAATAGCCAGGACATGGAAGCAACCTAAGTGTCCATCAACAGATGAATGGATAAAGAAGATGTGGCACCTATATACAATGGAATATTACTCAGCCATAAAAAGAAATGAAATTGAGTTATTTGTAGTGAGGTGGATGGACCTAGAGTCTGTCATACAGAGTGAAGTAAGTCAGAAAGAGAAAAACAAATACCATATGCTAACACATATATATGGAATCTAAGAAAAAAAAACAACAACAAAAAATGTCATGAAGAACCTAGGGGCTAGATGGGAATAAAGACGCAGACCTACTAGAGCATGGACTTGAGGATATGGGGAGGGGGAAGGGTAAGCTGGGACAAAGTGAGAGAGTGGCATGGACATATATACACTACCAAACGTAAAATAGATAGCTAGTGGGAAGTAGCCGCATAGCACGGGGAGATCAGCTAGGTGGTTTGTGATGATCTAGAGGGGTGGGGTATGGAAGGTGGGAGGGAGCGAGACACAAGAGGGAAGAGATGTGGGAACATATGTATGTGTATAACTGATTCACTTTGTTATAAACAGAAACTAACACACCATTGTAAAGCAATTATACTCCAAAAAAGATGTTAAAAAAAAAAAAAAAGCAGTATAGTATAAAGGCTAAGAGTGTGAAATTTGGAGCCAGAATGCCTGGGTTCAAATTCTGGTGCCACCTCTTGTTGGCTGTACAGTTTTGAGCAGGAAAGTGAACTTCTCTACGTCTCATCTTCCTCACTGGAAATGGGGAATAATAATAGTAGTAACTTCACTGATTTTCACAAAAAGATTTAAATGAACTACTGTAAGCACCCAGGAGAGTGCCTAGCATATAGTAAGCACTAAGCACTATTAACTCTTACTATTTTCTTTTGCTGTGTTTGGCTCATCTTTCAGTGTTTTGGTAAACATCTTAGAAAAGTCTCTTCTTCTTTATCCAGGAAAGGTATATAGATACTATTCTCTTGTAATTTTGCATATTTGAATATGATTTTTTTGCATCTTCACATAGGAACAAGAAATTGGTGGAGTGTAGGATTCTTGGATAATAAATTTTAGATTTTTTCCCTGAATGCTGGTAAATAGCATTTTATTGTCTTCTAGCACTGATGGTTGCAAAAGTCAATGTAATTTCTGTGTCTCGAAGGTGCATTGTTTTATCTTCTTGGATTAATTAATCAATTCAGTAAATATTTCTTGTGCTGATTCTAGGTATAAGATACAGTTCTTTGCTTTATTGGATTATTGTCTTCTCCCCACCCCTACCCCAATTAGGTTGTCAGCTTCATAAGGTTTGGTTCACATGTGTCCCAGTGGTCATTTTGGTCAAACACGAAGCTGAGCAGATGCTTCCTTTGTTGTCTTGGCAAGAGTCTCCAGACTGGGAAATCTGAGGGGCACATTTAATTCCAGCTGAAGGCAGGATTATGAGTTGATGATTTACTGTGAGACCCAAGCTTTACTATAGGCACCATTCAGAATGAGAAGCTTGGGGATTTGCATTCATCAGACATAAGAACCAGGAGCCAGGAGGTGAATTATAGACCAAAGCTGTTTCACCAGCTGGTGAGACCTTGCAATTCAGTTCCATTGCAGGTAGAGCTGTGCTCATTAACAAAGGGCAGTCAGGCAAGCTAGTATAGAGCTTGCCACGGCCTTTGCCTACAAGGGCACTACCTCCCCACAAGGCAGGGGGAGGCTTGGAGGAAGTACCCTCTGGTTCCTCCTAGGTTGAGTTCCATGGGTCATTTCCCAATTAGGGACGTGGAGAGCCTCAGAAGGTCTCTTGCTTCATGCTCATCACATGTGTTCAGGTGTCAGAGCTCCTGGGAGTCATGTTGCTCCTTACAGAAAAAGAATACATTATTATCAGATATTAAGATTAGTCATAAAATAATTTAATAAGCAAATTTTCTTTTAAATATTATTTCCTCAGTTATTAAGTTCCAGTATAAACTTAATATTGGGTAGGGCTTTCTTGTTTTATGAGATCTAGATGAAGCACACAACTCCATGCTCCATCTAACATCTAGCTAAAGCAATCTAAGCATCATCTGAATATTTCTGTGAGTTTCTGGGTATTTGAATCCTCAAGGTCACATAAACCATTTTGAGGTTGACTTTACTGAAAATGAGGAGTCTGTGGGTGGGGGGGTCATGGTGGAGGTGGTGGTGCCGTATTGTTCACCAAGCAGAAAACAATCTAAAGCCATACATTTACCATCCCTGTTCCCAAAATCCTGCCACTGAGACTTCCTCATGGATCCTTTGGCCCATCTGCACCTAAGTTTCATGATCTCATTGGCTCCTTTCTTGGTGTCTTCCCCCCGTTTCCCCATATACTTCCTTCCTCTTAGAGAGCCTTCGGAACTTTGAATTCTTCTCCAAAACTTGTAAATCCAAAACTCTTATGTCTCAATAGAATGGAGAGTTTTCTACTTAACAGAAATTGTCTTCCAGAGCAGGTAGTTGCAATTATAATAAATAACATATTTTTTCCTAGTACATCAATGTAGATGAGTGGCAACCAGTCCCAATGTTTAAAAAAAAGACTTATAAGGAAAACCCAGCTTGTGGATGACCAGTTCCATGAGGGCATAGTCATAGCAACACCGAGTTAAAGATATGCTTTTCAGAAAGCTTTTCAGGCAGGATTCCAGAGCCTTCGTAACTAGCCTACTTTTACCCTTTCTCCATTGATCTTTCATCATTGTTCACCATGTACTCAGTCATCGAAGGAGCCAGGCTGGTAACATATGAGTAAAGAGCAAAACTGGAGAAAACATGTCCTAGAAGGAACAATTTTTCCATATGAGAATGTGGGAATATTATTGCCAGATCTTCTATTTTTTTAAATAAAAGAATCCGGAGAGTCCAGTTTTATATGGAATTTCCTAATTAAGTATAAGCCAAACAAAACATGTCTGAGGGTAATATTTGGAATGCAGCTGCCAGTTGCTTCATATTCTAGCCTTCTCTCTCTCTCTCTCCCTCTCTCTCTCTTTGTATATGCTTCTTCCACTTCTAGAAATACTCTTTATTAGGAAGAACATCTTGTCATCCTTCAGGGCTCATTTCAATGGCACTGTTTCTCTAAGTTTCCCCATTTTGCTCCCACAGCTATTTCCAAGTAGATTTAATTGCACCCCCTTTACAGGTACCAGAATCCTTTCTCTAAACACCTCTTGTGATGTGTGTCACTGCCTTTGTTTGCTGGTCTGCCACCCTTGCCTACACTATGAGAAACCTCAGGGACAGGGACCATGTTAGCCATCTTTTTATCCTTTGGATCTGGTATAATACTTAGCACATAAGTATTAATGTTTGTTGAATGGATGAGGGAAAGACATGATTTGGGGATGTGGGGCCTGAGCTCAGCTCTCCTTTCTGCTTTCCCTCAGATTTTTCTTTTACACTTGATCACAATCCCTTGCGTTTAGAAATTGTTATCCCTGACCTTTGGGGACAAACAGAAAAGTAGCTAATACAATCTTTGTGAAAAACTAATGAAAAAAACTAGTGTGAAAAAATTTACTGGTTGTTTTAAGCAAACATCTGGGCTCTTTCTTTGAAGAGTCTATTTTTAAAAAGTATTTTACTGCACAGTCAATTGAGGGCAGTTGGGCGGGCAGGTGAAGGTGTGAGTGAGGTAAAAGCTGGAAGTTGGATGGAACTGTCTAGATAGCATCTGGGACTCCTCTCTGGAATGGGAATTAGAAAGAGCAATCTGACTGCTACCTTGAACCTGTCCAGATAAGAGCTTTAAATTTTGCTAAGGAATACTTCCCACAGAATGGTGCCAGTTAGCTACCTGAGAGTTGAGTCTCCACAGGTTCACATAAAATTACTTTTAAGAATTTAATTCCTAATTTCAGGGAGGAACAGTGCTTTGGAAAGGAGAATTTAGAGAGACCTCCCCTTTTTTATTATCCTGAAACAATTAGTTTTAACCTAAAAAATCAATAAAGATGAAGATTTTCTTTCAGTTGGATGATGTAGAATTAAGATGTGTGCCAAATGGTTATTTGGGGGGAGGGGATTATTTTAATAGCTAATCTTTTTTATGAATTTTTCTTCCAAAAACTAGAAACACCTAGGGCTCAATGGCTTTAAGCACCAGACACCCCTCCCCTCCAAAAAAAAAAAATCAAGTTTCTACACATGTCATGTTTTTATCTCATCATCTGTCTGGTTGTGCACAGGGAATTTCACTGCATAATGAACAAGAATTCCCTGACCAATGATGTGGATGTGGGATTTGAAGTTTCTGCAGACTGAAGGTCATCAGAGTTACTATTTATTTGGGGAAAGTCGTTCCCGACTTTGCTTTCCCCACTAACCTACCCCTAACACTTCATCAGCTCCATCCCACCTTAAAATGTTTTACCTTTCCAAAGGGGAAAGAGCACATGGCATTTTACCTGAACATGTTAGAGAACTGCAGGGCTTTAGGCTTGTTTGTAGAGTGTGGCAAGGATGGGAAGTACGCAGAAAGAAGTTGTTAACAAATTCTCAGTGATACTACATGGTAGCTTGGTATGGATCATAGCTCCAGTAAAACTTCCCTGCCATTTGGCAAATCCCTTCTGCTGCTACTTGGAGCTATAAAGTGATTATATTCTCCATCCTCCTGGTTAAATATTTTTAGCTGGCTATGAGAACGTGTTGTAAATTCTCTTATTTCATGTTTAATACATAAGTGGGTCATTGGACCCTGGGAAAAGTGCATGGAAGGATGAAGGTATGTTTGGGATTGCAGCCACATTTGAATCCCAGAATTCCCACTTAATCCATTTACCTCTCAGATGCCTCTTACAGCTTTCTTCAAATGACTTTCTCTCTTCTCTGTGCCCTGTTATTTTCTGATGCTACTTTGACCCCTTTTCTTTGCATTAGGAACAAACTGTGTGACTTGTCTTCATAAATACAGATGTTCGAGGGATACCTTCATTTTCTTGAAATCAGTTTAGTGTCATCATCTCATTGAATAGGTGGGAAATTACAAAATATCACTGGAATGCACACTATATAAGAGGAGGAGGTGTGTCTATTTGTGCATTCTTTTTTCTCTAATTGGGAACTGTCAGTAACAAACCTGCTTCACCATACCTGCATCATCATCATCATAGTGGTAGTAGTAGTAGTTGTAATCGTAATAGGAATAATAATTAAAACCCCTACATTTTAAAACATAAGTGTCTGTAAAAGCCGTGTTCTAAATGCAGATATGACTGACATCACTGATATATGCAGGATGTCCAATTGATTCTCTTGTCACTGATTTGTGTTATTGGTTGTTCCAATGAGGTTCTTCAAGTGAACAACACTTGTCTTTATGAGCGGATTACATTGTGGGGAATGTTTGGGTAACAGATAATTTTCGATGTGCAAAAAAGAAGCCTGGGAGTGAGGAGTGAACGATATATCTGTTTTATCTAAGGTGTTGATGTGCCAAAATAGGTCTAGACATACACTTGCTCTGCTTAGTCTTAATGAGCAGAGCTAGCTATAATTGGGGATAAAAGATAAGAGAAGGAAGATTTTTGTCTCACCATTAAGAAATTAATAAAATAATTAACATTGTAAAACAGAAAACAAAAAACACCAGAATGGGCTATGATGGGTGATAATGAGTTCAAGAGTAGAATTAAATAGAGAATTAAGTGACCACCTGTATGAACACCATGTAATTTTTTTTGTAGCTAGTGTAACAGTTGTCATAAAGTTTTATCTTTTGTAGTTATTTGTATTAGTTTTCACCCTTTTGTATACCCATCTTTCTTGGACCTAGAGCATAGATTCCGTAAGGGCAGAGTCTATATCTGTCCAACTTCACAACTGTATTCCCAGTACATAGTGTCTGGCATATATTAGTGGAAATAAGTATTTGTTGATAAATGTTTGTTGCAGTATCTGATAGGAAATCAGATTAGAGATTTTCTTGGACTCCTTTCACATTTGTGTCAGGACTGCTAAGTGTTTCCCAACCTGGTTTCCCTTTCCCATAGGCACGCAAGTGGACTACATTTCCCATAACCTTTACTGTTATGTGGTTCTGTGGGATTAATTCCGACTCATGGAATGTGGGTAGGCCTGGCCCATCCAAACCTACTGTGTAATCCTGCAAGCTCTCTCTTGTTTCCCTCATCTCTGGCCACATGCAAAGCATCCAGTGACTAAGATGACATCTGGCCCACTGTTATGACTGCGGCAACAGGAACACATGGTCACAGATATAATGGGTTCCATCTCTTAGAAAGTAGTACCTTCTCTAAAATTTCTTACTTGTGCAGTGATATAGCTTAAGAATTAATCAGTTCTCCAGATCTCTTCTTTTTGACTGAGACTTTGTCATCTGATGTAACCAGACTGGGAGATTTGAGAGGGACATGGCAAGTCCAGGCTTTTTAGCCACTCAGGCTCCTTCTCTTATTGCTTTTGGTTAAATCTTTGGAGAAAGGAAGGGAAAGAGCATTTTTCCAATGGCCTTTGCCAGTGGGCTACCGTTTCCCCTCTCATTTCTTACGGTAAAAAGCATGTCTGTATCTGGTGCCTCTGCTGGAGGATGATTTGCTCAAGGGCAAAACCAGTAAGATGACAGGGAATAGATAGTAGGGAAGCTAAAATTACAAAAGGAGAATGGACCCCAATACATAGTTGCCACCTTTGTTGAATGCTTGCACTATGCCATGCCCTACTCCACGAACTTGGGAGATTTAAGATCTGTGAGGCATCGCCATCAAGAATTCTGTAGTCTCTTAGAATAATCTTTATTCAACCACTTAAGCTCAGCAAGCTCAAGTTTGGAAAACAGAGAAAACGTTTATAGTATGGTGGCTTGGTAATCTGAGGCACCTTCCTACCAAGATGGCATTAGAGGGTTTGCTTCACTTCTACCTCATCTTTATTTTGGTCAAGGAGCTGCTGCCACTGGAGTATGAGGCCAAACCCTGGCTACTCCTTTGATACCTGAAATGCCTCATGCACACGAGCCTAGTGTGATTATGGGAACATGTTACCAGTTCTTACTCTTAAATAAAGAAGAGGATCTGTGAATGAAACAAAGCTTTGTGCACAAAAAGGGCTTAATTCGTAATTTTGGTAGCACTATCAAAGGTTAATAATTGTCATCTTATATGGTTCAACCTAAATGTAAAAAATGGTAAATTTCACCTTGAGTTCCAGTGCTGCTTAAATCTAGCTTTCTGATAAAAATTTAGATGATTTTATAGTAAAGAGTTCTATGACCTATTGGTGACAATTGACATGAGCCTGGGATAGGTTGTGTTGATGTACTTGATGTCTCTGGTCACTTGAAGACCATCTTAGAAACCAAGGGACACAAGTGGTGCTCTAACAGAAACATCAGTGCAGTTCTGTTTCAGGTCCACAGGGGATCCGGACGTTTTGAGCTGAGAAGTTGCTTGAAACATACGTACTGCAAGGGTTTCTACTGGTTCCAAAGACTAAAATTGGGAGAGACTCTACAGAAAGCTTTCTGATGCTCATCGTGTCATATGGGCCAGTGGTTTTAGTTTTAAAATCATTAAATCTTGCTTTAAACTACTTTTCTTAGAACATCTCAGCTCTAAGGGACCCCAACCTGCAACAACTACCAAGCACCTGAAAAATTACCATCACCTCTTAGAACTGCTTTTTTTAAAAACATCACTGTGAGTCTCTGATTATCTTCAATTGCTTCTGACTACAGCTCAGATAAGACTCAGAGCATTCGTATGTTGGTGAGCATTGATTCTGGTGTTGGGGCAGCTTGGTGATGATTTGTTTAAAAAAAATCAGATCTAGAGACTTAATCATGAATTATTATCTGAAAACTTTCATGTATTTCAAACTTGCTGTAACTTACTTCAGCAACAGAGGAGGAGTTGCTTATGATTCTGCTAGCAGGGGCTTTGTTTTGTGAAAGTTCTAGGAAAGGAGGGCTATTAGCTTTATTTTACTTATTATCTTTGAGAGTGTTGCTCTCATTTTAATTGCAACTTGGTAAGCTCTTTGGCTAGAATGAAGCCTGGGTCTTTTCTCAATGAGCATTTCTAACTCAGGCGAAGTCCGTGAGGACACAAGAATTTCCAGAAAAAAATTACCCAGTATTTACTAGAAAAAGGGCAACTCTGTAAGTTGGAACCCATGGAATAATGTTTTCAAAGCCAAATCTATCTTCTTCACAGCCTCCTTGTTTCCTGTGTAAGAAAAAGAAAACGAGGCAAGACTTTTTCTTTTCCTTCTTTTAATTTTGTTCAGCATTAAAGGAGGGAACTTCATAAACATTGATTGTCATTTACAGAAAACATTCAGAAATCATGTGTGCATTATCAGGGAATGCTAACAGTATTCAACTAATAATTTACAGGACATAAAATAAGGACAAAAACCTATTACATTCTAAAGTAATATAAAACTCTGTTTTTAATTGTTAGGGAGTGCTGTTTTATTCTAGCATATTTATAATAAAAAAACTCAATGCTTACTTCCTAAATGACTCAGGCTGCAGTTTTACTCACGTACACAGAAATTAGGCCTTACATGTTAAACAAGGAGAGAGAGATCAGAAAATTGTAGATTTTAAAACTATATATGTCACTGGGTTTATTTGTAGTTTGCCTTTTGCCTCTATAGGCCAATAATAATACATGTAATAATGTAATTAAGCTCCAGAAAAATCAAAGACTATAGGAGGCATTATTCCTTTAAAAAAGAATAATTATTATGCTTTTTAGAGTGCATACTTTTATTTTACATACGTCTGGCAATGCACCTGGTGCGCGTTGCCAGCAATGACGTGCATGCTAGTAAGAGACACAAGCTGCACATTCAAGGTGCAGTAGTGGTCGGTAGGTACAGCTAAGCCCCTAACAGCACATGGTTTCAATGCTGGAGGATGCAGCGCTGCTCTCCACTTTACACGCGTAAGCTGGAGCTAAGGTAAAAACATTAAATCTCTGAATGTTGGAAGTATATGAAAATCATTTCTCTCAACCCTAAAAGCAAGGAATTATTGTCAGGGATTTCAAAAATACTGGGAAGTCTCATTTAAATCTAAATATCTTTTTTTTAAATTATAAATCGGTCATCATAAAATACTAGCCTTTTAAACTCGTATTTGGGATGCAGGAAAAGCATCAGGTTCATCAGACTTGCTCCTGCCTGTGTTGTTACAGCTCATGACACCTTCAATTTTCCTCCCTCTCAGTCTCTCCCCAACCCTCCCCCAGGTTCTTGACAACATTTATTTGGTAAAGGTCAGTTATGGCTTCAGCGAATGAGTGGTCTGACCTTGGGGTTATTAATACGAAATAAATGTGTACAAAAATATTTTGTTCATCAGAAAGCAGAGTTTGTTTTCCTTAAGCTATTCCATGCAGAAAGGATATGGACTAAGCCATTTGCTACAAGGAAAGAGGACTTAGGCAACATTTTTTTTTAAACTTTCCTTTTTCATGTTGTCTAGTTCAGATAGAGTTTGCAGGTCTTAGGCCAATCTTCAATACAGATTCTTTGGAGCAGATTTAATTGACAGCCCTGTCCCTTTCTCAGCTGTCTTATAAAAAGAAGTGTACACTTAACACCAATGACCAGTCAAGATGCTTAAACTGTTACAACCAGTTTCTGAGAAGTACGTAACACGCAGAAAGGAAGCAAGTACATATTCGCTCTTTGTTGGTTTTTCCCCCTCTAAAAAAATCGTTACAAAGTCTTATGCTTAAACAGAGACATAGAAAAATCAGTGTATTCACTGTCTCTGGTTATTTACAGAAAAAAATTACAGAGACAGCATACATTGTATTAGACCTTCCACAAGCATATATTAAAAGTAATTACATTTGAAAAAATATTTTTATTTTTCCTCTACATTTCTACAATACATACTCAGTTTTCTATAGGTGTAGTTTTCATTCCTGTGTGTGTGTGTTAATCAGATGAAGCAGACAGTACTGTGCTTGGAGATGGGATCTGGAGCTTCTCAGACATACCTAGTGCGTGTCTGCATCTGGTCGTGACCCAGGCGGGCAAATGCCCTCCAGCCGCTGCCCAAAGAGCATGGTTTAATAGAAGGATCATGCTTCCCAGCGGGGATGCACATTCCCTGGCTTCCCTCAGCTGGGCTTATTCAATGCCGGTAAACTTGTGCTTTATTTTTGGCCATAAGAACAATCACTGAGCTGCTCTGTCTGATCCACTGGAGGTTGTGCTTACAGTCATGCAGGAGGCAAAGATTACTATGGCCGGTTCACTTTGGAGGAATTTCAGCAGCTTGGGAAAAAAGTGCACCAACAGACAACCCCCATCCACTGCAAAGGGGTCCATGGTCCCGCACTTCATAACAATGGAGGACTATGCTATTGTGATTATTGAATGAATTCTTTAGCTACAACCAAGGGAAAAGTAAGAACTCGTAGATAATGAAGCCACACATCTAAAGAAACACACTGAGACTCAAAAGCATAAAAATTGTGCATTGGACTTTCAGAAGAAAAGTGGCAAGAAATCTGACCACCTGGCTCTATGAAGCTGGGAGTTTGGGCAAAACGGATGGAAGTGTCTTTTATAAGCCATCATTAAATTATTTTCATTTTTAGACTGTTTGCCATTTTTAAAGCTGACCTCTTACTATATATTCTAGCAGTGATAGTCAAATATGAAAACGAAATTGAGAATCAGAAGAGCAAGATCTCCTGACCCCTAACCCCCGACTGATATCATCCAGAGTTTTATCTGGACAGACTTGCTCCAGCCAAACAGGCCCCTAGATTGGATTTTGCTTTAAACCAGGGGTTGCAAATCGTGGACCGCCTTCTGCCCAGAGACATATTTGTTTGGTCTGCACTAAGCTCTGAATCAACTGACATTTACAACTCAAGAGACTGCATAAGATTTAGAAACTTTAGCAATACTTCAGCTTTGCTGACTGTTGGATGCCCCTTTTCATTGGGGCATTTCCTTGCTAGCTGGCCACCGGTCTGCTAGTGGCAAGCTCATTTGCATCAACTCCCTGGCCCTTTTAGACTTTGGAATTTTTAACCTTTGCTTTAAATGAACATGTACCTCTGGTGTCCTGAGACATTCCCCTACTACCAACCCCAAATGGTTGTCAACTCTTGTCTAAAGACCCACGTGGTTTCCCATATCAGGTTGCTGCTTGCACTAGTAGTTGGGAACAGAAAATCAAATACCACTTCACCTAAAGCAGATGGTGAGCCTTTCTTTCTGTTTAGAGGGACTTTGTACAAAGTTTGACTACAGATGCACACTTCAAAGTTATTGCTGTTCTCTTGAACGGTGGTTCTGTCTGGGCACAGACATCCTTGCCTGAATTTCCTGTCAATCGTTGTAACCCACTGGAAACTAAAGTTTACAGAGAAAAAAGAATCGTGAAAAAGTTATTTCTTCTAATTTCCAATAGCAGTAGAATTCTTCCTTGCTTCTATAATAAATGGAAACAAAGAACATGGAACAAAACTGACATCATTTGCAGCTGACTGATGTTTTTGAAAAAAGCTGTTAAGTTGTGTCCTTGGGACACAAGAATTGCTTTTGCAGTCAAGTCTGGTACCCACGGGACTGTAGAAAGTGAGCCTGAGTTGACTATCCATGTGCGAGGTTTCCTCCAAGCAGTTGAGCTTGACTGCTATGAAGTTATGTGTTGAACAGGCAGCTATGATAGGAAATGAACTGATGCCTCCCTGGCACCTACTGTTAATATCCAGAGTCTCTTAGATTCTGTCAAAGAAGTCTACCCAAGAGACCACTATATTCTCTGTTTTCACCTACTCAGTGGTCCTTTAGTCCAGAGCCCTGAAGACACTATTAAACAAGGGAAATCCAGAAAGGTTATGTTTGTCGAATACATCTCCACCCTCAGCTTTCAGTCTTTGGGGATAAAAGAGCTGCAGAAAAAGGAATACAAAGAGGACCTGAGTCATGGAGAGTTGGGGCAGATGTGAGATGTTAAGCCAGATGTGGAATCCCTTATTCTCCTATATTGCCTCCAAAATTTGCCTTTCTTTTTACAGACCACAGGTCACCTCCGTTGTCAGGTTCATCGAATGCTACTGAGATGGCTTGCTCAGGACTTGTATAGGAAGCTTGGGTTCTCTGGGAGATACATATTCCTATAGATGGGGCAGCTGGATCATTTGGCTCTCAGCAGATTTTAGAAAATGAGACTAAATTATTCCTACTCATGAGCAACTTTTCAGCAAGTCCAAATAGTGAAAGTAAATTCAGCTTACAACATGAAGTTACTGCTCGTTGGTCTGAAAGCCTTGTCAGAGAGGTTCTCTTACTGGCATATTTAATTTATGCCATTTACATTTTGTTGTCATTTTCCTGTTTTTTTTTTTTTTCCTT
This sequence comes from Orcinus orca, assembly GCF_937001465.1. Lineage (NCBI taxonomy): Eukaryota > Metazoa > Chordata > Mammalia > Artiodactyla > Delphinidae > Orcinus > Orcinus orca. The sequence goes on along the minus strand of NC_064564.1, from coordinate 75,751,787 downwards.
CCTTCTTGGTGTACTTTTTTTTTTTCTTCTTTTTTTCTTTTTTAAAAAAACAAAACATCCCTGAGTGAATACAGTGCAACATCTGCATCAAGCAGTGATTGTCATTTACGAAGTTTGAAGTGAAAAGTACAGATCCTGGGTCCTTTCTTCCAGTGCACATTTTATCATGAATGTGTTGCAACCACTCATGAGTCTTCATGGGGCAGGGACAAAGATTGCGTGTGGTAAAGAAAGTTGTTCTTAACTGAAATTTCAAAATACCTCGAGATGCAGCAAGGAGATGTTCAAAGGGCAGCTTTTAAAGGTGCTTTGTTACCACTGAAAACATGACTTGGCTCTCTTTCAAGGGACAGATTTGGCAACTGTGGCGAAAAATGGAAATCTCTTTTCTCAACTGAACGGGGCTGAGTGTGTACTGGTTTCCACTATTTTGTTCTGGTTCAGTTGCTAGCTGTTTCCTGTCCCCTAGCTTCAAAAGGTTCATGCCGTCCCAGTGAAATGCTTGCACTACTGGAAACGACACAAATTCAAATCCAGTACCTCCTGAGGCAAATGTGGGGAACAATCTTTTTCCTATATCACCCATGGGACAGGGGAGGAGAAATTCTCAGCCATTTCATCAATTGAGCCAATTTAAATCCTCTAAGGTAAACTGGAGGAAACAAATGGTTCCCTTTGCAACTGAGCAGGAATTACAGGCTGACAATTGGAAACACTAAGCCAACAGAACAATGAAAACAAAGTTTGACATAAGTTCAAAGCTCAAAGGGAAACACCAAGTAGACACATTAAGCATCGCCTATCACAAGCCAATCATAAAACATACATTGCATTTGGAAACGGTTTGGTTTAATTGAGTGCCTTCCATTACCCTGTTTTCCTAGCAATCAGTAAAGTAATCTTTCCATTAGAAGGAAATATGACTCTTGGAATTAATTCTTTATACAAAGAGCTAGCAGGAGTGACATTTACACCAAAAAGAATTGAGTCCCTGTAGCAGCATAATAAGCAGTCTACAGCTGTCTTCTTAGACACTGAAGGTAATTTGGTTCAATGTAGTTAAATTAATTGAATATAACGGTAGTTGAGAAAGAGATTCATTATTTTAAAGCCTTTCTGTTTTTCCCTATTGGTTAGGAATTCATCAATCATGATGTGGGCAAAGACTCTGTTTTCTAAAAGCAAAGACTAACACTACTGTTTGATCATCAGTTTGCAGTTCTGTGGCATCATGGAGATGGCTCTCAACCATCTAACTTCAGGAGAGCATAAGAGATAAAAAAAAAAAAAAAAAATCAAAAGTTTCCACTGATGGAAACTTCACAAAGCAGGTGTGCATTTGTGTGTGTGTGTGTTGGACAAGGAGAAAAGGGCAGGTCTTCATGAGTTGATGGCCAGGCTACACTTATAGGAGATCATAATTTTCATTGTCTTATACACTAAGCTCTTCTCTAGCTCCCTTTTAAAAAATCTTATTTTGGATCAAATGAGACCAAAGGCATAAGGCCTCCAGAACACAGGCAGAACTCCCTGGAATTTATGCTTTTCTGGTGATCGCTTTGATTGGTCAGCAAGTGGAGAAGTGAGGAAGTACTAGGAAATCCAAATTGTCTAATCGTGATCTCACCTCTTGCATTCTGTACTTTTAAAAGTTGCTAAAAAAATAATTCCCGGCTAGATGGATGATGCAATTCCAGACGGCACAGGAAATAGTTTTGGCTTTGAGGTGTATTAGCTCTGTAGAATAACCCAGATCTTTTATTCTAATCTATCAAGGTTTTGCTATATTTTTATAATACAGCATTGTGGAGTTGAAAAAATTAGAGACCACAGACTAGAAGGACGTAGAAAGTCCTGCCTCCCCCTTTATTGCTGCATTTTCTAACAAACTTATTCAAGAGAATGAACATAAAGAACTACTTCTTTACTTTGTATATTCTCTCTCTTCCTCTTCTTTGGGAAAAAAAATGGTTAGAGAGAAAAATGTTTACATGAAATGGCATTAGGACCCTGGGCTCTGACCTACTCTTTTCCTCTAATTTTATTAGCAAAAATTGCTGGTGGTCATAATCTACAGACTGTATTTCTCTGTTAAAGATACAATAAGCACCAAAATGAAGGTTCTTTCACAACTTGAAATCCAAAGAAAAAAAAAAACTGTTTTATGTGTCCTGGTGGAAATATCTATTGTTTGGTCAAAAAAGCCCTGGACTCCACAATGTTATCTGTGGCCTAATTCTTAAAACAGGAAAATGGCTCCAAATACTTATTTTTTTTCCCAATATGTACCATCTTGACAAGGCTTTGATGTCATTGATCGAAACAGAGTTTTTATACAGAGGTCATGCATTATATTTATTCCTTTGTAGACATTTCTGAATTGGTACCATTCTGCTATTAACTATAGATGAAAACTCTGGCTGGGAAAACAAAATCCTGATTGTCTAACATAAAGGTAACATATAACACAAGGTAAATAACATAATAGTGCCTGACTGAACCTCCTTTGCTAGTAGGTATGGTATTTTAAGCCACAGTGCATGTGCATGTATAAGTAATAGTCATATATAATATTCTCAGATATTATATACTCATTACATACATGCACAGTGCTTTCCAAGACAGCTACAAATTTATACATGCATCAACTATCTAAAAACATAGAAATCGTTAAGCCTATTAAGTGGAATTTTCTTAAATTATATTTGAACAATCAACAGGAAAAGTAATCATGTAAAGTACTGCTCTGTTCTCGTATATATCTACAATAAAATTCTATAAACAGTTGTCTCCCCAAACATACCTGAATAAAATTAAAAAAAAGATAACACCCAGTGTCCTATATTTGTATATTTATGGTCATTTCAAAAACAAACAAACAAATAAAAGAGCCCCACTCAGGTGCATATTTACATTCTTCAAACTGTAGCGGTGAAAAATAATTGTATTAAGTGCAGGACATTCCTAATGTTGCAGTAGTGACATTTTCCTTAAGTCTTCATGAACACATTGCTTTTGTCTTAATGGTGCTGCATTCCATGACTATGAGACAGTTCGCTCGTCACCTTCACTTGCAGACGGTGGCACAGTCAGGATTAAAGAGCTCCTTGTATAACGGAGGAAAGAGTGTATTCACTATGTCTGGATGCGATTGCTTAAATACCTGCAGTTTCTCCCCGTGCAAGTTGCAAACTGCCGTGATGGTTGGTATCTTGGCTATTAACTGCAGAGTGGAGAGACAGGGAAGGAGACAAAGGGGGAAGCTCATTAGTGCTCTGTCTCCTGAATCAGTGTCCTTCCTGGCCTCAGATGAAGGGAACTGGCTTTGGAAAAAGATGTTCAAAAAGAAAGAAGGCTCACTTTCAGCTTCTCCTTTAGAACAAAACAAAACAAAACACCTCCCTCCCTGACTCTCTAACGAGAAAATAAAGAGAAGGAAAGAAAGCAGGACCAAGCTTCCTAATTCACTGTTCTTATATAAAGTAGGTACGGGAGGTAGTTTAGTTTAATCGTTAGGAGGGGTGCTCTCTCGGCAGGCTGACTGAGTCGGAATCCTGGTTCTAAAATAGCTAAATGGCCGTGTGGCTGTGCCATCCTCTATGTCTCAGTTTTCTCATTTGTAAAATGGGCTTATTCATAGCACGTACTTCATTGCGTTGTTGTGTAAACTGAGTGAGGAAGTTTGTATGAAAGTGTTAAGAATACTGTAGGCATGAAATGCAATTGTTAGCTAATATTATTATCTATCATTTCCCATAGATTTTTTATGATGTGAATATCAGAATTTTTAGTTTTGGAAGGTGACAGTGTTAGGAAGGTGTAACCTAAATCATATGAGGTGTAATTCACAACGATCTGGACTGCTTTTCTGTCAAGGTCACTAGCTTGCCGGTAGCTCTCTAATCCTTTCCCACCGTAATGAGTAAAATGAAACCTATATTTAATCCAGGGAGAATTTGGGAAGTCACTGGCACTCAGCTTCCTTAAGGAGGTGTTTCAAAAACTCATGGGAGAATATCCACTTATAATTGTTAGGTTTTGATATATAAGTATCATGTAGAATGTAATTTTTTGAGTTTAAATACCCGGAAGACAGTGTTTTAATAATTTAAACTATCCACAGTTTGTTAAATGCTATTAGGTCTTAGGTTCTGAACAATTCTAGCTTTTGACACACATAATTTTGGAACACTTAGAATCCATCATTAAGTGACAAAATTGCTTAAAACCAAATGTCATTGTGATCAAATTACTGTGGGAATAAGAAATGTTCTCATATAGATAATACTTTTACAAACGATAAGCTTGATAGTTCATACAGCTGACCAAGGGTACACTTGAAAGTGATGATAAAATTAAGTAAAACCCATCTAATCGCCAATTAGGCCCACTGTGCTCCCTACCCTATTCAATAATAAGAAACCATTTCAGCCTTTGAAGTAAAGGAGGAAATAGATAAATAGTTACTTTGTGGCTTTTCAAAATCAGAAATTTCCACTCTTTTATTAACTTTCCTTTTAACAACTAATGACTATATAACCACACTATAAGCAACTTTAAAAATAGCATCAGGATTAGACTTGTTGACATATTCATTAAAGGGATCTAGAACACATAAAGAAGTCTGGAGTTCAGACTTTCTAGTTCCACTGCTATTTAATGATAGGGATAGAAATGAAAACAAAATCATGAAATCTTTACAGAATGGATGTTAAATTTTAGACTGAGAATCAAGACTTTCTCTCCAACATTATGAGGTATTTAAACTGGTAGCAGACACTTCTACTAGACACCAGAATTCACACAACAGTACTGTTGTTGCTTATAAACTGTGGGAGAAGACAGATGAATAAAGTGACCACACAGTCAAAAGCAGACCGAAAAACTGGTGAGTGCCATGGAGGAATGATGCGAGGACAAGTGGTAGATAATAGAATGCTCTGACTGCTTCAAGCAGGCACTTCTGAGAAAGGACCATTTAAGCTGGGCTCTGAAGGGAGAGGGAGAGCTAACTAGACGCTGGGGGTACATAATATGTCCAGGATCATCGGTGCTATTAGAACTGAAGGAAGTTCATTGTTGCTGGAGCCGTGGGTGAGCATGTTCAAGGATAAAGCTGGGGAGGCTGCTTGGTCAGGTTATGCTAGGTCTCATAGTCTCTGCTAAGGTCTTTCGTAGGGTTTTGAGAAAAATTATCAGAATCCCATTCTGAAAGATTCTCTTTGAGTCCAGGGTGGAAAGCCGTGTCTTTTCTATATTTTCATAGGTAAAGGGTGCACAAGTGTCCACTTTAACTAGAGTCCCTTGGGAAATTATTCAAGCTTTCTTAACCAGCTGGTTCACACAGAAGGAGACTGCAACAATTTCGGAACACTTCTTGCACATTACAATTCTCCCTGAAATAGCTACTGAAGGCAGAGAGACTTTGAAAGCTTTCTATAATCATCTGCAGTTGAATTGATGATGTGTGGAGCTGCTAAAACATCCAGATGCAACTCTGTAGTGCTTGTCAGTCTTTGGTGTGCACAGAACCATCGGAGTGCTTCCTAAAAATGCAGATTACGGGATCCACTCCTAGGGATTCTGTTTCACGAAATCTAGGTGTGGAGCTCAGATTTCATGTTTGAAACAAATATCCTGAGGATCCTGGTGCACTGGGTCCATAGAACAGACTTTGAGAAACACTGTTTAAGAGGTTCGAATCTCATAAATTTACAACTGTTTTTCAAAGTAAATTCTTTGACGAGTAAATTCTTTATCATATTAGAAATAGTCCCGGTAACGGGGTGTCAAGTTAGCTTCTTTTCAGGAGGCCGATAAAAAAGTTATCATAGGCTTCCCGGGTGGCACAGTGGTTGAGAGTCCGCCTGCTGATGCAGGGGACACGGGTTCGTGCCCCGGTCTGGGAAGATCCCACATGCCGCGGAGCGGCTGGGCCCGTGAGCCATGGCCGCTGAGCCTGCGCGTCTGGAGCCTGTGCTCCGCAACGCGAGAGGCCACAACAGTGAGAGGCCCGGTACCGCAAAAAAAAAAAAAAAAGTTATCATATCAAGAGAGGGAAGGTTTCATTTGCTTGGTTCTGTTAGTTTGGTGAGAGACAAATAATGAAATTTCCTGAGTTCCCTATGAGACACAAATACTATATAAAGAGAATTAGTCTAGTGATAAAAATATGGGCTTTCAAGCCTGACTGTCTGGGTCTGACTCCCAGACTTGCTATTTACAGCTGTGTGATCTTGGGCAAGTCACTTAACCTCTCAGCTTCCTTATCTGTCATATGTCAATTATGACAGTCCCTATCTCAGAGGGTTGTTGTAAGGGTTAAATGAGTCAACACTATCTGTGGAGTGCCTGGCCCATCCTGGCAATATCTGTGTTAGATGTCATGTGTCATTCCCACATAATGCTTCCCTCAAGGAGAGAAATAGTCAAGGTCATGCTTGTTCAGCCAAATAACATGGAGGGCAAGAAACCAGCTTAGCCACTAACCAAGCACCCAAAATTGAGTCTCTGTGTATTGTGGGTTAGTGCATGAGGAAAATCAGCCATTTACTTTTATTGAAATGAAAAGCAACATCATTATCGATTTTCATTTTCTTGTAGCAATTAAAGTAAGTTGCTCATTTAGTAAACTGTGATTCATAAAGTAGAATTCTATGTATTACAATTCTTAAAGCAGTTTTCTGCTCCTTTAGAGAATGGGTGGTTGAAAAATTAAATGTATGAGGATGGCCAAAATCATTCCATAGTTCATTTATTGGAAATATTTAACCACGGGTTTGGTTTGGGAAAGTAAATATGGACTCCTGCTTCTTTCCTTCCCAAAACTAGGTTTAAGAAAGTCTGGTTCAGGATCTAGTTCCCTCTTTTAGGGGACTTCAATCCTGTCCCTGTTGCTCATCTGTAGAATGGGTTGAATGGTGACAAATGCTTTTTCTTATAGAGCATTGGGACCACTTGAGCAAAGAACACCGAAAAAGACAAAAGAGCTTCGCCAACCTCTGTGCTCTCAGGAGGGACTGATTTCAAGGCATCCAATTAGCTGTGGGAATAGAAGTGCTGAGAGAGGCATCCATCACTCTGGAGGCACCATGGGCCAGGAGGCCATGAGGAAGCAGCGGCAGCACTTGTCAGAGCCCAGAAGGGCCTCTTGGAGGAAGCATCAGGCAGTCACTTACTGCTCATTAATATTATGTACTGCAGGTGGAGGACCCTCAAGTCAAAGGGAGCTCACCTCAGCAGCAGTTAATGGCTCAACAACTTTTTAAACAGCTGGGGTGGTGATCCAGAAGCACTTGGAGATGGAGGAGGTAGTCGATTTCAAATCATGAAATGTCTTCATGTTTATAATCTCCATAGCAGGAGTAGACAGACGGTCTATAAAAAGGCATTTTCACACTCATCTCTCTCTTATGATAAACATTTCTTGCAAGAAGGAAGCTTTAGCTTATACCTACAGGGGTCTTACAAGACTAAAAAGCAGCTGTTGGAGAAGAGATAATAATCCTATGCTTCTTTCCAGAGGGTGGTTTTATGAGAAAATCCACAATTGTATAGCTGGTACATTTGATGTTGGAAGAATGGAACATGCAGAGGTGAAAACTAAGGATTGTGTTCATGTGGGCTTCCAGGCCATCAAGATGCCCTCCAACCTGAAGCAGGAAGTGAACAATGGCTTGATCAAAGTGGAAGAAACTTCAGAAGCACTGATAAAGACAGGACACATTAAGTGAGGTTACATACATCTATTTCTCTTGTCCACTCACTTCTTTGTTTGTTTTTGGCTGTGCGGCATGCGGGATTTTAGCTCCCCGACCAGGGGTCGAACCCGTGACCCCTGCAGTGGAAGAACAGAGTCCTAACCACTGGACCGCCAGGAAATTCCCCACTCACTTCTTTTTTGGGTTTTTGTTCAGCTAAACCTAGACACTTGGCCTAGATTTCTCATACTGAATTGGAGATATCCGTTCAGGTCACAGCCCTCTCTCACCATCCTTACTCCATGCTGGCATCCACGCTGTATGGCATGTTTTCTCAGGGAATGGCTGACTAAAGTGGAAGTGGACATTCGGTTTAACTGGGGTTGGAATTTGGAATCAGACGGTGAGCCAGCAAGTTACTTTCTAAATGTAGCAGAAACTATGAGTGACCTAAGGAGCTAAGAGCTACCCATATTTCAGGGAAGCAGAGACAACTGGTGTTCAGAGAGGGAGAAGAATAAAGTAGATACATAAAGAGAGATAGACTTGTGAGATGGAGCATTCTGAAGGCTTCCTAATTCCCTGTTCTAGTGTTTCCTGAATGGGGGCTGAATTTTTTACCTTAGATGAGATTTCTCTGCATTAGTTTATTATTTTCTTTTTGCTTTACCTGGTGTGAGTTGGTTCCTGTTATGTGTAACCCAAGAGTCCTAACTAATGCATTGACTTGCAACTTGATGAGTGAGGAGAAACATCAAAACCTCTCTTCTTATTATAGACCATTAGTCCGATGGACAACCCTTGACATTTCTGGGTGTTGGACCTGTAGTGTATGCCAGCAAACTATAAATGGCTAAAATGGATTGCAATAATTTGGTCTCTCACAGGAATCCCTCAAGGAAACCGCTCGCTAAAGGGCCAAGACCATGTGTTATTTGCCTTTCCCTTCTTTGCATCTGGCATACAGTACATACTCAATATACATGTAGGTTGAAGTAGAAAACTATTCCATGAGAAAGCTATGTTTCTTGAGTATCGATTTGGAATTTAAAAACTTGGATGATCTATTGAACTGTTTTTTATAATTTTGACTCTTGCATTATTTTACAGTGTATATACCATGTGAGGAAACCTGAGCAGGGCTCCTGGAGTGCCAAGTTTTACATGGGCAGTGGTTACATGGGTATGTTAACTTTGTGATGATTCACTGAACTAAACACTTACGATTTAAGAACTTCCAGCATGTATGTTATACTTTAAGAAAGTATAGAAAATTTAAATATAAAACAAATTCCTAACCAAATATGCAGGGGAACAAGGAGGCTCAGACCACATAGCCACATCATCTGAACTAGGACCCCTTAAGTCCTGACTGGACAGACTGTGTTGTTTAAGATTAAACTGATGAATCCCTAGGCCCACCTACTAGGAATTCTAATGTGACACCTAGTGTCCTGAATGAAGAATAAGCAGGCTTCAGGCATAAACATCCCATCATTAATCATGACACAGTCTCTTTAGATCTCAGTGAGCAAACAATGAAAATCAATGTAAATGACCCTTGGCAGTTTTCACTAATCTCTCAATCAGTGCTTGTGCTCCATAGACCCTATCTATGAGTCAACGTGGCTGTTTTTTTTTCCTAAATATGTATATTAATAGCACTAGTAAAGTGAGAGTGACCAGGAGTGATTTCTTTCAGGTAATATTTCAATTATTAACGTGTAAAATAGGGCTGTGTAAGCCTTCCCTCTTATAAGCTTTTTTTTTTTTTTTTTTCTTTTTTTTTTGGCATTACGCGGGCCCCTCACTGCTGTGGCCCCTCCCGTTGCGGAGCACAGGCTCCGGACGCGCAGGCTCAGCGGCCATGGCTCACGAGCCCAGCCGCTCCGCGGCATGTGGGATCTTCCCGGACCGGGGCACGAACCCGTGTGCCCTGCATCGGCAGGTGGACTCTCAACCACTGCGCCACCAGGGAAGCCCCCTCTTCTAAGTTTTTATTTAGTTACCTGGTACTGTTACAGTAGGACAAATTCCCCTTGTTGATGATGCAGTTTTGTTATTGTTATGCTAGAAACGGAAAGCCTGATGGGAATGCTGACCCCTGGATGCAGGCTTTATAAACAGTGTATGCTTCATAGCTTTAGGATTGGAATATCACCCTAAATTCAATTGCCATAGAACTAATTGAATCTGCAAGACTTGTAGAAATCCGTCTATTTATTCACTTAGAGTAGCGGCAGAACATCTAAAGAGTCCTTAAAACTGTCGCACGGGACAGAGCAATGGAAGGCAGAAGACATCAGAAGGAACCTTTGTTTTTCTCTTTTAGAGTCAAAGAATATTATACTGAAGGGAACTTAACGACCAGCCAGTCCCACCTCCTCATTTCAGAGACAAGAAAACTGAAGCCCAGAAAACAGATGGGCTGCCTCCCCCAGTCATATGGCTTAAAAATATATATGTATACATGCATATACATATACACATACATTCTATACATATTACATGTATATGTATTTTTTTCCACGAGCTTTAGTGAAAGTGACCAGTGTGACCTCATTTCCTCACTTCTCAAATCCAGGATCCAGCCAAATCTAACTATTATTCATAGCCTGCGTATACCTTATACTTTCTTACGTCTATATCATTGCCCCCATCTCTTGGAATGTCATACTCCACCTCCCTAAACCCCTAACTTCCATCTTTTGAAATAGTTATCATTCATCAGTTGATTAGCTCAAATATACCCATTTCTTGCATAAACATTTCCCTGCCGAAACAGAATTTCTTCTGTCCACAGCAACTCCAACAGCACTTACGTACTATCTGTGATGAACCATGCAGCTTGTTTATATTTGATCTCATTTAGTCCTTAAAATAACCATGTGACATTGATACTATCTTTTATCACATTTTACAAATGAGGAAACTGAGGCACAGAGAGGTTAAGTCCCTTGTCCAAGGTGACTAAGCAGCCAGTGGTTCTGACGGTTTATTACAAATATGCTACATGTTATTATTATGGTCATGAGGAGAGGAAACTAGACTCTTTAATAGGGTTTTTTTTTTTTTACCCCAAACAAACAAACAAACTGATTAACATATAGGGGTTGAGACCTTCCTTCTAGTTAATGGATAAGAATTCCTGAATTTCAAATCTTCCCTAGGTCCAGGTTTGGTCTAAAGTATAAGGCATTGCTACTTGAACTTTAATTTCAGGAAGTGGGCATGCAGAAAGTGTATGGAAGACAGTTTTTTTAGGATGAAATCTAATGACTATGTCTGAACCCTGCACCTCACCTAAGTCTGCTCCACCTGTTCAGGGTGAAACTGGTTGGTGGCATGAACAGTCTTTGCACACTGCACAGAAGGCAGATCTACCCCACCTACAGGGGAGGTAACCTGAACCGCTGGACTTGAATACAACAGTTGGGTATGTGCACATTTTTCTAGAGATAAGTTTCATGATGTTCGCCAGATTCCCCAGAGGGGTCACTGTTTTAGAGGTGTTGTGGAGGCAGAAGAGCTCCATGACTATGAAGGAAAAGAAGAAATTTCTGAAAAGATGAGAAGAATCTGTGGGAGGGTAGAATAGTTTTTCTTAGGTTTAAATAAAGCTATTTATTCCTTCTGGGGAGTGTGGGTTTGATGAGAGGGTGTCCCTATATGTCAATGGCACCATTGTCCTTAAAGTATTAAAGCAGTCAGAACTCAGGAGACTTGCCTCACCCTCTTCCCTTCCCCAGGACACGACAGTTGAATCTGAGACTTAGACAAATGGAGTGACTTATGCAAAACCACACGGTCCAGAGCTGGGATAAATGAGAATCCAGTTCTCATTCCTTTTCATGGTCCCTCCACATTAGTTCACAGAACATCCTATCAAAATGATGACTGTTACAGCGAAGGGTCCCCACAAAAACTCAATATCCACACTTGATCAGTGGAAGCAATGCTTTGTCATCTGGCTCCAGTGAATTTTATGTAAGAAATAATCCTCTCTAATGCTTTCTCTGATTCCCAGCTTTGCAACATTCTCTTTCTATAAGAAAAGAATTGAATGGATGTTAACTAGACTTACTGTGGTGTTCACTTCACAATATATACAAATATTGAATCATTATGCTGTACACCTAAGGCTAATATAATGTTGTATGTTAATTATACTTAAAAAAAACTTAAAGAAAATAGTTGTATACTTTTCCCACTAAGGATGGAGAAAAGAGAGTTAAGCTGACTTCACTTGGTGTTTTAATTCTTTTTCTTGCTATTAAATATCTTTCATCTTCAATTTCTCTGTCTCCTTTCTACCCCAAATACCTCAGACCACCACCAGGATACCAGGTAGTAGAAAATGGTATAAGCTTGAGGGTTGCTCTCTTGGGAAGTAATAATCACCATGTCAGTGTGTTAGAATTTATGCAGTGGAAATATTTCATTTGAACCTACACATCTCTATAGCAGTAAGAAATTATGATCTTCATTTTAGAGATGATGAAACCACAGTTTTCTGACAAGAAGATGATCCCTTAAGCAGAATAGCAACAACTTTTGTCTAACTCTGGATTTTATTAAGTTCTTAATTTTAGGGTGGTAAATATGGGGACCAAAGTCTTTGGGAGATCCCAAATGCAGGAAACATCCTCCCTGCCCACATTAACTAACCAGATGTATTTATGCATATATGCTATGGACCATTACAGAGACAGATGCGTATATCCACATTACTGTCTTTTCTGCCCAGTGTATCTGAAGTTTTGCTTATGTATGTAGAAGTTTTGCTCTTACCTGGGAGAAAACTGAGGTGTGAAGAGCAGGAGATTTGCCCTTGCCCACATGGTAAGTGAAAAGTTGCACCAAAAAGAACTATCACTCTACAGTGTAGAAATGTTCTTCCTAGTGATGTGTTAATTTTAACAAAATGTTACCATAATGAAGCAGCATATTTAACTCATGGAGGTTTTTTATAGCAGTACTCTGTATGTGCAAAGTAAAATCTGATAGTATCTCTAACAGAGTCTTCCCCCCTTTTTTAAAATAAAGAACTTCAAGAGCAGAGTGGGAGGGTTTTAATGATAAAAATATAAAGAGTAGGATTCCTATCATCTTTAACTAAGGATAGGCTCCATTTCCTAGTTGTTTAACCTCTAAAAAAAAAATTCCAATTCTTAAGAAATTTAAGATACTTTAGAATCTAAAATAACACTGAATATCATTAGAAAATTCCTTTGTCCTCTTATGATCATTTTACTTTGGTAAACAACTTTTCTCAGTATTCTTCTTAAAGATCACTATTTTTAATTAAGTTGAATCACGAAATGGATAGCATGGTACATGCATTTTGCCCCTGAGATACTTCATTTTGAAAGAATCCTAGAGTAGAGTTGAAGAGATTAGAGTTGAAGGGAAATTTACAAGACATCAGTCTAATCTTTCATTCTGGGTAGGACTGTCATTTACAACATACCTGAAAGGAAACCAGGCAGTATCTATAAGAATACGACCAATGACAGGGACCTCACTCCTTCACACAGTGGTCTACCCTCTGTTCCCCAATTCTCGTCACTTTATAGTTCTTCCTCATTTTGAATAAAAATCTACCCATTCTTTTGCCTGGACCTGACTCCCAAGTGACACAAAGTCTCCTCTTTCTTCATATATGATTTTTGAGGACTTGTTTCCTTGCTTCAGGCTTTTGTTCTTCCAAACAAAAGATTTGTCTTTGATTTGTCCTTTGATTTGTCTTCCTCTACCTGTGGTTCAGATCCATCAGTATCATTGATTTGTCTTCCTCTACCTGTGGTTCAGATCCATCAGTATCGTCCTTCCCTATGAAAGTCATTGTCCTTTCAATCTATTATAATTTCCCAGTCTCCCTTTTCAAATGTGCACCTCAAAATTCATGCAACCTTTGGTAATCTTCAGAAATTGCTGCTGCTGAGAAATGTCCCCTGCTTTATGTGACTAGCCCAGAAATGTCCCCTGCTTTATGTGACTAGCCCAGAAATGTCCCCTGCTTTATGTGACTAGCCCTCTTCAGCTCACTGGGCTCTTTCAGTGACATTGGGTCTGAGGACCTACCTTTGCCAAGGTCTCATCATCCAGGTGATTCTTCTGAATCACATGTTGAAGTGCAAAATAAATTTTTTCCTGAAGCTTCTGGACCTTCCTTGGTTCTATCAGCCAGGCTCGGTCTGACAAAGGGAAAGAATGGGTAAGGAGCGGACAGAATGTAAGCTTTGTTGTATTTCACCTACATACATATAAGTGCTGAGTACCAGACCCATTCCAAATTAGTTCCAAATTGCTTCTGAAGACATGTCATTATTTTTCTAAAACAAATATTTTATAAGAAATTCTATGATGACAGTAACATTGACATACAGAATCAGGGTGGAGGTAAAGACACAATGGTTCAGAGAAACTCCATGTGTCTTATTGTCTGTGACAATTTACATCTCTTACTTTTTCTCTGGACATACGCTTAGATTTTCTTTCAAAGTTTATGTTAATGATTTGTGAAGAAATGAATTATAGAAGTGAAGAAAACCTACTGTAAAGGAGTGTTTTTGGAATTCAGAATCTCCCTTCCCTTTTATAAGCTAAGTTATAATTTATATAGCATCAACATAAATCAATTAAAAAATTTAATCCTGAGTCCTCTTTTTCTATATTGAATTTAATAGATAGGATAATCCCTCCTTTCCTTTAGCCTTTCCCACTTTCCTTTCTTTTTTCTTTCCTCCCTCCCTCCCTCTCTTTGTTCCCTGCTTCCGTCCTTCCTTTCTTCCTAGACGCTTTATACCATGGTGACAAAATTCAGCCCAGCGTCAACGCCTAAGGTTGAAACTTCAGTGAAGAGACACCTAGAGTCTCCAAATTCTGAACAAATACTCATGGAAAAGAACTTGGACATGATCCTTCTGAACACAGTTCAGGTCAGGTGAGAAACTCGATTCTGTAATCCTAGACAGGGCCAGGACAAGTCTAGCCAACAGTTAAGCAAACCCTTACGTAAGTGAGCACAAAAGCCTTCAGTGACAATTGTCAATCAGAATACATTAAGTTCCCCTGCCTCTCCCTTCCCTAAACTATCTGGAGCTGAATAGACAGTAACTATTATGGCAAGAACTTGGGCGGAAGGGTGGGGTCTGGCATGCGATGGAGCCTACACAGGCTGGAATACTGTCTTTCCTCCCTTTTTGAATATGGCACTAAGCCAGGGTGGCAAACAAGGTATCTTGGAGTTGCAGAAGCCTCTGAGTGTGGGTCTGTGACTGGGGCTGGAAGATTCCCCGCTGGGTAGAATAAGCTAAATAACATGCTTCCAAACTTCGTGGAGTTTGATGGCTTTAGCATTTCTTCCTAGAAAAAGGCTCATAGTTCAGCTGATTTCTAACTCATAAGCAGCAGGCTTGCCTTCCAACTGGGGCAGTTATCTTCATGGATTGTTTAGATTTGATATGCCATGTCTTAAATATTTGCTGCTGGGAATCTACTGACTTGTCACACGCATACCTACGAGGACAGTGACTTTTGTAATGCCTCCTTTAATTAAGCAGGAACCGGAGTGAAACCAGCTCCCTCATCGTGGACTCAAAGGCTTAGAACTAATCGTCACCTGAACTATAATCAATGGGAGCAATCAAATGCAATGAGAAAACGGTAGGAGGAAAATTATTTGGCAAGTGGTTGCTACCAGAAATAAATATTGCTTGTCACTTCTTCCATTTAGCTTTGTGCTGCCAAGTCTGGGAAACTTTCTAGGGTTTAAAAAAAAAAAAGAAAAGAAAAAGGAAAAAGCCTGGAGGAACAGCTTGATCTTAGACAGAGCCACAAAAGAAACTGTTAGTAATGATATGCCAATTGATAACTAATTTCCATTCTTGATAAAGTAGTTAAATAAAAAACAGAAGCAGATTTTAAAAATCCTCATAAAATTTATCCTCATAAAAATCCTCATAAAATAAGTAAATAAAGCCTAACAGATACAAAGTGTAAAGGCCGTATTATGGGTAGACATAGCTAGAGTGACATGTCAACAGGGCCCATCACAGGGAAGATTAATTTCTTCCAGCCTCACTGAAAAATATGTTAGGTATAAGAAAGATCAAGTCTCTAGAGATAAACGGGTTATAGAAGGAATGAGTCTCTTGACCATAAAAATGACCAGGAATGTGTCTTTCTTTTCATAGAGAACTGTCAATAAAACTGCTATTCCTTGACCCCAAATCTAACTGAACAGATGACTGAATGAGCAACTCTGACTTTTCATTCTGGCTGAGCCATGCATTTATTAGGATTCCATACATTTTCAAGCCAGCATATACTTTTAAAAAGAATTTTAATGGCTATAGTGCTATTTGATCTATAAATGTCATACCATACCTTCTTTGAAAACTGTTTGCTGTTTACTGCATTTCAGAGCTAGACGAGGTGTTTATTATTATGAAGCTCAACCCTCTTACTTTACAGGTGAGGAAACTGAGGCTCTGAGGGGTCAAGTGTTTAAGGTCACACACATACCTGGTGACAGAGCCTGTCCTAGAATGTCTACCACCACATCGGAGATTCTTCCTTTACCAGTCTTTAGTAAGAGCCATTTTTTTCCTCTGCTGTCCTTACCTCCTTTTAAAGCTTCTAATATTGCATAAAAAAAGAAGAGGCATTTGCCTGAAGTGAGAACGCCAACATTAATTTGGATAGAAAAGCCGACGAAAGAGATATTTAAAGAGGAGAAAATGTATGTTTTACTTTTTTTTAGGCTCTATGCTGGCTTGTTCATTCAGGTATATTTCTACTAAGTCTCACCTAACTGGACATTTTTGTCTATGTCCTTTATTCTTAAAATCAAAATAGAACTTAGTTATAACTCAGGCCACTATTTGTCTTCATTTATCTGTTAAGAAATGATCATGCTTTTCTGAATCTGGAGTCACCCTTACCACACATCCTACTCTTGCATTTGGGACAAAACTGATATTTAAATTAACCTGAGGCTACTTTTCTTTGAATTGTCCAAAAATATCACAACTTGCTAAAGAAAATATAGTTCTTTTAAAGTTTCTTCAGAGCACCTTGGCTTAGGTAGATGCAATTCATGTTAAAGATAGCAAAACAGTTTTTTTTTTTTTTAAAAAAAGGTAAGGACCTCAGACCTCCCTACCTGGAGATATCAGAACAGCAGATGAGAACAAAGCAATCTCTTCTTCAGTCAGCTGCAAGGAACACAAATTCTTTGCAAAGTCAAATGCTTCATTTACTAGGTCATCAGAACCTATAAAAGAAGGCAAATTAAATGAAAATACTTGAACAGAATGGGACAATAGTAAGAAAAGTCCCATAATCAAGAAGTTATTCAAGGATTTGCATACTAGGCACACAGAAAAAATATTTCTAAGTTCCTGACCATAACAAATGATTTAGTGGTAATTATAGAATGAGAAAATTGGGCAACATCTTGACCAGGTAAAGAAAGTCAACATTACCAATGAGGGGCAGATAGAAATGGTTTGCACCCATTGTAATATCCAACTGGGAATATATAACCCCAATCTAATCTTGTAAGGTTGAAATTAGCTCCAACTAAAAAATTTTAAATTAGTGATTTGGGGATCCTTTAGCACAGACATAGCATTCATAGAAAACCTAAAACATGTATAATGGGCCATGGGCTGTCAGTCTTAGTGGCACTTATAGGATGTCACTGGCAATGTAGGATGTCCAGGGGCCTCAAGCTAAGCGAATGGAGATGAAGTGACTTTCAATTTGGTAATTTCCTGGAAATTCGATTGAGAAGCAAACATTCGTTTATGTTTACCTTCTAATGAATGACTCGCAGGTCAGTTGCTTAGCCACTGTGAATTCTGGCAAAATAATGCTTCATCCCTACACGGATCCTTGGTAAATGTTTATTTTATGAAGCTGGAAATATACCCAAGTTGCTTGCCAAGGTTTTCCCTCCTTTCTTGAAAATCTAGCCTTGGAGATGCCATGGATGTATATCAGCTGCAGGAGGGAAACACTGCCGGCCCCGATGGGTTTGCCATTGGCTACCATATCAACTGACAGCACAAAAGGTGAAAGGGCAGTGGCCTTCTTTGATGTCCGTGGGCAGGATATGGAACAAATGGCACTGTCAATTGTTAAAACCTTTCCTGGCACCAGCCCATCTTTGCTAACGTTCTTATCCATGCCATGCACTGATGACTGGATGTGAATGACACACTTGCAGAGACTGGCTCTGTCCTGCCCTCCCACAAGAATGGTCTGGGGATCATTTTGGGCTGGTTGGCAGCCATGCTATCTGTGCTCCCAGAACTTCATGAATTAACAGGGAGAAAGTCACTACCCTGGGTTTGAAACAAATGAAAGAGCTCCTCTTTTAAGCATCTTAACTAATGACTATAAATTTGCATGAGACACTTAAGAGGTCACCCATGGACCACCAGTGGTCTACATAATATACTGTGTGAAGCAGTAAGCTGGAAGGTAAAAGAAAAGCTGATCCTACAAAGAAGGCCTAGAATGCATCCCAGTTCTTTACGATCAGTTTTTGTTGATTTCTGAATGAAGCATGTTCGTGTCAACAGGGTCCACGTTTCTTTCCTTCCTTTTACATTTGGAGGCACAACTGTAAAATCAGAGGAGTTAGATGAAACACTGGAGGCTCCCCTAGTCCAACCCTTATGGAATAATGAGATACTAAGTCATGTTAGAGAATCAAGGCATTTCTTGTAGTGGAGAAACTGATGGTAGTTGATAAAATTGTGTCATCATCAAATGTGAACTCACCTAAGGCCTTGAACATTTGCATTCCTCCATATTTTCCTTCAAACAGAACAGTGTTGTTTAATGGGTTGAAGGCACGGCACATTCTCACTAAAACCACTTCCAAGCAACCTATGAGAAAAAAATTTCAAATGTGTATATATATATATAAAGAGGTTACTACTGCATATAGGTCAAGAGACTTTAAAAAACTTTAAAACACACACATAGACACATAGACACACACATTCAGAAACACCTCAAGATTCCTTGCCAAGTAAAAAAGAACTATGTTAGAAATAAAGCTCTCTTGAAGTCTATGTGAGGAATTAAAGATAAAATACACTTTAAAGGTGACTAAAATGAAGGGCAAAAACATTTTCTTCAGAAGCATACATTTTCCCCCCTATTTCTGACTGATAATGAAGTTAGTTTCAACTCTTGAATTCACCGGTGATCATAAGTGGCCCAGAAAGGAGATTTGCAGCAGGCAAGTTCAGTCTGTTAACTTTTGTAGAAGTTTTGCTGTTGGGGAAACCTGTTCTCTGCTTCAGTTTTTAACACACTCCATGTATATTTCTGCATACGATGACTTCAATAGGGACACCTTCAGGATGTTTCTTGAGGGTACCATTTATGTCCTGGTATCTTTGAAATGAGGGTTTCTTGGTCAAATAAGTTTTGGCAAAAGGCTGAACATTATCCACTCCAGGGAGTTATAAGCAACATTCACAGGTCAAAGGCTGTTGAAGTCCCAACATGAAGGAGTTTGTTCAACCCTGATGGACCTAACATTTCTGAGTTCTCTGTTAGCCCAATGGTGCCAGGACCTTCATCTGCAGCCATAGGCAGTTGTGGTTATTGTATTCACTGTTATATCTCCATCACCTAGAAAAGTACCTGGCACATAGTAGGTGCTTAATAAATATTTATTAAATGAATTAGTTCACTACCTTTGTTTTTCCCTCTGAACATTTACTGACATCCTGAGCAAGTACTGCAAAGTTTCTCCACATTTTGGAGAAATGGGCTTTTGCCCCACAGTGTGTTGGAAGGTGACACCCAGGCTCAGAAGTCAGAAATTTGCATGAGAACATCATATAGATGGTTTGGCTACACCCATGTTGTACCCAACTGTACCCCTGGTGCCTTTCTTACTGCTACCATGTACATTTATGTCTGTGTTTTATTTCTTTGTTCTGCTGATGTATCTGCTTTCCCTCATATGTCACCTTAGCATAGGGGCTTACGCATAAGAAGGAATCTGCAAATATTAATTGCAATAATGCTTTTCTGAGAAAAACAATAATAGGTACCATTTATTCACTATCTACAATATGGAAGGCACGTCCCTTGACCCCTTACATTCTTCTACATTCCATGTCTCCTACCCTTAAACCCAGGTGGGCCTACATGACTGCTTTGACTAACAGGTGCAATGGAAGTAACCCTATAGGACTTCTGAAGCTAAGTCAGAAAAATGCTACACACTTCTGCCTTGCTCTCTTGAAATGCTAACTTTCGAAACCTAGCCACCATGCTGTGAGAACATCCAAGCAGTCTGTGCAGGGTAGGAACTGAGGCCCCCCTGAGCCCAAGCCCTGACTGAACTCCGGGCTGTCAACCAGCACAAACTGCGAGCCAGTATGCAAGTGGGTCCTCCTGCCCGCAGTCAGGCTGCCTCAGTGAACACCACAAGCCGTCCCTCACTAAGCCCCGCTCAACCTGTAGCTTTGGAAGCAAAATAAATGATTATCGTTGTGTGAACTAAGTTTTGGGATTGTTTTTATCCAGCAACTAATACAGCAAGTTCATGTTTGAGTCAAGATTTGCACCAACCTTAATCATTTGGTAACAAAGCAGCAGCAACTTAGAATAATTCTTTTATTTGGCTCAAGTCCAAAAGGCAGCTTTTCTCCACACCTCTTTTTGTACAGTAGAGACTAACACAACAGTGTAAAGCAACTATACTCCAATAAAAATTAATTTAAAAAAAAAAAGCCAGCTTTGCCAGATACTGGCTACGTGGTACTGAACACAGCCCTTCACTTCCCTGAATCTTTGCTTCCTCTTCTATACGATGGAAATAATTACTGAGCACATGAGATTAAAAGAGATGTCACAGGTAAACATAATATATATATATATATATATATATATATATATATGTTATTGCATATATGTAAATTATGTTATTATTATTTGCTATAGCCCAGGACCATGAAGGTTCACATGAACACCATAGTGGTTCTTATTTTCTATTTTCAAAGGGGGCCAAAAAAGACAAATACATTTTTTTCCTGTTTGGATAATGGCAGCTGCAAAGTCAATCATGTGCAAAGTTTCCGGAGTTGCTTCCTAAGTGACAGTGTGTGTGTGTCAGAGAGTGTGAGGGAGAAGTGGGAGGAAGGATTAGAGCAGAGTGAGTTTCTCCCGGTGTATTCTGGCTGCAGGCTATCCTCATTAAAATGACTGGAAATGACCACAGAGGCAGAGCTCAGCTAGCCTGGATTTTTTTCCCCCCAACAGAAGGCAAGTAGTACATTTTAGAGCCAGCTCAGCAATTCAGCCACCTTGACACGCTAATTACTAGCACTGCCTGTCAAGCTGGGTATCTCAGCCTCCACAATTAATAGCTCCACTTTCAATAAGCAAAATTGTATTTGACTTCAAAGGGGAACTGAATGACTATCAGGGCATTTTTATTATTGAGAGTTTCCTTTGGGAGTTGGCTGACAGCGTGGGTGGTAAAAATGAGCTACATATTGGATGGAGGCTTTTCTAGAACTAACAGCAAGCTAAGGGTCAACCACATCCGGGTCTAAAATAGGCCCCCCATGAATTTTCTTGCTTACCTGACTTCAGAAGTAGGATTTGATCATTTTGACAGAGTTCCATGAAGCCTGTTATTCGCTTTGCAAACTCTACTACATATTGGATGGCGTGAGTGATCTGGATGGCACATTGCTGCCACAGTGCTTCCCTGGACTTCAAGAGAGAAAACACAGAATGTACATGGAGCAAAGAACAACTCGGAGACTCAGTGAAATACTCAAGGTTGCCCTAACTGGCGCTTACCTGTCACTTGGGGTCCATGGTAGGAATTTACCCACCTTTAGAAGAGAGGCAGTATTTTCTAAGATATTGCTTTGACCTCTTTGAACCTTGATACACCACAATTATCAAAGTAATGAGGCTAAAATAATGGAAATATTGCAATAGTACAAAAAGATAGGCATTTATAGTTTCTTTATTATTTTGCCTCCTCCTCACCTAAACAAACTCAAGCTCTTAGTCTATTTTGTAAAGTCAAACTCTTACACTGAGGAATAGCAATTTCATTCACAGGCTTCCAAAAAATTATTTCCACGTGTACCTGACAGACACTAAGTCTAATATTTTTATGTTGTATTCTTTTCCCAGAACTTATGGAGACTGCTTTTTGGTACAAAAAAAAATTCAAGGGGGCTTCCCTGGTGGCGCAGTGGTTGAGAGTCCGCCTGCCGATGCAAGGGATACGGGTTCGTGCCCCGGTCCAGGAAGATCCAACATGCCGCGGAGCGGCTGGGCCCGTGAGCCATGGCCGCCGAGCCTGCGCATCCGGAGCCTGCGCGTCCGGAGCCTGTGCTCCGCAATGGGAGAGGCCACAGCAGTGAGAGGCCTGCGTACCGCAAAAAAAAAATTCAAGGGAAAAGACATCAAATCAAATCACTCTCTTAGTAATATAGAACTCCGGAAATGTATTTTGATCCTTGGGTTATTTTCTTTGGAATGGGAAACATAAATCCAAGTTATGTGTTAATTCTGTTTTTTATTGACCATAACAATACCTATGCTTTTGTCTCCTTATTTATATAAAAGTGGTAAGATTTAATTATTCCACTGGAGAAAAATCAGTATGTTGTAGTCATATATTTATATATAGACACATTTATATATTTTATTAAAATTTCATTTACCAGTAGGTTTTGTGATTATGGATCTCAATCCTGTAGAAAATTAATGTGAGTCAAAACAACAACAAAAACAGCAACAAATTTCTTCTCTTAAAACCTTCTCTAATGGACACAAAAATAATCAAAATAATAATAAATAACAGTAAAAATGTAGGGTGAGTTGTCCCTTTTTCCTTTGGTCTCTTTTTAAACATGTAGTGTAAGAAAAAACATTCAGAATGCTTTGTTGCATATCTTTGTAGTGTAAGTTTGCAGCTATTATTCCTGCTATGACTTTTTCAATTGCTCCTATTCCTTGCCTGGCTGCAAGAAACCACTATGAGATGTCCTAAAATCACCTGATGTGGGCACAGTCTCCCCAGTCACTCAAATAGGGCAGTGGTTTTCAATCGGCGTCGTTTTGCCCCCCAGGGAACATTTGGCAACATCTGGAGACATTTGGGTTGTCACAACTATGGGTGAGGGGATGCTACTGGCACCTAGTGGGTAGAGACCAAGGATGATGCTAAACATCCCACAATGTGCAGGACAATCCTTACAGCAAAGAATTGTCCAGTCTGAAATGTCAACAGTGCAGAGGTTGAAAAAGCCAGAAACAGAGAAATCACAGAAAAACTTTCCTGTAGTTTCCCAGAGTACCTTGCTTTGATACGCTTTGATTTCTTCATATGTGTGGATCTGCCATGCCAGCTGGTGTAGCTCTTCCATGGTGTATTGACATGTCTCCAGATGGGACTTAATGATGTTCTGCGCAATTCGATCTATGAGAAAGAATATCAGTTTGAGGGTTTGTGAATAAAATCCCACTCTGCGGAAAGAAACCTGCTGTTAATGTGTTTCCTGTAGGAATGCCTTTTGGAGATACTCCAATTGTATGAGCATGTCTTTAACATTACTATCTATTTAAAAATCTCCAGACAAACTCTTTACTGCTTTTTTTCAATTTTCAGTCTTTTTATCAGAATTAACTGCCTTTTCCTCCTCTTTTTGGTCACAAAACTGGGGTCTTAAAGTTTTAAAGTGTTCAAATAGGTATTTATTTTAAAAATAAATACAAATTACCCTGTACCATGTTTCTTGATTTTTGGCCTGAAAGTCCACTCACAGTCTTGTAACACTTGTCACACTGTAACAGTCAGTGTAAACTCCAAAAACTTTAAAATATTTGGAAAATCACTAGATCCCTAGTGTTTATCTCAGAAAGGAGGAATTGAAATATAAATGTTTTGCTTATATTTTAAAAAGGGAGGATTAAACAATAATCTAAAAAAATAGTTTTCTATAGAGGAAAGAGAAGAGAATGGGGGCACAGGGATAGAAGCCAGACTTCTCTGATGGTATTATTTTTGTAGATGTGACTTTAGAACCACGTAGATATCTTCCATAAATAATGTGAGAGGGAGATGAAATGATACGGACTCATGAGGTGATAATTTTGAAGCTGGGTCATGAGGGCCCTTATATTCTTCTTTCAAATTTTTCATAAGATAAAATTTTTCCCTGAAAAAGTTAAAAAAGAGGAAATGGTTTTACTCATTAAAAAAGTAGAAATAAACACAATCAATTTTGGGGGGCCATTTATTCCAAATGCGTTGTATTTAGTATTGTATCTTAAATATCGATTATTTTGGGTTTCGAGGTATGGAAGTTGAGTAATAGAACCAGACATAAGAGCTCTCCTTAACAACCTGCAGGGAGTGCCCCGAAGTGGGATAGAGCTGGCAGAAGGTCCCCTCATAATCCCCCCTCTGCTATTTGAACATGTGAAGGTGACATCTTGGAATTCTGTACTTAGGAATTCTGTAGGTGGGATATGAGTAGAATGAAGATGACCAAATTTTCTGCCTGGTAACTGTTCTTGGCTCATATAGAAATGGAGTTTTTCTTGTGTTTCAGGTGGTGCCAGTTTAAATGCAATTTCTGTTCTTTCTAAATAGCAATATTTCATTTCTCCAGGGTAATTCTCAAAGCAGTACTCAGGTCCCGTTTTCTTTTTTTACCTTGCTAAGCTTCTGGTATATATGGAGTGAAATAAATTGAGTTTTAGTAACGTAGAGAATAAAAAATGTAAGCTTAAGCTTCTAAAGCACCTTCGAAATAAAAAAATCTCGTATATCCATTGCCTGGCACATTATAAACACTGAATAAATGGTAGCCACGATTGTCATTATTAGGACATTCTACATAGTTTTTCATCAGGGAAGGAATCTGACCACCCAGTGGAGATGAAACGGAGCTATTTAATTTTGGAATCAGTGCTACTGAAGGAAGATATTTCGATATTTATTAAAGTTGTTCAATCAGAACTATAAACTGATGGATGTAGAAGATGCTACAAAATGCTAACTTATGATTATGGCTATGCTCTATTGGATTCAGCATTGAGCATTTCTAGACTTTCATTGCTTATCATGCTATAAAAATCCTTTCTTTAAAAAATCCTATATTCAAAAATTTATTGAATGTCCTCCTATGTTGTAAAAAAGGGCAGGAAATATTCTATACATCATATTAAAATAGATTGGTATGTCATGGTTCATCATTTTTCAATTTCATTTGGGCAGTCTAATTACTTAGACTCTTAAAAGAACATATCTATTCCTCAGTAGGTATATAATGAAAACATAAGATTTTTATGGCTCTATAGTTTTCAAACCTTTATCTTCTTGGTGTAGTCTGTTTTCATTTTCAAAGATATACCGATTTGTCAGTAATTTACAGGCTTCAGGGTTTATAAACAAAATTATAATTGCACTCAAAATTGCACTATGAAAAACTTTTTACCTGTTCCTTTACAATATCTCCTGAGAATTGCTGGCCAAGGTTTAAGAATTCCCTGGCCTTCTGCCACCAAAGTTTAGGGTTCTTTGGGGTATGAGGAGTGGGCATAATAAACATGTGGGCAGATTAAGCAAAATTGAAAGTTAAATCCACATGGATGCTTTAGGACTCAGCTCAGATGGCCATTCCTCGAGAAGGTTTCCCTGCTTCCCAGTGTCCCACGTAGAAGGGCCAGCTGCCATTACACTTTAATTCCACCCCCCAGCTGAACCTTTATTCCAGTCAGACTCCCATTGTGCTTATTTGAATGGATGTTTCTATACCCTTCAAGATTGTGAGTTCTTCAAGAGATGGACTGCAGAACCCAGCACAGTGCCTTCATATATTCATTCACATGTTCACAAATACTTTTTGAGAAGCTATTATATACCAAGTTAAGGTACAGAGTTTAAAAAAGGGCATTCTCTTTTTTTAACAGGATCTAATAATAATATCATGTCATATCATGACGTAACAAATGCCCTGAGTTACTGTGGAAGCCCAAAGAAGAAAGTAACTAACTCAGTCAGAGGGAGGCAGAAAACTATCCACAGAGAAGATACCTGTTGACCTGGGTCTGAGCAGGAATTTGTCACATGAAGAGAAAGACGGACATCAGGTAGAGGGGATGATGGAAAGGCACAGAGAGAAAACTGGCTCTGAGCTAGATAACTGCTGACATTAAACTGTACATCTTTACAATCCTTACCTTTTACAAACAATTTCCCTTTGAGGAAAAAAGTGAGGTTCAGAAAGAGTGAGTGACTTTAGACCCATTTTTACAGAGCTAACAAATGGCGTTGAAATCATCTCTGTCTTTCCCAGCAAAAAGTCTGTAGTGTTTGCAATACAGAGTGCATTGAAGAGATGGGGACAAAGAGACTGGGGATAGACACTGTGACTGGAGATGGAACAGCTGCATAAGCATGGCCATGGAGTTTGGATTTTACCTTGTAGGTGATTAAGGGCTAGTGGAAGCCGCGAAGCAGGAGAGTGACATGGTCAGTTTTTTGTTTTAAAAGGGTGATACTGGCCATGGCAAAGCAGATGAGATGGCATTAAGGAGTAAGTAAGATTAATCAGGCTGTTGTGAAAAATACAGACAGGATATGAGGAGCTTCTAGAACAGGTGAGAATGACAGAGTCAGAGTGGAGGGGCTAGATTCAGGACAATTCTGAAGGAGGATTGCAAAGGACCAGCAGGTGTGTGTGTGTGTGTGTGTGTGTGTGTGTGTGTGTGTGTGTGTGTGTGTGTGTGTGTGTGTGTGTGTGTGTGTGTGTGTGTGTGTGTGTGTGTGTGTGTGTGTGTGTGTGTGTGTGTGTGTGTGTGTGTGTGTGAATTAAATATAGTAGGTACTCAGCCAATGTTGAGTTAGTAAAGATAATGTTGAAAATATCCATCCATCCATTCGTCCCCTCGTTTTCTGCTTTATTTGACAAAGGATTTTAGAAAGCTAAGACTGACCCTTTGTTTGATGATCTTAAAGCCTAAGCACTCATGATGGCTTTAACATTAAACATGGGCAATTATTTCCCATACCCTTGTGGTGAGAAGTAAAAGGCAAATCTCTTTTTGACATAAGACATATATCAATGAAAGCTAAGACACAGCCGCAGCAGTAGCAGGGGCGATCCTTCTCCACTTCCTTTCACGGGTCTGCAGTGCAAAGGTGAGCCACGTGCAAAAACCGGCTTGACCCTCTCAAGGCTCAGGCTGGGGGGGGGGGGTGTCAATAAACCACACAGTAAAGCTAGACTTGGTCCCTTGGGAGCGAGGCCTGAAGGCTCATTCTGTCGATTAGAAAGATGCATGAACATCAGAGGAGATGGTCTGCTTGGACTGAGAGTCTGCAGTTGTGAAAAGGGGAGAAGGATTTAAAAAGAAGGGACAAAAGGGAGAGACAATGAATACAGTATGCAGAGTTCCTGCTGGGAGCCAAAGGAACTTTCAAGAGTCCTTGCCTGGAAAAATAGAAAAGGTAATAGTAAACGCTGTCATCTCTAGGGACCAACCACATGAGAAAGTCCAGACAAAAAGACTGAGGTAAAAGAGCAGGGGATCTGGAATCTTTCTGGGCAATCGCACACCCTTCATCCGTTTCCCTGATTTGGATTGCTGTTGCTTCTCAGAGCCCAGTTTCGGATCCTTTAACCAGCTTGGGCTGCAGAAAGCACACGTTGAAGAAGGAGTCAGCACGCACTGTGCTGGGATAATGGGTGCAACAGAAATATGACTGAATAATGACTGAATGATGGGAGATTCTACCACCTTCAGAGGTGATGCCCATGGACTCTACACTCTCCTTTTCCTGAGACCAGGGATGAGGCTAGAGATTTCTTAAGTGGACCTGAAAATGCAGCTATTATCTTCTCAGTAGTTAAGATTCCGTATGTATCAGTGAGACAGAGCTTTGTCCATTTCACTAAGAGTATGTGGGCTGTTTGATAGTTAATAAAACAACAACAAGGAATGAGAAGAACACTTTTATATGCTCAGTCCAGTCATTCCTTTTCAGTCATGATGAGGGGAAATGTAAACACTGATGCTGGCAAGGGAAAACTGGGTGTGTAATTATAGGTTAAGAGTAAGTCCATGATCCTCATTTTCTATTTGTTAATTTCATGAAAAATATCCTGCTCTCACTTTGTCTTGCATCTCTTTTTTTCCCCATAAAATTGCTGTTTTATTTTTAGACTTTGACCCTTATACTATTCTTGAAGGAAGGCTTATTGGAGCCCAAGACTTATAACTAATTAATAGAATTTGTAACTTCATGTATTAAGTAACTTTATGAGATAGAAATGACAACATGTGATTCAAATGAAAGAATAATCCTAGAAATCTTTAAAATAATTGATATAGAGATATGTTTTTGGCATAGGTTGTGGTGATGGTTTCATGAGTGTATACTTATCTCCAAACCCATTAAGTTGTAGACATTAAATACAGACAGATTTTTGTATGTCGATTATATCTCAATAAAGAGGTTTAAAAAATAATTGATATAGGCAAATATACTTTATCATTTTTGATGAAAAATATTGAAAAATATTGTTAAAATTGTTACACTTCCCTAGAAGCTTTAGGGGTAGTCTTAAATCCACTTATGACAGGCAATAAGAAGAGAGAAATTAAATTTTTGAAGGGAAAACTAGAATAAAATTGATGGTAATTCTCAATAGTGTGTGCCAAAATTGTAGAACCCTGGGGCTGGAACTAACCTCCTTCCTTCATTTCCAAATGGACTGTATCTAAATAATTCCAGAAATTAGTTGGGTCTCCTGTCTCTCTCTGCAACTTTGGCTCCCTCCCCACACTGTGATTCATCAAATCATCACTGTGATCTGTGGAATAAATCAAAGAAGTAGGAAGGAAGTCCCTCCTTAAGGTATTTACAGGTGGTTGAGATGTGCATGATATGTGTAAATATTACTAATATTTTGTGTAAATTAACTGTGTAAAAATAATATTTTGAAGTAATATTAAAGAAATAAATAAAAATAAATTTTGTTAAGTATTAATTCATATAGAAAAGCAAAGTCTGGAAAGAAGTCATCTAAATTGCCTAGTACTATGTAGAAAAAAGGCTACATCTGCTTATTTTGGTGAAAAGTAAGTAAACTGACAAGTAAGGTGACAATTTCTTGTTTATAACTGTAATGTTATAAAATGTGGACCAGCTTGCAGCTACTAAAATAGCAAGTGACCTTCTGCAGCTCTGATTTCAACCACTCAGCGGGTTTTTTCCACCAAAGGGGCTTATTTTAGCTCTCACTAGACATTTCAGCAAATGGCGCTCTCCAAAGGCTACAGTGTCTCAGACACGGATTGCACGGGTGGTTTCATTAGAATCCCACATCCTGGGAGCAGGGAAAGTTGAGTATATCTTTAAAAACTGCTGCTTTCAGTGTTATTACCAAGAGCACCCGTGGCCCAACTGTATCAAGGTGAGAAAGCTGAGACTCAAAGCTATATATAGCACTAGAGGGGGCTGCATCTGAAGTCCCTAATTCTTTCTCCTCCCCCTCCTTTTTTTTTTTTTTCTTCATGAGAAAGGACGGTTTCTTCTTGGTGAACTATACCCCCTATTCATTTTCCTCCATAAGGGATTTTTTTTTTAAACTTGGAAGTATTCTTCTTATAATACTATATCTCAGCCTCAATCAAAATGATTAATGAATTTTTAATTTATCACTTGCCTTAAGGATCTAGAGAACTGCTCAATTCTCTGTTTAGTTTATACTACTAGTGTGAAAGGGAAATTCTTAGGGGATGTGCTTTGAATTAATGGCAGGATATCTCTATGGACTTGCTCAAGGCAAGTTTTAAGTGCCTGCATTAGGTTTTCAGAATATCAAGATTCCTCAGAATCCACACTCTGAGGCAGTAACTCTAATATATTAGAACAATTGGTTTAAAGGTGAAACATTTAACCAAGTGTGCGTTTTGTCTTTTTGACAACACACTATCAGTTTTATACGTTTTTGGTCCTTAAATAGAACAAGTCTGCTGGTTAGTGTGTAATAGATGACTGTCAGAGAGGACAATGTTACTTTCGAGACCTTTCTGATTTTTCTAATCTCTATTTAGAGATGATGATTTTGGGGGCATAAATAGAATTGTGCTACCAGCATAAAAACATCAATATTTAAGCTTAAAACAGCCATCTATTAGTTATCCATAGCCTCAATAGGGAGGTAATATTTTCAGCATTTAAGTTCTTCAAATTTTTTAAAGAAGAATTTAGGGGCATAAATAACCCATAACTTATTTGTTGGCTCAGTTTCAATGTCCAACCACTCATTACTCTTTTACCAGTGAATTAGGAAAGCTGCTGATCTCTCCTTTTCAAACAAATTCTATTGCCAATTATTACATCAGAGAATGGCATAACTGAGTTTTACTTCATGTAGATCTGAACCAAAATGTTGTTAAAGTGCTTCAGAAAAATATATTAACAAAATATAAGATTGTTACTAACTATAAAAATGATGAAAATGTGATAAAACACAACTCAATAAAATATGAACACAGAGAAAAATAGTGAAAAAAATCAGATTAATACTATAAGTAATAATATCTGGGAAAGGACTGAATGAACAGATTAATAAATAAAATGGTTAAAATTTTATCAAATTTCAGGAAGTTCAGGTGAGAGTACTGTAATAGGAAGTAAGAAAACAAACTAAAGCAGAAAGAAAAACTGAAAGAAACCATAGGGCATTTGTATTTAAGCAGAGTATATCCAAAGGAAAAAACATCATACACAGCAAAACAAATTAACTATCTATGAGGGTGCCTTCTTAATAATTTAATAATGGAAAGCTGTCTTGGATCACAAGTGTTTTGTTTCATTGCAATAGTGCATGTCTAGTTTTGGGGAAATTACAGTTGCCTTTCTTCAAACTAGCTAAGAAAATTAAGAATATAGTATAAAAACATTACCTTTTGAAGCTAACTTTCATAGTAAAAGACCTCCTTCACAGAACAATCAGAAAAGATCAACGTACTTCAACGACCTAGAATTGGTGAGTTTTAAGGAAAGCAGCTTGTAGGATGGAGGACGCCAATATGAATCCATTGAGCCTTTTATTTCACGCCCTTTGGGAAGTCACTTAACATTTTAAAGTCTTAGTTTCTTTGGGTTTGATTTTCTATCCATAGAAAGATTTGGCAGCAGTGATATTTTCTAAGGGCTGTGTAAAAGCATGGCGACTTGAGTCCTTATAAGGGGCTAAATAGGAATTTCTCTTTCTTTTGACTCACGAGGGAGAAGTCTTGCAGAGTTACAGAAGGTGGGAGTACAGCTCACAGTCTTAAAAGTACTTGAAGTGTCTTAGAACAAACAAAAACAAGATAATCTAGAGCCCATGAAAATATTTCCCTACTCTCTTTAAAAAAGTACACCTCCTTGGGCTTCCCTGGTGGCGCAGTGGTTGAGAGTCCGCCTGCCGATGCAGGGGACGCGGGTTCGTGTCCCGGTCCGGGAAGATCCCACATGCCGCGGAGCGGCTGGGCCCGTGAGCCATGGCCGCTGAGCCTGCGTGTCCGGAGCCTGTGCTCCGCAACGGGAGAGGCCACGACAGTGAGAGGCCCGCGTACCGCAAAAAATAAATAAACAAACAAATAAATAAATAAATAAATAAAATAAAAATAAAAAGTACACCTCCACACATTACCCAAAGGACACTTAGCGGGTCACAGATGATGAAAACCTAATTACGGAAATTGCTCACGGCCATCATTAGGACTGACCTTTAGTATTTGGATTTTGTTGACATATGGATTGACCGTTAATTGAAACAGAAGCAATCCCTCCCCAACCTTACCCCCCTTTGGAAATGTAGCCAATATAATTCTGACCTTTAGGAAGAAGTAATTCAGGAGAAATCTTTGGAGGCAATTTTTACATTTTCAAACATTTAATCTAAATTTTTAAAAGTAATGATTGCTTAAATAATACATTTAATTGACTAATGCTTTAAAATAAGTGTTTTCTAAATAGTCTAGCACCAAATGTTCCTGGAGCAAACCTGTCTGAAAACCAAACAGCAGTTCCACAATAGTCTGCATAAATAGGGCTCAGATTTAAATAATAAATTTCTTCTCAGTAGTAAGGATATATCGTCATATATCCTTATCTATAGCTTACATCCTAAAATAAAATAAACAAAAAGTCTTGCCAGCTAGAAACATTTCCAACAGGTTTCCCCACATTTGTAAATATCACAGAAATAAATCCTGTACTGGTTGGCAGAGAGAGCCTGTTAAGTTGGTTGTATACCATGGTAATGAAAACCAAAGTGTATCAAGTTCCATCAACCTGGCCATCAATTGACATTTCTGTGTCCCATAGCCTATGTGGCATTTTAACCCCACCCAGCTCTTCCCCAAATAGGTGCTTGAAAATGTGGCTAAAGCAGTACCTATTCACCCCAGGCAGGGGAAAAGTGATTCAGAGCTCTAAGAGTTAAGTGTCAAGCTTGCAATGCGGGAAATACTAGTCAACAGTGGGGGCTGTTTCAGAGATTGTCTTATAAGCATAAACATTCCTTCCTTCAATAAGTCATAGGTAGAACCTCATGAAATCTCCTTCCCTCTTCCTTACTGCAGAATATTTCATATCTACTATGGCTTTTGAAACTGAGTGCATAAATTGGAATTGGTTTTCCAATAGCTTCCCAATAGCATTTTTTTTTTTTTTTTGGTTGGTGGATTTTAGAATCTTCTTAGGAAGTTCTGAATTCTGAGTCAAAAATTAATCCCAAACTAGTATCTCCAGGGGAAGTCTACTGAGGAAGATCAGTTTTGCATAATTTCAACTCAAAATAGAAAAGGTGATTTAAAAGATTTACCTAATCCAGTGAATGCTAGCACATAAGGAAAGCTGTACTGACATAGGTACAA
Source organism: Orcinus orca (assembly GCF_937001465.1). Lineage (NCBI taxonomy): Eukaryota > Metazoa > Chordata > Mammalia > Artiodactyla > Delphinidae > Orcinus > Orcinus orca. Next base: position 75,719,130 of record NC_064564.1, on the reverse strand, counting down.
GCATATAGTGGTTAATCTGCATACAGGTACTATAAATAGATATGCAGGTTTATAAGTACTTCAGCTGAGCATATATGTGTGTATTACTTATAGTGTAAATCATGTTTATACATGTTTAGAGCCTTGCTGGTCACAAAGTACTTTTGTATACATTATGCCATTTATTCCAGTTGTGGAGAATCATTGCATTGAGCACGACAGTAGAGTGACTACAACATATTACTAGGTGAGTTAAGACATCTTTTTCAGGTTGTTAAAAGGATATCTAGAAAGATACAGATTTGAATGACTCTAGGGAAGAACTATAGTGTCCTCTGTCCCAGGATGCTCCAGAGTAATTCATGGCCATGGACTAGTTAATACTATAGTTGTGACCATGGTAAAGATCTTTTTTTTTTTGAGATAGAAGACAGGATTCTGGAAATAAGCAGCCTCTTGGGATGTAGTCTATGGAAAGCAGAGAACAAGGTAGTATGAAAATTTCAGAGAAGTCAGGTAAATCCCTCTCAAGTGACCAAGGTGATGTGGGTAGGCCTGGGGCTCAGTCAAGACCATATCTTTATTGTTTTGTCCCCCTTTTTCTTTCAAGAGGGGTTTGGGGAGGTGGTCAGGTTGAAGTGGGCCAGAGAGGACAGGTCGATTTGCCCTGAAGTATCCATACAGCGGCTCACTCTTTACTTTGTACATGAACTAGGGATGGTTTGAGATTGGCCACCAGCCTCTCATTGATCAGCTCCTGGCTGTCCTTGATGTTCATTTTTTTTTTTTTTTAGGAGTGTGGATGAAGAGAAGAGGCTGGTGCACACTTCTGATGTGACTGTGGTTATTAACTTTATAGTTGACAGGGTCATTCCACACCATGGAAATTCCCGAGTGTGGTCCTACTCCTTGAGACAGCTGTTTCGGCATCGGTCAGGATTGCCTAGTTGCCTGTAAGTCCCCTCCCCTCCTCTCCACTACCCTACCCTTCTCCTTGGGAAGTGGCTGGAACAAAGGGAATATTTGTGCACATGGCCAAAGCTCCCACCAGGAGTTGGGAGAACCATAATCCTTCAAAGTCACTGAGCCCATCTGCCTTATTTTTCAGATGAAGAGACAGAGCTCCAGAAAGCTGAACTAATTTTGAACAAGTTCACATGGCTAGTATGTGAACTAGCCATCAGGAGTCCCAATTTCAATGTCCCTTCCCTAAACTGCCTGCATAGGACCTGTGTTTGGGTGAAGGTGACAGGGGTGTCAGATGACAATGGAAGTTCACAAGATGTCTTCCCTCAAGGCAAGAAAGAAAGAACTAAGACACTGGATCTTCATGTCCCTTACTGCTTGAATGCTTTTTCTCATTAGTTTAGTCTACTTTCGTTCATTTTAATGACTTACTAGGTACTTGCTCCTAAATTGAATGCCTACCTGTATTTGATAAAGGTGCCACCAGAGGACATAGGAAATACATAGCTGGAGTTAAATTCTATTCTCTGTACCATTTCTGAATGAGTAGTTGAATATGCTTAATAGGTTTAGGCAGTTGTAAAATATTTACCTGTAAAAGCCTATATCATTGAAGCTGCTGTCTTATGACCATAGCACCTGCTTGGGGTTCTTAAAAAATAACAACTGAAACACCATCAACTTTTACAGAATTTCCCCCAAAAAAACATCACTAGAAATACCTTCTATGTGTCCATGTAGCCTTGATGAAAAAAATAGTACATTACAGGGATTAGATCACCTTTAGGCCAATCCCTTTTTGTAATCTCCTCTATTAATACTCAGCTTCTGTAATAGATGAATTTGCTAAAAAAAAAAAGAGGTTTATTTCTATTTTTGATGTTTAAAATTCCAGGCTCCATAAATAGACCACAAAAGGAATATGCAAGTAAATCTACATTGAAGATTACACAGGAGGGATCAATGAATTCATTGATTTCATTGTCTTTATCTGGAGAGAAAATTACTGAACAGCAAACTCAGATAATGTTTGTAAAAGGCAATCTATCCCCTTAGCACTGAAACTAATTTGATGGATTTTTTCCCTGTTTTTAAAAGCATGTTGTTTGGCTGTTTGAATTGTCTTGTTGTCTGGTACCTCATGGATACACTGTCAATCATCTTTGAGCTTAAATAAGCTTTCATTAAGAGTATTAGTCCTGCAGAATCCTCCAACCCATCTGAGGGCTATAGTGGGGGAGCAAAAACACAACCTTCCATTTTCTCTCTCTGCTTGTTTGCCAGTCTTCCTATAGCCAGCTTCCTTTCCCTGCCACCAACCACTGCAAAATTTTATTTGCAAAGATATAACACCTCCACCATGCCAGCTTGAAGTAAAATTCCTGCTAAACCCCGTTAAACCTGATGCCTAAATATTAATTTGCAGCTTACTTTTGCCCTTCTCTTATTTTATGGTGTTTTGTCCTATGGGATTTTGAGAAACCCAAGCATATTATTCTGGAAATGTTTCATGCTTTCCTCCTTGCTTACCCACATTTTCTTTTCAAGTCCCAAGACTATGGGAATAAAACATTCCTGAAAAGAGCTGTGGCACAGAGTAAGCAATACCCCCCATCTTCTTCACCTGCAGGAGAGTTTGTGGTATCGTCATGCTCGGGATTTAGAATACATGGCGTTGAACTGCAGTTATTTATTTTCATGCCTGCCTCCTAGACGGTGAGGACAGGAACCGTGTTCTCCTTGCCTTGAGTGCCTGGCACACACTACCAAACGTAAAATAGCCAGCTAGTGGGAAGCAGCCGCATAGCACAGGGAGATCAGCTCGGTGCTTTGTGACCACCTAGAGGGGTGGGATAGGGACGGTGGGAGGGAGACGCAAGAGGGAGGAGATATGGGGATATATGTATACGTATAGCTGATTCACTTTGTTACAAAGCAGAAACTAACACACCATTGTAAAGCAATTATACTCCAATAAACATGTTAAAAAAAATATGTTTTTGAAAGAATGCCTGGAAGTGTAGAGTAGTAGAATGAGCTACATAAGAACTTAAGCTTTACCACATAACTAACTCTGTGCCTGGGAAAATCACTCACTCTTTCTGACCCTTAATTTCTTCATCTGCGCAATGGGATGATTTCCTCCCTTCCCACCTGAAGGCACTGGTAGGAGGCTTAAATTGGCTAATGTGCACGAAGGCATTTTCTGTTTCTGTCTATCCATAAGGTATTATTATTAGGGTTCCTGAACCTAGAAGTCTGTAGTTCCTTTGGTGCACTTTTAGAAAGACAATGGTTTTTCAGGAGGAATATTCCTGACTCATAACACTCAACTAATTGACTTTTGGGGATCTGCATGCTGTTGCTAGTATTGTTTTACGGTTCTTAAACATGCATTTTTATTAAAATTTCAAAACTGTAAGACTGTATTCTGTATGGGCTAATCCAAAAACTGTGTTTTTTTGTTTTTTTGGTTTTTTTAATCTGCTTTTACAATGGCCCAATCAGAATCATGATCTGGTTGTACAATTTCATTGTTCTCTCAGAAACGAGAGGAAGCAGATCAGTACTTCTAGCAGCCAAGAGTGATGTTAAAAAAATCCCTCGTGTGATATAGCCTCAATTCACGCAGTCAGAATGTGGCTAAAATCACATTTTCTTTTTTAAAAGGTTTTGTATTTTATTTTTTGGTCACACAGTGTGGCTTGCGGGATCTTAGTTCCCTGACCAGGGATTGAACCTGGGCTCTGGCAGAGAAAGCACCAAGTGCTAACCACTGACTGCCAGGGAATTCCCCACATTTTCTATATTTGTCAGCACAGGCTTCTTTCTATGACAACTTGTCACCAGCCAGATTAGTATAGATCCTTGTTAATCAACTCAAGTCAAAATGTCAGCGTGCACCCTCTGTAAGCTCCTTTGTAGCGCCCAGTAGGACGTCAGGTAGGCAGCAAACACCAAGCAAGTCTTGTTGTGGGAATGCCATTAACTTGGGAGGGGCTCCCTGTGTTTGATGGGAAGAAACATAGTTAAAATAGTTTTTAACTATTTTAACTAATATAGTTTTGATGTTACTTTGACCTGGGTTCACATGCTTACTTTGCTTTTAACAAGTTTTGTAACTTCTGAGCCTCAATGTTTTCATCTGTAAAATGGATATACGAATAATTACATAACAGGCATAATAGGGTTGTTATAAGAGTTGAATATTGCTAGGCACCATTAGGGGCTCAATAACAGGTAATTAGGTAATGAACAAGAATGTTATTAAGTAATAATGAGATTAATACCATTATAATATCAATTATATTGATAATAATAATAATGATGAGGCTTATGCATGACAGAAGCTGTTCTAAGAATTTTCAAATATTAACTCATTTAATCCACACACACAGGTAGGGATTATTATTATCTCAGGTTTACAACTGAGACTCAGGTTGGGTAAACTGCCTGAGGGAAAAGGAACAATGAGGTTTTGAACTCAGGCAGTCCGACTCCAGAACCAAAGTTCTTAACTGCTGTACTACACCACTGATGCCCTCCTGCCCAATTAGACTGTTATCGATTCAGTGCTTTAGTGAAATGAGTGGCAGTTTTTTGGATCGTGCAGGAAAGCATAGTGCATCACATTGTTGCGGCTCTTATAAGTACCTCCATTCGACACTCGAAGGAGTTTGTGTCCACTAGATGGCATTGCCGTTTTAACGAAATGGGAACCAAGGCAATACTTAGGCTTTGGAGCCTGCTAAATTTGAGAGCACTAGGAGAACAACCTAATTGCATCCCTAAAAGTCTGATGGAAGAAATCTCCAAAATTTAAGGCAGATCTAGAGATCTCTAAAGACTAATAGTATCCTGAAATAAGTAAGAAAAATAAATGCTAGTTCATTTTGGGGTCAATGTCTGTGTAGAAAATCTGGATGAATTTGGAGTTTCTCTAGTTCATAGAGGAATAGACTCAAGGCCAGGAGGAGAATGACCTGGGTAGGGTTACTTGAACTTCATGTTTCTGGCTGTAGTTTTCTTTCTGTAATACCTCCTACTGATTCTAAATCACAAAGAAATTGTGATTTCTGCATTCTTAGAAGTCTTTCCTTTTTGGGTATGGATCAGATCATCCAACAATTGTTTTTGTTTCAGTATGTTGGTTTTTTTTTTGTTTTTTTGCGGTACACGGGCCTCTCACTGTCGCGGCGTCTCCCGTTGCGGAGCACAGGCTCCGGACGCGCAGGCTCAGCGGCCATGGCTCACGGGCCCAGCCGCTCCGCGGCATGTGGGATCCTCCTAGACCGGGGCACGAACCCATGTCCTCTGCATCGGCAGGCGGACTCTCAACCACTGCGCCACCAGGGAAGCCCTTCAGTATGTTTTAAACATGTGTTCCCAATCAGTAGCAAACTCAGGAACTTAGATACTAAGTAGGATAAAAGCAAAAAATGGTGCCTGTTTCCTTTTCCTTTTAACATGTCCCTTTGGAAAGACCTAGTGACTCCACTTAAACAGATTGTCCCCTATTGATTGACAATGCAGTTTGTGAATATTAAGCCCATAGCAAGTAGCAGGATAATGGATAAGCACAAGGACTCCAGAATCAGACAGCCTGGAATGGAAGTTGCCTCTATCATCAAAGGACCCTGGGCAGGTCATGAGACATCTCTGAGCCTCTGTTTCCACATCTGTAAAATGGGAGTAATTGTCTTACTTATCATATAAGATGCTTGTGAAAATTAAATGTGTATGAAGTGCCTGCGACACAGTCACAGGTTAAGGAGAGCAACATAATGAATATTTTTGTTATTAGAGCTGATGTGTAGTTTTCTACGTCTCTCAGTTGTGGATGTCGTCACAGGTGCTGCTATGTCAACCACTTCTTTACTCCCTGCCACAGGCTGAATTGCTAAGAGAGAAAAATAGCGTTTCAGGTTTTATAACTGTGTCACGTCACTTCTTCCTCAACCAGATGGTAGAAGTAGCCAAGATACATATGGCGTGTCCTTCGTTATGTGTTCACATCAACTTTATTTAAAACACTCGTAGGCTTTAGGCTCCTACTCACAGTTTAGACAGAGAAGGTGATTGAACACGTGGTGGGCAAGTGAGAACAGCTCAGAGTTACTGAGCACTTGCGGAGTGCCAAACATGGCTCTGTTTTACAAGTATTGACTCATTTAATTCTTACAACAACGGTGTGATCTGTGAGCTAACGTTTTTTGAGAAAAAAAAAACCACCAAAAAACAGGATGAGCAAACCAGGGTTGAGAGACTTGCTTCAGCTCAGATAACAGGCGACGGATCCAGGATTTGAATTCAGGTAGCCTGGTGCGTAACCACTCTTTTCTGCCACCTCTCAGGGCAAGATGGCAGTCTCAAAGACTCCCGAGCTCCACACTGCTTTCCCTGTGCACTAAGTACTGCGTGAAGCCTGCTGTAGCCACTGCCTGCTAGCTCCTCCGGGCTACTGTTAACATACAGCTCTGTTACCCAGGAGGGTAATGTGTTAAACCTACATCCATATTTTTATGGCAATTAGTTAATAAAATCAACTGATTAGACGGTTAACAGACTCCTAAGCTTAACAGGGTAAAACAAAGCGGCGACAGGTCAGAAGAGAGAGTGCACTCTTGAAGACCACTCCTTAAAGAAGGATGTTGCAGAAGCAGGAGGGTCTGCAACCGATGCAACCGTGCCTGGGACTTGCCCTGCTCAGAGGGGCTTATTTGTTGCCCTTCTGTAATATTCCAGACTACACTTATTTTATTGCCAGTAATTCAGACTCTATTCCCACGTAGAATTCTTGAATTCAGATTTATAAGAGGCTTAGAGGTCTTCTGGTCTACCCCTCTGCCTTTACACAGAAGGAAACTGAGGTTTGTCCCCAGTTATCTTAGATGGAGAGTTGGAGCCCGGTTCATTCAGTTACTACATACTGCTTCTATATCCCTTAGCTATTTCACTTTTAATAGCATCACTTTGAACACTTGCTGAAATTTTCTTGTTTATACCAATAACATTTTTCCTTCAGTGATGAACCCAAATTCAACAGATAGCATCTGTTCCTTACAGATCGCATCTTTCTATTCATGATTTTTTTCTTTCTTCCTTTGCTTGAAATAAACTTTTATGGGCCATGGGAACAGTGACAGTTATTAGACTATATTTTAAAATCCATTAGTTTCCTCACTAGAGCCATGAATGCAAGTAATTCAACTTAGACCTAAGAAAATGATCTTACTAAACAGGACCAAGGCGATTTCAAAGTAGAATTTCTAAAAATGAGCCGGAAGGAGATTTCCACTTACCGATTTCAGTCATGGTTATCCCTGGTGCTAACTGCCCGTTGTTGAAAGAACTATAGGTAAACAAGTTGGGTACGGATGTGAGGTCATAGATAGGTTCTTGCTTTATCTGTTTGATTCCAGTCACGTCAAGTCCTGACTGATCAGGGGACGGCTGGCCGGAATCCACGTTGTAATAACCCTCGGACTTGGGCAGGTCCATGACGTGTCCGTTGGCGTAAGTGCCACTGGCCTCGTTGCTCAGGTTGCTGAGGCCATTGCTGATGCTGCTGCTGTACACCCTGGCGAGGGCTTCCGCCTCCCCACTCTGCTGCTGCCGCTGCTCCTGCAGCCGCTGCTGGTGCTTCTGCACCTCAGCATACAGGCTGTCCCTCTGCTTCTTGGACATCCTCCCAAACTTCACAGCTGGGTGGGAGACAAAAGCAGAAAACAGCACTTGAGGTTCTCATTCGCATTAACCACCTCAAGTCCAAGGGCTCATGGATGGCTGTCCCCTCAACATAAAATGCACCAAGTCCCAGTACCACAGCCCAAGAGTCCATTCGCTTGCACTCCACATTTGATAAAAGGTTATACTCACGGGTGTCTGTACTGGGTTATGTGCATAGTGAGAACTAAATCTAAGCTAGGAAGAAAGGTACAAACTTATAGATGTATTTCTCATTGACACGAAGTTAGAAGGCATATTTCCTCATTCTTTCTTACTTGCAGGGAAAAAAAAGAATTCACAAAAACCCAAAACTACTACATAGTACCTATTCAAATGTAGACCAACACTCATTATTAGCTTCCCTCCTGAGCATTACGGTTTCTAGATTGCCAGATAGGACCCTATTATTTCACTACTTTCTAAATAGCACGTTGGGTAAGACCAAGGATGTGAAGCAGGGTGAGAAACACAATTTCAAGGAAACCACATCATTTGCCTTCGATTGGATTTGGGGATCAAATGAAAACAATCTTTGGAAAATAGCAATTTCGTGAATACGATACCCAGCAAGTGAGACAACGGTAACCCTTCCTTTCTTATTCTACCGTCCCCAAGTTTTATACTGCCCCCCTCTTCTGGAAAAATCCTTAACCATCCTGAGGAAGACGGAGAAAGAGGCTCTGTCAGTGGTCATAGAGTAGTACAAAGATGCTTTGATCTGAATTCATTGTTTCTTATAGAGCTTAACCTCCTGAACTGTTGTGGATCGAGACATTTTTCCTCACATGCTGTCAACTCCCGTTTAAGGCTGTGAACATCCGGAGTCGAGGGGCCACCTTATCTGAATCATCAAGCATGATGCCGTTCGGCTCATGTTAATGGTAGGGACTATGGTAAACTTAGAGGTTCCCTTTTGAGATTCTGCTTTCTTTTCTTTTGTGACACTGTTCCCATCACCGGCTGGCGGTGGGAGCTCAGAGAATGTGGGAAGAAGAGAATGGAGAGTAGAAATAGGTCCAATTTCTGGATTCAGTCAGTAGAGTTGATGAGAATAACTTCTGAGAATGACTAAATGGTGAAGTGCTTAAGAACTCTCCAGCACCAAGGGCCCACAGAAGAGATTCCTGTTGTGAAACAGCTGCCGTTTTACCCCCCAAAATTCCTCCAATATTTATTTTCTCTTTCCAGTGGTTATAGAGCTACCAAAGTTTATCTGAGCATAGGCTGTTCAGAATGGAGACCACATTTCCCAACCTCCCTCACTGCCAGGTGTGTCTCTGTGATGAAGTTCTGGACAACAGGGAGTAAATGGAAGCGCTGCATGCAGGTGTGTGTCCTGAGGCTCGCCATTCTCCTTTCTGCCTGCTGGATTGTGGATGTGAGGGATGGATTTAGAGCAGCCCAAACTCTTCCTGTCTCCTTAATCTTGAAAAACCTGTGTTCTGGTTTTCTGACACTGCCTAAGTAGGAAAACCAAGTGGCAATTATCCACTAATTTTTCTGGATAAAGACAAGTAATCGGGTTAATCCAGACCAAACTCCCCATGCCCCCTCAGTTGTCATTTTTATAGGTATTTTTTAAAATGATTTTGTTCCTTTATTTCTTTTTTTTCTATTTTTTTAACATCTTTATTGGAGTATAATTGCTTTACAATGGTGTGTCAGTTTCTGCTTTATAACAAAGCGAATCAGCTATACATATACATATATAACCATATCTCTTCCCTCTTGCGTCTCCCTCCCACCCTCCCTATCCCACCCCTCTAGGTGGACACAAAGCACCGAGCTGATCTCCCTGTGCTATGTGGCTATGGATAAAGAAGATGTGGCACATATATAGAATGGAATATAACTCAGCTATAAAAAGAAATGAAATTGAGTTATTTGTAGTGAGGTGGATGGACCTAGAGTCTGTCATACAGAGTAAAGTAAGTCAGAAAGAGAAAAACAAATACCTATGCTAACACATATGTATGGAATTTATAGGGTTTTGAATCATTGTGTTTAACTTTGTAGAGACAGGGCATTAAATTCTCTTTCTCAGAGACAAATATATTTGCTTCCTAACTGCAGTGGTATTTTCAGCTTGTCCATGGACAGAATTCTGTAGTTGCTTTTAGAGAAAGCTTTCTATCTTTATCATTCCAAATAATTTACTCTATATCATTCTCTAGGGGGAAAAAAACCCTTTTAGTATACGAAAAAAATAAATCATGGTAAGTTTTGATTCAGAAAAAACTTTTTCCCCCCAAGAAATGTCACATGGTTCTCCATTCGCTCACCCCCTGTCCTTTGCATTCCTGTAGATTCGGAACAGCTCTTTGTGACAGAGATAGAGAGATGAATCCAAAATTTATGTCTACTGCTGTAGGTTAAGATTTTTGTTTTGGCTGGAGTAGACCTACTTTCTGCCTTACTTTAGTAGAATAGTTTTGCATTTATTCATTTAAAATTTATAGGGAGAAAAAATTAAGAACGAGGAACTCTTCTGACATGGAGACAAAAATGTAGTGGCTCTTTTTAAACCTTTTTCCAAACCTAAACCTTGCTTTAGATTTCTATACACTTTAGGTGAAATACACATTGTAGTAGGTTGACTGTGTTAGTAACCCTGATGCTTCTTGCCTATTTGCCTGCTCTACCCCATGTAAACTTGCAGTGCCCTTTCATTCTGTGCCGGCATCCTGCTCCATCCCCTTGACTCAGGGTCATGTGATCTGCTCTGGAGCAATGGGATATCGACATATGTGACACAAACAGAGGCTTAAAAAGTGCTTGTGTGATTGAGTGCCCCACCATGAAAAGGACATGCCTACACTAGTTTGCTGAAGGATAAGATATGTGAAACAGAGCAGAACCATCTCAGGCAAGGCCAACTACAAACAGGAGAGCTATAGAACTGACCTGTAGCTGACAGCAGATACAGAAACGGGCCCAGTCAAGACCCTATACTGGACAATTTTAGGTTCAGAATTCTGCTGTTAACCATAAGACCTCACAATCAAAGCTAACAGTGTCAAATAAGTATGCTGCCAAGCTCTTTGCCCTGTAAACACCCGAAAACCCACTCAATGGTGAATAGTTAGGCCTCTTCCAAAAAAAATTGATTATCAAGTCACTGAGCAATTTAAATATTTTCAAAGAAAAAACTTAAAGCTCCACAACATTTTGGAATTATCAGGCTTCATCCTAAATCAAGGACTTTGCCGACAATGACTAAATACTATTTTAGAATCAATTTTCCATTCATTTCAGAAACACTGATGAGCCAGTGTTTCAGTTTTATGCCCCTTCCTGTAATAAAAGTGGTGACATATTTGGGAAAAAATTATAGTACTTGGCAAAATAAAGCTACTGAACTTTCCTGATATAAAAATAATTTCTTGTCACTATTTGTAAATACATTTATTGTATTCATGGGCCTATGTTTTCAATTTCATTTAATTTAATTTGTTTATTATACAGCAGGTTCTTAGTACTTATCTATCTATTTTACACATATTAGTGTATATATGTCAATCCCAATCTCCCAGTTCATCCCAGCCCCCACCCCCGCTTTCCCCCCTTGGTGTCCACACGTTTGTTCTCTACATCTGTGTCTCTATTTCTACCTTGCAAACCGGTTCATCTGTACCATTTTTCTAGATTCCACATATATGCGTTAATATGTGACATTTGTTTTTCTCTTTCTGACTTAACTTCACTCTGTATGACAGTCTCTAGGTCCATCCACGTCTCTACAAATGACTTCATGGGCCTATTTTAACAAAGGCTGTATTACTATTATATTTTCAAGTATTTGCATTCTTCTTACCACTACCCATTAATCAGAATGGCACATAGTTTACGTGTTTGACCCTCTCAAACTTGAATTATTCTGTTAATGAGATTCACTTGAGTAGGGAGACAGCCTCTTGTTAAACTGCTAGCTCTCAAAGAAACTAGCACAATTTGTATACATTGCAAGTGCTTTATAAATATTCAGTGATGATAGTATTTGCTCATGATATGCTCTTAACCCTCATTTTGATCCCACACTAGCAAAGAACCATTTTACGCAAAAGTATTGGAAATCGTTTCATATCTATTTGAATTGTGGGATTCTAAATGGAATGGAAGTTTTTGGAGTAACTATACAACAAAGATGATGCTTCTTCAAAGATTTCTGCTTCCTACCACATGACAACTAGACACATGTTTTTGGTATCAAGAGGAACCCCGTTGTAGAACTATCATCTATGACTTTCCATAGTCCTTTTGGAAATTATTTTATCTTACTATCTTGGCTGTGAAATGCTTTATGTTTATATCTCACTACTTATCAAGGAAACTAGTCTTAATTTAACTTTAAAATTTCAAGGCTATGCCTTTTTATAGTGCTTTAAGATTTGTAGAAAAAAATCGGATTCAGTCTACCCAACTCTATTCATAATTTTAAAACATTCTCTCTCTTCCCCTTCACTTCTCCAACAGAACTTCCTGTGATTATGGAATGTTCCCTGCACTTTCCAATATGGTAGCCACAAGGCACATGTGGCTTTGAGCACTTGAAATATAGCTAGTGTGACTGAAGAACTAAATTTTAAATTTTATTTAATTGTAATAAATCTAAACTTAAATTTAAATAGCAACACGTGGATACCACACTGGACCATGCCATTCTGGATAACAAGAAGCTAAATCTGTGACACCTGCCCATGTAGGGCAGCTTCCATTTTTTCATAGAGGCATGTCACTTAGGAGGACACATACTTCATTATTGCAAGGTGAGTATAATGCTTTTTCTTTGGGGTGCAATGTCTTCCTATTGATGCCAAAATATTTTCTGTTTTTTTTTTTTGGTAGTGCTAATACACCTGACACTGAAGATTCCGGCAACTAACATTTGTGAAGGGTCCAGTTAAAAAAAGAAATAAATACAATGGTGGAGAAGATTCAGTGCACATATGTATGCCGTCACTTCACACACACGTATGCATGCAATACCTTCACCTTTTTATACACATAAACACATGTGTATGTATTCCAAGTGGATTTGACTTTTGATTCTTTGCCAATGCTAAATTCGAACAAATTTGTTACTGCTGAGTTTGTTGTCTACTCATATATCTCCCATGACTAATACGCCACTATAGAAGCTGAAATTCAGGAGAGAATGAAAGTCCAGCGGAGTCAACAGTTATATCAAGCCATCTACTAGCAGTCATATTGTTTTAGTGACCAGATATGGTGAAGTAAATATTCTTGGAGCCAGGCATAACTGACAGAAAACAAATGCAAATATTAAAATGAAGATGCTACTTTATGTCTGAGGGAAGCTGGGTGGTGTGTATATAGAAGTTAGGTGTGAGGGCATCTTACCTTGGCTACTGGTACTACTGCTAAAGCACTTTGAAAATATCTGCTTCATCAGTAGAAGGTAGGTATAATAAATTAGTGGCAGGACACATACTACCTCTTATTCTTGAGCCCTTACTAGACATAGCTAATTAACCATAACCTCAGGGCTTCATAATCCTTTGATACCACATACTAGGCATTACTTATCAATAGGAGATAAAACCTGTTTAGCTTCCCAGGTATTAGTGACTTATTTAGTTTAAAGTACCCTATATATTCAAGGCTTATAACAAACTTCCTCTATATAAAGAGTAAAGAAGAATTTGTTTTCCCATAGACAGAATCATGTTTTTCTTCTGCTGAAGCCTCTTCTCCTCATTCCCAGCCACTACTATCACTCCTGAGCATTTCTCCTCGCCATTAATCTGACACAAGCCATGCTTAGGAGGCATTTTGAAAGATGTCCCTGGAAGCCTCAAGATTGTCTCTGGACCTAAAATTAAGATGGATCATTATCCTTAATCCTCAGCATCCTTAGATACTATCTTGCTTTTTCTTGCACAGAAGTTTATGCTGTAGTAAATTTCTTCCCCCTTGAGAATAGACTGTGGCTCTATCCATAAACGATCCCCACGTCCCCACCGCCGCCCCGACAATATATTTCTTTTATGTCATGAGATTCAGACAACCTCTTAGATTTTGTGGGCTGACATCACTGAATCTGCCTTGGACCATATGCCCATCCCTTGCTCATGATTCTGTTCACCAGCACAGACCCACGTGATCTCTCTTTCCAAATAGATACTTCCTTTTATTGTAGGAAGAAGCAACAAAGGCAAATACTCAATGGCTTAGTCTCTCTGTAGAATTATTAATGAAACTTTTCAGATACTGTCAATTATTATGCTGCCTCCATATTACAGAAATGAAGTACAAAATTATCAACTCGAATTCCCACAGAATTTCACTAAAGAAATTCTGAAAACCATTTAATCTCCACCCTCCACTTTCTTCACTTTAGTTATGTGCAAGTACACAGGGCTACAAATTTACCCTACGAGTAAATGTGTGTGATTAGCAAATCTAGAAAAATAAACAAACAAAATCAGCTAATACACAGAAAAGTTTTGGAAACCTACATCTTGTAGCTTTAGAAGCTACCTATAAACTGGAAGGCTCAACGTCAGATTCTTTTTATTTTGGGGGTTAAATATATCTCATTGGTATACTTTTGTGCAAGACAAGTTTATGTGGGTTGGAAATTAGAGAAATGGTAAACAGAAATTCAAGATGCAACTATCTGGAGAATGCAAGCTAAGAAGTAAACAGTGTATATGTTTAGAGACCATCTATGCAGAGCTAAATTTATCCAAATGACTAAAAGGCCCGCATTTAATTCAATAACTCATAAAATCCCTTTATACCAAGAGATAGTGCATGCCAATTATCTATATTTCTTTAAAATCTAGAAGTATTTCTTTTTTTTTTTTTTTTTTTTTCTTTTTTGGTCCACACTGCCTTGAACTTCATTCCAGGGAGTGTGACCAGAGACACAGAATCCACAGTGATTCACGTAAAGAGAATGACTATCAGGGGCTTTGTCTGTGTCTCAGGCTCTAGGTAAAAGAGAATTCCATGATTCATTCAACAAACACTTAGGTGCCTGCTTTTAACCAGACCCTGAGGGGACAGTGGGAACAAGACAGAAACGGCCCCAGGACACAGGGCTGCTCATAACCCAGTACAGGAGTGCTACGGCCAACATCAGTGGGGAAAGAATCCGTTTGGATGAAAACTTAAAAATGGACACAAAGCTAGATGAAATTCTTTGTGTGAGTTTATTTGTCCTCTTTCATTAATCTAAGAAGTTCAGTTGGGGTGCCAAGTCACCCATTTGGATTGGGCGTGAGGTGGACTACACACTTGAGTCTATTCTGAAAGGGACACCATCTACAGAACCCTTCTAAGATGTGGAGCTCTGCTACAGCCTTTCTGATCTTCATCATGCCTCTGAATAGTCCACATCCATTAATGGAGCTTCTGGGCTTCCTACAGAAGCAAGGTCTGTTCCTTAGCATCTCCACATACCAAGCAACCTGTGTACCAGTCAGACTTACCCAGTGACCAAGGGGTCCAGGTCTGCCTGGGACTTTCCAGTTTTAGCTCAGAAAATCTCACATCCCAGGAAGTCCCTCATTCACAGGCAAACTTGGACAAGTGGTCACCTTTAGATCTAGGACTATGTGGCTTTCATCTACCTAGTTAGCACAGGTTGCTCCATGAGCTACAGAAAAGTCTTTCCTTTCTTCCTATGTTATAGGCAATACTATATATTTATTTGCTCTTACTTTTCCTCTTAATACACTGCCAGCATGTGGTTTTCTTTTCTTCTTATCCCTTTGTCTAGAATTCTTCCAGCAGCTTAAACAGACTCCAGCAAAGCATCCATTTGATGCATCCGTAAGATTCAAGCCATTTCTGTTTAATCATGTCACTGCCCTAGAGTGACATATACGTGTTAGCCAGCATATTATTTATACTTTCTGGCTCTGAAATTGTTTTTAATGGAAAATTCTTTTTCAGTTATCCAGCCTTGTAATTAAATAATTTTGAATGAAAAAAAGAAAAGCATACATTTGAAAGCCTTCTTTTTTCTTTTACATCTTTACTGGAGTATAATTGCTTTACAATGTTGTGTTAGTTTCTGCTTTATAACAAAGTGAATCAGCTATACGTATACATATATCCTCATATCTCCTCCCTCTTGCATCTCCCTCCCACCCTCCCTATCCCACCCCTCTAGGTGGTCACAAAGCACTGAGCTGATCTCCCCATGCTATGCGGCTGCTTCCCACTAGCTCTCTATTTTGAAAGCCTTTAAGTAAGAAGTAGGAAGGCGATGCCTTACCATCTCTCGACATTCCTAGGGCAAGACACTTCTGCAGTCGGCAGTGTTGGCAACGGTTTCTGTTGGTTCTGTCAATTAAACAGTTTCTCTGCCTCGGGCAGGAGTAAGAGGCATTGTTCTGCTGGCTCCTTCTAAAGAATCCCTAGAGGGAGAAAGAGAATGGGAGGGAGATAAATTTATAAGAAGCGACCATTAACAGAGATGATAGCTACATTTTCTACAGTGAACGTCGTTAACTGAGTTCACTTTTTAAAATTCTTTGGCTACCTCTCCTTGGACTGCTTACAGATGTTTCTACTGGGGAAAATTTGGACTCTCTGCAGAGATATGAAGGTATCATTCATTCATTCATTCAATCAATGTGTACTAAAGACATCTGTGATGTTCTATGCAAAGTAAAACAGAATAGAGTTCCTGCCCCCAGAGAGCAGTGGGAAGGGAGTGGCAGAGGAGAGTGTCACGTATGACAAAACTTCATGGGGACAATAACACAGGAGTGTGTCAAGTGCTGTGGGAGTGAGGAACTCTGGGTACTGAGTAGTGTGGGTTCAATATGCGCCACTATCTTCCTAGTTTCGAAGATGCATTTTTATCCATTTGGAAATTTTTGTATTTGGCCAGAATGTATCTGGAAGGTTGTTTTTCTAAGCAGTGATGTACCTTAGAGTCAACCACATCTTTGAATAAAGGAAATATGGTATAAAAACTGCTCAGTAGAAAACAGACAATAAGTAAAAGCTGAATGAATGCTCTCTGCTTGGCCTCAGGCTGTAGCGATCTAGGAGGTCTTCATGCAAGTACGTTTAGGTCCTTCTGGTACAAAATGAACTGCCTTGGACCATACATCACCCTTATAAATAAACCCACAGCTGAGTCTATTATTTTTTTAATTCTTTGGATACCACCCACCTTAGTTCTCTTACCAAAAATCCTACTGGGGTAAATAAACATTTTCTCCAGAGATATGAAAGTATCCTTCACCCATTCATTCACCTATTTAATTAGTTTCCCTCATCACTCCTTGTCCTTGAATTACAATACAGCAAAAGTGCAAAGTGCTACAAACAAAGCAGTGATCTACAAATAGATTTACCAAGAGAAATTTTAGGAAAAGATATCCTGTACTATCATCTCTCAGAAGGAGGAAGCCTAGAAAAGGTCCAGGATGGTCACGCAATGCCCATCTCGCTGAGAGGCCTGGAAGAGGTCACTTGACTTCTGTCAAACAGTTTCCTCAACTATCAATGGGAGGATAGTGCAGGGCTGGGACTAGGGTGAGACTGGTGAGGCAATCACCTTGGTCACACATTTAAGGGTTGCCAAAAGATGTGGTACTCAGGATAAACATTTTAACACTGATTTTACATGTTACAAATCAACATTAATGCAAACTCCCCAAAAGTTTACATAAAAACAGAATTAAAATTATCAATTTTCCTTTTGCCTCAGGCTTCCATATGGCTTGGCAAGGCACTGTAACAGAGAGCTTGGCCAACCTTATGAAAAGCCTCAGAAAAGGATGAGTGGCCAAGTACCTCCTTAGAGAGGAGTGCCAACTGGTTTTGTGGTTGTAATCCTCAAGCCATTCAACAACAAGAGCTAGTTTTGCCCCCACAGATCCATGCGTATTATTTATTTAATGAACCAGTGGTGGCAAAATAAGATATCCAATTGGCCACTTTGCAGGAACTCATGGAGCCCTTAAACAAGAGATCCCATCTAAGCCCCCAGAGGTTGAAATTATGTACTTCATATACTGTGAAAGCTGTCAGAAGGCATAACCTCAGCTCATCGGTCTTGATTGAAGATGACTTGGAATTTACATTTTACAAAAGAATTGTGTGGTTTTTACCTATGGATACTCTTAAGTGCCACTTAGCGAAGGAGTTGACAGAAGAGACTTTTTTGAAGTCACAGCTACAGCCCTAATTTAAGGCCAATTTGACATTAATTGTGAGACATTTCTTGCTTATCTGTTGCTCATTACTGCAAATGAGGTTTCTGGCATGAAAAAGAGATTGCGTTTTAAATTTTTATTGGATGAAAAGGAACTTGAATAAATGCATAAGCGGAAATGATGTTATTTAAAATGGGTGGTTTATGTTGATCTGAAAACAGTATTATGAAAATTCAGAGGTTGATACTAAATGTGCTGACATTGATATCTTAGTCTGAGCAGAATTTCTTGAGTTTGCTATTTGGAGAAAAATGTAGCATATTTACAAATGTGGGTTTTTCCATGAAATAAAAAAAAGTTGTGTGGTGTACAGTATCATTTTGACTAAAACCTCAGAATATGCTTCAAAATGACAGCATAAGTTCTTTGATCCTGGATTGCTTCTTTAAATAGAAAAGATGACAGGAGCCTAAATACTTGTTCTTGGCTATTGACCTGTTGGAATATATTTGTTCAGTAGTTAAATCTTTTTTGGAAATCACTGCTTAAAATGTTTAGTTCCTTAACATGACCATAGCCTCATATTTTGAAAACAGACATTTTCTAAATACGGCTTTATACAATGAAACACAAAACATTTCCACTTTGACACTGAGCTACAAAACATTTTTTCATGGGTACTGTGTAAACTAGACCAGAGCTCTTAAAATTGCATAATAAACCAACACGGTGGAAGTGATTTCACTGGAGAGGTGTCTGATTCCAAAATTATTAGTATTTAGGGGAATTCCCTGATGGTCCAGTTGTTAAGACTCTGTGTTTCCACTGCAGGGGGCATGGGTTCAATCCCTGGTTGGGGGAATAAATCCTGCACGCCACGTGGCATGGCCAAAAAAATAAAAAAAAAGTTAAGAAAAAGAAAACAAAATTATTAGTGTTTATGAAGAAAACTGTTTGTCTATCTGCCCAGAGGAAGTAATAACTTATTCTAGAAGGGTAAAAAATTGCTGATTCGTAATTTTGCTTTAACGTGTCTTGTGATAAGTTGAAAAAATTGCATTAAGGTGAATAACATGCAATTCTTAATTATAGGTCTGCAGAAGAACAGAATACAAGGCACATCTCATGATGTTCAAAGATGGGTTACTGCTAATCACCTCTAAAGCCAGTCAGTATGTTGATGGGTTAGGACATTTCATGTTATTCTGCCCCCTCTGCATCCCTCCCCTACTTTATTCTCATTTAGTCCTTTTTCTTTTCTTCCCTCCAGTTTCAATTCCAGGAATCATAATTTTTGAGACTATTATGAAGACACTGCCAATTTTTCACATAGCATGACTATCTGAGTTACAGTACGTTTTGTTTCATTTATATCTGAATGTCTTATAAGATTAAAGTTGGTTCTTAGAATTTTTGATTGTGCCGCATCTCCTTCAGTTTACTGACCTTAAATTAATGATTCACTTTGCTTGCATCTTTGATCAAAAATATAATTGCTTTTGCCAATAACTTCGCCAGTCTATCACTTTCCCCTCCTGGACTATGTCTGCATTTCATTTGTTCTGGTTACATACTGCCCTTTAAAATTGCAGAACTGTTTTCATTTCCCCCTTGATATTTAGTCTGTCACCCTTTCTTTCCTTCTAAGGATTAAATTTAAACATTTACTCTTAAGTTTCAAATTTCTCTTATTTCAGATTAAGGCTATGTTAACTGCTATTCCTCCAGCTTTGTGTTTTAAAAATCAACTTGCTCATAGGAATTAGTTTGTCTTTGGAAGAATTGGTTGGATTTGTTGTGGAGGAGAACACTAGACTGAGAATGAAAAACAGAGAAAGAAACATGCTTTTGGCCATGTTCTTTCACTAACTAGATTAGTGACATTGGCCATATGACATAATCTCGTTTAGACCTCAGGATCTCATTGATGAAGTTGGGGCAGATGATTTTTAACTGATCAGAGATTATCTGCTCCACTTTTAACATTCCATGCTTCCAGTTTTCTTTTATTTTTCTGGAACATGAGAATAAAGGATGGTCACATGCATATTGCAACTGCTATCTCGACGGCTTTCTCAAGCAAATAAATAAATACATGGCCATTAGCTTATAATCTTTATTTTAACCTTTCATATTGATATAAATGTGATGGAGTTTACTGGACACAAAACTGTTAAAACAGTAAATCAGTATTTATAGCTCTGTAAATGTGAATAATTGAAGCTTTTAAATGTTAATCCATTTTTAAGCACCTGCTGATGAGTTAGACAATGACAAAAACGTAAAAGGCCAAAGAACAGAAAATCAACCCACCCACCCACCAAGCAAGAATTCCTGAGTGTCAGCAGCAGGCACAAGAATCCTTTAGCAGGCCTTTCAAAAGGTGTCACCTCTTGCACTGTGAAGTACACAGATGCCTGAGGCAAACGCGGATGCTGTTGGCAGTACTGAGTTAAAGTCCCATACCTTGCAGCCTTCACACGTGATGACTCCGTAGTGGATCCCAGAGGATTTATCGCCACAAATTTTGCATGGTATCACTTCAATTTGTGCTGAAAGGGGAAAACAGACATTTTTGAGCTTACGGAGTTGTTTTCTTTTCGCCCTCCGATCTCCCTTCCCACCTCTCCCTGCCATGGCTCAGTGTTTGAAGACACTAGGATGGGGGTGGGGCTGTGAGATCACCCACTTCTATTTGAACGGCCCCCAGCTGCTTCTTCTAAGTAAAGGGCATCCATTTACCATTGTTTGTTTTGTTTTCCTCAAACTAAAAAAATATAACCAGGGACCAGAAGCTTTCTAAACTTTGGCTTTCACTGTTTTCTCCTTTTTTTGAACTTGACCTTCATGTAGTGTGACTTAAAAATCCCTTGAACCTGTGGCTTTGGTTTTCTTATTTTGCACTTCAAACATTAAGTCACTGAGAATGATCACATTGCTTTATTTCAATATTATTTTACATAAGTAAATAAGGGAAACTGGAAGGGGTGGAGGTGACTTTATACATTAAGTGGTTGGATGATTACTTGTGAAAATGCCAATGATGAATCAGTTCAATATTTATTAAGCATCTATATATCCACTAAAATAATAAAGGTTGTTGACACAAGATAAGATATACTAATGACACTAATAATTTAATAAAACAAAATGAATACACGGCGATATCAGGGGAAAAATAATAAAGCATATGGGTACTATTACTTCAATAGGAACTGAAATAATTTCATTGGAGATGAAGACATTCTGATTTTGAATATTGTGTAGGAAGTACAAGGCAAAAGGCATTTCTGCAAGCAGAATGGAATGAAGGAGGCCCCGAATGATTGTGGCTTGTGATCGCTGAGACAAGCAACTTGGTTCTAATGGAAACTTGGGCCATGTGGTTGGATAGAGGGAACGATGTCAGATTATCAAGCTCTTGGGAGTTAGGCAGAGGAATTTTCACCTGACATCACTGGCCATAAGGAATCAAAGAAGTGAATGAAGAAATGATGAAAGTGATGGTTTGGGTACTTTAGAAAGGTGAGTTTGGCAGGTTAACCAGACACAAATGGAAGACTAACTAAAAGACTGTTCCTAACCTGGGTGTTAGGAGCTGAAGGTGTGAATTACATCGGTGGCAGGATAAATGGAGAGGAAGAAGCAAACAGAAAGACAGCTCAATGGAAGAGGTGAGAAGATAAAAGAAAGAAAGGATACAGAGGTGGAAACTGATGAAGAATCAAAGGTGACTTCTAGCTTCCTAGCCTTGGGTGTAAGATTAAATAGTAGGTTTGACATACATGGTTGGTTGGTAAGCTAATTCCTTTGTGGAATATGGTGAGGCACGGGATTTCCATTTTGCATGTGTGCAATTTGGTGTCATGTCTTGTAGACACCCGTGTATAGAATCTCTTGGAAAGATGATTTTAAGCCATCAGCTTTGAGGTTATGGATGAATCCATGATATAAACTTTATTTAGAATGTAGTAATTCCTACGTCACTGATAGTATTCTCAGTGTTGTTAAAATTATACACAGTAGGAAGATCTGCTATTCCTTCTCCCAATTTAAAATAATTATGCAAAATATGCTTCAAAATGCTTTATACATCAATCTGCCACTTGGATGCTTTTCTACGGTTTCTCACCCTTGAATATACAAAACAAATAAATGCAAGACATAACCCTCTTTTTATTGTTTTCATTAAAAAAATAATACTTAGCTTTAGGGGAGCACATTAAATTTTGTTTAAATTAAATATTTTGCAGTAAGTTCAAATCATCTTTATAAGCAAAAAATTCAGTTATGTCCCTATTTTTCATATGAGAAAACTGAGGATACAGGTGGTTAATGACGCCTTTGAGGTGACTCGGGAAATGATGACGGGAAATTAGCTGATTTTCCTGAGCTTTCATTCAGTAACCGTTTCTCTGCTTCTCACAAAGATAAAATACAAATACAATTTTGAATTCCTATATTATTCCAATAGCACCAGTTAAAGAGATAATGATAAAAATATCAGGAGAAGAGACAAATTCAACTAAAATACTTATTAGAATAAGTGTTTCTATTTGCTTCTGATTTTATGTATGAACTAGGATTTGTCTTCAAAATTGTGGGATATGAAAAAAATGTGAGATTTGATGTCACTCTATTCTGTTCTGTCACCCTGTATTCTAGTACCTAATCTGTTAATGACTGGGCCCATGACCAAGAAAAAAATCTCTGATCTTGTTTTCTGGTTTGTAAAGCTTAGCTGACAAACTTCATAGAGGTGTGAGGATTAAATGAGATATTTTATGTGGAAGTACCCTGAAAAGAGTAAAGAGCTACAAAATGTCAATCTTCATCATCACCATCAAAAACATCATTATTTCTGATGTTTTTGGACAAAAAATATGACAAGCCACATTATTATTCCTTTATTAAAAAATCTAATCATTAAAAAACCCAAACAAATGACACTATAAGCTTTTTGCACCAGGTTTTGTCTTTTTTTTTTTTTTTTTCCCCAGTGTAACCTTTCCAACTGTGGATTTTTTACAATGATTGCAAAATTGACTAAAAATCCCAGGTATCCATTGTACAGTTGTTAGGTTTATATGATATTAAGTCAGAGGTGCTCTTTGCATAAATTACTCCCCAGGGAGTAACTTACACATGGGGAGAATCTGCTTCAATAAGTTCTTAATTATAAAATGATCTAAGTCTAAAGGAAATGAAAATAGAGGTAATTTGCCCCCTGGGGTGTGAGAAGATGTTCTGGAAAGCCACAAAGGTTATCTTACACAACTTCGGAAATACAAATGGGATAAGGAATGATTCGATAGAGCATCTGCATATTTATACATATTTATAATTCTAGCTCAACATGTAATCCTGAAGAACCATAAACATTTTAATGGTATCTTTAAAGAGAAAGAAGTCACTTAAAAGTGTGTATGTGTAAGCCTGTTGTGTGGGAAGGGGTTATCAGTTTGGAAAATCTATGACCATTTTTACCTACTATGGCAGAATAGATCATCTGAGGTTTATTATAGGTGAATATAAATTTAAATAATTTAAAGTACGAAGCCTTTTCCTTTTCTCTCATTTAAAATAAACTGCTTCTGAGCTACAGATTCACAGTTCACACTATGTATTTTATAAAGCACATCTTCAAGGCAGGGTATTCAGACACTAATTATGACAACACATCACATTATTGCTCCAATGTTTGCCATTTCTAAATGTCTTGCCATTACACCAGTCATTGTTTCCTGTGCAATTGTCTTTCGGTGACTGCAGATCTAGAGACAAGCTATTTATCGTGGTTTCAAACTGAACATCTAGGGAGGATTTGGTGGCTTGGACCTCACCAGCTGTGACAATGAAGGTGATAGAGGCTGAGGAGGGAGTTCAACTTCCATACTTTTGCTGGACTCATAGATTAATTCAACAATAGCCTCTGTGAGACGAATTTAAACGGGCTGCAGTGCCCTGAGAGATGGCTTGAGATGTGCTCATTTATCAGGTTTTCAATTTCTTATATCGTCCTTTCTCTTACATTTTTCTATTGGTAAGCCTTTGTGGAGACTGTAGTTAATTTTTATTTACCAATTAAATTTTTTTGTTTATAAAAGCAATCATATATTGTTTATTTGGAAATGATATTCTTATAGCATCAAAGAGTGTCAGGGAAGATTTAAAATAATTTGATGTTTTACTTCATATTAGAATAATTCATGAAGCACAACTAACTTAATATCCCCTGATTTGGCAGGCAGGTCCTATTCAACGATTGCAGGGTAGTAATCCAAATTTGTCTCCCTCTTTGAAGACGGCAGTTCTCACCCTGGAGTACTCCTGAAGGCCCTTCCTTGCTGAGGGGCCCTTAACACAGCATCACACAAAGCCACCATGCTTTTCATTCTCCCTGCTTCTCAAAATATACATATCTTTAGTTCTACTCCTTCAGAAGCCCCAGCTGTGACACCAGGTATCAAGGTTAAATAAACTAATCCGGGCTAATGCGTTAACTAGAAAATGAATCACTTTGATTCATCAAAATACCTTAACTGTTAAAAGCATCCATAAGGAATGGTAGTAATAATGGACCTTTTACGCACTTTCTGGTTGGTGGAAACATTTTTTACCGTGTGAGCTCCTGTGGCTCTCCTTTCTTACCATTCCAACTCTTATACCTCAGCCCGGCCATTTTTATATTCTGGCCATTTTAAATCCATTGAGGACAGAGTCCAGGTCATACTTCTTTTAAAATATTTTCTATGGAGCCTGAAAGAGAATTCTTATAACTCCTTAAAGCAATAGTCCTAATTTTTTTTCCTTCAGTAAAACCAAAAGATTTGACACTCCCTTTTATGAAAGAGGCTTTAAGTAATACTGATTTTCCATATTTGGGGTGAGGAGAAGAAATCAAAATCTCAAGACTGGAGTGGATATGTGTTTTGAAAAAGGCCCCCTGGTGATCCTGATATGATAAAAGGCTCGCATTGAGAATTAAATGAATCAAATTATTAACAAGGAATTCTCTGTAGCACGTAAGCCACCTGCAAAGGAAATAAGATCCTGGGATAAGGCCAGAATCTGAAAATACTAAGGAGTGACCAGTAGTTCTCTCTATATTTCCTGGCTTTTGTTTGGGGGCTATACTTGCAGCATCTTTTGTTTTCTTAAGGGAAATATGAAGCATCTACCCATAACCAGGATAACTCCCATTCCTGGACACTGGGTTTGCCTGCCAGTTCTTCCTTCCCAGAATTTTACAGTTATGCTAAAAGTGGGCAGTGCGGGAAGAACTCTTAATGTCTGAGTGAAGCACAATTTGCATATGTAAAAGTTTCCAATACAGATGACTATTTTGGTTAAAAATCTTTTTGCAGATGGTCTCAGTAGCCCAAGTTGTATCTCCTACTTAGATTGTATCTCATGTATCATTTGTGGCAAATCTGAATTAAAATCCCTGCTTGTACTCTTTTCCTCTCTCATTGGCAGATTAAGTATCTACCTCTATTAGGTACAAAACTTTATGATCTCACATAGCAACAGCCCCAAAAGATGAAGCAGGTATTCCTGAAATCTGGTTCCACTGTAACTTTGATTTATCAGAAAATAGCTCCAAGATTGGGGTGGGATGAAAGTGTGGAAAAATGAGACCCTCAGGAAAAAAGTAAAAGTCTTTGAGCCTTTGCCCTTGTACCATGTTATGTGGTTAATTTGAAAAGATTCCAGATATTGGATCAGGTTTGTGTTCTCGTTTATCTCATCAGGGCACAGAGTATCTTAATCCCAGCATCCTGCTTAAATACCAAATATAGTGCATGAAATTCAGTGTACTCTAATTCCTACTGGAATGCCCTCACATCTATCAGTATTTGGGGTCACTCTTTCTTCTCAAGCTCTTCTCTGTAGTATTCAGGGTGGTGGTCTGTGTGAACTTTCTGTTCTATTCAGTTGATAGACAGCTTCTGAATGATCTAAAGATACCACTTATTTTTATATCACTATAATTCCCTACACTGTATATCACTGGAAACTACAGTAAGAAAAAAAAATTACTATCATAAGATAATGGCAAAAAATGATTTTTTCCAAAGGCATAATTTGTAGGATTATCATGAAGGGAGTTGATTTATCTTTTGCATATTAGCATTTACCCCTAAAGAGTTGCTTGCTTACTCTGACTCCCCAGAAGAGTGAAACAACAGAGAATGAGACCAACGAAGACCAACAGAGGACAATGACAGAAATTAGTATTATCATTAGTAGCATTACTGATAATAAGTTAAATATCCCCCTTGGAAGCAAAGCAAATCACTTTTGTAAGTCGTGGTGGTTTTAAACTCATAATTTTTGAATTAATTCCCATTAAGTACATCTTGTCCTGTCAAAGTGTTAATTATAATGAGATAATGTGTGTGTAGGACCTGACATCTTTCGGGTTGAAAGCAGTTAATGTCTCCCATGACCACTCACAGTGTGGTCTGTAGACCAGTTGCATCGGCAGGACCCGTGAGCATGTTAGAAATGCAGACTATCAAGACTTGCCCAAGCCAACTGCATCAGAATTTGCTTTGTAACAAGCTCCCAGGGCAGTATTCAAATTTGATAAGAAATGTTCTATGATGTCCAGGTAATTACAGTTTTAGCTACTATGAGAATTGATGGAATTTTTAATTTCGCTGGCATTACGGGAAATAAAAAACTTTACAGGATTCTGGAAAAGCAGATTCTGCTATTGTCTTTTAGCCATTTCTCTTTTGTTCAAAAGGCAGTAAGACAATTGAAGGGTTAGTTATAAAAAAACTCTGGTCATTAATTGCCAAGGCAGAAGAAAGAGAAGCCAGGGTATTCCCAGAAACATCTTGCGTTACTGTAATGAACATCCAGTGTACCGGTTTCCTTTGCAGATTTAATGGTTGTCAGCTGTGCCTACATCTTCTTCATGTTACAACACTGCATAGCAGTGTGTCCCCCCTCTTCTGTGGACTCCCTCTTGGGGTTCTGGATGCTAGCTCACTCTCTGGATCCTCAGTGTGAAAAAGCCTCTCTTGAGAAGATTAAAAAACAGTTTTTCTATTTTAGAAATGGAATTGCACCAAGTTTTCTTCTTTTGTTAAATCTAAGAAGGTCAAACAGTGCTTGAAACAGAAATGAACTCATTTCAGCTAGCCATGGTAATTCTGGAAATGAAACATTTGGAATGCTGCCCCGTCTCACGGAAGCCGATTAGTTAACATAGAGTTCAGGAGTCATGATGGATACTCATCACATTCCTCTCCTCTATCATAGTGCTGTCTTGAGATCTGCTACCCAAAGTGTGGTCCCTGACCAGCAGCACTGACATGGCTTCGGTGCTTGATAGAAATGTGGGCACTTAGGTCCTACCCTAGACCAACATAATCAGAATCTGCACTGTAAGAGAACCTCTGTGATGCAGAGGAAAATTTGAGAAGTTCTGGAAGAGAGAAAGGAAAGACCTTCTACAATTTAACTCTCAGGGTATCTGCCCTCAAGCTCCAACTCTCTGTGAAGACAACTTTATATAAGAAAAAAGACATGCATCCTCTTTGATAGCTAATTCCTCCAGTTATAAAAAGAAGAAAACAGCAGTTGTTGTGCTGCAGTGAAAAAACTTGTCTCTCTTTAGTTCCTTAATTTGTTTCTGAACCCCTTTCTCTAGTCTCCATTTAGCTGAAAACTTCAATAGGAAATTCAAGTTTATGCAGCACCACCTTCACTGAAGGAGGGCAGGGATGGAGAAACTCCACACACCAGGTCACACAGATGATTCAGAGTGACCAGGCAGAGTTAATTCTCTGGAGAAAAAAATCAAAAGAGTAAAAAAGCCTCTTTTTAGAAGATGAAAAAATACAGCTTTTCTATGTTAAAAATCTAATTGCATTAAGAGAATGAAGAGACAAGTCACAGACTGAGAGAAAATATTGTAAAACACGTATCTGATAGAGGACTTCTATGCAAAATATTCAAAGAGCTCTTAGACTTCAAAAACTGGGCAAAAGACCAAAACTGACACCTCACCAAAGAAGATATAGACAGAAAATAAGTATATGAAAAGATGCTCAATGTCATATTATATTAGGGAATTACAAATTAAAACAACACACTTGTTAGAATGACTGAAATCTAAAAAAAACTGACAATACCAAATGCTGGCGAGGATGCAGAACAAAGGGAATTCGTTGCTGGTGGGAATGCAAAATAGTACAGCCCCTTTGGAAGACAGTTTAGCAGTTTCTTACACAGCCACATGGTGTTACCATATGACTCGGCAATTGTGCTGCTACGTATTTACCAAGTGAGCTGAAAACTTATGTCTACACAAAAACCTGCAAATGGATGTTTATGGCAAGTTTATTCATAATCACCCCAAACTGGAAACAAACAAGACATCCTTCAATAAGTGAGTGGCTAAACCCACTATGGCACATCCAGACAATGGGATATTATTCAGTGCTGAAAAGAAATGGGCTATCAAGCCATGACAAGATATGGAGGAACCTTATATGTATGTTGCTAAGTGAAAGAAGACAGTCTGAACAGTCTACACACGGTATGATTCCAACTATAGCACAGTCTGGAAACGGCAAAACTCTGGAGTCAGTTAAAAAAAAAAAAAAAAAAACAGTGGTTGTCCCAGGTTTGGGGGATAAATAGGTGAAACACAGAGAATTGTTAGGGTAGTGAAACTGTGCTGTATGATACTGTGATGATGGATACATGTCTATGCATTTGTCGAAACTCATAGAAATCCACAGAGCAGTACCACACAAAGAGTGAACCTTAATGTAAACTATGGACTATAGTAAATAATAATGTGTCAGTATTGGTTCACTAATTAATTGGTTCATTAATATATCACACTAATGCAAGCTATTAATAATAGAGGAAATTGTATGTGAGAGGGTGGGTGGATATACAGAACTCTGCTCAATTATTCTGTAAATCTAACACTGTACTAAAAATTCTATTAACTATTAGAAATAATTGAATTACTCAAAGTGCTGCTTTTGATGGAGGTAGTGAAAATCCTCTGAGACAGCCCCAGCAAAGGCAATTGAGCAAGCATTTGTTTCTTTTAGGCCACAGATATATGCAAAACCAAGTTTCTGTCTCCAAAGTGAATACAATGATTGTACAACCCCACACAGGTCTGCATAACGTCAACACAGGGCAGACTGAGATGAATGCTAAACTAAACCTGGAAGAAGTACATTGATTTCAACTAGGGAAAGCTGGCAAGATTTGATGGACGAGGTGGCTTTTGAGCTGGGTCTTAGAAAGTAAACAGGGTAGTCAATGGGGCTAAATGAAAAATAAATAGCAGAATGCTTTTAGAGTTATCAAACAATCATGCTTTTATCTGTAGTCACATATGTCATATTGAACCATATGAATTTGCCACTCTTTTGTGCAAGGAGATAGTCAACGTTGGTGATTTCATGTGGTTCAACCCAGTTTCACTGTTCACTGTGCTCTAAGAAGTGGTTCCTATATTACATTCTTTTCAAGAATACTTGAAAAGGCCAATTAACAGGGACATGGTTGAGAAATATAAAAATAAAGCCACTAAAGTATATATGTGAAGGTAAACAATTCAAAGGTTGAAACAGGAAGACTAATTAACACTCCCCCGTCCCCCATACACACCAAGAAAACCCTAAGCAACTGAAGTGTGGGGTGGAAAGGACACAGTACTATTTCTCACTCTTTCCATTGATAGATGTGGTAGAGACCATTCCTGAAGTTCTCAGAAGTTTTTCAGAGAACTTGAAAATAAGAAAAAAAAAAAAGTCTCTTCCTGCTTAGTGGTAAAGAAAGACCAAATCTCTTGAAGTGTGTTAAAAAAGAGACACACCAAGACTACAGGGGCAAAGGTGAGGACATAGTATAAAATACAGTGATCAGAATCCAATTTCAATGCCTTCGTTCTTGAAAAGAGAAACCTTGTGAAATAAACGTGGCATCTCATCTTTGCATGAGATACTTGGTGGATTCTTGTCCCACATGAGGACAACGTCCATATAAGATCAGAATGTTGGCACCATATTAACATTTTTCTTCCTAATGTAATAAGAGCTTGATTTAACTGGCTCATAATGTCCTACAGTCTGCTTGGATGGTCAAAAACTGAACAGTATTATAATTTATCCCTCTTACATATTTACAAACACTTATGTTTTTTTTTTAAACATGCCCTTAGCCATGGATGCAGCAAATAACTACATAAACAAACTTTAGAACATAGGTGAGATATTTACACCAGTTTTGTGTGTGTCAGAGAGAGAGAGAGAGAGAGAGAGAATGAAATGGAAAAAGAACAGTCACTACCATTAGCCCCAAAGACTTTCTTTGCCATCAGAGGGTTGACGTAGGGAAAAATTCATTTGAATGGGCACTCCAACATGACATGAGGGATCTTTCACTTATGGGAGAACACCTGGATACCAGTGATCTTTCTATAAGAACTCAGATTTTAGGAACTCATTTTTTGGATTAACTGCAAGAGATTTGATTTTGTTTTTAACATAGACAATGCTACAATAGAAAAATATATTGTAAGTTTCTGCATTGAGAATTACATTTCTATATCATTTATGTTCTAGCAAACTTGCAACTCAGTCTCCATTGTTTCTGAATTGAATTTTGAAAAGAAATTATAGAATTGAAAAAACAATCGTAATTTTTATTTCATCTCTAGAGACAAGAACAAGTTCAGAGGTTGGAGAAAGACACGTTTGGGTTTAGTTCATCCTTATATAGACAGCCTTTTTCAAAAAAGGAGACACCTAGAATTTAAACGAATGTATTCTCACCTGTATGCAGCACCAGAAATTATTTTAGGGGTAAAATGATAACTTGGGATGTCACTCCAGTAAGCCCCTTCTTATAATTTCACCCTATTCCAAACATCACACAGGCCCTATATCAAGGTAGGCAAAGGCTTAGCCACTCAACAAATATAGAATTATGAGTGCCTAGCTCCCTTGAAGACTAAAGTGCCTTTCTGCTGATACTGCACACTTTCCCTAAAGAGATTACCAGCATAATCCTAAATATTATAGGACCCAAGCTATCTTATTTTTGAGCTCATCAGATCCATCATGCTGCACGTAATCCCTAACAGCTTTATTCAGTGTTTACGTAAGCTGGTGAGGGAGTTCTGTGAACAACGATGACCAAGTACTAAGAACAGATTCCCTGATTTTCAAATTTCATTTTCACAAGTTTCGTTTGAACTATTTTTCTACAAGCAGCAAATTCATAATCATTGCTTGATAGTTTATAACAACATTTGCACGGAGATGTTTATGGCTGCTCCGTTCGTTAGCTGTGTTTCTTATACATTAATTTCTACCAAAGGCATTTTGATGCTACCAGGTGGTCTAAATTGGTAGGAAAAAGTGGAGCTTTTCTGAGTATTTTCTTTAGAGGCTTGAATTACTTCAAAGCAGCAGAAATATTTATTTGGGGGGAAATAATAGAGGAAAAAGACTGGTGAAAACCAGTTGCTAAGCACAACACTAAAATTTCTACTGTAGTAACTTGAAAAAAAGCTGCAGCTTTAATCTGGAATATTCCTTTTAATTCCACTAAAATTTAAGAGGAAAGTAAAATATCTGGTTGTCTTTAAAATGTAAAGGCACATTTGTTCATACAGTTCATTTAAAAAATGAGGGGGGTGTGTGTGTATGCGCACACACACGTATAAGCTCCTAAAATTAAAGTGTTCTATGTAACTTTACAATAGAAGACAAATTCATTTTTGTTTGTTTTTTTAACACCAAATCAAGGGAGAAAGGAACATTTAAGTTTACCTGTCAGCCTGTGCTAATTGTAATTCAGACCCAAAGAGGATTAAGTACATAGACATTAATACGTCCAGTGTTATTAATTTCTAAACAACAATACAACAATATCCTGAGTAAATCTGTCAATAGGAAGGATAAATCGTTGTTTAAAGATTCCATTGATGTCAGAACTGCAATCTGCTGGTAATGGCTTATTTCATGAATAAAGTCTTTAAATATATATATTCTGGAATCAGTGAATAATTGCCTTGAAACAATAGCTATTCTTTTCTAAAAATACAGGCACTAGGAAGCTCTAGCATTGTGGAAAAATGTACTTCTGAGTTAATATAATATTTTAGGAGTTTTAATTTGCTTAGTAACTTTTTTTGAACAATTTTTAGGCTTATATGATTTGAAACGAACAATTATATCAATTTACATGTTAATATTTCCAACTGTTGTTCTAGTACTAACAAAAAAAATCATGCACCATCTTGACCTGAAATATTTTTAAAGTGAATGCTCAACAATCTCTCTATGCTATGAGATAATGTGTGTTTAGGGAACTATGTACTACTTTACTTACAAAAAATTTAGAAGAAAAACCCAAACATAATTCACCTGTTAATAATCATTCAACCAAATAGAATTTTTTTTGAAAACAGATTTCTTACATATGAGAAAGTACCTGCCATAATATATTGATAAACCAATTTAAAAAAAAATTTTTTAAAAATTAGAAAAGTAAAATGATCTTAACAATAGTAATGACAATGGCTAAAATCAAAGCGACAAAATTGTGACATGGATGTTCACACTGTTAACCTCATGTTAGTGTAATGGGCAGATGACCACATGAATTCAGTCTCAAAACTTATGTGTTTGGTAATTTGCTCTAGGATATAATACTATTTATATATAAATATGTTCTCCAGTGTAAAATAAAGCCTGAGTGACTTATTTATTACATACATGCTCAAGTCAGAAAATATTTTATTGTTCCCGCACTTAGCCATCACTTTATTTTGCCGAGAGCTTATAAACGCTTACTGTCTTGCCTGAAGGATAGTTCGTACAGCTAAGTGTCAGAAGAAAGAAGAAAATGCAAAACTCACCAGTGGCCTCAGCTTTGGTTTTGAGCTCATCCTCACACATTTTCACGTAGCAATTAAAAGTCTAATCGAAAAATATTGCACTTTTCATTAGAGGTCTAACGCGACTGTCCCTATGTTACCCTACAATGAGAATCCCAACAGACTGCATTAATGAGATTAAATGAAAGAGGAGTTAAAGGCATCACCTGTTCCGTTTCATTAAGTGAGGGTGAAGGACTGCCCAGGCGAGGAAGGCAGGAGGGAGAACACTGTTTTTTCTTTCTTTTCTATTTTTTTTTTTTTCTTTTTTTGCGGTACGCGGGCCTCGCACTGTTGTGGCCGCTCGCGTTGCGGAGCACAGGCTCCAGACGCGCAGACTCAGCGGCCATGGCTCACGGGTCCAGCCGCTCTGCAGCATGTGGGATCTTTCCAGACTGGGGCACGAACCCGTATCCCCTGCATCGGCAGGCGGACTCTCAACCACTGCGCCACCAGGGAAGCCCTGGTTTTTCTTTTTGATACAAAGGAATGCAGCACTTGCTAGATCACAATCAGCAGTTTTAAAACGTCATTTTCTCCCACCAGAAGTGTGTAGATACCTACAATTTCTGCACTTCACTTCTCCTTTGTTTTCATCCCTTTGGAAACAGATCCAATAGGCATATGCCACGTAACTGAAGTTATTTCTGATTATCAAAGTATAACATAAATTTCCGTCATATTAACTTGCTCCAATTGTTTTGGACCCTCCAGTTGTTTGGAAGGATGGCATAAAGGTATTCCATATTTCTGTTTTCCCAAATATCGCATTGTAGTTGTCTATGCCCATGAGTATTTTACAGGCAAAGAAAATATGCACCCCTTACAGCAGAGGTGGCAACAAAGCCTGGGAACCAGTTTGGGGACTTCATTCTCCCAGCATGCCTCAGTACTCCCACTTGTAAAATAAGAACGATGAAGACACAGACAGAATTTCTTTATATTTTTTTAACTTTTCTTTTTGGCTGTGCATGGGCTTTCTCTAGTTGTGGTGAGCGGGCTCTAGGCGCACAGGCTTCAGTAGCTGCTGCATGCAGGCTCAGTAGTTGCGGCACGCAGGACCTAGAGTGCGTGGGCTTCCATAGTTGTGGTGCATGGGCTCAGTAGTTGTGGCTTGCGGGCTCTAGAGCACAGGCTCAGTAGTTGTAGCGCATGGGCTTAGTTGCTCCGCGGCATGTGGGATCTTCCCGGACCAGGGATCGAACCCGTGTCCCCTGCATTGGCAGGAGGATTCTTAATGACTGCGCCACCAGGGGAGTCCCCAGACAGAATTTCTGATCTTCAAGCCTTGTCACAAGGAAGGATAAATATATGAGTTTGTAAAAATTGCTTTGACTTCCACAGAAAAATGCGTGATCTTTACTTGAGAGCAATATGCTCACATGAGTGTCAGCTTTGTGTAACTTCCACTTAGAGTTAGTAAATTGTTTCAGTGATGAATCTCAAACCTTTCTCTTCACCCCTCACCTCCCACTACCACTTTCGACAGCTCTCATTTTTTTTCCCTAATCACTTGTCACAAATGGTTTCTTGATCTCCTTCCCTTCTGTTCCTCTTTTCATTTAAGTATCTTGGCTTTTTTCCTGGCCCACACTGTATGGGAAGAAAGGCAAGGGGTGGAGAGGTGCTTAGAGGAGGCTGGGTAAACCCCTTAAATATTATTGTCAGTATAGTAGAGCTGAGGCCAGTGGTTCTCAGCTCTGGATGCCCACTGGAATGATCTGGAGAATTAAAAAATATCGAGGCCTAGGGATTTCTCTCTTACTTCCCGTTGATTTGTTTAGAGCAGGGCCAAGGCATGTGGAGTTTTTAAACGTTGCCAACATGATTCCAATGGGCAGCTGGGACTGAAGACCCCTGAAATGTTTCTCAGAATCACCAGAGCCATAGATTCCTGACCCCCACCAACTACTGAGTCAGAATCTTCTGAGGAGAGCTTGAAGTGAGAAGCGAGAGTAATAAGCACTCAGGTATTTGCTATAATTAGATAAATCTGGGAAAAACTCAAGGACAGAAGCTTGGAGTTTGAATTAGATTTGAATTAGAACACCTGGTTTGGGATTCTTGGGTAAGTTACTAAACTTTTTCTGTGCCTCAGGTTACATATCTCTAACATAAGATCATAACATCTGCCCACTTGAGTTGTATGAGGAGGAAATGTGAAAGCCCTTAGCACCGTGTCTGGTACATATTGGAAATTCAGCAAATATACTTGAAAATGAATCTTCTTGTCTTTGCTTATCTCCGAGACATGCATTTTGGCTGTTGACTCTGGTTATTATTTGTTCATTTAGCCAATACATATTAATTAATAATTAATATTATTTGTACTAGACACTGGGAAACAAATAAGATGGAGTTTGCACTCCAGTGTGTATTTAAAACCTATGAATTTAGGGTCTTCCCTGGCAGTCCAGTGGTTAAGACTCCACGCTCCCAGTGCAGCAGGCACGGGTTTGATCCCTGGTGGGAAACTAAGATCCCACATGCCACATGGTGTGGCCAAAAAAAAAAAAAGAGAAAGGAAAGAACAACAACAAAAAACAACCTTGGATTTAATCCTATTTAAATTCTTCCATTATAATTGTCATTTTCTATATAATAGCAGGAATAATACTTTTAGAAGACCTGTTGGTAATGAGGATAGGTAAGAAAGCTATTTAAAACCATTTTTTTTTAAGTCAGAAAGTAAACAGACTTGGGGGATACCAAATGTTTCATGTGTTACCATTTGAATGGGAAGGCTGAATTGTTCTCTGTGAACTACTTAAAGGTTAGTAAACGCTACCTTGCGTGGAACAAAATTTATAGGCACAATTCGTATGATGATGGAAGCCAAATCCTGGGTTAGAAACTTATACCTCCTCATGCCTCCTGAGCCTTGAAAAAAAATCCAGCTCCTGCTCTGGAGAGCCAGGAAATTGGTACCAAAGAACACTGAAACAGACTCAATGGCACCTTGATGCACAGAGCATGCCCATGCCCCACAAACAAAGGGCAGGATTGGAGATAGAAGCACGTGCACGAGGGGGGAATCCAGCCTGAATACGGGGTGTATGGTCAGGAAGGAAAGGAAGAAATGGTTGGAATTTACCTAGAGTTATAGTGTTATCACAACGCTCTCCTTATCAAAAATTTTCCAGCCCTCCAGGGTCCACAAGACAAACCCATTCTCCTCTTTGGTCTGGCTTTTTGCAGCCTGGGTCAGCCCTGTCTTCAGGTACTTACCCTATGATCCAGGGCCAAATCCATCCATCTACCTTGAAAGTCGGCCCCAAATTCCTCACTTCTCTGCCTTTTCCATGACGCTCCTCTCTCCTCCTCGACCCTGCTGAGGGCCTCTCTCCACTGTGCTCCAACTACCCACATCTGACCTATTCTTGAAGACCCAGCTCAACGCCCATCACCTCTGCAACGCATCCCCTGCCCACTCCAATCATGGTGATTACCCTAGGCTCCTCCTATGTCTCTGCCACTCATTTGGTCCTGGTGTTCTTCATTAATCCTGTTTATAGGTTCACCTTTCACCTTGACTGTAAGCTCCTTAGGGATAAAACCCTCTCTTTGTGTTTCTCTCAACGTCTCGTAGAGATTCAATAAAATGTATGGAGTCGGTTAGTGGGTGAGTGTATTGCTGCTGACTGACTGTGGCAGTGGGGGACCAGATATAATTCTCACCGCCTACTCCCACCATTGCCTTTAACTCATGTTTCACCTTGATAGCTCATCTTTGGGGCATGTTGACTTATTTGCTTGCTGCTACTTAGCAGAGATGAGAGCAGGTTAAGAAAAAAATCTCTTACCTCTTTTTGCCCTTTATTTAATCATAATTGGTTCTTAGTGTAGGAACAAGGAGGTTGGACCAAAAAAACTTCTCTTGATTTCCTGTTCTCCTCTAATCTGCTACCTTTCCCTTCATCCCCTATGTCAGGCATTTAATTGCCACTTGGGAGTTTTCTCCCATTGGTTTAGGTCCCTTCTTTGTCCTGTTTGGATTTCTTTTTCTCTGGTTAGGAGTATTATCACTGGAGGCGAGAGGGTGTTGATCTCTCCCCCTGGATGGCTCTCCCTTCACCCCACTCCACTGTAGGCAGCAACTATTATACACTTGTCATACCAATGTGGTACTTAGACTGTCCCTGGTATGAAAAGACATTAAGCTAGTGGGACAGAAAAGTACTTTAAAAAAAATCCCCTATGATTCAGGGGAATAATGAGAGATGAAGCTTCTTAAACAAAAGATGTGTCATAAAAGAGAAAGAACTTGATTTTATAAAAAACTGTCCCTCTTTAGCACTGGGGTTCTCAAATTATAGTTCCCCAGAACATCAGGATTAACAGCATCACCTGGGAACTTGTTAGAAATGCAAATTCTCAGACCCCACCCAAGACGTATTGACTCAGAACCTTTGATGTGGGTGTGTGGGAGGGGGTCCAGCCATCTGTGTCCTCACGGCCCTACAGGTGGCTCTGATCACGCTCGTGTTTCAGAGCCACTGGTTTACAGCATGGGTTTTCCAATCAGGAGGAGCTAGAGTTAACTGGCAGCTCTGTCACATACTGCTGGTGTGCTCTGGACAAGTTATTTAATCTTCTGATGCCTCAGTTTCATCATTTGTAAAAATGGCCATAAGAACATCTACCTGATAGAAGTATTGAAGAATTTAAAGTATGATAATTCCTGTAAAGTATTCAGCTCTGTCCTAGGCACAAAATAAGCATTCAGTGACTGTGGGCCATTACTGTATTACTTTAGTGGAGACTAGAAAGTGTTCCGTACTTTAAATATCTCTGCTATTTTTCTTTATACGTTTCTCAAAACAACTTGGCTGCATGTTAAAAATCATTTGAGGAACTTTAAAAAAAAATCTGATTCCCAGGAGATTTACTGCAGACCAATTTAGTAGGAAGTTTTGGATGTGAGACGAGACATTTTTATTTTACAGAAGATGCGAAGATAATTTTGATGTAATTTAGATAACATAATGCTGTTATATATTAAAATCAACATTGCCATGAAAAAGTGGTGTAAGATTAAATACAGGTAAGAATTAATCATCAGTAATGTCAGATGTCATATTCATTATTTCCATGATTCTGCCCCAATTCAATGGCAGTAAAGTACAAAGAAATGCTGAAGGTAGGTCCTACAGCAGGGTTCCCAACCTTGCCATTATTGACATTTGGGGCTGGATAATTTCTTTTTCTGGGAGCTGTTCTGTGCACTGTAAACATCCTTGGCCTCTATCCACTAGAAGCCAGTATCACCTTATAGCTGTGACAACCAAAAAGGTTTCCAAATATTGCCAACTATCTCCTGGGGACAAAATAGCCCCCAGTTGACAACTGTAGTTGTTTTAGAGTTTCAGTGTCTGGATACAAATCTAGGCTTTACTATTTAACAGGTATCTGATTAGAGCAAGGTATTTATCCCCTCTGAGTCTCGGTTTACACTCCTGCGAAATGGAGGTTATAATAGTATCCACCTCGTGAGTTCTGTTATGCTGTTTGAAAAATAAAAGAGAAAATGCATAGAAAGCACCAAGAACAGTATCTGAAGCATGGTAAATGCTATGGACTGAATGTTCGTGTCTTCCCAAATTCATATGTTGAGATCCTATCTCTCAATATGATGGTATTAAGAGGTGGGGCCTTTGGGGGTGATTAAGTTATGAGGATGGAGCCCTCATCAATGGGATTAGTGCTGTTATAAAAAAATTCCCAGAGAGCTCTTTCACTCTCTTTTCACCATGTGAGGATACTATGGGAAGTTGGCAGTCTGGAACATGGAAGAGGGAACCCAATCTGATCTTAGACTTCCAGCTTCTAGAACTTCTAGAGAAACAAATTTCTGTTGTTTATCATCCACCTGGTCAATCAGTCTATGGTACTTTGTTACAGCAGCCTGAACAGAGTAAAACAATACATATTCAGTAAGTATCAGCTATCATGTATATATATATATATATATATATATAGCCTTATCTTGATTCCAAACCACTCGGAAAACACTTCTGCTAAAGTCTTTGCATAGAATTTGTGTATCCATTCATCAGTTTATCCTCTGAGTAATGAATCAGAATGACTAAATACTCATATACATCTTAGGGTCTACAGTGGGTGTAGAGGCAGAGGAGCAGGGTGTGTCGGAATCATCAGAACAGGGTTCTATTTCCACCCTTTTCTAGTGATGCACTTTTAGGGAGTGGCTTAATCTCTCAGCACCACTGTTTCCTCATTTATAAAGCAGGGAAAATAATTACTATTTCATGTATTTGTTGTAAAAATTATATTAGATAACATATGGGAGAGCATATAAGCCAGCATCTTGGTATACAGAAGGCACTTAATAAACATTTAATTCCCTTAAAATCACAGCTGGTGAGAGCATAGTAGGAAGCAAGGTGGAATCCCTATCTTCATGGCTGTGGACTTTGAATGGCATCATTTTATCTAAATTCATGAGCAGTGAAAAGGGTTTCTCCAGTCATGTTAACATTTTGTTCTGTAAAAATTGCATTTGCTTCAGGTTTCTGAGGGGTACTTAGTAAAATTAAATATATATTTTAATCTTTAATTTTGTTTTGTTTTTTTTTTGGCCTTGCTGTGGCATGCAGGATCTTGGTTCCCCAAACAGGGATTGAACCTGCACCCCCTGCAGTTGAAGCATGGAGTCTTAACCACTGGACTGCCAGGAAAGTCCCTAAATATATATTTTCATTTAGTCAAAACTATACATTCTTCAGAAGGCTGAACGAATTAATCTACTGATGGTTTTGTAAATGCATCATTTATGCTATTGCTCAACAGCAAAATTGTAAACATCCTTGGCCTCTACCCATTAGATGCCACCATCACCCCCTAATTGTGACAACCAAAAAGGTTTCCAGATATTGTCAAATATTCCCTGGGGGATACTTATCTTGTATAATCCATTTAAGAAACTTTAGCCATTTAATATTGGTGCAGTATAGAGTAGTGGTTAGTGCCTTAATCAGTAGCTAAATTATTCTGCTAACTGAGATAGCAAACATTTTAACTTTGGTTCAAACCCATATTATAAAAACCATTTACATTTCCAAGCATTTTCTCCTCAGTGCTCTTACTTATTTTCCATTCAAGGGAAGGTTATATAGACAATATAACCTTGAGACTAGCAATACTCTTACTGGATGACATTAGTAATAGAACCCCAAATTCAAATGGCAGAAATCCTGAGCCCTGGTTGCTCATTTACTAATACATTCCTAAGCTTCCTTCCAACACATCAGGTTTTAAACGTTAAGAAAATTAACAACCAAAACTTCCCAGTATCAAGTAAAATTAGATTCCTTTCATTACATGGTTATTATATTGATAAAATATGTAAGGTAGACTTTGGGGAACAAGTAATTATATTCATTAAAAATGCGGAATATTTTTCAAAAGACTTTATATTTTTAAATTAGTTTTAAGTTTACAACAAAATTGAGAGGAAGCTAGAAATTTTCCATATACAGCCTGCTCACACATATGTGTAGCCTCTCCCATTATCAACACCACTCACCAGAATGGTACTTTTTTTTTTTTTTTTTAACAAGGATGAACCTATATTGACACACCACAATCACCCAAAGTCCATAGTTTACGTTAGGGTTCACTCTTGGTGTCGTATGTTCTATAGGTTTGCACAAATGTGTAATGACAGGTACTTATCATTATAATCTCATACAGAATATTTTCACTGCCCTAAAATCCTCTGTGCTCTGTGCATTCATCTCCCACACTTCCACTTCTCTCAGCAACCACTAATCTTTTTATTGTCTCCATTATCTTGCCTTTAATATTTTTTACATTAAGCAAACAATATCTAATTCAATAGAAATCAAAGCTATTTAAGAGTTGAGATCTGAACATTAGGAAAGGCTGAAATCCAATTCCTTCTTGAATCTTGATGTTCGTTTATTCAGCAAATATGTTTGTTGAGTGCACAAACTATTCTAGTAACTTAAATACCTTCCTTTATGGAACTTCCAGTACGAAAGCTCACTACGCAGGAAGAGTAAGAGATTTCCCTCGTTCTCATTTAGCATCTGTTTGGTTACATTCAATGATGGGAGGTTCAGCACTTTGCAAGACAGCCAATTTCACTATTGCAGTCTCCTCCTGATCAATCGATTATGATTTCCTCCATATCTGTGGTATGCCCACAAGCCTTGCTGAAATAAAAATAGGATGTCTGTGTTGTTCCATTGGAGTTATCAGTATATTAAACACTATCAAAAAGTGCTATGAGGTTAGTTTGTCACTGTTTATTATCTGATGTGCACAAGATGACTGCCAGTGACACAACCTTACCTCCCTGGTCCCATGACTCTAGTCTATAATTTGTTCTAAGGTCTTGCTGTTAGAAATATGCATATATATATGTATATACATACGTATATTTATCTAGTATAAATACTTGTCTATATATAATTTATATTTCTCTGCCTGCTTTTCAATGTGGGGTATTTTACTTATTTCTAATCTTCTGGAAGCTTTCCAGTTCACCAGGAATCATCAAAGAAGAAACACATCTGTTATCTGCAATATATCATTCATCTGGAGACTTCTGCAATTACTTAAAGTGGCAAGCTTCACCTCATACCCCCTATTCAGTGGTGAACTTCAATTCTGCCTTAATGACTCTTGTTCTACCTTATGGTATGAAAGTATTTCTCCTGAGTGGTGGAAGCACCAGTCTTAAAAATATGCAAAGAAATCGATACCATAAGAATGTTTCCCAAGGTATCTTAACTTGGAAGTTGACTTCCGATAAGCTCCCTCATAAGCCTGTATATGATGAAGACTACTGTTATCTGGTGCCATGGGAGACAGCAGTAAT
The DNA here is from genome assembly GCF_937001465.1 of Orcinus orca. Classification (NCBI taxonomy): domain Eukaryota; kingdom Metazoa; phylum Chordata; class Mammalia; order Artiodactyla; family Delphinidae; genus Orcinus; species Orcinus orca. The sequence continues at coordinate 75,677,513 of NC_064564.1, read as the reverse complement.
TTTGCACGGTGCTGAATATGCAACACCACATGATGAACTTTGATTGCTTTAATCCAGGACACAAGGCTGTAAGATGCTGCACCTGAGACCCACATCACTCTATACTGCCGCGTGAGCTTCACCCATGCTAGCTCAGAGTCTTCTAGCAAAACCATTCCCACCACTCAAAAGTCTTGTCTTCCTCCATTGTGGTCATCAAGTAAAAAGAATAATTTCTTCCTTTTATAACCATCAGTGATTTTTAACCCTAGATCTCTGTCATTCATTGCTATGGCTTAGATTCTATTCTTCTTTTTTCTTTCTGTACACAGGCACCAACAACATATACCAATTTACATAAGAACCAGGCAATTCTGTCAGAAAGAATTCACATATAGTCATTAATGCTAATCCAACTCAGTTTTGCTCCAAAGTCAGCAACAGAGTTGAGTTTCTCATCTTGTATCTTCTAAGGCACATCTTTACCAAGAGACAACTTAACTACCAGAGACAGTCAATTAACTTAAAAATGTGGAAAGTCCAAAAATGGTAGCATTATCTCTGTGTGCATCCGAGTTTGCATTAGTAGAAAGAAATTTGTCCCTGACGTATCTTACAAGGTAGAACCGTGCATGGTTCTTTTCCCTCACTCACCCTGGGACATCTTACGGCATCGTACAGCCAACCAAAATCATGAATATTTTACTGCACAGAGTGAGAAACAAATGAAGAATGTAAAACCACATATACAGATCATGCAGCCAAACTAAGTGTGGATTTAGCATCCTTGAAGAGCAAAAATCTTTCATTTCTAACTCAAAATTGAAAACAGGCGTTTACTCTGATCAAAAGTTGAAAGCAGAAAATCCAGAGAAGCAACCGAAGTAAACGCAACAAGCCATTCGTTGTTTTCATTTTGGGGATCCTCCAGGGTCCATAGAATTAAACAGTAATGACAGCTAGCACGGACTGAGAACTTCATGTGGGCTAGGCACCACGTTAAGAACTTTCAGTACATCATTTATTGATCACAACTCTGGGAGGTAGGTGTTAATATTCTCGAGTTAACTGGTTAAGTAACTGAGGCACAACTGGGAGGAGGAGTGGAACCTCGCAGTGGTGGTCTCAGTAAGAGCAGCATCGGCATCATCTCTGACTCCCCTGTCCTTGTTAGATATTCAAATTCTCTGGCCCACCTCAGATCTACTGAGGTGTGGTCCAGAGACTCTGAGAGTGAACATTATACCAATCTGTGTTTTAAGAAGCCCTCCAGGGATTCCCTGGTGGCGCAGTGGTTGAGAGTCCGCCTGCCGATGCAAGGGACACGGGTTCGTGCCCCGGTCCGGGAGGATCCCACATGCCGCGGAGCGGCTGGGCCCGTGAGCCATGGCCGCTGAGCCTGTGCGTCCGGAGCCTGTGCTCTGCAACGGGAGGGGCCACAGCAGTGAGGGGCCCGCGTACCGCAGAAAAAAAAAAAAAGAAGCCCTCCAGTTGATTCTAATGACTGCTAAAGCCTGAGAATAAAGGCTTAGATCACCCAGTTTAATAATGGTGGATCCACATCTGTTTTGGCATTTAAGCCCATCCTCTAAATGACATACACATTATGTAGGCTTGTTCACAATGGTGAGTGATATTTAGGAGCACTTCAAGAAAGCCGTACTTTTTACTGTTATATTAAGTTTTGCTTGTTTTGTCTATTTGAAGAAGTCCTGAAGGCCTATGTTTCCAGGCCTGGTAGTTTCAGCACATGATCACTGCAAATCAATGATGAACTGCATATTACACAAGCCTTTCCCTCTCATTTCTAAGGAGCTGACTGACACTGGGTTATCTCCTTGCTAGGGGCATTCCGGTGCTCGCCATGGTGGACATACTGCCTATACTGTGGAAAATAGAGCATGTCACTGTTGTTGGGATTAAATCTCCTTAGAATGTTTTTTAGGGGTGAGACTTGGTCCACAGGAGATCACTGACCAGTAGTACCATAAGTTTTTGGTTCTAAAGCCTATCTACAGTCCTCTTAATCCTCATGACATTTGATTACCTGTGATAAATCTGTGTGCCTGAATGAGAAAAGAACTGTCACTTATTTTCTCTTTCTGCCTTTTCCTCATGACATTAGGCTGGGTTGGCATTTCATCATTACTATTTTTACTCAGTATCGTTAGTACTTTTGCTGTGCTTCATGCTGACTGTTACTTCAGGAGTGAATGAAAGATTTAAACTCCAGTCTCCCTGAAGAAAGAAAAAAGGAACAAAGAGAAATGCATGTTTATGATGATCTCTCCCTTTGCTTCCTAGGATTAAAGGGTTACTGTATAAAACTTGGAGGTTTACCTTATTTTGTCAGAACAAAGGGTAAAATACTGAATGTGGATACAATTTAGCGAATGTAGTAGCATCTGCCCTTCCATCTTATTTATATTTTGTTTTTTATCCTTAATACTTATCAGGTGTTCAAATCGCTGTCTTAAGCACTATTAAGTGGTAAATTAAAGTTATTTTCAAACTGCTTGAAAAGCATTATCAAAATATTGCTGCTATGGAGGTCAACAAAACCCAGGGAATTTTCAGTAATAAATGTCATATCAAAGACTTAAAAGACTTCTTTTGTTACCCTATTTGAGCAATTTTTTTTTCTTGGGCTGAGATAAAATCGCCAAGTAGAAATAATTGCTGCTTCGCACCACCACACTTACTAATAGATAATAACTGGATGATCTGAAGGAATCAACATTGAATTATTGTCATATGGTTGAAAATTAAGAACTGTATCCCATGGGCTGAAGAAGTTTTCAGATGAGTATGGTATGAATGCTGCGGGAATATTTCAATAAATAAAGGACAATAATATATATCTTTGACTCTGTGACAGAAATGCTTAGAGACTGAATAACCCAATTTGTCTATGCCCTTGCAGCTAATGGGTCCAAGAATAGTTAATGCTTGGAATCTAAAAATTATCTTTTGTTTGCTAAAGGCAGTTGATGGGTGATGTGTTGGAGTAGCAGCCGCCTTGGGTAGGTTTCAGAAAAGTGCTTATTCTGATTTTCTGAAGAGAGATTAAATGACTTTGCTGAGAAGTTTATATTGCTTAGGGTATGAAAAAGACAGAATGATTAGGATACATTAAAACAGGAAAGGATTCAAATAATATTTACTCACAAAATGAATCAATGTGAAAATGAAAACACAGCTAATCATCTGCATTGGATGTGTCCTGCCTTATTGGAGATTCTAGATCATAAGTTCAGAAAAAAACAATAGGGCATTTTTTAAGAAAGGATCTTATGTAAATTATAGGAATATGAGAAAAACAAAATAACATTTTGTTCTTAAGCTCCCACTCCACGTATAGGAAAATAATACCAGCATGCTCTGCAGTTCATATGCAAACGAATAAACTCTTTGTAGTGGAATGAATGTTTGTGTCTCCCTAAAATTCATATGTTGAAATCCTAACCCCTGATGTGATAGTATTAGGAGGTGGGGTCTTCAGGAGGTAATTAGGTCTTGAGAGTGGAGCCCTCCTGAGTGAGATTAGTGCCCTTATAAGAAGAGACCAGAGGGCTAGCTAGCTCTTTTTTTCTACCCCGTGAAGGTACAGTGAGAAGCTGGCAGTCCGCAGCCCAGAAGAGCGCCCTCACCCAATAATGCTGGTGCCTTGATCTCAAAGTCCCAGCCTCGAGAACGGTGAGAAATAAATTTCTGTTGTTTTTAAACCACTCAGGGTATGGTATTTTGTTATAGTAGCCCAAATGGACTAGGACACTCCTCTCTCCCCTTCCATTTAGCATAATGGTTGAAACAGCAGTACTCAACGTTTTTTCATTGTAGCACACTTCAGCAAGGCAAAGACCTCACAGTGCTCTCACCTGACCCGTTCCCACTTTCTAGTGGATTTCCAATTATCTGTGTGATTACATATTGTGATGGTTGATTTCATGTGTCAACTTCCCTGGGCTAAAAGATGCCCAGACAGCTGGTAAAACATTGTGTCTGAGTGTGTTTTTGAGGGTGTCTCTGGAAGATTAGCATTTGATTTAGTAGACTAAGTAAATAGGATATGCTATCACCAATGTGAGCAGGAATCATCCAATCTGTTGGGAGCCTGAATAGAACAAAAGGCAAGAAAGGGCGAATACCCTCTCTCTTCTTGAGCTGGGACATTCATCTTCTCCCGCCTCTCACAGCAGAGCTCTTGGTTTTTAGGCTTTGGATTCCAGGACTTACACCACTGGCCCTCCAGTTCTCAGGCCTTTGGCCTCAGAGTGGGAGTTATGCCATTGGCTGCCCTGGTTCTCCGGCCTTTGGCCTTGGACTGAATCATACCACAGGCTTGCCTGGTTCTTCAGCTTACAGATGGCACGCTGTGGGACTTCTCAGACTCCATGACAGTGTGAGCCAATTCCTGTAATAAATCTCCTCTTTATATATCCAATTGGTCCTGTGTCTCTGGAGAACCCTGACTAATATACATAAAGTAGCAAATTTACCATCTGATCTTAGTCTGAAATCTTATGAAAATATAGAATAATAAACTAGAGCCATCTGTAAACTACATAATAACATGTTAATTTTAGTTTCTGAATATCAACACTTTAATAACTCCTTGTAACCCACCAAGTAAGTTACTAGCGAACTTTGTCCTTAGTCTTATGTAAAAATGAAACTGTGTGGAATTGTCATTTGCCTATTACAAGCACTGTAAAAAAGGGCATGTCATGTTTATTTCAAGGCTGATCTGGAGGAATTGATGGCCCTCTCAGTGGACTGAGCATCACACTTTGAGAAATACTGGTTTGTGGCATGGGCTTTAGACCTGTACTCATGCTCTAGTCCACTTAAGAGATGCATACTTGGTCAAGATGATACACCTGTCTGCATCTAAGTTTCCCCATATATCAAACGAGTGTGATGATTCCTCATAGTGTTGCTGAAAGAATAAAATGAAATTCTGTTGTATGGTAATTGGCCCATGCTTGGCACATAAAAAGTGGTCAGCAAATGGTGGTCATTATGAAGCATGACAACTGCCTATCGCATAGCTGAGGTTGCTGCCCCTGAGCCAGAAAAGAGCCACAAACCCAGGCATGCTGTGTACCTGCATTGTCCTCATTACTAGAGGTTGAAAGTCCTCCCAGAGACCCACATATATGTTTTGGGGCTCAGTACTGAAACTCTTATGACTTGGCACATATGTCAAGAAGAGCTGTCCCACAGAGCATGCATTCTTACTTGCACAAGGGACCTCATCTCCCAAGCTAGTTCTCACTTATTCCCTATGATTCTGTGACAGGGAAAATTACACCTACCAATTAATTCAGCAATAAATTCTTATCAAATGCACACTCACTGCCCGGGCCACTGCTCATTTACACTCACAGTTATCCAGCTAACAAGTTGCCTGTTATTTCGGGAGATCGTTATAAACATTGTCATTTTTATACTAATTATAACAGCAATAATAATCATAAATAATAATACTTTATATGACACATTTTTATGTACATTACCATGCACAGTTTAAAATTTGAAAATGTTCACCATTTATAAATGAAACCAATTTACATAGTGAAGAATTTCTTAATAAAACAGAAGGAAAGGTATTAAATAACCAGATACAAGGAAAGGAATTGCTGGCTAAACACTGGGGTTTTTCAGGAAAAAAAAAGGTGCTATGTAATTCAAGCATCATTAATTTTTTTTCCACCCTGCATCTCTGGTTCAGTTCAGAAAAAATGGCTTAGAGACATAACAGTCTGCTAGTAAGGTCAGTCGCAAAGGATAGACCACCACTTGGCATGATCTGTATCCTGTCATCATTAGTGCTTTAGAACCAAATGCTGCATCAAACCTTTCTTAAGCACCACTCCACAAATTCTCTTCGCACCACAAGAACTTCCACCTGCGCTGTTTTTATTTAATATAATATGCAGTGCCAAAAGGCATCATTCATACATCTTTTAAAAATAGCCTTTGAAACAATACAAAATGCATTCATTTAGGCAGCTCTTTGAAAAATTATTGAGTGCTTAATATGTGCTGGATCCAGAAACTCGATAGTTTATATAACAAGTTTTACATTTTATGATTTTTATCTGAGGAAAAAGTACAAAATCTCAACCAAAAAGCCATAGCGTAAGACATTTTAGTCTGTCTGGGGGGACAGTGGGTGAAGGTTGCTCTCCAGGGCTTATGAAGCTTCCTCTAAGTACATGGAGGGTAGTGGTGCTGATGGAGGGCCAGGATGGAAGTTGGATGCCCTGTGACGGGCTAGCTGGACCTCTGGCCTCAGCATGATGGAGAGCGGGAATAGTTGGTGCTGGGGTGGCCAGCAGACAGTTCTGCTGACCATGAGCTAAGTTCAAGGTCTAGTCTTGCTTTTAAGATGAGAATATGGTTCTTCCTTGTCACTGTGCCAAGACTGGAGGGTTACTTGGCTTGTTCTGCACATTTATACCAGAAGTATAGTCTTCTAGTGGCTATAGTCTAGGCTGAGAGAGAAGAAAACTAATTCATTCCCATTCACCCACCAAACTGTAACAGGTTATTAGGAGTTTGGAGGGAAAGTGCCTGCATAACTACAATTCCTTTCTTCTTTTGCTCTTAATCAGAATGTTTCTAAAGACAGGTGGGCAAATAGGATTGCTAGCAATGTCACATGGCATTAAGACCTTCTTCTACAATGAAAATTTTGGAAATCTCATAGGAAGCTTTATTGTAAGAACTGAGATACTTGGAGTTGAGTGCTACTTTCTTTTAAAGGTACAAATTTAATATGAGTGCCCTCAGGGGAAAACAAACATTTTATCCACATATGTTAGAACTTGTATATGTATAAAATATCTCTGGCATGATAAACAAGAAACTGGTAATATAATACTGTTTATCTCTAAGGAGATGATTAGAGGTGAGAAGGGGATATTTAATTGAATACTTTTTGAACCATTAAAGTATTGTATGTGTATTATTCAAATATTCTCTATGCAAAATTAAATTAAATTAAAAAAAAATAAAAGTTGTTAAAAATTTCCCAAAGAAACATTACTTTTAGTGGATATGTAATACTTCCTCAAGTGGTTTGCCTTAATATATTCAATTTCATCATAAGTGTATATTTAAGTTGTTTCTAACATTCTTTTCTCTATTATAAAATGCACATCTGTTTACTTCTCTTAGATTCCTACAAAAGATATAGCTAAGAAAAAGGGTGTAATTATTTTAAAGGTTCTTCGAAACATTGACATGTTATGAGCATGCCTATCTCATTATACTCTTTCTGACACTGATTATTATTATTTTCTCAAAATAGCGAAAGCTAAGTAAAAAATGGCCTCTTGATACCTCTATGTTATAATACAATAACATACTTAAACCACATTGGCTTCTACCTGCCACTTAACATGAATTTTTAGCCCTTATTTGTTTTGCATCGGCAGAATGCAAATTACCAAAAGCATTACTTTAAGGAAATTATAATTTTGAAGGGAAATCTGCTCAACCCTAGGTAGAAACAGTCTTTAGGGTTTCCCATGATTTTGGTAAAATCTGCACTATTTTAATTCTGTACTGGATGGACGATAGAGTTACGGTCAATGCAGAAGATATTTTATATAAAATAGGATTTGTACTTCAATATAAGACTTCAGGCTTCCCTAGTGGTGCAGTGGTTAAGAATCCACCTGCCAATGCAGGGGACACGGGTTCAAGCCCTGGTTTGGGAAGATCCCATATGCTGCAGAGCAGCTAAGCCCGTGTGCCACAACTACCGAGCCTGCGCTCTAGAGCCATGAGCCACAAATGCTGAGCCTGCATGCCACAACTACTGAAGCCTGTGCACCTAGAGCCCATGCTCTGCAACAAGAGAAGCCACCGCAATGAGAAGCCTGCGCACCACAATGCAGAGTAGTCCCCGCTCGCAGCAACTAGAGAAAGCCCGTACACAGCAACGAAGACCCAACACAGCCAATAAATAAATAAATAAATAAATAAATAAATAAATTTATATTAAAAATGATTTCAATTTATTAATGTTTCTAGTTCTGAAATTCATCTTGAAAATCTTTTACTATCTTGATATCTGACTCTATTTCAGTAAGAAAACTGTACCAAAGCCAGCATAAGACCCTCAACTTGGTTCACTTCATATTGCACCAAATGACAGGTCTGGGAACAGCGGTGGCTCAGAGGATTACCTGAAATGGTGACTACAGATGACAGGCCATGTGGCCCATTAGTGATCCGAGGGATACCCACTGCCCTCAGAAGGGACTTTGTGAAGGTTTCTACATCCTAAGTTTCAGCACTGTGGCCAAAGCATCTCAGTGGTGAAATTAAGGTTTCCTTTTATTCACTTTGAATATGACCTTCACCTATAGATGAACAGACAGTTGTTCTCATAATTTGACTAAAGACAACAAGTCTGAAACTATCTCATTTCTGATCTGCCCTGAGTCAGAAATTTCCCCTTTGATCATTTACTCCTTTAAGACATTGCTATCTCTAAGGAATTACTTTTAAGAATAAAACCACCTCTAGGGGACCACTGCTCTTCTGAATGTGAGTTAGTTGTTCAGAGGTCAGAAGCTTAGCAAAGCTGTAATAAGTGAAGGAGACATGGGATGGGTAAGTTTTAATGGAGAAGGGGAGAGGGGTATGTCTAGAGCTGCCCTGAGTGCCATTACTGGAAAGCAGTCTTTTTGAAGCAGTGGCAAAGTGTTGGCTATCTTAGGAGATGACATAAGACCAGGCAGAAGATGGCAGGATAAGAAGGGAAGTTAGAAATTTGCTAAAGAAAATGTTCAACCCCTCCACAATTTGTCTGGGGCGGGTCCTTGTCCTTAGTTGGTTCAAAACAGTTCTATAGCTAGCTGTTTCTAAAATAGCTTGGGTTTCTGGGGTGTTTGAAGTTTACCCCATGGTCTGGCTCAGTCGTTAGGACCCAAGATGAAGATCGGATATGATGCAGAGCCAGAGCATGGAGACAGAGTCCTGGCTCTGCTACAACTCAGCCTAATGACCTTGGGCATGTCATTGAATCTTAATCCTCAGCATAGTTAGTTATAGTACTTATAAAACAATTGGCAGTGAGTTGTTACTTAAGTGAAATCATATATTTTAAAGTGTATTAAAAATGCTAAAATCCTCTGGAACTACAGAATGAGTATTATTGTTAGTTTCACTATTATTATTAATAATTTGCTAAGATTTTGCAAACTTCAGGGGCAGAGGGAAAGAGATGGAAGATAGGTTCATAATGTTAGACAGTGGGTTGTTTTTATTTATTCTTTTAATTGTGGTGACATGTACATAACATATTATTATTATTTTTAATAAATGTATTAATTTATTTTTGGCTGCGTTGGGTCTCTGTTGCTGTGCATGGGCTTTCTCTAGTTGTGGCGAGTGAGGGCTACTCTTCGTTGCGGTGCACGGGCTTCTCATTGCATTGCGGTGGCTTCTCTTGTTGTGGAGCACGGGCTCTATGCATGCAGGCTTCAGTAGTTGTGGTACGCGGGCTCAGTAGTCGTGGCTCATGGGCTCTAGAGCGCAGGCTCAGTAGTTGTGATGCACGGGCTTAGTTGCTCCGTGGCATGTGGGATCTTCCCGGACCAGGGATCGAACTCATGTCCCCTGCACTGGCAGGCGGATTCTTAACCACTGTGCCACCAGGGAAGTCCCAATAACATATTATTTTTAAGTGTAAAATTCTGTGGCATTAAGTACATTTACCTTGTTCTGGAACCATCACCACCATTCATCTCTAGAACTTTTTCTTTTTCCCACACTGAAGCCTGTACCCATTAAACACTAGCTCCCCATTCCTCCCTCCCTCTAGTCTCTGGAAATCATTCTCTTTATCTCCATAAATTTGACCCAGCAATCCCACTACTGGTCATATACCCTGAGAAAACCATAATTCAAAAAGAGACATGTATTACAATGTTCATTGCAACACTATTTACAATAGCCAGGACATGGAACCAACCTAAATGTCCATCAACAGATGAATGGATAAAGAAGATGTGGCACATATATACAATAGAATATTACTCAGCCATAAAAAGAAATGAAATTGAGTTATTTGTAGTGAGGTAGATGGACCCAGAGTCTGTCAGACAGAGTGAAGTAAGTCAGAAAGAGAAAAACAAACACCATATGCTAACACATATATAAGGAATCTAAAAAAAATAAAATAAATGGTACTGATGAACCTAGTGGCAGGGCAGGAATAAAGATGTAGACATAGAGAATGGACTTGAGGACACGGTGGGGAAGGGGGAAGCTGGGGTGAAGTGAGAGTAGCATTGACATATACACACTACCGAACGTAAAATAGTTTGCTAGTGGGAAGCAGCAGCATAGCACAGGGAGATCAGCTTGGGGCTTTGCAATGACCTAGAGGGGTGGGATAGGGAGGGTGGGAGGGAGGCTCAAGAGGGAGGGGATATGGGGATATATATATATATATGCATATGGCTGATTTGCTTTGTTGTACAACAGAAACTAACACAGTATTGTGAAGCAATTAGACTCCAATAAAGATCTATTTAAAACGATTGACAACCTTATACAAGCAGAATCATACACCATTTGTCCTTTTGTGACTGGCTTATTTCACTCAGCATAACGTTTTCAAGATCCATTCATGCTGCAGCATGTGTCAGAATTTCCTTCTTTTTTTATTTTTATTTTTATTTTGCGGTACGCGGGCCTCTCACTGTTGTGGCCTCTCCCACTGCGGAGCACAGGCTCCGGACGTGCAGGCTCAGCGGCCACGGCTCACAGGCCCAGCCGCTCCGTGGCATGTGGGATCCTCCCACACTGGGGCACGAACCCGCGTCCCCTGCATCGGCAGGCGGACTCTCAATCACTGCGCCACCAGGGAAGCCCTCCTTCTTTTTTTAAAGTTGAATATATTCCACTGTATGTATATACCACACTTTGTTTATCCATTCATCCACAGATGGACACTTGCATTGTTTCCACATTTTGGCTATTGTGAATAATGCTACAATGAACACGGGTATATTGTTTTAATTTTTAAAAATTTCATTTGTACATGGCAAAAGCAAATCCATGTTTTTGACCTTGGAGGCCATTTAATAAATAGTTGGCATTTCAATTCATGGCATTTTTGTGTCTGATAGAAAGGATGTTTAGAGTAGGGAGGGAGGCAAGCGCTTTGCTATATACAACAAAAACAAGCCTGTTTCACTTGGTTTTGCAGGGATATGTTGAAGAAGTGCAGCCCAGTTAGAAAGTATATGGTATTGGTATGTGGGCCTGACATGTAGTCCTCTGTGGCTTAAGGAGATTCAATCATCATCTTTTTCTCTGAACTGCAGATGGAGAGTGGGCTGTCATTGCATTCCAAGGGAGATATTTGGCAGGTTTGCCCAATGTTGGAGGACAAGCAGAGAAGAAAGATTATCTCCTAGCAGTTAGTCTTCCAAGAACCACAGATTTTGGAGCCTTACAGGGCTTTTAGAGATCACTAACCTACCACACTCTCCTCTAACCCAGGATCCCAATTGATTGATGGGCAATTAATAGTCCAAGAGACTGAAGTTAAGTTCTAGATCAGCACAGCCCAATAAAAATATAATGCAAACCACATGTATGATTTAACGTTTTTCTAGTAGCCCCATTGAAAAAGTAACAAGAAACAGGTGAAAACTACTTCAATAAATGTTTTAACCTAATATGTCCCCAATATTATCATGTAATCAACATAAAAATTACTAATGAGATACTTAACCTTTTTATCCACAGTAAATCTTTGAACGCCTATGTGTCAATTTGGATGTCAAATTTTCAATGGTTCAAGTAAAATATAGTCCTGCCAAAACTATATAGCTGTGATTAATGGAAAAATATTTTACACTGCTTTAATATTTAAACTTAAATTATAATGAATAAAAATTAAATATTCCGTTTGTTAGGTGCGTAATTCTAGTGCTTACCAGCCACATGCAGTGGCTACTGTATTGGATAGCGCAGTTCTAGGTTATAGAATCAGGCTTGATATTTGTAGTTCTGTAATTAACCTGGTACCTGGCATATAGGAGGTACTCAGTAAATGTGTGTTGACTGAACTGAGACGAATTTGAGTACTCTAATTTATTAGTCAAGTACATTTTGCATGCCAGTTACCCTCCTGGTATTACTCCTACTTCTTATAGACCAGTGGTTTTCAAAAGTGTGGACCTATGACTGGAGCATCTGTCATCACCTGGAACTTGTTAGAAATGCAAATCTGAGGGACCCTTCGTAGATCTACTGAGTCAGAAACCCTGGGGGTAAGGCCCAGCAAACTGCATTTTAACAAGCTCTCCAAGTGATTCTGACGCATGCTGAAGTTTGAAAACTAATGCTATGGGGTCTAAAGGAGTCCCATTTTCCTCAGCTTTTCCTTGGGTTGGGGGGGGGGATGCTAAGAGGGCAAGAGTTTCTAATTTTACTTTGTGACTGCCTGGAGGGGTGGGATAGGGAGGGTGGGAGGGAGGGAGACGCAAGAGGGAAGAGATATGGGAACATAATGTATATGTATAACTGATTCACTTTGTTATAAAGCAGAAACTAACACACCATTGTAAAGCAATTATACCCCAATAAACATGTTAAAAAAAAAAAAGAGTTTCTAATTTTATAGTGCTGTCCAGTAGAACGTTCTGTGACAATGGAAATATTCTATATTCGTACCGTACAATATGGGCTTGAAATGTGATTAATGCAAATAAGGAATTAAGTTTTAAATTCTCTTTAGTTGCCTTACCTTTAAATGCACACAGCCACATGTGGCTATCTCACACGCCTCTCTTACAAACAAGCATGGGGCTCAGTAACTGCAGGGACTGTTGATCCGAATCTGGAGTGAGCTCAGCGTTAACCTGGAGGTAGAATCTGATAGGCGACAGTCCTGTCTTCTCCAGGGCTACTCTCTCAGAACAGAGAGGAGACGGATTCACTGAACCGCTGTGTGCTTTAAGCCCAGGATTAGGGTAATTGAAACAACCTGTAGCCTACTGCCTGCTCAAGACCCAGGGACTTACTTTTCCAGGTCAGAAGTAGAACCATGAATTCTGACAAGCAGGCCATGACACACAATAATCATATTTTGCAATTAACAACTGCACAAGCTGTTCTCTTGCTTTGGCCCCTGAGTTATCATTACTGACAGTCTATTAATTTTTTAATGGTGCAGGCTATCTGGCTGTGCTTATCGTGACCTTTTTGGTTTGTTAGTTCTCTTTTCTGAAAAATGCTTTCTGGAACTGACAAATGTCTCTACTTTTGTCCTGGATCCTTTCTCTTTCCACAGTTCTTGAGCAAATTACTATGATTTCCTTGTACTTTAAAAGTACAGAGGTTTTCCATAATGACACAGAGAAAAAGAAAATGACTGGGTTTCAAGGTACGAGGTGGAAAAACTCAGTGTCGTGACTCCTATTACGTAAAATGAGAGTGGATAAGAAGAAAAGTAACTTGCATTTTTTGTTCGGGTCATTACACCTTACTTAAAGCAACTCAAAACCCATGTTTCCCTGGACATGAATCATCTTTGATCATGTGATTGAAATGGGCTCTGTGGAGGTGGGATGTGGCACCTGATGAAATTTACCTGGCAAAACAGAGGGACAGCACAGCCCAGTGGTCCCCATCAGAACATGCTTTGTAATTTAGGTGCACCAAGAACGTAAGTGTGACCTTAAAACAACCCCAGGTGCTAAACCTGATCCCCATCTGCTTACTCTTCCCATAGAGAGGAGACTTACTTTGTACGTAGTTGTAAATGCTAGGACTTATATAATGACCATGCCATTTTTATTTGTAAGCGGAACCAAAAAACAACATATTATGCACAGAGGGTATCACATAAACTGGTAAACTGGCAAAAAAAATTCTGACTTTGATGAAAGGAAAGTGGTATAAAGCTGTTTTCAATATGTCTACCTGAAACCTTTCCAAACAATATTCCCTCTCTACCTCATCCATCTAATGCTTTAATTGACAGACAGTAAAGTCTGCTGGGAAAATAATGGTCTCTTAAATACCTGAGAATGAAAAGCAAATTAAGTTAGCACAGTGTAAAAGGCAAGTAATTACATAATGTCAATCCCGTTTTATACTGTTTAGTCTTAAACAGCATATAAAGAAAGAGTATGTTTAGAAGAGAAAAAATAAAACTACCTCTTTAGATGACTAATGCCCTGCTTATTTTGGTGAGCAATGAATGGGCTTCAGGGCAGCTTTTTCAAACGAGAGGCTGCCTGCACCCAAGGCTTCTCTTTCTCCAGCCTGTCCTCATTTGCACCAACCCATGACAGGGTGACCATCAGTATGAGCCAGGGAGTGTTTTTTGGTTCACAGGTGTGTTTCTAAATAGGAAAACCACCTGACTACATATGGAACAGAACACAGTCCCAGAGAACCTTGTGTTGCTGGGAGAATGACCCAGCTGGTGAAGGTTCCTCAGCCTCTGGCTGTACCCAAGGCTGGCTTTGTGGCTTTAGGCTGGTTTTTATTCTTAGTACCTGGGTTTTATCAGCTACCAAAAAGGAACAGTCTCAGAGACTGGTGTGTAGAATAACCAATAGCAATGACAGGGAAGCCTCATAAATAAAAGGGCAGGACATCCTGGTACTGAGAAGGATGAAGGGAAGCTGAGAGGCTAAGTGGCACTTGGGGGATCGATGGACCAGTTTCCCTCAATCTCCAAGTCCTCCATCCCTCCCTCCCTTTCTTCCTTATTTCTTTTCTTCCTTCCTCCCTCCCTGTTTCTTGCCTTTTCTTCCTTTCTTTCCAAATGGAAATGCTAGTATTTTGTGCATATGTGTGTGTATGTGTGCATGTTCGTGTTCTTTGCAAAAACTTCACAGAATGCAGAGACGTAAAGAAGAAAGTAAAGATGCAAGTAATTCTATTTCCCAGAGAAAAAACACTGTTAAATACTTAGTGCATTTTTTTATGGACTTTTTCCTGACATTTTCCCAGTTCTCTGTTTCTCTAGTATGTGGGTATAACAACATGATATTATATATATCTATATCTATATATATATATTTGTATTAAATACACCAAATCAATATACATACTATGTGTTGATTGTATATATAATTTCCATGATACTTTACACTCAGAGGGCTTCCCTGGTGGTGCAGTGGTTGAGAGTCCGCCTGCCAATGCAGGGGACACAGGTTCGATCCCTGGTCCGGGAAGATCCCACATGCCACGGAGTGGCTGGGCCCGTGAGCCATGGCCGCTGAGCCTGTGCGTCTGGACCCTGTGCTCCGCAACGGGAGAGGCCACAACAGTGAGAGGCCCGCGTACCGCAAAAAATATATATATATATATACACTCAGATATCCCTATTTTTTTCCTGTGAGAATTAATAGTTTCATATTTTGTTCACCTCAAGTAGATTTTCCCCTAGATTACCTCTATTTTTGAATATTCCTTAAGGAGCAGACAAATAAGGGTCACGGTCCTTTTGTTTGCAGATTCTTGGCGGCTTAATTGAAATAACACTCAAGAACTTAGAAATAAGGGTTGAAATATGAGAAGAATGTGCTGACAGCTCTGGATCCTCAGATGTGACGGGCAAATGCTATGTGATGTTCACAAATGTACAACTGGTGTAAAAGTCTCATTCATGCAAAAGGTAGAGAGTGGAAATTAGGGTCCATCAGACACAATGTTCCTTACTTCAATGTATTGTTATTACACCAAGTAAATTTTATCCTTTTAAAAACATACTAAAGCCTCACATATCCAGAATTTTATAGCTTGAGCCTTTGCAAATTCCCCTAAAGTGCTGGGTTACTCTTTCAAGCACCATGATTTTTCTACTGGAGACTCTTTGCATGGAGAACTTTCTAAAATATGTTACATAATTTTCATTTTTCTTTCTTTCTTTTTTTTTTCCTGCCGTGCCGCACGTCTTGTGGGATCTTAGTTCCCCAACCAGGGATTAAACCCAGGCCCTCGGCAGTGAGAGCGTGGAGTCCTAACCACTGAACTGCCAGGGAATTTCCTTCATTTTTCTTTAAAATAGTGTTCTGAACATGATGTAACTTTCTGTGAAGACTCAGCTCCCTTTTAAGGGTCCATTGCACTGGTGTAACATTTCAAGGCCCAGGTCTTACAAGGTGCATGGAAATGTTGTATCTACACAAAAATGGCTCCAGAGGGCTGTGCTTTCTGAGCTCTGTGTCTTCTATTTAATAGGTCTCTGTTCCTGCCTTTATGGACAATCTATTGCTCTTTTGGCTGGATCAGTGCATTTTCCTGTAGGAACAGTATTGACTGCCTTGTCCCTTCACTCCTTCTGTGGAGGACTTGGAAATCAGATAACCAAACTTGCTGGAATTGTGTGTACAGTGGAATAAAATAGATAAATAAAAATAGGCTCAGAATTAGGCTTATCCTGGTTCTACATGGAAGAATTATGAGCTTTAGTAATAAACTTGGTCACCTATTTTGATTATTTGGAGGTTCTATTCTTTTAATTAAAAAAATTGAGTCATAGTTATGTGCCTAAAACATGCAATCAATAAACATGTATTGAATTGAATTAAGCTAAATTTCTGATGTATATCAGGGGAAATGACATTGCCAGATAGCTGAGTTATGGATGGACAAAGGGCTATACTTGGTCACTGTAAGAAGCTGGGTGGACCTTTAAAGGTACCAGAGATAGAAAACTGCTGTGACTGTCGTCAGTTCAAGAAACAGCCTATAGACACAAGGGAAACCTTCCTCAGGTTCAGCAAGCACCTCACAGACTTGTCACTACAGCATCCCCCAGTTTCCTCTCTCTCTTCACCCCTGAATTGTGTATTTTGGAACATCCTTGATAGTCTTTCAGTGCCTCCTGTCATCCCTTGCAGGTTTTGAGACATGTTCCTGACCATTACTATCCAGCCTTGGTCTGGTTTCTCAGATTACAAACAGGTAGTATCTGCTTTCCCCCTTGGGGCCCTCCCCTTTCACACTTTCACTAGCCCTTAAGTCACCTATCCCTAGGAAATTTGTTCAGGCAATGAGTAGTGAAAGACGAACGTTTTCTAGACACCCTTGGTTGTTTCTTACTCTCCAATTCTACACATTCTACTGTAATGTCACAGGGATACTCCAAAGATCCTGGGGGTTGGAGGTGGCCACAGTGTGGGGACCTCCTAGGACAGGGCTTCCTAAGCTTTCATGTTCACACAAATCACGTTTTAAAATGCAGATTCTGGTTCAGTAGGTCTGGGATGGGGCTTGAGAGTCTGCATTTCTAATCACTTCTACTCTAGGTACTATACTCTCTCTAACAAGAAAATGAATCCTCGCCCTACCATTCCTCAAGTTTTGCATTCCTACTCTTTATCTTCCAGGGACGTGTGAACGCTGAAGCAGGAGATGGAAGGGCCCAGGGAAAGTGAATATATGGCTATGGTCACTTTCTGAACTATCAAAATCTGGGCCATTGTAGATAGTAATCCACTTCCTATTTTCCAAAACCAAACAGAAAACAAACCTAAAAAATGATACACTGTCAAAAGAAAAAAATCAACTATCATCTTACATCACACACACACACACACACACACACACCCTAAGCATTAGAAATGATGAGAAACATATTTGCTTAAATACAGGAGTTAGGGTCTCTTCTACATTAATAAATGAAATGTATTTAATCTATCTACTGGAATTCTGTGATGTAAACAATTTAATGTGAATACATTTGGCTTCCAGCTGTCAGTGAATTTTGGTAAATCCAGCTTTGAGAAAAACATGCTTTATATGAAAAACACTTTAAAATTCCATGAAAGCAACTATTTATTATCTCAACCATCACACTTTTGGGCAGTAAAATGAATAATCAGACTAGCCGTCAAGAATTTATGATCTAAGTCCATTTAGTATCAGCAATCCACATTAAATTAGAATTTTAGGGCTTGATTTTACATTATTTGCCATAAACCTGAAGTTTCATTTTCTTTGTAACTAGAGTGGTATAATTTTTGTGTTCTCTTAAAACATTTCTAAAGCTAAGGGACTTCTTCATCTTAAAGAGAAAATTAATAAGAAGGGCGTGGGGACTTCCCTGGTGGTCCAGTGGTCAAGACTCCATGCTCCCAATGCAGGGGGCCCAGGTTCGATCCTTGGTCAGGGAACTAGATCCCACATGCATGCCTCAACAAAGAAGCCCGCCTGTCGCAACTAAGGAGCTGGCGAGCTGCCACTAAGGAGCCCGCCTGCCACAACTAAGACCCGGCACAACCAAAATAAAATAAAATAAATAAATAAATATTAAAACAAAAAGAAGGGCATGACGTTTTGCCTGTTCAATAAACATTGACACACAATGGAAAGCCATTTATTCACATGCCTACAATATCATGGTCCCAGTTGAAGATTGGGACCATTTTTTTTATGGTAGATATTTTCTTTTTATTGGAGTATATTTGCTTTACAATATTGTGTTAGTTTACACTGTACAGCAAGGTGAATCAGCTATACGTATACATATATCCCCCTTTTTGGATTTCCTTCTCATTTAGCTCACCAAAGAGCATTGAGTAGAGTTCCCTGTGCTATACAGTAGGTTCTCATTAGTTATCTATTTTACACACAGTATCAATAGTGTATATATGTCAATCCCAACCTCCCGATTCATCCTCCCCACCTTTCCCTTTTGGTATCCATACGTTTGTTCTCTACGTCTGTGTGTCTTATTTATGCTTTGTAAATAAGATCGTCCCAGGTGAAGATTGGGCCATTTTTTAAAGGCAATATAAGGGTAGTTGAATTTTAGAAGTTCAGTCTACATTAAAGTCCATTTTACCAGAACTGGATCCAGCTAGAAATTTCAGTGCTTTCTAGTGTTTGGTGGAAGGTGTCTTAATTGTTTCCCTGTTTCACTGCCATTCAGTTG
Organism: Orcinus orca; assembly: GCF_937001465.1. Lineage (NCBI taxonomy): Eukaryota > Metazoa > Chordata > Mammalia > Artiodactyla > Delphinidae > Orcinus > Orcinus orca. The sequence continues at coordinate 75,658,600 of NC_064564.1, read as the reverse complement.
GCTTTAGAATTTCCTTTAAAATACCCAAATCTTGGGCTTCCCTGGTGGCGCAGTGGTTGAGAGTCCGTCTGCTGATGCAGGGCACGCGGGTTCGCGCCCCGATCTGGGAAGGTCCCACATGCCGCGGAGCGGCTGGTCCCGTGAGCCGTGGCCCTGAGCCTGCACGTCCGGAGCCTGTGCTCCGCAACGGGAGAGGCCACAATAGTGAGAGGCCCGCGTACCGCAAAAAATAAAATAAAATACCCAAATCTCTCCAAATAGGAAGCTTTCTAAAGTGAAATTACAAGTAACTCCTGAAGAGCAATACTGTACTCTCCAAAATACCCTTTGGTGTCTTGTGAGGGACAGAATACAGAGCTGGATGGGCCAGAGGTCTCACACATCATGACAGCAAACCACAGACAGAGCTTACTGTGTGCCAAGTCAGTATGATTAGCATTTACAGGTGAGGAGACAGAAGATTATGGAGGCTAAGAAAATTTCCCAGAGTCACGTAACATGTAAGTGGTAGAATCAGGACTTGAACTAAGATCTAGCTGAGGTTCAAGCATTACAACTCCTAGACTAGTAGCAAATACTGTTATACGTAACTGATAAAATAATTAATATTACATTTTAGAAGGACTCGTAATTGATCCAAAAGTAATCAGTCGTCAACAAACGTAGTTGAGTGCCTACTATGTGCCAGAGAGAAACCTAGGCGCCGAGGATAGAGTGGTGAATAAAAGAGATGTTTGTTCCAGTCCAGTAGGGACTCCTAGTACTAGGACTCCTTAGTACTCTTAGAACTAGTACTACTGCTAGTACTACTACTTCTACTACTAACACTGCTACCACTACTTGGAGCTTACCGTGTCCCAGGCAGGATCTTAAGTGCTCTCACTTTATTGCCTCGTTGAGGCAGGTAATACTGTTAGCTTCAAGTTACAGATGAGGAAGCCGAGGTACAGAAATATTAGGTAACTTGCCCAAGATCACACAGGTAGTAAGTGGAGGAGGTGGAATTTGAATCTAGGCAGTCTGACACCAAAGTCCATGTTCTTAGCCACCATAGAAACCCAATCGTTATAATGAATGAATGAATAGCAAGTGTGCAGAATACAGCCAAGAAGAACAGGGAGTGCATACCTGGAGACCCACTCTGGTCTGTGGGCTAGAAAATACTTGCAGAGAGTGCCTGCTCAGCAGGTCCCTGAGAGAGGAGAGAGTGGGATATATAGGAGGGTGTGTGAGAAGCCCCTCTGATGCCCTTGTCCTATGGTTTCTTCTTTTCCTTTAAAATTTGGTTTCATGGACGTGGAGATATAGAAGGAAAGCATGGGAAAGAAAACTAATATTTACTGAGTACTAGGCACTTTGCTAGATGCAGTCCATACAACAAATGATTTTTAATTCTCACAAATGTCCTGTGTGATAGGTCTTGACACCATTTTAAGAATAAAGAAATTGAGGCTCACAAAGTGATTGTCCAAAGTCCCATAGCTAGTAAGTGACAAAATTAGGTTTTGTTTGTTTTTTGTTTTTTTGCGGTATGCGGGCCTCTCACTGTTGTGGCCTCTCCCGTTGCGGAGCACAGGCTCCGGACGCGCAGGCCCAGCGGCCATGGCTCACGGGCCCAGCCGCTCCACGGCATGTGGGATCTTCCCGGACCGGGGCACGAACCCGTGTCCCCTGCATCGGCAGGCGGACTCTCAACCACTGCACCACCAGGGAAGCCCCAAATTAGGTTTTGAATCCAGTCCTCATCTGGGCTTTATTACTGAGTGTGGGACCCTGTTTTGAAGAGAAAATTATAAGTCATGGGGTAAGAGGGGACCTGTGTAGTTATGTTCCAGTAATGGAAGAAACAGTAGAGAGACACAAAAACCCAGTTAAAATTAGGATCACAAATTCATCCGACTACTAAAATCCCCCACTTCCTTAATTTCAATTTCTGCCCTTCCTATTTGCAAAATTACTAAATCCTTATATTGAATCTAACTGTGGACAAATGATTCCAAGGAATATTCTGACCTCAAACATGGATAATTTTTTAAAGGGATGTTTTTTTAAGATGCTCTATAATGAGATGTCCAATGAGTCCTGCCTGAACTACTCTGTGAATGTTAACACTATTTCATTTTAAAGAAAAATTATATGTAGAATAATTCATTTGCCAAGCAGGCACATAATGCCTTCATTTCATTCTGGGTTCCTCGTTTAGAAAAAAAAAATCTCATCTAATGGTCAGTGCCAAATCCAAAGGAAAACAAGAAGAAATAAGAAACGTTAACAGTGAAAGCAGGCCAGAGAAATATACAACTGTTTTCCTCAGAGGATTAAAAGATATCTTGCTTTGAATCACTCTGTACCCATACAACAAGGTAATACATATACTTTAGCTGACTAAACAAGATTCCATTGATAGCTTAAAAGCTCTGAGTGTTCTTATGTAATGAATATACTATTTCATGTACTAATGGCCCAAAAAGAATGAGAAATGTTTTTTATCTTTCCTTCAGAAGAAAAGTTAACTGAATGATGAATTAAGAGTATAATACCCTTGTTCTAAGTCAAAGAATGTCCAACCATAATGAATGATGATCTATAATAATATTACATTGTTTATAATGCATTCATTAGGATTAGAGGTGAACTCATTTCCACCACTAGCCTTGGATCTTAAAAGCATTATTTTATGTGTAGATAAAAAGTGGGTATTGATTTCTTTTGAGGTAAATATCAAAATTTATTAACATGAGTTTGCCAAGGTCAATATTTTCCTTATAGAGCAATATATCTATATGTTTATTGAAGCACGGCATCAATTTTTGTACTGTTATACATATCTGGATGCCTTATAGTTGTAGAATATCAGAGTCAGGAGGAAGCTTAGCCCAAATCCCTCATTTCCCAGGTGAAGAAATTGACTCTTACTGAAAGGGAGGGATTTGTCCTAATTACCTCACTCACCCCACATCATGCTGGTGAAAAAGCATGCCTACTTAGATCTAGTCCCATATTTTTGCCACTGTATCCTCCTGCTTTCCTTGAATATTTTGAAAGTTGTCTTCTAAATCCAAAGAAACCTTATTTTCAATAAAATTTCTACGAGCAACATAGAATCCTGTAACCTAAGAGCCCTGCGTGAAAGGGGAGAAATGATAAGAACTAGTGACAACTTATGCAGAATTATACTAGAATAATTTTTCAAAAGAAAAGGCCCAGTGATTGAACAGAATTCTAATGTTAGCAGCAATGGCACCCAAAGTTTCACATCTCTCTATATCCACACATTTGGGGAGTGTCTCCCACAATGACTCTAGTCTTGCCCATGTCATTTGCTTTGGCCAATGGGACAAGAGCAAATCTGACAGAAGTAGAGGCTTGACATGTGTTGGGACGTGCTCTCTATTGCTGAATTTTGGAACCCTAAGACCACAGGTGAAGGAGCCCAGGCTAGCCTATACTGGAGGATGAGTCATGACAGCTGAGGCCCCTTTGACCGCCCATCTTCCCAAATGCCAGACATGTAAGGCTCTCCAGGACCAGTCATTCCCAGTTGAATTGTCAGCTGACTTTAGAGATCAGCTAAACTGGCTCAGACAAAAACAACCACCCAGCTGACCCACGGAATGGGCAGTAAGGCTAACTGACATACTCAGTTATCTATTATGATGGAGTTAAAGCATATATGACTGAAAAGCACAGAAAGCAACAATAACACATAAAGTAGGCAAGTGGCTCATTCCAAGTTCATCCATGTAGTCTGGCAATTCTTGAATCATTCCAAAAATGAAAACCATTCAAATTCTCTCATTTTCAGAGGTGACAGAAGTTCTCATATAACAGTAACTTTTAATATAGAATTTGGTCTATCCCACTGGGAAGTGGTCAGGAGAGAGCTGATATGAGTTTTATCTGATTTGGGCATTAAAGCTCTGACCAGTGCAAACCCAAATCCTGAAACTACCCATTCAGAGCACCATGAATCAACCAAGGCTAAACTCCTTCAACGATTTGATCTTTATTAATTTAAAAGTATTCCTATCATTTATCACACCACTGTCAGCTTAGATGAAGTTGTTGATAAGTTTATTGATGGGGAATGTGAAACCCAAAGTTAAACAATCTGCTCCTCAAGGTATTAGCAGCTAATGTTGGTACCAAGAAAATGGACACATTGGTTAGAAGCCCACTGGATGCTAGATAAGACTTTTAATACAGAGCAATAGATAAAGAAACAGAATAATGCATCTTCACTGACGTAGGTAGGAGAGGGCTATGCTGTTTATTCCATGATTAATCCAAAGTTAAAAATTTTGTTTACTCTGACCAATCTCCTGAGTGACGTTAGTACATATTATTAGAGTTTCTCTCACAATCTCTGCTCTAAATTTAAGTACGTCGCAAAACATAAATAAAAACATTTGCCAGATGCAGATAAAAGATTCCAAATTTGTCCATGTGGAGTGGTATAACACAGGAGCAGGAATAATTATTTCTAAAATAAAATATTAGGAAAATGCAAACGTATCACACAAACACACACACTCATACACATACAATTTTATTTTCCCTGAATCACTAATACAAATAAAAATAAGTGAAATATATTTCTCTACAATATAAATTATTTTGTTAGTTCTAGAATTTCATATGCCATTGGTATCTGGGTATCATTGACACTTTGGTAAATTACGGACCTCTTCGGTGGTAATATCCTCTGTGAAAAAGTGTGCTGTGTCTGTAGGGCGGGGAGGAAATGAGGATTTTTAGGGCAGTGAAAATACTCTGTATGGCATTATAGTGATGAATACATGTCATTATACATTTTTCTAAACTCATAGAGTGTACAACACCAATAGTGAACCCTCAGGTAATCTATGGACTTTGGGTGATTATGATGTGTCAATGTAGGTTCTTCCTTGGTAAAACATGTAACATTCTGGGGAGTGATGCTGGTAATGGGGGCGGCTAGGCATGTGTGTGGGAAGAGGGTGTTTGGGAAATCTCTGTACCTTCCTTTCAATTTTATTATAAACCTAAAAGTGTTCTAAAAATAGTTTTTTTTTAAATAAAGAGTAATGTGTAGATTTTTTTTTGAAAGTCGAGTGCTCACAAACTTCCATAGAGTGATAATATGCACAAACCTAAAAGTATTAGTTGAAAGCTGAACGTGAATAGCTTCTTAAGGGGGTGGGGCTGGAAGAAGAAAGCACTAACTGACGGTATAGAACTCATGAGGCGATTCTTCACAGTCTCATGGTTAGGACAAGCAAAGGGTAGTCTATAGCTGTCAGCGGCATTCCCTCTAACACTTAGAATTCAGAGAGAGCAAAGAGGCTTACCAACATTACTGAAAGGCAAGAGATCTTCAGTGTGATAAACCCCAAATGCTTTATGATCTGGTTGAAAAAATCCTAGAGCAGACACTTGCTTATAGTCTTTATAAAAGCTCTGTATAGAATATGGTTATTCAACCTTTGGAGAATGCCATTCACTTTTGTATTTTCATATATTACTCTTTTGGTTCCTGGTATTTTTTGAAATTAGGCTAAGAAGAGTGGTTTCCAAAATCTGGAATAAAAAGACATGCTTAGGGTAGGCAGGTTTTCAGATCCATCCTAAGTTGTACTTTTGGAATCTGTTGATAGGGAGGATTCACAGCTACAATGCACTGAATAAAGCATCTACATTTATCTGTACAAGATAATATTTGTTCAGCCTTCAGGTAACACTTTGTGCATGTACAGGTTGGATGACTGCCATTCTTACCCTGAGGGTCTCTGATTGGGCCATTGCATTAGCACTGAGATTGAAAGGGGAATAGGAATCTAGTCCACCAGAGCCCTGGGTGTATCATCATTTTCAACATGAAACACTTTATGTATGGCTGTTTCATATGCAACAACCTAGCTTCACATCCATTGGTAGCCAGTCCCAGTGAAAGCAGCTTTCTGGCGATCTCACTTTGAAGACAGCCCCCAGACTAATTCTGCTTCTGCTTTCCTTTTGCTTAAAGCTCCATTATTTTGAAGGTCTGTGACAACAGTCACTGAAGAGAGAATTAGAACTGTTGCAGAGCACGTGTCTCCATTACCAAGGAACAATGACTTTAAACGGAATAAACTAATGTCTAGCTGAGTGTGTCCTTAATGGCTTCTGTCCTCTGTGATACTGAGCTGACATGAAGAACAGTAGACTCTTGAATCAATAGACAACCTTTCCAATGCAATGAATGGCACCGTGAAAGTCCCAGCCTGCTCTCTTTAGAGCCTAGCACACTATGCTTCCCAGAGAAATAATAAGAAATCAACATTTAAGTGAGTGCTTACTATATGCCAATCATTGTACCAAGTAAGTCATTGTTTAATTTATTATCTCATTTAATCCTCACAATAACCCTTTAAGTGGTTATATTTCCCTAAACCTATTTTGCGTGAGGACACTGAGACATAGAGAAGAGAAATATCTTGCCTAAGATCACATAGCCAGTACAACCCCAGGCAGACTGACTCCAGAGAAACTCTCCACCACTCCGTCATACTGTCTATAGGGCTGCTGAAATGACACAGCAGTATTTTTTTAAAAGTAAGACAAAACTTATATAAATAGTAAGATTGCACAGAAGATGGGAATAAACTTCTGTATGATTCACTACACTGAGCCTACCAGTAATAGCTCATTTAATGCTATTAGTGGTTTATAGCTCTTCGTCTGCCCAGCCAGAGTCTCAAGGTTGGAGAGAGTGTTTATGGCCATCGAGACTGGCACAAAGAGGGACAGCACAAGCTAAGTCCTCCAAAACGCCTCGTCACCATCATAAGAGTCCTCACAGGTAAGTTTCAATTGGAATCAGCTCTCCACAAAGACAACATTTGCAATGCCGTCAAACTTGAGCAGTGCCATCAAAGTTCTCAACCCGTTTCCTAGTGAGTTTATTTTCTGGCTGGGCAAACCCTAAATTCTGCCTCACCGAAGGAAGTGACATCTTTAACTTGTAGACTGCTCACCAGAACTAACATAGAGCATATTTCAATTCGGCCATCAGAGTCTCAAAAAGCAGAGAGGTTTAGAGCTAAAGAGTATTTGCTCCTTAGATGTTATACCTCAGCCATAGGCCAATGTCCTCACATTCAGGAAGGGTGAAGCTGGTTTGTGGTTTGAATTGCTTGTCTTGTGTAACTAACAGATCATTAACCTGGGGGTAAATTTTGGAATTCTATTTGACTAGACAAAACAATTATTTGGCAGATAAGTGATTATCTGTAGAATTAGTAAATCGAATAAAATAGATAATAAATATTTGGAAATGTAAGCAATTCCAGGACTCTGTACAGAAAACATGAATAGATCCACAGAGACTGTCAGGATGTTCGGGGAAGACAGTTGGGGCATGTGCAGCTTTGGGAATTGCCTGCATGGGTGCAAGCTAGTTCTTTAGTCCATAAGCTGCTTTATTAGCCATCTACTGAGGCAACAGTAAATTTCTAAAGAGAAACATTGGCACGAGCCCTAGATGCACATCTATGGATTGGAAAGTAGGTTTGTGTCTGTTCTTGAAGTGGTAAGCCTTGCAGACTTTGGGGGAAAGAGGATGGGTAGAGGGAGCTAGAGATGCATTCTCTACCCCTCATTTGTGCACATTAGGGCCCAGCCATGTGTCACACAGCTGCTTATGCATGAATAGAGCCCTTCGGACATACAAACCCAGGCAGAGATATAAGCAAGAGAGCCATAGTAGTACAAGGTCTTAAGTCTTCTCTTGAAGATATAGCAGCTCTCATTTTTCTATAATTTCAAAGCAAATGTTGACACCTACTAAATGAGTGGGTCTTTCTTTTTTTCCCCCAAAGATAAACTACTCAGGTCCTACAACTGTTTATACTGTATTATGTATATAAGGACCTCAGGAGATTACAAGCTCAAGTACCGTCTGAGGCTTGGGTAGGTAACATACATGGTTAAAGGGAGATGAGCACAAGACAGTAGGGCGTGGTGGGGACTGTGGTGAACTAGTAAGCACATGCTCTGTCCAAAGGAGCAGCTGCTGCTGACTGTTGCTAGGTAGGACTATAGACACAAGAGGCAACCCAGGATTCTGTGTGATACCTTCTAATTTTTGAATGTTGGTAACTGATTCAGTTGTTTTAAAACCACTATAGGGGTGAAACAAAACAATATTGTTGGGGGTATCTGTCAAGCAGGCTGCCAATTTGTAACCTTTGTAGGGTTCTCTTCAATTTAATAATTTGCTCACATTTTCAAGCGGCACTGGCATTCCTTACCTGTCATTATTAGGGCATGGGCTCTGAGCCATTTTTCTAATATCAGTGACAACTTCCACTGGTCCATTTACCCTTTTGGCTAAGTTCTTTTTTGTACACATAACAAAAGCCAGCTGGAAACTGATTTTAGAAAACAAGTAGGGAGTAAATTAACCCAGATGGCTAACAGGCTCATAATTTTAACCCTAAATCCTGGTCGTATTAATGGCATGGCCTAACAACCTAAGCAAACCAGTCATAAACTTTTCCCATTCTACTTAAAATGTAATGCTATTTTGGGTGTTATTTCTTCGGACGGAATGCAATATTTCATCCGTGCTGGGAAGTTCAAGGGGAGATATAAATAGACACTGAATAGATGATAGAATATTTATATTGTCACCACGAATCCAAGGAATCCGATTTTTTTCTTTGAACTGATTGCTATGGGTGAGAATTCTTTGTTTCACTTCATGAGTACAGACTTTAAGAACTAAAATAACAATGCTATTTTTTAAAATGTAAAATAACAATCTACACATGTGTAAAGTGTATAGCAGGCGTCTTTGAGTCTTTAAAGCTTTAGAGAAATACTGCCATAAAATATATAATCAAATGGTCCATCAGAGGAATGTCCCATGTTCTAATGCGTACCAGTAGCCATGAATTCAGTATCAAATGATGTTTGTCTCTCAGGGGCATCCCTTCATTCAGAGAATTTCGCTGCGAGTTACACAGACTGGGGCCTTTGAATAGATGAATAGAGATGCACTTTAAGGGAGAGTGGGGGCTTCCCTGGTGGCGCAGTGGTTGAGAGCCCGCCTGCCGATGCAGGGGACACGGGTTCGTGCCCCGGTCCGGAAAGATCCCACATGCCGCGGAGCGGCTGGGCCCGTGAGCCATGGCCGCTGAGCCTGTGCGTCCGGAGCCTGTGCTCTGCAACGGGAGAGGCCACAACAGTGAGAGGCCCACGTACCGCAAAAAAAAAAAAAAAAAGGGAGAGTGGAATATTTGAAGAGTAGTATGTGAGCTCACATTGTATTGTTAATGCCTCTTGCTCCTTTGCACTTTGGCTTGAGGCCTGCAAACTTTTCCCTTTCAAGTAGATATTTCTTGTCATTCTGGTGACGTTGTAAAGGCAATCAATTTATTGCCGGCAAACCTCACTTGCTAACGGGAACCTTCCTTTGATCTTAAGTTCCTGGGATAAAAGATAAGAAAACAAAACAAATCTGGTTTCCCTAGTAAATCACCTCTTCTCAGCTCTATCTTGAAACTAGTCTTAGTTTTATTAATCAGCTGATGGAGTGGAGCACATAGAAAATGTTTGTTTACAGCTCAAGAAAGAGTAGACCTCCTGGATCCTATTGCATTGTCCCCGCCTTTGGCCATGATCCATTTTTCTTTTGATTGAAGTATAGTTGATTTATATGGCATGGTAACATTTTAAATGCCTGAGACTGCATAAGCCTTTACTCTGGATCTTTAAGAAGGAATGAGCTGAAGTTCTTAAGATGCTGGTGAATTTTCATGAGGGAAGACAGAAGCTAGTAATACATCCTTACTTCCACTTAGGGACCCAGAGGAGTTATGTAGGTTCTCTGGGGTTCTGTGCTACTAAGGTCAGGGACTTGAGCCTTTAGGCTAGAGGGAAGGAGTGAGATGTTCAGCTACCTGAACATCTGGCTCCTTTCCACAGCCTGATGGAGCAAAACTTCATTCACATCTGGAGATTCAATGGAGTATTTGATTCTGAAAGAGCCATGACTTTCCCTACTTATCTGTGGACCTACTAAAGGAATTTTCCTCTCTACTACTTTTGCTGTCATAGAAATTCCCATTATGCAGTCAAAGTAACTGAGGCATGATTTATTTCAGTGACTTCCCCAAGGTAATGTGATATCCTTATAAATCACTGGTACCTAGAGTGTTCTTGCCACCTTCCTGAGCTGATTCTGGGAACCGTCTGGGACCAGCAGTTTCCTTGGGTCCCCAGAGGATATAACCATCCTTGATTTACCATCCTTGATGGATACATTTTGGTGGCTTTAATTCCTTTCTTGGAAAAATAGTATATTCCTTAAAAATTATTATAGAATTCTTTTGGAGGAGCAGCAGTAACAGGTAAGACAAGTGACATTCCCTGTCTAATCTCCCCACAGCCATCATGCATTAGACTTCAGTGCTGGTTTTACACTGTTTTCTAGGCAATAATTCTTGGAAAGATGATTCTGGATCCCAACCAAGGGGCAAGATCAGTGAAATAAGTCAGAAAAAGACAAATACTGTATGATCTCACTTACATATGGAATCTAAAAAAGCCGAGCTCATAGGAGCAGAGTAGAATGGTGGTTGTCAGTGGCTGGGGAGTTGGAGACATGCAGGAGATGTTGCTCAAAGGGTACAAACTTCTAGTTCTAAGATGGATAAGTTCTGGGGATGTAATGCACAGCGTGATGGCTATAATTAATAATACTGTATTGTACACTCAAAAGTTGCTAACAGAATAGATCTTAAACAGTCTCACCATAACAACAACAAAATAGTAATTATGTGAGGTAAAGGATGTGTTAACTAACCTTATTGTAATAATTTTACAATTTATATGTGTATGAAATCACCACACTGTACACCTTAAACCTGCACAATGATATGCGTCACTTATATCTCAAAACTGGGAGGAAAAAGGAGCAAGATCACCAGAATAATTTCACTTTTTTGAATATTCATGCAAATCTTGGCAACACGTGACACTGGCTTAGCATATTAGCATAGAAAAAATTCACGTGTATTTCATGCATTTTTTGGAGACTCTTTTGTGTCACAGGGAAGTTTATCTTAAATTGATGATTTCCTTATCCCTTCGGTTACACTCTTGTTGAGGCTTACTACATCTGTGCCATTTCCAAATTTCACTTCCTAAATAAAAGCCTTTTAAGGTTATTCTGAAATGCCTTCCAATGTTCCTCGGGCAAATGAGTCTACCCAAAGGGACTGCCCACGGACAGAAGCGAGCCAGGGCTGACTGACACAAGTTGAAATCAAAATCTAGCACTTTCAAATTCTTACAGGTGGTGTCTTATAAAATACTCTTTTCCACTTCAGTGAATGTGACATGTTAGGAAAAGTGCTTCTCAAGTTCAGGATTGCAATTTACATTCTCAGGCAAACGAATCTACTTTTCTATCTCCCATTTACCATCAACATTCTAATCTAGTGCCTTAATTCAACTCTTGTACATGGCCACATTATAGCTTTTAATAAGAAAAGAAGTGGCCCACCCCTCAGAGTTCAGTTAGCTGTGCTGTGATTTAGGGAGGAAAGCCCTTGGGAATTCAACCTTTAACAATGCTAAAAGATGCTGGCAGCAGCCTAAAACAGACAAACCAAAGGAAGAAAGAAACTAGAGAAGAAAAAAGGTAAAGTATACTCTGCCATGTGTAAATCATTATTTTAATGTTTAAATAAATAAACAGTAGTTTTGCTAGTGCTCGACATTTTACAGCTATTTAGTTTTAAGTTCCATGCTTGATTTGCTAAAAGTCAAAATTGAAAATTCCTTATAAAACTAAAGTATTATGTACTAAATGTAAATTGTTGTTTCTTAATCTAGTGAGGAAATAGTGGAATAAGCATTAGAAAAATCACAAAAAGATAACTTGATCAGCTAAAAATATTCATATTCTATATAACATGTATATATTTATATATAGAAAATGAACACAGTGTATAAACTGGCTTGTTGGGAAGAGGTATTCATCTTCTCATTTATATAAAATCAAGGTCAGGGATTGCTCTCTTTTCACATGCAGATAATCGCTGACTGCTGAGCTGAAGCTGGGCAGGGCCGGCAGAAGGAAAGGGAGGAGGACACGCTCAAACACAACATCAACTGGCCCGGGACCTGACTGGCGATCAGAACTTGTGCAAATGAGTTAGCTGGCCTTATAGGAAAGAGAGAACCCCAGTCGTGATTTTAACCATAATAGTGTTCACATGGAAATAGTGTAGAAGGACTAAGGGCTTGTCCCATTTCAGCTAAGTCAATGGTATATGGCATTAATATAGTATCTTTAAGAGAATCTACTACTTTAAGTAAACTTTTAATATTCAAAATTAAATCTTTTTACTGCACTTTATGGCACAAACAATTTTAAGAATCCATTCGCAAGACACCTGTATCACCTGGTTCTCATAACTGGCTTACTTCCCGGAGTCTTTCATGCCCTGGACCTGAACATACTTCACTGAACCACATAATGTGGTGAAAGGATCATCCCCAAAGAATACGTTCAGTTTGGGTCTTAATTGTGTTCTCCGTAAACTGTTACTGTTCTCTTTCTCATGTGAGCATCTGATGGCCTATTTATAACCTACACTTTTCCTGTTTTTCCTAGAACCCCTATTTTTATTTTATGATCTTGGTGGTCACGGGAATCAAAGCTAAACATTTAGAAAGAGAATTGCTCTTGGCTGACCCCTACTGGCCTAGACTTTCAGTACAGAAAAACAAGTGTATTTTTAAAAAATGCCCCCGGAAGGAAGGCAGAGTACTTGGTTCCAATTTTATCTTCATCACTTGTAGATGTATTGATCTTGAACAAGCCATATACCCTCCCAGGTCCTGAATTTCCTTATCTGTTTGATGGGAGAGTGGGTATGGATTAATACCTTCTCTGGCCAGGCCAGATAATATTTCGGGATTTCTAAGATTCTTTGGAGTCTGGGGAGCTGTGGAGCCATCCCCAAGGAGGGTTACTAGGTTCCCTTTAGTCCAGGGACCAAATTGAAGAGAAATAAATTATTGCTTGTCACTATAAATTAATGAATCAGCTACCAAGTGACAGGCACCTGATGCAGGTTCTCAGTCAGTTCTCACAGCAAACCTACAGTGTTATGACTCTCATTTTACAGAGTTGGAAACTGGCGACCAGCAAGGCTAAATAACTGGAAAGTAGGAGAGCTGGAACTTAAACCAGGTTGTCTGGTTAATGAGTCTGCTCAATTTCACTTCGTATCCAGAACGGGTATCACCCTCTAATAACTTCCCCTGAGGAAGTGTTTGCTCTTGGTTCTCTAAAACAGAAATAAACAAACTACTCTGCCTATTGACTTGCATGTTCACCTGAAGACTCACGCCCTGTGAAGCCTATTACTCTCTAAAGCAAATGTAGCATGAGGAGAAAAAAAAAAAACCCAGGAGGTTTCCTAAAAGCAGGCTGATGGCCACCCTGCATCTAAGCTCCTGATTCTAATTTAAGGCAGTAATAATTTTGAAGGCAAGGGAAAAGACACAAATCCATTTTAAAAGGAGATGGGACTCTTCTACAGAACCATTGTGACATTAGTGAAGAAACTAAATCCAGTTGATGGAGTCAATTGTACAGGAAAAAACTGAAGAACATAGAAACAAACCAGCAAAATTCAATTATTTCAGTACATAATATACACAGACCACAGAGACACACATACATGTAGCCTTTCTTGTAACATGTATGCACCAGAAACGTCTGTGGCACTAGCCTGGGAGGTGGTAAGATGTGGTTGATAAGAGCATAGATTCTGCATCTAGACCACCTGGACATAGAAACTGACTTCTCGCATTATAGGCTATGTGACCAGAGACGATCACATTAGTGAGACTAATCACATAGCTTTAGTGTGCCTCAGTTTCCCCACGGGTTGGTTATGAGTATTAAGACATATAAAGCACTTGCTAGTACAAGGCATGTAGTAAGCACTAGTTAAATGTTAGCTATTATTATTATATACGAATGTTCTTATTAAAAGGCTTTTGGAACCCTACCAGTATGAAACTAAAAACAGGCTTTCAAAAAAACATTTTCTCAGCCTGTCAATTGCTTCCACTGGCAGGTTCAAAAAAATAGACACTGATTAAAATTTTCAATTTAAAATGAAGCTACACAGACAGATGGGCAGTTTTCCAAAACGAAATCCAGAGGTTTCCTTGCTAGACTTAAAAAAATATGTTTGTATTATAATATGGTGACACATAGAAGGACAATTCCATTTTCTCCCTCCTACTGAGCTTTCTTTTGTCCACTATGAAATCTTGAATTCCCTGTAAGTCCCTTTCTCCTTAAGCTTGGCTAATGCTCTGGTCTGCCACTGTTGCCCTTATCCCCACTTTTATGATGTTTCCATACTTCAGGGCGGGCCACAGACTGGCTGGCATACAACTGGGAATTCCTGCGAGGCTCGCCAAGTTAATGGTGATTAGCTGTTACAGACAGGAGCCGAGACCGGTGTAGATGGTCCCAAACAATGGAGTCTAACATGCATCCACAAGAGCTTTCATCTTGAGAACATAACCTCTTGTGAGATATAACCAGAAGTCTCAAGGTAATTGCATTTTACTGGAATCAAACTTAACAAGTATTTTATAATTAAAGATCATGCTGGTTTCCTTTACTATCACCTGCAACTTAATCACATACTTGAAGCTTCCCACAAATCGTGAGGCTGTTTAATATTTATCAAACATCCACAATTACCTTTACATTTTGTTTCTCTGGAAACACACTCCTTTGGTTTCGCTTTTAGGGACCTTGAAGTAGACCATTATTTCATTAAGAATGGAGGCAGAGAAATCATATTATTATTAATAACACAAGCTTACATTTCACAGTGTCTTTTCTTTACAAAGTGCTGTCACATACATTATCTCATTTGATTCTCACAAAAGTCTGTGTCCAATTTGTCCTTCCTACTCTGTGGAATATAATATTCCCTATACCATTCTGAAGGGAGACTGCTCTTTATGCCTCCCCCTTCTGACTTTTAACGTGTGCAAAACTTCAGGCTGCACATCCCAAATTTTAAGAGAGGAAACTGTGTAACTTTTTTTCTGTGTCAACTGCCTTGTGAGCTGGGGCAGTCAGATCTTTAAAAACTGGCCCTTTTGGAACAGTTAGCCTATTCCTGGGTGAATGTCCAGACATGTACAACGGCTTTGGAAGCCTGGAACAGTGAATAAAGTTACCATTGATGGCACATTTTGCAAGCCATCTGTAAGAGCACAGACTTTGGTGTCAGGCAGATGGATTCAAATCATCCTGGCTCTACTACTTATGACACTACCCTGTGGACTTTGAAAAAGTTTCTCACCTTCTCTGGTTAAGGGAGTAGCAGTGCTAAGCAAGTGCCGCGTGAATATACAATCTGTTCAAGGTAAAGGAGTGTGCCTGCTAAGAAAACAGCCCGACAAGTCCTCCAACTGCCTCTTCCAGGGGGACGTGTCCGCTGAGAAATTCTAGAACTGCCGCTGAGCCTTGGGATCGTTAGTAAAATGAGGGGAATAATACCTATTTTACAGGGTAATTTTAAAGAGCGAACAAGGTGATTGTTTTAGAGTAGAGGCATAAAGAAGGTGATCTTGCAGTTGTTATTAAGAGAGAGGCACTTCTGCACCAGTCCAGATATTTGAGGTGTCCACACCATTTTCCATAGGGTTCAGTCAACTTCTACAAGGATCAGGACACACTTAGAGTAATTTGAATTTGTTTCAGTTCTTTACTTGGTATTCCTTCTGAACAAATACTCCTTTGCCCCCCAACTTGTGCCAGGCTTCAGTCCTGGATGAGCTTAATACTAAGCGTGATTGGCACCAGTATATGAGGGGAATTCTCCCTAACATGAAAACTCCTTTCTAGAGCACTGCTCCCTATCTTTTTCTTTGTTTATATCTCAAAAGTCACTAGAATTGGAAGATTTCTTCTTTTCTTGATAATGTCAGAATCACCTCACTGTAGGCTTGGATTCTCAACTGTATGGCTACTTTGGGGCTTTTTTGTGGTGTTTCCAAGTTCCAGTTTTACATGATAAGTTTATCTATCAGTGTAGACGATCAAGGCTTAAGCTTTTGCCCAATTCTGACTTTGTAAGGCTTTGTTCTTTTACAATAATCTGGTTGTACTATCACATGGACCATGCTATATGCCTAAAGACTAAACAAACATGGATGTTCTCACCAGAGACCATGCTTTATTGTATTTCCTTTTTGGGGCTCTTTAATGCTACTTTATGCAGTTGTTATTAACAGTATATTTAAATGAATAGAAAAAACGATATTAGCAGAAAATATCTTTGAGATAAAAGGGAGAAGATAATTTGAGGTTAAACATTCAAGGAAACCACCTTGAAGTATTAAAATGAGATAACAATACGGCAGGATATTGGCTTCTTCTCTCATAAACTCATTCTCTACATTAAGATCATACTTTATTTATTCAACAGTGTGTTTACAGAGGACTCCTAAACCTGGCTCAGTGCTAGGACCGTTTGCTGATAGCAAAGCAGGAGGTGTATACCGCCTGCCCCCTTCTGGGGGAGGGGGTACGTATGAAATGAGCTTGCCAGACGATCAGGGAAGAAACAATGGGGAGGTAGTCAATCAAAGCCATGGCTATCTAGAATGGACATCGTCTTCGTCTTGCTGGGGTGGTGCAGGTATCATAATGGCTCCTCTGTTCCTTTAAAATGCTGCTCAGATAATGGCCTGGCCTCCCACGCATTCCGAGAGGGTGCCTCTAGCTTTACTGAAACCCTATCCTGACCACAGACCTTATTTCCCCTTGCAGCTTTGATACCCTGTCCAGCCAACTTATCCTCTAGGGACGCAGTCGCTGTTTCTTTCGATTCGCGCCACAGTGGTTTTCGAAATTGCTTTGAGAGCACCTAAGGACAGATGTCCCCCTGCCCTCCCTAACCCTTCCCTCTCATCACACACAGATAGTGTCAGGGGGTTCATTAGTGAAGTTCTCTAACATTCATCTATGGAGACAAGCTGACAGTTAGCTGTGGTGCTGAAAAGCCACCAGAAGGAGTTGGAAACTCGACTGTAACCTGGACATTTTTTGCCAAGTGCTTTGTCCTTGCTACTTTCTGAGGTGGTGTGAGTCATTAGCAAGCCCATGCTAATTGAATTTGATTTAATGTCAACACTGTCACAGTCACATACAGTACACCAATAAAATCCCAACCCTGTTTGCTGCAATCATTAGGCCCAGTTTTTCTCACAACAAAAGCTCAGCCTTTGGTTGAAGGTTGTCACATGAAGCTCAGAGAATACAGTGTTTTCCTGGCCTTCCGTGGAATAAATTCAAGCTCGGAAGTCATCATTTAGAGTGGAACCAAAATTGAATGGGAAAATCCACTTGTACAAATGACACTCACAAGTGGCTGACTGGCCCCTCGTCGGTGTCTGATGTGGGACCCCTTTAAAACAGTTACAGATCACGCTTGAATTCTTTACAAGATGTACCAGTTAATTAAATGTCCAAAATGGCACTACATACTCTCTTCAAAAAAGTAAGACCAATAGAGTTAAGCTGTGGAAAAAGCACATTTAAAAACTTGCCAATCTTTTCAGCAACCGAAATACATGTGAAACTTTCGTTACATTTATTTCACGTTGTATGTTTTACAGGTTGGGAAAGTGGGGCTTCTGACTGAATTACCAAAATAATTTAATACCAAAGAGGTGAGATCTTGGTAACCTACAATCAAAAGATTCTGAAGCGTGAAAATTACTCCTTCGAATTCAGCTACAATTTGCTAATTTTTGAATAGTCATTTGATAAGCAGTTTCCTCACATTCTAGAAGTTCTTGTCCTTTGTGCCACGTACATGAATGAGAAAATTGAGAATGTATTTTAGAAAGTGGCACTGGAACTTTTTTCAACTTAACATGGTCATGTCACACCTGGATGAGAAAACATATGAGGTAATTAAGTGAAACCTACTGAGAAAAAAGAGGATTTCAGCTGAATTTAGCTAATTAGTCCCAAGATTGGCCCCAAGTGCAGAAGGAAAAATATTCCAAGGGGTTTTTCCTTACTGGTTTTAATTTAGCTCTGGGCAATGGCAGTGTGATTCTGTTGGTTTTGTATCTCATTGCCCTCAAGATCACCCTTTTTTCCTCCTGTGACCTGCGCTTAAAGGATGATACCATCGCCTCATCAATTGCCAATGCCACTAGTTCAATAACCGGCTATCACTGTAGGGCATCTTTCTTGATGAACAGCAACTACACGCCTTGGCTCTCTCCAAAAATAGCCTGCATTGCAGTCCCTGGCACATCCTAGATTTCCTCAGTCATCTAGGCTCAGGAAAAAGACTTTTCATCCCTGTGCTTTCTTTAAGACACTTTTGTAGTCAACTAAAGATTGCATTTCCCGCGACTTCGGTCTTGAGACACAACTGACATTAACACTTTCTTTAATACCGGCGCTCATCACTCCCATTTTCCTTTAAAACCGGCAACAATGACCTATATAAGTAAATATTATCTGTGCTTCCCCATCCCGTTGAATTTAGCGGCTTGAATTTTAAAAAGAGAGAGAGAGAGAGAAAGGGAGTTTTTCATTTAGGATCGTATAGCACAATAAGAGTTCCTCCAGGGAACCTGCTTTCATTGAACCCTGGCAAAAGTTGAAAATTTATACCTCTGATGGAGATATGGTAGAACTTAGAGATCCTTCCCCAGGTAGGGAGAGAAGGATCCCCAGAGGGCTCTGTATTGTGCAACATACTGGTAGGTGGGAACCAGGTAAGAGCCACAGGTGGGAGGGAGAGGTACAGAGCTGGGGACGACTGTGAATGTTGACTAAAGGAACCATCACTTCCTAGCTCTGCTGGAGGAAGATGGTTCAGTGAGTACTTACTACACCTGTGCGACAGGGGGCTGGGCTTCAGCCTTGCCTTTCCTCCAGGAGAACAGAGGGCTACAACAATGTCTGCAACCTCCCATTGCATCAAACTACAGGAGCATGACACTGAAAGGTAGAGACCAGCACTCTCATTTAAGGAATTTTTAAGTTCAAAGTTTAAACAAAAATCACTTTTTTTCTATTATGAACTGAAAAGGGAATTATGACAAAACACTTCTAAACTTTGGGAGATGATAGGTGCTCTACACAAACAATAATATTCAATTAAAATATCATAGGTAATTTAAGCAAAAAAAGATACAAATTTAGTTTTCTAATGCTTTTAATAATGGTGGCATTTTTTTCAAGTAAAAATGTGAGACAGTGAATAAAGAATTCTACCCTTTTTTGAAGAGAACAACTATTCCTCCACTCTAGTAATTTAAAATGTCAATTTTTTTTTAATGGAAAGGAGCAAATGCCATAGTAAAGAAATATTGCCCCAGTGTACTCTGCACGTGGTACTGTAACTCATCAGTTCTCACAATTATTTGCATACCACATTATTCTAAAAGAAGTGCATAATCTAAGAGACAGATTATTAGTCATGATATAGGTGAAGTACTTTGTTTCAAATTTCATTTAGGCTATATATATTTAAAGTCTTTTATTTTGCTGAAAAGTAGTTTTTTCCAGCTCTACTGAAGTTTAACTGATGAATAAAATTGTAAGATTATTTAAAGTGTACAACATGAAATTTGCTAATAATTTAACTGTTTTTAGGAAACTCTAATTTTGCTGTCGATACCAAGATCAACCACACGATGTCACCAGTAACTACAGTACTGTACTGACTTGCCTTGGGGAAGAACTTTAATGCATGCATTTCCCTATAGGTTAAATTATTTTCTATTTTGTTCATGAATTTTCTTTCTATCCATCAATCTAAAAAACATTTATTATTACTTTATTATTATATTATTATTTATTATTCATTTATACCTATAGTATGATTCCCAGCACGTACACATTTCTAAGTTTATTTTTTAAATATTAGTAAAAAATTTAAAATATTCTTTCCAAAGATCCATTTACTTATTAACCTTCACATATGTTATGCTGATGTAATTCGAAGGGAGAATAAGAGTTAAGCAAAGAATATATATTGAACACTATTAACACTTTGGTGAGTTACAGAAATAGGCACATTTACAACACACACACACAATACATGGGCTATGTATAGTACACTGTAGACCCAATTAATACTGCCTTCTATAAATCTGTTATGTGAAAGTTAGAAAGGATAGGATACTCTTGCCCCTCAAAATTGTACCAGTCATATTTAATGTTTATTACATAAATACTCTTTTTTGGCAAAACACCAGGTTAAAGTGTTTTAAATGTTAAAACAACATTTAAAACAACATAAAATAACATTTCACCTCTGTTCATGAAGACAAAGTCAGTCTTTTCTACCTCCAGTTCTTTTCACAAATATATTCTGAATATACAAGGTTAAAAAAATAAACATATTGTGCTGGTAAGACCAACTTTTTCCTTGAAATAGTTTATCATAATATTATGATTAATTATGCAAATATGCTGGAGACTTTTTTATGGGCATATCAGCCAAATTCAAATACATTAATGATGACAAATACATATTCATTTCCACATTCAGCACATATAGGCCTGTATGGAGAATTCTATTAATTTAACAAATAATGGCATGTAATGACACATTAAGAAGTGAGAAAGTGTGGAGCAAAGCTGTTTGACAGAAGCTCATGTAGAAATTCTTTTTATTAGAAATAACCCTAATTTCTAAGGAATTATATTTATTTTGTTGATTATTCGCTATGTCATTACCAAAAAATATTCCAGGGAAGAAAGGATTTTAGTATATAAGATTGACACAGTATTTATTATTAGCTAAAAAATATCAACTGAAGTTTTATATTATTGGAATGTATATGCTGCTGCCTTTTAAGGTATGGGGGAGAGGGAGGGAGAATAAAAAAAGATAATCTTAATCAAATACTTTAATGAGATCTGAGAAAGGAGTAAAAATTTCAAATGTTTCCAAATATTTGGCAGAGAAGACATATAGCTGAAGTTTTGATCGAATATGCTGGAGGTTTGGCTTTATTTATATCCATCCAAAAAAAGAGAAATTTGCATTTGTATTATTGTTGTCAAAGAGCTATATTTGTGCAAAATGTAGTATATAGTTTTCTTTTTTATCTGTTCCCTGAGGTATTTAAAAATTATTTATAAACAAAAATGTCAACATTTCTTAATTTTGTACATCATTTTTGAGGCCTGCAGGTTGTTTCCAGGATGAGTGGAGGCTCACAAAAACAGCACACGTTTTACCATTGAGGTAAAGTATCTGTGGTGACTGGTCTCTCCATGCTATTTCAATGCAACACATCAAATTTATGAAATAATCTTATACCCAGACACCATAAACTATAGGTAGTTATTACCTTTTTTTTTCTGTGCAATAAACACTCTCCAATTGGTCCTATTTTTAAAACTATCATAATAAACTTTAGCAAAATCAGCACCAAAATTTCTAATAAACCTTGACTATGACTACTCCATATACACATTCTTAACACCTTCGAATACAGTCCTTTTAACAACAAAATAAAAAAATTAATTTCATATACTTATAAAAACTAAGAAAAATAAATATGAACTTTATAAGCCAATGCTTGAAATAATGGCAAATATGTCATTGTATTCATTAATAAAACCAAGAAAAATGGGACAATAATAATAATTTCACTTTATTGTGGTCCATTAAATTTTTTTCCACTTGTGTGTTGTGATTGAAGTAGATTTATGTGTGCTTTATTCATACAATAACATCTCAATAGTTTATATTCATTCCAAGAATGTCTTCAGCTAACAAAAATCTTTAACATTGATACATCCAATAGAATGTCTCTAGCTGGGGGTATAGCTCTGATGTGTTCTTAGAAGAGTATTTCTTTTTTTCACTATTTGGTAAAAGATGAGGGGTTTTCATAGCTGGAGAACTGCAATACTATAAATATCCAGAGGAAACTGCAAATTATTTACATATATGTTTAGATTTAGAACTATGATTTTAGATATAGATTTTAGATATTCATGCACTCTAGGTGAAAATGCTAATTCAAATCACTAACATTTTAAACACAACTTTCCAGTTTTTTTTTTTTAAATAAGTGATTGCTACTCATAGTCATATTTATTTTGCTAATTTTTACCATTATTAAGTGATGTCTCTCTAGCCCCAATGTAATGACCTAAAAACAAAATCACAATAATTTTCTTGGGTTCCTATTTGCAGAAAATTTACATAAATACATGCTACAGGCCAATATGGAAACAGAATACTTTTCGCCTGAATCAAGCAGCTTTGGGCAGTGCTGTCCAGTGCTGAATTTTATTTTATTTTGTTTTATTCAGCAAAACTGCAGACTTTTAATATGTGAAAAGTGTCATATGAGTTTGGAATAGCTGGACTCTATTTGGAGTATTGAGAGCAAGAAGAAATGGAAAATACTTAATGGAAATTATGTGTTAGATTATTAAACAGGAGAATTTGTACCTTTAAAGTATAGATTTATGGTTAATGAACGCACAGAAAGCTTCTGCGTTGTTAAGACCCTGGGTTGTAAAAATAAAATGACACTAAGCTTAAAAGCTTTATGACAAGTCATCTGACAGTTCTTGATATTTGTTCTGTGATTGGCCAAAATGTGTTTTCTTTCATGACACTCCATTCCAAAGGAAGCACAGATACTTGCAATACGTTTGAATAAAAGCACCCATTCACTCAAGGATAGGGATATGCTGTTTCAGAGTATTGAAAATAGGACTGCTGAGTCCTTATATTTTATGAGAGGTGTTGTTTTCTTTAAGACTGGCAGCAAACTTTCAGAAAGAGGGGGAGTTATGGTACTGAATTAAATTGGATATGTGTCACTGCTTTGGAAAAGATGGTACACATCAAAACTATTTTCTGTGGAGACCTTCATCATCATTTCCCCCCCACATTTCTCATGTTCCTGTTCCTGAGAGCCAACATATTGGGGAAATCTACTTTTCATTCCTTGCTATTACCTGCTCTGACTTCTTCCCCTTTTAACCTCTTGGTTATGACAGCTCAGTTACTAAGAAAATGTTAGGGTCCAAATCAATTTTGTTTCAGACTAATCTCTGCTTTGGAATCTACCCAGCTTTCCTGGGACTTGAGGGTCTCCTCAAATAAAGGAAATCCCTTGTCCCAAATGAGGCAGGTAAATAACAGCTTTTGGAAAACCAAAAGTAACCCACAGACTCACCCCTTCAAGCAGAAACTTCTGGATTATTTTGGGTTCCACATAGAAAGATAATTCATATCAAGTGACAACATCAATATGGATGAATTACTGAAATACTAATGACTTCTCTGATTTCATTGGGGTTGTTAACCTTATATCTTCCCCACTTCCTCCAGTTAACTTAGGAAGCCTTAAAGACTTATAGAAGATGAAGATTTGAGGGGGGGTTACAAGGAACGATGGTAGAGATATAAAACTGTTGATAGTATAGAGAAGATAACAAAACTAATACTACTAATAAAATAATGGAAAATGACATAAAATGTTCTTAAAACATGACAAGAAATGCACATGCCTAGCAACAGCTGTATGAAGTAGGATTATTTTGAGATTCTAACTTAAAAAGTTTAGATTTCATAAAGGTGGGAAAAGTTGAAGAGCCATAAAAGCTTTTGATGAAAGACATTAATGAAGAGAATATTTTGGCTAATGCATTTCCCTGGTCTTGAATTTTACCATTTCCTCACTCTTCAGTGTTTGAAGTGATAGGGGTTGGTAAAGGACAGAAAAGAAGGGATGCAGATTTACCCCTGGGTAGGATACTACTCCACCTCCCTCAACAGATAAATACACAGATGGCTACGGTTTTTTTCACTAATGCTTATCAGTGCTTGAGAGCAAGATTACGACACATGAAGTATTTTTACAGAACTTTTTTAACAGGGAATTTTAGGATTGGAGATCATCAGAACATTTTATTCAAAGAGCACTTGTTAGTAATCAGGGAAGTTTCATTCAAATTAAGCAATTCTGATATTCGTGTAAGAGAACGTCATGTAGGGGACTGTGACTTATGTCTAAGTATAAAGGATAAAACTAGGAGATCTCCCAGATAGAATGTCTGTAGGTCAATCATATATAACCCAAAAGAGACTTATTTGGCCAACATGCAAGCAGAAAAGCTCAAATGCAAATTATGAAAGGGCTTCCCTGGTGGCGCAGTGGTTAAGAATCAGCCTGCCAATGCAGGGGACACGGGTTCGAGCCCTGGTCCTGGAAGATCCCACGTGCCGCCGAGCAACTAAGCCTGTGCCCCACAACTACTGAGCCTGCGCTCTAGAACCTGTGAGCCACAACTACCGAAGCCTGCACCTAGAGCCTGTGCTCTGCAACAAGAGAACGCACCGCAACGAGAAGCCCGTGCACCGCAACTAGAGAAAGCCCGCGTGCAGCTATGAAGACACAACGCAGCCAAAAATAAAATAAATAAAATAAATTTATATTAAAAAAACACTGCAACAAAATATTTGAGTTTTCAACAATGAGAATAAATTTTAAAAATATGAAAAAGATGACACTTTTTAAGGAAAGTCATGTTTAAAGATATTAAGACAAGTTTTCACATGCCACTTATTGAAGAAATGTAATCTTCATCTTACTTGACTTCACATTCTCTAAATTTAACTGTTTAGAAGTCATGTGAATGCCCACAAAGTGGAGTGTCTTAAAATAAACAAAATCACACTGATCTCGGAGATACAGATTGCTTATGATGAAGTCTGATGCTGATATTAGCCTGCTAAAGTGAAAACTGGGCAATGAACAGTGACCAAATTCATCATTTATGTGATTTTAATCAATAGTTTGATTTTGTTGTGGATATGTCTCAACAATTCATTCTTCTCCCACCCAAGGTTGCTAAATGTTAAACCAAAGAAGGAACAGTTAAGGGAAACCTGTTGGTTTTCTCTAGTACTTCTCAAGCAGTAATTTTATTTGTACAACTTTTTTTTTTTTTTTTTTTCCGGTACACGGGCCTCTCACTGTTGTGGCCTCTCCCGTTGTGGAACACAGGCTCTGGACGCGCCGGCCCAGCGGCCATGGCTCACGGGCCCAGCCGCTCCGCGGCACGTGGGATCTTCCCGGACCGGGGCACGAACCCGTGTCCGCTGCATCGGCAGGCGGACTCCCAACCACTGCGCCACCAGGGAAGCCCTATACAACTTCTTGAATAAATGGATTTTGCAGGGGAAGCGCTCTTCTGAGTGAATATATTGTGGTGTCTTTGCAAATGGTGGGTGTTTTCAGCTGAGAGTTATGCTGATATCTGGTATTTATGTCATTAGGTCCTGGATACCTGATTCAAGTAACAAAATAGGAACCACTATGGAAAGAGATTTATCAGTAACATAGGAAATTTTAAAGAGCTGTCTTATTTTCTTGCCCTGTATCTGGTAAGTGCCCATTACGTTAAAGATACATGCTTTATGAGAATCACCACTGCTTGAAGATGCTAGTGAACCAATGTTAACACACTGAGAATATGTAAGTAGAAAGATGTCCTGAATGTTTGCTGCCAACCAGAAAGCCACCAATCCAAGCCTAAGCTCCTGGTGTCTTTACACTCTTAAAAAAAAAAAAAGGTGGGCTTCCCTGGTGGTGCAGTGGTTGTGAGTCCGCCTGCCGATGCAAGGGACACGGGGTCGTGCCCCGGTCGGGGAAGATCCCACATGCTGTGGAGCGTATGTGCCCGTGAGCCATGGCCGCTGAGCCTGTGCGTCCGGAATCTGTGCTCCGCAACGGGAGAGGCCACAACAGTGAGAGGCCCGGGTACCGCAAAAAAAAAAAAAAGGCACTAGAACTGAGATTGAGGTCCTTGTAATCGCCACATATCAGTGCTTTGTCTCACCCAATTTTTAAAAATCTTCTTTCCATTTCTAAGTCCTCCTATTGAATCCTGATGGATGCTATTTTTTAAAGAGAAATGATACATAAAAACCATGTTTACATTCATTCTATCTGCCTTTCACCAACCAAATATCTACTGACTGTTAAAAGAACTGTAGTCAACTATACAAAGTAATGACAACAGAAATGCAAAATGGCAAGGAAAACAGAGAAAACAAGAGACAAACCAATCTAAAAGAGTTCAGTTCTTTTCAGTAGTATCCCTAAATGAGAGAAAATGGTGGGCTTGCAAGTTATAGCTATTTATGATTTGTGCAATTCAGAAGTAGTAATATGGTAGATGCAAGAAAGACACACTACATGAGAAAATGGTTTCTTTGGAAAACAATTCTAATAAAGAGGCACAGGCAATGTCACTGAACACGAGGCATAAACACAGATTATTATGCTTCATTTATTTTGCTCTAAGTTAACTAATTGCGGCTAAGTTCATAGCCCTACACCTATCATATAGCATGATAATCACCTTTGCAACTACAGCGTGAAGGAGAGGGACAGATGCTAGGATGCTGACTTTACAGAGACTCAGAGGGGCTAAGCATTTGGCCTGAGATGACACGGCCAGAAAGAGGTTATGCTAGCAATTGAGTACAGGTTTTGATTCATAGATTAGAATTCTTTGTATTTTATTGCACAGAACATGATGCATTGTAGCTTTATGGTCTGTGTTGATTATGAGGAAGAATGAGAAATAGGAGTTTTAAATTCTGGAGTGGCTATTCTCTATTTGCCTATCAGATCCATTTCTCTCCTTGTCTTTGCCTTGTTTGGGACACAGCAGGGCTGGCATTTACGAACTACATCAGCAGTCTTCCTCATCTTCTGTCTTCTCCTTGTATTCAGCCATTGGGAGGCACCTTGCTCTGGCACGGCTTTGGCAGTGTCTCTCTTCCCCTACGATGACTGCTTTTCTCAAGTGCCTTCCACTCCACTCCAATCCCCACAAGGTTCTAGCTGTAGCTCATAACAGACTCCCCCAGGGGCATAACCACTTCCTCTCTTGCTAGTTGTAAATGCCTCTGCATCCCTTGCTGGTTTCGTTAACCCTGCCCTTACCTGT